>NC_140486.1:86431099-87031099 GCF_964271855.1 Acomys minous | reverse complement strand
AGGAGGCAAACATAAGGACACAGGTGCTTCCTGGCTGTGGGGCAATGTGACTGGCACGCTGCCTCTACCACTAAGACCTACCTGACACGATGAACTGTGTCCTCTGGATGTGCAGACGCAAAGGAACCCTTTCTTTAGTTGCTTTTGTCAAGTACTTTGTGGACAATGAGACAAGAGACTAAGACACATGTGTTCCATACCATGGAACATATGTTCTTCCCCAAGGCGAGCCTGTAGTAGTCTTGTTCATACAAGCAGCTCTACTGAAAGATGCTCTGCCCTGACTCAGCAGTCACCTAGCAACTAGGAGTTCTGAGATATGGGCATCCTAGTTAGGGTTGATCTTAAATTCAATGACAGGAGTCTTAAAACAAAACAAAACAAACAAACAAACAAAAAAACCCCGAAATGAAATACCTTGAGAGTGGGCTCATTATGTGGTTCTGAGTGGCCTAGAACTCGATATGTAGCCTTGCACGAGACGTTCTACTGCTTCTCCTGCCCTGATGCTGGGATTAAAGTCGTGTCCTGTACCCATATCTGGAGAAGTAAGAGATCTTTTTTTGTTTTGTGTGTGTGTATGTGTGTGTGTGTGTGTGTGAGTGTGTGTGTGTCTTCTTTGTTTGTGACCTGCTTATACTGCTATGAAATGTTAGGTGAGTGCTCACCACTGAGCTATATTCCCAGCCTAACAAATGTCTTTCTAAGAGAAAATGAAAGGAGATTTTGAGATGCAAAAGTGAAGGCCTAGGGATTTGAGAAACAGAGGTTACAACTAGATAGCTACAAGCCAAATACCAACTGCTACCAATTAAAAGCACCAGGGTCTAGGGGAATAACACAGAACAGCCTAGAAGGAATAGACTCAACAAACACCTTAGCTTTAGATTTGTGGCCTCTGAGCTGTTTTCTTTTTGATTCACTGGAGCTTACTGTGCAAACCAGGCTGGCTTTGAACTGACAGATATCCTCCTGCCTCTGTCCTTTTGAATGCTGGGCTTAAGGCGTGCACTATCAAACTCAATATATATACATCCTCTTTCATCTTTACAACTCAGAAAAAAAAATGTGGCTTTAGCTAAAACCCTAAAAGATATATTTTTAAGTGATTTATTTATTTTTATTTTATGTGCACTGGTGTTTTTGCCTGTATATATCTTTGTGAGGGCATTGCATCTCCAGGAGCTGGAGCTATAGACAGCTGTGAGCTGCCATGTGGGTGCTGGGAATTGAACCCAGGTCCTCTAGAAGAGCAGCCAGTGTTTTTAACTACTGAGCCATCTCTCCAGCCCCTAAATGAGATAGTCTTAGGCCTCCTAACAGACTTGGAGACTTGGCAGACAGCTCACATCTATCTCCTACGAACCTTTTATTTACATCCTATTACATGATATTCTCCAGTAAATGTTGTTCATTGGTGAATGTGATTCTTTTATATTAGCAGATAATAGCTCACTAATCACACGATGTACTGAAGCCATACAGTTAATTGGGTATGGGCCTTTTGCTTTTACTCAAGCAACAGTTTTATATAGTATGATTTATTTCTAATGATATAAAACATGTTGAAAATTGCACAATGATGTGCAGATATATTGATACCATCCAGCACTTGAAATCTGCTTCTCTACGGTACATTTTACTGTGTGCCGCCATAGTTTGAATGTGACTTCCTCTGTTCATAGAATGAAACATTTTTGTTTTTTCAAGACAGGGTTTCTCTGTGTAGTCTTGTCTGTATTGGACTGGCTTTGTAGACCAGGCTGGCCTCGAACTCACAGAGATCTGCCTACCTCTGTCTCCCTGAGTGCTGGGATGACAGGCATGTGCCACCAGGCCCAGCTTTTCTTATTATGTTTTAAAATAGGAGCATGAGTGAAATGGTAAATGACAAGTTATTGCTGAGGCATCTCCCCTTGAAGTAGATTTTTGAGACTGACTGCTTTCAGTGGGGCTTAAGGGGCCATCCTAGCAGGAGCATTGAAGACAATGGTGCTGAGGGTGATTTGAATGATGGAGGTCCAGTGCAAGAGGTGTCTGTCAGAGGAGAAGTATGTGGCCAAGGGACTGATCTTGTGATACTTTGGCAAAGAATGTGGCTGCCTTCTGCCCTTGTCCTGAAATTCTGCCTGAGGCTAGACTGAAGAGTTATGGATTAGCAGCTTTGGCAGAGGTGATTTCTAGACAGCCTGGCAGGAACCGTGATGCTCGGTTACTAGTGGCCATGATCACGCAGATCTGTAATGAAAAGGAACAAGCTGAGGAAGGAAAAATATAAAATGTATAGTTTAAAAAGAACGGGGGCACTAGGAAGTGTAAAGGAGCTAAGTCCTGTGTTCAAGAGATAAACAGATTAAAGAAAAGCAAGACGCTAAATGAAATAAAGGAAGTGGTGACCTTGGGGCAAGACCCTAGCCAGGTAAACTTTCAACTTGTGTAAAGGAATTAAATTAAAGTGTGAGGTTAGGTGCGGTGGTGCACACCTTTAATCCCAGCACTCAGGAGGCAGAGGCAGGGGGAATTTCAGACATCAAGGCCAGCCTGGTCAATAGAGCAGAGGTCCTGGACAACCAGACTTAGGCACTGAAAGGAAACCATCAGAAACAGAAAGCTGGTGGAAATACACGTGAACAAGGGGGGCATGTTCCAGGCTCAGCAAGCAGCGGAACTTGACAGCTTTGGTCACGTGGTTTTCTTGCTTTAAAGTCAAGGGCAGAACAAAGGGGTTGTGGGCTTTCCCTCTGTAACTAAGGAAAGCCACTGCAGCCAGGCATGTGGCAGAGGTGTCCCTTCATGGAATCCCAGACAGGCCATTGTGTGAAGTGGTGAAGGTGAAGGCTGGGTTGCTTGGAGACTCCAAGATGTTGGAGATGCCAGAGCTGGTGCTGATGCTGATGCTGATGCTGACAGGCAGTGGACAGACAGGAAGTGGAACCAGCCCAAGAAAAAGAAATGTGTTGCTGTCAGCAAAGATAAAAGGAGTAGGAGATCTGAAGGGTGGCATCAGGCGTGGAGGTGCAGAGTTTGCAGTTTGCCCAGCTGGTTTTCAGTCCTGCTTTGGTCCAGTATTTCCTCACTCGGCTCCCTCCCCTCCCTTTTAGACCAGTATTATATATCCTCTGTCATCCTATGTTGGGAGAATGTGCTCTGCTTTTTCATTTTGATTTTATAGGCATTACACTTAAGAGACTGCATGAGTCTCTGAAGAGAGTTTGGACTTTTAAACAGTGGTGATCCTGTGACAGACTACGGGGACTGTTGAAATCGGAATAACACCCGGGAGGCAGAGGCTGGTGGATCGCTGTGAGTTCGAGGCCAGCCTGGTCTACAAATTGAGTCTAGGACAGTCAAGGCTACACAGAGAGACCCTGTCTCAAAAAACCAAAAAAGAAAAAATCAGAATAAATGCATTTTACATTATGATATGGCTATAGACCTAGGGGGGTCAGGGAGTGGAATGCCAAGAGACCCCATTATGGATGTTTGTAAGTAGCCATGTGGTTGCTGGGAACTGAACTCAGGACTTCTGGAAGAGCAGCCAGTGCTCTTGACTGCTGAACCATCTCTCCAGCCCCATTCTTAATTCATTTAAAATAATTAGTTTTCTAAAATATGCACGTTTTGTTCCCTTTTCTTTTTTAATATGTATAAAATGTATATTGTTTTGCCCCTTAAGTGCGCCATCCTTGTTTCCTATTTTCATTTTAGTTAGTGCCCTTACAGAAACAGTGAACGCTGAAGCATGACAAAGACTTAGTAGCTCAGCGCGGACCTGCAGTCCCACACCAGTACTGGCTTCCCAACTGCAGGCTTTCTTTCCTAGCTTAGTGTGAGACGAAGACATTTGGTGCCAGATGCCAGAAATTATAATTTCTAATCTTAACAACACAGAATAAAATTATAATGTCATTTCCTAAACCTGGGTTTAGATGCAACTCAATCTTTTATTTCTCATTGTTTGGCCCAACTTCAAAGTAAGTAAAAGAAAAATAAAAGAATTCTACATTTATATCCTGACATTCACACAAGAACTGGTTCAACAGAAGTGGTGTTTTTTTGTTTTGTTTCTTGCTTTTTGAGACAGGGTTTCTCTGTGTAGCCTTGGCTGTCCTGGACTCACTCTGTACACCAGGCTGGCCTGGAACTCAACAGAGATCCGCCTGTGTCTGCCTCTCAGTGCTGGGATTAAAGGTGTGCACCACCATGCCTGGCTGGCCATTAGATTTTTTTTTATTTTTTTGGAGACAGGGTCTCTCTGTGCAGTCTTGGCTGTCCTGGACTCACTTTGTAGACCAGGCTGGCCTCGAACTCACAGCAATCCACCTGCCTCTGCCTCCTGAGTGCTGGGTGGATTTCTAATTATAAAATTCTTTTATGTTTTTAGTGCTAGTTACTAAGTAACTAACACATCAAATGCCAAAATTGAAAAAAAGCAATGGCTTTTTTATTTTTTGAACAGAAATGAATGTCCTTATGAACTAGAAATAGTTGGTAACTGTGGTGCTTTGAGTGAAAATGGCCCCCATAGGGACTGGCATATTAAGAGGTGTAGCCTTGTTAGAGCATCACTGGGGGCGGGGGTGGGGCCTTTGAGACCGCAGAGGCTCAAGCCAGGCCCAATAGCTCATTCTCTTCCTGCTGGCTGTCGATCTGGGTACAGAACTCTCAGTTACCTCTCCAGCGCCACGTCTGCCTGTGTACACGCTTCCCACCATGACGATAATGGACTAACCCTCTGAACTGTAAGCCAGCCCCAGTTAAACAGTCTCCTCTATAAGATGCTGTGCTCGTGGGGTCTCTACACAGCAACAGAAACTCAACTAAGAGTGATCTATAGTAAGAGTAGAATTTACATAGTAAATAGAACGTACCAGTGCTCATATGCCTCTTTCTAATATTAATAATTGAGTGCCAGTATTTAATTACTTTAAAACACACTGCGTTTATGTCTCCACAAAAGCACCAGTAGACTTTTACTCTTTTAAATCTTTTGAGAACAGACCACAAAAACAGGTGGGGATACTTGATAAAGATTTTATTGCTATGTGCTTATCTCATTGCTCCTAAACGTCACTGCAATATAGTTTTATAAGAATTCACAAAATTGCTAGGTGCTTTAATCCCAGCACTCAGGTAGCAGAGGCAGGTAGATCTTTGTGTGTCTGAGGTCAGCCTGGATTATGTAGAGAGACTCTGTCTCAAAAATAAAAACAAAATAAAAAACAGACAAAAAAATTTTATAGCATCTATAGCTTTTTTAAAGTAAAAATTAAAAGTAAACAGAATAACCTTTCTCCATAGTCCTAACTTTACATCAAGTAATCTCTGAAGACTGTGCAGCTCAGTGGCTCAGCACCTGTGAGATTTATGGTTATGCCACTGGTCTGTCACATGTCCCCCCAAACTCTCTCACATCTTAAAAAGTCCTCTGGTGTTACATGACCTTGTTGGTTACAAACAGACACTCCAGAGCTTCAAGGGAAGTCCGGGAGTGCTTTTCCTAAGCACTCAGCGAGCCATACATCGTGTTACTGTTGATGTGTCAGCTCAGAGCACGTGTTGCTCTTCCAGAAGACCTGAGTTCGGTTTCCAGGACCCACATCAGGTGGCTCATAACCACCTGTAACTCCCGATGCCAGGGGATCTGAAACCTCTTCTTGCCTCTGGGAGTAACTACACACACCAGGCAGATACTCACACAGGTACAGACATACACAAAAATAAAAGTAAAATAAATGTTTGGGGCTACAGAAATGGCTCAGCTGCTAAGAGCTCTGTGATTCTTCCAGGAGACCCACATGGTGGATCACAGCCATCTGTAACTAGTTCCAGGGGATACAGTGGCCCCTTCAGGCCTCTGCAGAAACCAAGCACACACACGGTGCAGATACATATATAAAGCAAAACATGGGCTGGAGAGATGGCTTTGAGGTCAAGAGCACTGACTACTCTTCCAGAGGTCCTGAGTTCAATTCCCAGCAACAACATGGTGGCTCACAACCATCTATAATGTGATCTGATGCCCTCTTCTGGCCTGCAGGTGTACATGCAAGCAGAGAACTGTAGTAGTAATAATAATAACAACAACAATAATAAATTAAAAACACACCTATACACATAACTTTTAAAAAAGAAATACGCTGTTCAAACCGGCTGTGGTGGCGCACGTCTTTAATCCCAGCACTAGGGAGGCAGAGGCAGTCAGATTGCTGTGAGTCCAAGGCCAGCCTGATCTACAAAGTAAGTCCAAGACAGCCAAGGCTAGACAGAGTGACCCTGTCTCAAAAAACCAAAACCAAACCAAACCAAACCAAACCAAAAAACAAAAAACAAACAAATAAATAAATAAATAAATAAATAAAAGAAAGAAAAAGAAAATAGATATGCTGTTCAGGTAGAATAATCTACAAGGAACTGATCAGAACTGACGAAGACCACTAACTATTTTCCGCTGTTACGTGGAATGAAGTAGCGTTACCACATAGTCGTTAAGAGCTTTCTTTACAAATCCTAAAAGAGCTACAAGTATGACGTGATCATACAATGGCGTCTAATGAGGGAAAGTTTTCTGGATCCTATTAGTACTTTAACAATTAAAATCAAGTAACTAAAATTTTCCAATGTTTCATTTTTGGGTAAGGAGACAAGCAACTAAAGGTAATGTTTTGTCCTTAACAATCACAAATATAAATGAGGGGCCAATAACTCTTGTGTTGATCTGTACTTGTTCTTGTAGCTATGTGGTCTTTGTCATCGTAATAGAGAGCAGCAGGCAGCTTTCAACAGGCACACCTCTCCAATATAAAGCTGGAAATTTAAATTTTATTATTTTATGTGTATGGGTATCTTTGCCTACATAAATGTCTGTGTACCACATGTGTGTAGAAAAGGGGAATCAATTTAACTTTTTCAAAAATTTTTCATATTAAAAAAAAATTCTTCAAAGCTTTGGATAATATTTCATAATTTACATGCCAATAAATTATGAAATTACACAAACTAATTAGTAAATTACACAACCCCCACTGTTTGTTTATTCAGCATTTATTGCTTTCCCGCTGTGTGCCCAACACTACCATGGTTAGTAGGGACAAAAGGGCATTTTAAATTTAATTTTTTAAAAATGTGATGTGTATTGTTACTTGGCCTACATGTACAGCTGTGCACAATACCTATGGCTGGTGGCCGCAGAGGTCAGAAGATGGCATCAGAGCCTCTGGAACTGAAATTATAGATGGTTGTGAGCCACTATATAGGTACAGGAAGTCAAAACTGGGTCCTCTGGAAGGGCAGTCAGTGCTCTTAACCATTGTGCCATCTCTGCAGCCCCAAAGGGCACTTTTTAGAAAAGAAACAATTATGGTACAGTGGTGGGTACCTGTAATGGTAAGGCTTGGGAGGTAAAAGCAGGAAGATTTTGACTTTGTAGCAAGTCTGAAATAACACAGTGCTCCAAGAGAGACAAGAGGGTGGGAGAGACATGGTTTCATTGTAGTCTCTCGAATTTTAGTAAGATTATATTAGTAAGATGCAATTTACTTTACTCCGTATTTTGCCTGAACGTATGTCTGTGTACCACTTGCATGGCTGGTGTCTATGCAGGTCAGAAAAAGACAACAAATCCTCTGGAACTGGAGTTACAGACAGCTGTGAGCTACCATGTGGGTGCGAGGAATCAAATTTAGGTCTTCTGCAAGAACAGCCAGTGTCTATAATAGTCTTAACCCCTGTGCCGTCTCTCCAGCCTCCCAGATTTTTTGTTTAACACACTATAATAAGTATTTTCAAGATCATTATGTATTTTGATAATATTTATTGATATATTTACTTATTAGTTTTTGAAACAGGATCTCATATAACCCAGGCTGGCTGTGAATTTACTAAACTGAGGCTGGCCTTGAACTCTGAATCCTCCTGTCTCCACTGCTCCAAGTGCTGGGATTACAGATACACATCACTCTACCTGATTTTATAGCTGTTTGCTTCAACAGTTACATAATTTTTATATAAAATATATTTTTTCCTACTCTGTTTTCTTATTTTTGGGTATTCAGGCTACTATTAAATCACAATATTGTTATCAGTGAAGATTATTAACACTGTGACAACGTTAAAGCATCCATTTATTCACTTGACCTATGTTAGCCTTTAGCATATTATATGTTAAATGTGTGTGGATATTTGTGTATGTACATGTATACACATGTAGGCATCTGTGTACATACGGATGTGTGTGCCTTTATGTGTATGGAGGCCAGAAAACATCTTGGTGTCATTCTTCCTCAGACACTGTCCACCTTTGTTTCCTGACACAAGGTGACCTGGGGCTTTCTTATTTAGCTAGGCTGGCTAGACAGCGAGCCCGCTCTCTTCTGTCTGCCTTCCAGAGCTCAGACTGCAAGTCCATGCTAACATCACAGCTTTTCGTTGTTGTTGTTTTTGAAACAGGTTTCTCTGTGTAGCCTTGACTGTCCTGAACTCACTTTGTAGACCAGACTTGTCTCAAACTCACAGTGATCTGCCAGCCTCTGCCTCCCAAGTGCTGGGATGAAAGGCGTGTGCCACCACGCCTGGCCATCATAGCGGTTTTTTAAATGAGTACTGGGGATGGAACATTTTTGCTATTCATTATAGGACAGTATACATTGTAGTAGTTCAGATAATGCTTAGTTGAAAAGTCCTTTCATCACTTTGAGGGAAAAAAAGTTTTACGGGGCTGGAGAGATGGTGCAATGGGGAAGAGTACCTAAGATCTTGCAGAGAATTCGAGTTTGGATCTCAACTCCCACGTGGAGCGGCTTACAGCCACCTATAACTCCACCAACGCCCTCTTGTGGCCTCCCATGGCACCACACTCATGCGCGCATTCTTTTTTTTTTTTTTTTTTTTTGGTTTTTCGAGACAGGGTCTCTCTGTGTTAGCCTTGGCTGTCCTGGACTCGCTTTGTAGACCAGGCTGGCCTCGAACTCACAGCGATCCGCCTGCCTCTGCCTCCCGAGTGCTGGGATTAAAGGCTTGCGCCACCACGCCCGGCTTATGTGCGCATTCTTACACACACACACACACACACACACACACACACACACATGGAATTTAAAAACAACATAAAATCTTTAAAAATGTTTCTGCTTTTGTGCGTGTTATCTATGCGTGCTTGTCTGTGTGCAGGTGGTATGCCCGTGAGTGTGTGTTTGTGTTTTTGTGCTTGTGAGTGTCTTCAGTTGGACATCAGCTGTCTTCCCTTTTCACTTTCTACTTGTTGAGAGTCTCTGCAGCGAACCTGAAGCTCACCGCTTTGGTGAGCTCTGGGATATGCCTGTCTCCACATCCTTACCTCCCCTTCTCGACACTCTGGAGTGATCCGTGCATGTCACCACTCCTAGCTTCTATGGTGATGCAGGAGACCCAAACTCAGGCCTTCATGTTCGCATAACAAGCACGGGTAGGTGCTTATGCCTTCTGCATTAGACCTCTCCCAGTTTCACCTTGCATTACAGGGCACTAGCATTTTTAAAAACACCCCCTCCCAAGTCTGGAAAGTTGACTCAGTAGTTAAGAGCACTTGCTGTTCCTGCAGATGGCCCGTGGCCCGAGTTCTGGTCTCAGCACCCACATGATGGCTTGCAACCGTCCAGAACTCCAGTTCTTCTTCTGGCCTCTTTAGACTCCAAACATGCATGCAGTGCACACACACACATACATGTAGGCAAAACACTCATACAAAAAGTAAAATAAAATTCCAGCACTTAGGAATGCAGAGGAAGGAGAATCTGTGAGTTCGAGGCCAGCCTGGTCTATAAAGCGAGTCCAGCTGGGTGGTGGTGGCGCAAGCCTTTAATTCTGGCACTCATGAGGCAGAGGCCGAGGCAGGTGGATCTCTGTGAGTTTAAAGCCAGCCTGGTCTACAAAGCAAAGTCTAGGACAGCCAAGGCTACATACACAGAGAAACCCTGTGTCGAAAAACCAAGAAATAACAAACAAACAAACAAAAAGCAAGTTCAGGACATCCAAAACAAGACAAAACCTAAATAAGTAAATCTAAAACTTAAAAACAAGTAACCCCACCCCTTTTGTAACAAGAGCTCTCCTAATTGAAGTCTGTCTGATCTTTTATCATGAGTGGATTCAGGTTATGAATTCATGGATGAAATACAGCACTATAACATAATGATGCTGCATCCGTCTTTGTATCACAAATATGGTAATTTTGATGACTTGGTCAAGGTATTTTTTCAATTTCTCCATTTATAATTACTACTTTTAAATTTTTATTATTACTTTTTTGAAACAGGATCTTTTCTTTTTTCATTTTCTTTTTCAAGAGGATTTCTCTGTGAGCCCTGGCTGTCCTGGAACTCACTTTGTTGACCAGGCTAGCTTCGAACTCAGAGATCAGCCTGCCTCTGCCTCCCCAGTACTGGAATAAAGTTGCGCCCTTCCCACCAGAGCCACCACCTGACACCTGAAATAGGATCGTATGTGGCCCGAGTTGACCTCAAACTGGCTAAATTCCAATTCTCCTCTTAACTTCCCCAGTGGTGCAGTCACAGGCGTCTGCCACCACCTCACTGTGGTGGTTAGAACAAGAATGCCGCTGTCCCCCCACCCCTGCTCCCCTCCAAACCACCCCCCAAGCACATATAGGTGTGGGATTGTTAGAGGAAGTGTATCACAAAGCCCACAGCAGGCCCAGTGTGGCTCTCCCGGCCTTGCTCATCAGGATGCTCAGGATGGAGCTCTTAGCCACTGCTGGAATGCCATGTACGTGGCCATGCTAAATGGACCAAACCTGTGAGGCTGAAGGCAAGAGCTGCAAGAGAACAATGACTAAGACACCTACCTTAGTCTGTCTGTCTGTCTGTCTCCCTCCCTCCCTCCCTCCCTCCCCTCCTCTACTGTCTTCCTCCCTTTCCTGTTCCTTATTATAACCCAATAGGCAAGTAATCTGCACCACTGAGCTATGCCCCAAATCCAAATTACTAATTCTTCCATCACAATTAAACTGGAGACACTTTTTAAACCACACGAATACCCGGGCTCCTCACTGAGCTTTCTCTCGGGTTAGGGTCCTCTTGGATAGTTCCTTCCTGCCTGTGTGATGGAAGCTGAATGACAAATGACCATTTCCAATGCTCCTGTATTTATCAGTTAGCACTGGACATTTTACACACGAATTTCATTTCCTTCAAGTGGTTTACAACCATTATTATACTTAATTATTCTTGAGCTCAAACTGCCCCAGTTTTAGCCAGTGGGGGGGGGGCTCTATAGAGCATGCTCCTGCATCTTATTTAAAATTTTATTTAACTTTTTATTGATTCCTTGTGAATTTTATATCACGCACCCAATCCCACTCATCTCCTTGTCCCTTTGTATCCACACTCCTCCTTTGCAACCTCCCCCCAAAAGAAAAAAATCTTGTTGTGGAAGCTGTAGTGTGTCACACAATATGCCCTGTGAGCGTACATCTTTCCTAGCAAATATTCACTGCAACAAGTCATTGGTCTGGTTCGAGGCCTCTGGCTTTTGCTACACTGTCAATCTGGAACCCTCCTCTTAGATACCCTGTCACTACCCTGTGCCATGGAGGTTCTGCAGCTTTGGCGCTGCAGGACGGGCCCCTTCCCGCGCTCCAGCAGTTTACAGATGGGGTAGGTGCTGGAGTGGCCAACCCAAAGGCCCAGATATGGGCTTGGGTGGCAGCTGAGTTGGCCAGCCTGCCAGCTCTCCTGCGCCCACAGCACCAGGGTGAGCTCTCCAGCACTGCCCTAGTTAGCTCACCCACTGCCACAGCTGGCAAGGGGCATGGCCTTGCATCTTTAACGTGGGTTTCCATCACACGTTTGGGTACTGAATGCTTTCAAGCATAAAGTATTTCAGGCTTGGACTTATTTTACTCTTGTTCTGGAGTAAGTACTTCCACAAGACGCAATAATTTCTTTCACAGAGAACACTATGGCGGACTAAGATCTGGGCACAATGCATGCTTACTGCTACTGGAATTCTTCTGTTTTTCCTTTTTTTCATGAAGAAATACAGCGTAAATGTAGAGTACTTTCTCACTATGCCTGAGGCCCGGTTTGACCTACTACTTACTGCAAAGCCAAAAGAAAGAGGAAGAACGAGAGAAGTATGCATATGCCTTAGTTACTTTCCTATTGCTTTAAAAGGACTCCATGACCAAGACAGCTTATAACAGCGACTTTCCTGGGGGTTTGCTTACAGTTTCAGAGGGTTAGTCCATGGCCATCTTGTGGGAAGCATGGCATCAGGCAGCCAAGAATGGTGCTAGAGAGCAGGAGCCAAGAGCTCCCATCTGATCCGCAAGCACAAGGCGGAGGGCTAGTTGGGAAGGGTCATAGGCCACCCCAACAACACTACACCTCCTTCCCAAAGAGCTACACCAACTAAGAACTACGCTTTCAAACGTGTGAGCCTACAGGGCCGCTCTCATTCAAACCACCTCACTCCGCTCCCTGGCCCATATAGGCTTCTGGCCATACAGTAATGCAAATGCATTTAGTTCAACCACAAAAGTCCCATGCCTTTTCTTTCTCAAGACTGTTTAATGAAAATTCAAAGTATCTTCTGAGATCCAAGGCAATTAAATTGTAACCTCCTGTAAAATCAAATAGTAAATTAAATACTTCCAACATAAAATGGCATAAATATGCATGATCATTCTAAAAGGAAGGGATGGGCACAGCGAGGAAGCACTGGACTAAAGCAAGACCCAAGCCGAGCAGGGCAAACTCCAAATCCTGTAACCCCGTATCTTAAGACAGAGGGCTTACATGGCTCTGTCTTCCAGCTTTGCTGGGGATCTTAGATAACACTGAACAACGGTGAAACTCTCCCTTGCACCACTACTAACCTTGAATGTTTATCTGCTTTATATTTTCACAATTTCTAGAACAAGGAATAACAAAGAAATGATTGTAAATACTTACTGAGTGGTGTTGTATCAGGAGGTGGAAAATTCTCAGTAAAGTTGACATTACATAAATCTGTACTACAGCAGCAAAAACGGTATGTTCCATTCTGAATTGAGGGTGGGGTGGTAGTTACTACACATTCTTCATAGTGGCACTCTTGGGGATCACCAATGTGGGACCAACATCCTACAAATCAATATTAAAGTAAGCTTGGAAACTATATAGTAAATAAAACAACAATGAAATAACTGCAGTAATAGAAAACTAAGTAATATATAAGTCATAAAACAACCTGAATAAAAAAGGGAAAGGATACAACAGACATTTCACGGGGAAAAGCAACCAACAACATGGTTATCATTAACTGCTTTAGTATAAGAATTATTAAAGAAACAGTAAAGTCCAACTATTTTAGATTTAAATTGTCCTAATTTTTAAAATAATAATATGGAATCATAACAAAGATTCAGTGACAGTCACTCTCATACAGTTCTGTAATAAATGTATATATGATGGTAATTTTGGAAAAACACATAGCAATTTTAATGTAGAGACTTTAAAATAATCATATACTTTATGATCTATTAATTCTACATTAAAGAATCTACTTTTAAAAATTCAGAATAAGGGCTGGAGAGATGGCTCAGAGGTTAAGAGCACTGTCTTTTCTTCCAGAGGTCCTAAGTTCAATTCCCAGCAGCTACATGGTGGCTCACAACCATCTATAATGTGATCTGATGCCCTCTTCTGGGTGTGTGTGAAGACAGATTACCCATATAAATTAAAAATAAATAAATAAAGTCAGAATAAATAGATAATCAGACACAACTCTCATGTTAAGTTTAAAGTTTTTCCCTGCATTTCAGTGAAAACCTTGAAAGAGCACAGCATCCAAAGCACAGAGGTAACTGTAATGCATGTACACAGTGAAACAGGTGCTGCGATACAGTGTCTTCAGAAACTATTTACAGCAAAACGGAAGAGAACATGGGACTGTCCTGTACCATTACCCTAGTTCTCAAAGAAGGTTGGTACATATGTAAACATTAAAATATACCCAAAGGGAACAAATTAATATAAAAATAATATTTTTTAAGAAAACTGAGTTGTTCCGGGCATGGTGGTACATGTCTTTAATCCCAGCACTCGGGAAGCAGAGGCAGGCTGACCTCTGTGAATTCAAGGCCAACCTGGTCTACAAAGTGAGTCTAGGACAGCCAAATCTACACTGAGAAACCCTGTCTCAATCAAAAAACCAAAAAGAACAAAGAAAACTGAGTTGTAGACCTTAGTTTTTCTGAATAGTTTTCTGGTATTTTTGTCCCCAGACTTCATTCACATATAGTAATTTGTAAAGAGAAAAATGTCATTAAAATACACTAAAAGGCCAGGCTTGGTGGAGCATGCCTTAGTCTCTCTCAGCACTAGCGAGGCAAAGGAAGGCAGATCTCTTATGAGTTGTAGGCCAGTCTGGTCTACATAGTGAGACCTATCTCAATCAATCAATCAATCAAAGTATAGTAAAGTAAATTTTCTTTTACAAATTTGGAGCTTGTTGGTAAATATATGTCTATGTTCACCCCCTTATTTACTACTTTTCTGGTAGGATTTTAGTCTACCTTGATGTCTTTTCTGGGTAAGCTCCAGCTGCATGAAAACAGTGCTGAGGATATACAGCTTGTCTCCGCACATAATGCGCTGCACTTGATTCTCAGCCCCCACGAGAAAAGCACACAGCAATTGAAACAGGAATAAACCTAAGCATCACTTGCCTTGTTTCACAAGGTTGATGTCGCCCTTTGACTTCTCCCACAGACCATAACATGTGCTCCCTTTGGAGCAGAGTATCGTCCCGTTTTCATGAGAGATTCGACTCTCACCTATCCCAAGGTCTTGCTGATATGGATCTTTAAATGCACACAGCCGTTCTTGATTCTGGGAAGCTGGGGGGAAAAACACAATGATCAATTGATGTTACTCTGATAATACTATTAATAATGATATTCTAAGGTTTCATTTAATAATGGTAATCTAATCTGAGTAAGATTATACATTTTCCTAGTAAATCCTTCCAATTTAATTACTGAATAAATTTTTAATTTTATATTTACCCAATAATTTCCTTTTTGGAGATTTACTTTTTTTTTTTTTCCCGGAGACAGGTTTCTCTGTGTAGCCTTGGCTGTCCTGGACTCCCTTTGTAGACCAGGCTGGCCTCAAACTCACAGCAATCCACCTGCCTCTGCCTCCTGAGCACTAGGATTAAAGGAGTGCGCCATCACACCCGCCTCTTATTTATTTATTTTTAGTGTGTGTGTGTGTGTGTGGTGTAGGTGTGTGCACGTGAGTACAGGTGCTCACAGAGGACAGAGGAACTAGACCTTTCTGCAGCTGGAGTTACAAGCGACAGTGTGCTACCTCCCCCTCCCCCCACCCTCTAGGAGCTCACTCTGCAGCCCTGGCCAGCCTGGAACCTCCTCTCTAGACCAGCTAGCTAGCCTTGAGCTCTACCTGCTTCTGCCTCCCCAGTGCTGGGATTAGCGGCCTGTGCCACTACACCTAGCTCAATTTCTCTATTCTTACTCAACAGACTGCTTGATGTCTTGGCTAGATAAGGGGTGTGATCCGAACAGGAAAAGGTCAAAATATCCTACTGCAGGTAATATTCTACAGTCCTCAAACATATGAAGAAATGGTACACTTCCTAGCCATTAGAGAAATGCAAACTAAAACTACATTGAGATAACATGTCACCAAAATCAGAAAACAGGTATAGTTTAGAAAACAAAAGCTGATGAGAGTCCTTCCTTATACTAGATGTAAAGACATCTGGTAACAGTGTAGTAATCATCTAGTAATCAGTGTAGATGTTTCTAACAAACCTACATCTAACGGTAGAGCTACCTTACAGCCCCACTATGCCGCTGTTGAGTACTGAAACCAGGCACTCCAAGTTAACATATCACAGGGGCATTTGCAGAGCTAATTTTTTAAGCACACTCACAAGAGCTAAGTTATAGAACCAACATAGAAAACTTTTTTTTAGCCATGAAGAACAAAGTTATGTCACCTGTAGGAAAATAGAAGAATCTGGAGAAAACCAAATTAAGTGAACTAAGAGCTTGGTGGTGGCACACACCTTTAATCCCAGCAGTTGGGAGGCAGAAGGTGGATCTCTGAGTCCTGAGTTCAAGGCCAGCCTGGTCTACAGAACAAGTTCAAGACAGACAGGGACACAAAGAGAAACCATGTCATGAAAACAAAACAAACAAACAAACAAACAAAAATCAAAAAGAAGAAAACCTGTTCAGGGGAACAGAGAGTACAACCATGTATGGGAGAAGAGTAAGTGTGCTGAGCATGCTTTTAAAAATAAAGCCATAAATAATTAGGTGCTATGTAAAATAAGCCAAATAATCATTTAAAAATTTTTCAATAGATCTCATTTTATAACTGAAATTGAGTCACATAAAAACAATGCATAAAAACAGAACCCCACGAAGTTTTTGAAAACAGAATTGTTTATTCTGGAAAATTTATAAAGCAAATCTACAGTTGAGAATTTCAAAATAATATGTAACTTGTGGGTCTATCCCAAGCACATAAACCTGGATCAATCTATCTTATTAAGTTATGGAAGCTTAAACAACTTAAAGAATTATTTTTAATGTAAGGCACATAACCCTTCCAATTTAACAAAAGAAAAAAGAAAGAAGAAAACTGACAAAATCCAACTCTTTCTGTTGCTGAAACTCTTAGCAAAGGAGGGACAGAATCTTGGTGGTAGAGAGGATGGGCAGAAGGCTTATGTGAAACCTCTGTACGGTGTTGCTCAGATTTGTTTTTCAAACGAACGGAGGGAATCAGTCAGGTGAAAAGTGATAAGCACAATGTACAAAACAGCTTTGCAGGTGTAAGAACTATCCCATCCCAGACGCTCTCCCACCCGAGGGGACCAGGGAGAGAAGACACTTTCGCTATGGCTCCTGACCTTTGAAGACTACAGGAGAAGGGCCAGAGAGATGGCTCAGGAGGTAAAGGGACTTTTCACCACACCTAACGACCCGAGGCTGATCTCTGGAATCCACATCGTGGAAGAAGAGAACTACCTACCGCTAACTGCCCTCTGCTTTCCACGCGGCACCACGGTGCGGGCATGCTTACACATGGTCGTGCACACACACACACAAATAAATAGCAAATAATTTTTAAAGATATGGAAACTGTGAAATATTCATAACTAGTCCAAATATATGTGCACATGTTTATGTAATAAAATAAGAAGATGGAAAGGGATGTGATTCTTTTCTTGGATCATTAGGTAGACAACTAAATTCACTTTTTTTGTTTTTGCTTTGTTTTGAGACAAAGTTTTGCTACATACCCCAAATTAGTCAAAAACTCAGGTTTGCAAGTGCTGAGTCTAGTTAATTCTAAATCTCAACCAAATGGAACTTCTGTTTCTTGTTCAAAACTTACATGTTTTATTGGTTCTCCATCCTGAAATCACATTTTGTGTGCGTGTGTTTGTCCGTGTGTGTGTGTGTGTGCGCACACACACGCATGAAGCTGCACAGCACATTGTGCTCCCTAGATTTTTCCGATGCAAAGCTTAATTTCTGCTCCTTTCTCTAATCTGGGAAGGCTAATCTAACTATAAATGCATACATGTTTCTCTTTAGTTTTTAAAATATGAATGTCATGTATCTAAGTAACATTTCTTTGTACTTTTCAATACCCAAAATGGTATCTTTTCAATAAAAAATAATCTGGCTCTTTCTCTTGTCTCTCCTGCCCTCTCCCCCCCCCCCCATCCCTCTCTCCCCTGCTTGTGCTCTCCCCCCCCTCTCGCTTTCTGTTCTCTTAGTTTATCTGTCTCTGTCTCCTTCCTTCTCTGCCCTCATGGCTCTGTCTTCATCTGTCTGCCTGCCTGTCCACATGTTCAATCGCCCTCTCCAAACCACAATCCCTCTCTTCTCCCCTCCTCCCAAATAAACTTCTTTATAGCAAAAGGGGAAAAAAATCAAAAAGTAAAATATATGTATAAAATGCCATAATGAAATCTATCATTTTGGATACTATTTTTAAAATTGATTGTAAATGTATGGTCTTTTTTCAGATAACGAAAATAACACTCTGCTTCAAACACTGTTTTCCTTCCTTTTCCTCTTCTCTGGAGATGGCAGTTATCCTATAGCTGTATGGCTTCTAAAATCAGCGCACACACCAGGACGGCCTCAGGCTCAGTCAACCTGCTGGTCTCCCAAGTGCTAGAATTAAAGGCATGCGTCATGATGCCTTGTTATAATAATCTCAGGACTGGGGGAGGCAGGGACAGGTGGATCTCTGTGAGCTTGAGGCCAGCCTGGTCTACAGAGTGAATCCAAGGACAGCCAAGGCTACAGAGAAACCCTGTCTCAAAAAAACCAAAAAACAAACAAATAAACAAACAACAACAACAACTAAAATTTTGTTGTTATTATTGTTTTCCAAGATAAGGTTTCTCTGTGTAGCCTTGGTTGTCCTGGAACTCCCTCTGTAGACTAGGCTGGTCTCGAACTCACAGAGATCCACCTGCTTCTGCCTCCTAGAGTGCTGAGATTAAAGGGATGCACCACCTCCTGGCGTAAAAAATTTTAATGGCATAGATACTCTATACCTGAAAAGTTTATATACCAAATACATACATATTAAATCTTTTGTTTAATTTTAATTAATCCTCAAATACAAAATCAACCTCTAAAAATTCTAGTCATATAGGGTAGAAGGTGCCTGCAGTCCCAGCTACTTAGAAAGCTGAGAACAGATCATTTTAGCCCAAGAATTCAATCCAGATGGGGCAACACATCTAAACACAGATGAAAGCAGTAGATTCTAAATGCTGCTCAGTTTTTCATAACATATGATTTTTATTGTTTTTACTTAATGGACATAAACAGCAATATACGTTTGCCATGGTTGTATATGAAAAAAAAAACAAGTAAATTTGACAAATAACTTGAAGTAGACAAAAGAAGAAATGTAGGAATGAGCCGGCAGCCACCCACAAAGCTATCAATTTAGGAACATAAAGAACAGTTACTTGCCTGGCAGTGGTGGCGCACGCCTTTAATCCCAGCACTCGGGAGGCAGAGGCAGGTGGATCACTGTGAGTTTGAGGCCTCAATCAATGGGGAAAACTTAAGGAGGGAAAACAAAGATTTCTACAAAGACAAATAAAAATAATCCTGGGTTTATGAACAGAACATCTTATTTAGCCTAACATTTTGAGAAGAGCCTCTATACATTTTCTGTCTCCAAAGTCTGTCATCCAGAAATCTAATATTCTAGAAATTAGACATTCTCATTTTTGGTTTTTTGTTTTGTTTTGTTTTTTTGTTTTTTGTTTTTTCGAGACAGGTTTCTTTGTGTAGCCTTGGCTGTCCTGGACTCACTTTGTAGACCAGGCTGGCCTCGAACTCACATCGATCCGCCTGCCTCTGCCTCCTGAGTACTGGGATTAAAGAACTTAGACATAATGACAGAGAAACACTTTTTAAATTAATTCTATGAAACTTTTTCAGAATTCAGAAATAGCCAATTTATATACTGGGAAAATTTAGGAGGCAAAAACATTACAGTAATATAAACATTACAGTTTTCTCATGGGCAGATAAAAATTGGGAGATAAAATAAACAAGAATTTGGTTTAGAGAACGCAAATAAAAATGAAGCCGTTCTAAGAAGACAGAATGTAAAAATGAAAGAAATGCATAGTATTCTAAATTCACTATGAATGAATATGAAAGATTGCATGCCTTGGAAGGCCAGACTGGCCTGGAGCATGCTGTGTACTCCATGCTGATCTGGAAATCACAGTTCCCACTCTAAGCCCAAATGCAGGGAGTGCTGGCATGAAGTCACTGCACCCTGTTCAGCAAAAACTTTTAAATCATCATGGCCATTCTGTGTAAACAATCTGAGAGTCTCACAACGCGTCTCCTCCAGGAGTTGTTATGTGTTTATCTGCACTGGAGAAGCCTAAGCCTCTTATCTCTGCCCTGGAGCGAGGTTTAGGGACTAATTCTGGGCATGCTTATGTGCTTGGCTTCTGTTTATCTAAGTGTCAAAATGAACTATCTAAAATAAACAGCACAGAAACCTTGCAGGCAAGGGGCAAATAGCTGAGTAACTGGAGCAGTGCTGTCCTTTTCCCAGAACACAAATGCCTAAGGACAGACTGAACTACGGCTTCAGAGTATCACTCCAGAAATAGTCCTGCTACAAAACATGTGAAGAAAGGAGTTCATTGTGTCCCTATATTGTGTGTGTGCATGCACACTAGAAGTTGATGTTGGACGTCCTCTTCAATTACTGTCCTCTTTATTTTTTGAAAAGGGGTCTCAGAACCTAGGGTTCACCAAGTAGATGAGCTAGCCAGAATCCAGGAAACCTCCTGCTTGTATGAGGGATTCAAATTCAGGTTCTTACATGGCGAGCATTTTGCAAACTGAATCATCTCCTCAATGCACAAATACCTTCTTTTGAAGATTTATTTATTTTCATTTTTTATGCGCATGCTTGCTTTTCTTGCATGCATGGTACCACTGGAGGCCAAGAGAGGGCCTTGGATCCCTTGGAACTGGGGTATAAGTGGTTGTGAGCCACCATGTAGATGCAGAGAACTGAACCTGGGGCCTCTGCAAGAGCATCCGGTGCTCTGAACCCCTGAGCCATCACTCCAGCACCAGGGATATATTACTTTAACAGAAATGCCTCCCCCAATCTAGTATAAACTTAAAATGTTACTCTATTTTGATAAATCAAAGATGCACCCAATGTTATAATGAATCATTTTATAAAGCAAATAATATTTTTAAAAAACATATTAATTATGCCCTCCTTCACGCAATAGTGAGAAATTAACCTAGGACCTGCACATAAGTGAGTGCTCTACACAGCTATATCTCAGTCCTTAATTTATATATTTTTAAATCCAGATTGCAGTGTCACTCTGCTGAGCATTGTCATAACTTCAAGTTAAGAGCACAGTGGGAGGTTAAAAATCATCAGAAGATACCTCATTAGCATTTTCTAGAGTTAATGCTGGCTTAGGACTCCTGAGATTCACAGAACTCAGCATGGTCATATTCAAAGCTAGTGTGAGAGCAAAATAAAGAAGAAAAGTTCTAAGAACCAAAATATGAAGGCAGTCCGGGCTTCCTTGAGCCTCCAGTGCATCACACAGCACACACTTAGTGCCCCCGTTGCTGAATTCTGAAACACACGAAATGTTGTCTAAGCACAAGTGTTCCAAGTTGTACGGAATAAGCTTGGTCAAGTAGGCACTTTCAGTCTGGTACCAAAATTCCAGAGTCACAAAAGAAAAGGAGATGGTCAACATAAACTGTATGTAGTGTTCGCATAAACAATATGCGTATAGTAAACTACCCTGTCAGTTATGGAATGACGGGGTGTTGCGAGCACAAAGGTCCTTGCACCCACAGACATCTAGGGAAAATAGAAATGTTAATAACACAGGGTGCCTCTTCAGTGAGGAAAATGCCTACATCCCATCCAGAAGGCTGAGAGTGGATACTGTTAATGACCTGGTGGCCTTTTTTGCTGGCTGTGGAGGGAGACATCACCCACCTTTTGCAGAACGATTATCCCAGACTCTCCCTCTCTAGACTGTCATCTTTAGCTCCCAGTTAATAGAACCCAACCTTTGGGGAGTTATCACAAGTCCTATGTAGCCCGCTGACCTCTCTGCTATCAGTCAGAGACCACACTAGATTCTCAGCCTTTGAGCTATAGAGCCCACCCTCGTGACCACATGTGCTATGTGCAGGAGTTTCTAAGTAATCACATCTTAAGCTTTAGTGTGCACCTGGAGTTGAAATGACTGTTGCCTGGAAACCTGGAATGGGGATGACTATTCCCTGGAAGCTTTTCCCCAAATTGCACTGTGTTTGAAATATTCTCACAACAAAGCACCTGGCATTAGACTCCCAGGAATCTGATCCAGGTTGATGAAATCAATCTGAACCAAGATTTCATTCCCATCTCCTTGCACGTTCACTTCCCAGCCAAGACACCTGCGGGGTTGCCCTCAGCGGGAGCTCTCCCAAGCACATGCCAGCCAACGGCCAGCTTGGAATGCAGGGCTTTCTAGGGACAGCAGTCCTAGGCCTATTATTTTAACTCTCTGTATATATTCTTAAAGCAACTAAATGCACGTGCACAAACACACACCTCAATCTGCCTAAAAGTCAGTTAATTTCAGCTCTCTCGAACAGAAAAACAAACAAACAAACAAACAAGCCCCCCCCCCAAACACTGTTCTTTCTAATCCTGAGCAATAAGTACACTATACAAAAGCAGCTAAAACTGCCCCGAGAGCACCTATCATGTGGCAGCAGTATCCTAACCCTGTGGATATGGCATGAGTGAGACAGTTGTTAGTCCCTAAAGTGGTTGTGTCCTAGTGATATAAATAGACAAGTAATGACATATTAAAAATATGTTTGCAGGAAGACTTTGGACAGCTCGATGTTTCCACCCACACTGCAGTGGGTGGTCACTCTGTTGGGGGGTGTACACGCTTGGTGTCTTCCTCTACAGCTCTTTACACTACTGACACAGGATCTGCTCGCCTAACCTGGCCCTTGCCACTTCAGGTATGGATGGTCATTCTTATAAGCTACTCTTGAGAGAGGAGTAATTTTAGAATATAATAGAAATATGCCCTACCTATATAATAACATTCCTTAAGAAATACAAAATAAACCAGGCATGGGGATGCACACTGTTAATCCCAGCACTTGGGAGGCAGAGGCAGTTGAATCGCTGTGAGTTTGAGGTCAGCCTGGTCTACAAAGCGAGTCCAGGACAGCCAAGGATACACAGAAAAACAGTGTCTCAAAAACAAAACAAAACAAAACAAAATACAAAATAAGGGGCTGGAGAGATGGCTCAGATGGTTAAGAGCACTTCCTGCTCTTCCAAAGGACCTGAGTTCAATTCCTAGCGACCATATGGTGGCCTGCAACCATCTGTAATGGGATCTGGTGCCCTCTTCTGGTGTGCAGGCATTCATGCAGACAGGCAGGCAGGCAGGAAGACAAAAATAAAACACTTTAAATGTCTTCAAATGGTGTTTTGAATTTCAAAAAAATATACTTGTTAGTAATAAGTCATGCTTGGTTTAAAACAGAAAAGAGAAAATGAAAAGAAAAGACACTGAAATATTACCACTACTGTTCTCTATGTGGGAAAGTATAAATACTACTCAATGTTGATTGATGTCAAGAATACACAACCGTTTGGGGTGGAGAGATGGCCCCGTGGTTAAGAGCACTTGTTATCCTTGCAGAAGACCTGGGTTCAAGCCCCAGTACACACATGGCGGCTCACAACGACTTGTAACTCCAATTCCAGGGGATCCAATGCCTCTTCTGACCTCCACAGGCTCATGAGCACACGTGGTGCACATTTACACACTCAGGCACACACGGGTGGATATTAAATAAATAATTTTTAAAAGAATACAACAATGAAAAACTCACAACTAATATCATATTCAGTAGTGGTGGGGAAACAGAAGCTTTTCCTCCAGATCAAGAACAAGAAACAATGTTAGCTCCTTCAATCCTACTAATCACTGAGTTAGAAAAGTCTGCATAATTTAAAAACAAACGGCCGGGCGTGGTGGCGCACACCTTTAATCCCAGCACTCGGGAGGCAGAGGCAGGCAGATGGCTGTGAGTTCAAGGTTAGCCTGGTCTACCAAGTGAGTCTCAGACAGCCAAGGCTACACAGAGAAACCCTGTCTCAAAAAAATAAAAACAAAAGAAAAAAGAAAAAGTACACAAAAATGGAATGCTGCTTTCTAGGAATAGGGCCATAAGTAAGTTAGATGTATAAAATACTGTTCAAAAATAACCTGAAGTCCAGTTCTCAAGAAAGTAAGAATTCATCTTAACATGGCCAACTCTAACATGGCTTGCTCAAATGTTTTTCAAGAAGACGGAGCTCTAGCTGGGCGGTGGTGGCGCACGCCTTTAGTCCCAGCACTTGGGAGGCACAGGCAGGAGGATCTCTGTGAGTCTGAGGCCAGCCTGGTCTACAGAGAGAGTTCCAGGACAGCTAGAGTTGCTACACAGAGAAACCCTGTCTCAAAAAACAAGGAGGAGGAGGAGGAGGAGGAGGAGGAGGAGGCGGCGGCGGAGGCGGCTCACAAACCTAAGGTGTCACACACTGTTCCAACTCACAAGACCTAGATGAAAAAGGGTTATTTTTATAAAGATAAACTGACTTCTTGTACGTTAAAATGGCCGGCTTATCATTATCATCGTTATCAATAGTTAAATTAGCCCAACCTAAGAAATGCTTTTTTAAGTCACAACTAGAAAATACATATATCAAAGATAAATCAAAATTTCCATGAAACAATATTTTACAAAGGAATACATTGTAGTATTTTCCTACACTGTGTTTGTGCATGTTTGTGTTTATATGTGTGTATCATAACCCACAAATCAAACCAGAAGCTCAGAAAACAAAATTTCCCAAATCATAGTGGTTTGGGAATAAAATAAAAAATAAATTTATTAAAAAACAAAACAGTAGAAAGAATGAACTCTTTCTGCTCTCAAGTGACTACACTGGTTTTACAACACTCTTTTGCTAGATGACTACTGCACTTCTGCTGTTGTTTTCTGGGAAAGGGCATCTCTACACAGCCCTTTCTGTCCTGGAATTCACTATGTAGACTTGGCTCTGCCTTCCAGTGCAGGGATTAAAAGTGTGCACCATCATACCTGGCTAATACTTTTGACTAAATTCACCCCTAAACCAGACGGGGTGGCAACACACTTCCAATCTTAGTATACGGGAAGGTGAGGTAGGATCAAGAATTCGAGGCCAGGGCTAGAGAGATGAATTAGCGGTTAAGAGCACTTCCTGCTATTCCAGAAGACACAAGTTCAGTTCTCAGCACCCACATCATCAGCTTAGAACCACATGTAACACCAGTTCCAGGACAATCTGGTGCCTCTGGCCTCTACACGCACTGGCATTCACAAACCTACGTATAATCGTGCATAAACATAATTAGGAATAAAATATATCTCGTTTAAAAAGAGCTCAAGACCAGCCTGTGCTACATATTAAGACCCTGTCTAAAAAGCAAAGGCTGGCTTCTCTCCTTGTTCTCATCATTAAGCAATTTAGTGAGGCAGGAGGGAATGGGTGCTAACTTCATCCCATGCACGGCTGGGTTGGTTGGTCTTCATCATGCACGGCTGTTTGGAGTCCAGCATCTACATCATTTCCTAATAAGACACAACTTTAATCCAGTTAAAATTTCTGTATGTCTCCTGAAGAACATTTATGGGCCTTTATGTGCATGTTGTATTGTGTTTTACACACACACACACACACACACACACACACACACACACACACACACACGCACACTGTGGGGGAGGGGCACAGAGGCCAGAAGAGAAAGTGTGATCCCCTGGAACCAGAGTCACAAATGGTTGTGAGCCACCACGTGGGTGCTAAGAGCAGACCCTGAGTCCTCTGGAAGAGCAACCTTCTCTCCAGTTCCTTAAAGAACATTTCAGAAGTAGAGCATACATAAAATTCAGGCGGGGCGTGGTGACGTAAGCCTTTAATCCCAGCACTTGGGAGGCAGAGTCAGGCGGATCACTGTGAGTTCCAGGCCATATAAAAATCACAATAAAACAAAGAAAAAAAATAAGCATCAATCTAGCCTAGAGAGTTACTCTAAAATACAAAAGCACTATTCATGATCATTACTAGATGCAACACCAGCTGACAGCCAGCTTTCCTGACTTACTGAAAACACCAGTCTCTCCCATTAGGAATCTGTTCAGGGCACAGGATGTTAGCAGATTTAAGCAAGTACATCATAGGACTTTGTTCAAAGACTTTAGAATTGCTCTTCATACTTCTATTTTTTTTCCAATTGCTAGCTTCTTCACATCCTTTACGCTGGCTGCTATCTTTACCAGCAGGCAGATGGCTACATGATTTTCAGACTTAGGTAACTATGGAATAAGGCCAAGTCAAGCCTTGAAGCTGAAATGTAGATTGAAGAGTTGAGAATAATTTTATTATTTAAGTTTAAGAAAATAAAAAAATCAGCCGGGTGGTGGTAGTGCATGCCTTTAATCCCAGCACTTGGGAGGTAGAAGCAAGTGGATTTCTGTGAGTTCAAGGCCAGCCTGGTGTACAAAGTGAGTCCAAGACAGCTAAGACTACCCAGAGAAATTCTTGTCTTGGAAATGGGAAAAAAAAAAAAGTCAGGCCAGGTAGCGGCAGTGCACACCTTTAATCCTAGCACTTAAGAGGCAGGAACAGGCAAATTTCTGAGTTTGAGGACAGCATGGTTTACAGAGCGAATTCCAGGACAGCTAGGGCTACACAGAGAAGCCCTGTTTTGAAAAACTAAAAGAGAAAGAAAAAAAATCAGATCTCATTTTGGTATATTTTCAACTAATCAATGGTTCTCAACCTTCCTAATGCTGCCACCCTTTAACATATTTCCTCATGTTGTGGTGATCTCAACCATTAAGTTATTTCATTGCTACTTCATAACTGTAATTTTGCTACTGTTATGAATTGTAATGAGAATATTTTTGGAGATAGAGGTTTGCCAAAGGCGTCTTGACCCACAGACTAAAAACCACTGGATTAAATGCTGAAAAATAACAAATACACATACCTGTTTCATGTTGGATTATATTTATTCTAGATCAGTTTACATTTAAAGTTATAAAACCATAAAATGAAGAGTCAAGATACACTATAATTAAAGATTTGTGCTATAAATTCAATGAAAAACACTACAGAAAAAAATAATAAAGAGGTTCTCTTGATAAAAATGGCTCCATCATTAACATGACTACCACATATGCATAAGACCTAAGTTAGGATTCCCCAGAGCTCACATCCAACGTTGTCTCCTGGTCTCCACATGCACACAAGTACACATAAGTGTGTACACACACACACACACACACACAGATAAAAGGAAAGGAGGGAGGGAGAGAGGAGGAAGGAGGAAAAGAATAATAAGTAAAGCTATGACTTATATGGCCAATTTTTTATTTCTATTAACCTTATAAGATAACTCTTTGTTTGGAGTGTATTCCATGAACTGTAGGAAGGTTAGCAGCTTCTATCCAGTAAATGTTTATTGAGCAACTTGTATTTACCTCAACCACGAATAACTCCACATTGCCCATGTTCTTGACACATAAAATCGCCACTGCCTAAAACCACTATGGTAGTTTGGGCATGGTGCTTATGAACTTTAATCACAGCACTGCGCCCTGAGTCAGAGGCTGTGAGTTCAAGGTCAGTATGGTCTATGTAGTGTCTGGGGCTATATAGAGAGAAGCTCTATGTCAAAAACAAAACAAAAACAAAAAAACAGAAACAGACCCACTATGGTAATGGAATAAAACCGCAAATCACCAAAAATAAACCATTTCCTCATGTTAGATATTAAGAATTTCCTGCTTACTTGTAAACATAGTTACCCTTTGTTATCTAAAAATAAACAATATTTTCAACTATAAAACAAAAACAATCTGCTGAGCGCAGTAGAGCACGCCTATAATCCCAGTACTCAGGGAGGCAGAGGCAGGCAGATCTCTGTGAACTCCAGCCCAACCTGGTCTACAAAGCAAGTCCAGAACAGCCAAGGCTACACAGAGACTCTGTCTCGAACCCCTATAATCATAATCATAACAGCAACAATAATAACAACAACAACAATCTTAAGGTACTTTCTGATTGTAAAAGCCGTTCAGAAGCCATTTCTTTCTTTATAAGGGGCACTAACAACTGCCACTAAAAATCCAATTTATGGGCCAGGCGCGGTGGAGCATGCCTTTAATCCCAGCACTCGGGAAGCAGTAGCAGGCGGATCGCTGTGTGTTCGAGGCCAGCCTGGTCTACAAAGCAACTCCAGGACAGCCAAGGCTACATAGAGAGATCCTGTCTCGAAAAACAACAACAAAAACCAACCACACACACACACAAAAACACAAAAATCCAATACATTATGTTAGTTCTTTTATCTAACTTGTTGTTTTTAATAACAATCCCCATATAATATATATGTGTGTATATATATGTGTACATAACATGTAAGTACTGATACTTATATATAAATATTTCTGAAAGTATATAGAAACTAATAAAAACAGTTGCAAAAATTTCACTATATATTTTCTACTATTAGAATTTAAAAATAAATTTATTTTACATGTACATTAAAAGAGTCATTTCAATAAACCCAAATTGTAATATAAATTATCCTTGCATAGACCAAGACTCAAAGAGGCTCAGGTCATCTGCCCATTTTACTAGAAAGCAATACAGATTCATATTTATATTATTCTATAGACTCACTACCAATACTACCAGTATTTATTGTATATAGGCGCTTAGACATAAACACACTTGGTTTTTTTTGTTTTGTTTTGTTTTGGTTTGGTTTGGTTTGGTTTTTCGAGACAGGGTTTCTCTCTGTAGCCTTGGCTGTCTTAGACTTGCTTTGTCGACCAGGCTGGCCTCCAACTCACAGAGATCCACCTCCCGAGTGCTGGGATTAAAGACGTGCGCCACCACACTCAGCCTTAAATACACTTGTTTTAATACAGGGTCTCAAGTAGCACAGGCTGAGCTCAAACTCTCTGTATGAATGACCTTAAACTTCTGCTGTTCCTGCCTCCACTTCCCAGGTGATGGGATTTCAGACCTGGACAACTGTGCCTGGCCTTTGTCGTGTTGGTAATTTCATAAAGGGTTCTGAATATAAGTATAGATCACCAAAGGATTTGGTAATTTCTACAAGAGAATGAGCTATACTGCTTCACCAATGCTATGACTGGAACCTGAAATATCTCCCATAGGGTCATGCTTTGTTCACAGGAGGCAATGTTGCCAAGCTTGGGGTGGCCTCACTAAATCAATAGGAACAGCCAATTAATAGTAAAAGGCAGAAAAGGCCATATTGGGAAGGGAGAGAGTGAGTGACCTCCTTCAGACCAGGGTATGTCTATCTAAGCAGTCATCAAGGCGTGGTCCCACCCACCAATGACCCACTACTGTCTGGGCTCCAGTCTCATCCTGCAGAATGGTCTGGTGGGTCATTAGCTTGTTATATGAAACCTCTTTTCCAGGAGACAATTTATCCCTCTAGCTGGTACAAGGCTTCAGCCTTTTTCCTCTCACACAATATGACTGACAGGAAGGGGAGGCAGCCCAGGTATAGTGGCACAAGCCTTTAACTCCCAGCACAGGAAGCAGAAGTGGAGAGATCTCTGGGTGTGAGGCCAGCCAGGTCTGTGGTCTGCACAAGTTCCAGACCAGTCAGAGCTACACAATGAGATGTCAATAGACAGACAGACAGACAGATGGAGATGTCTCAAGATAGAAAGATGGATAGATAGAACCCTGTGGGTAATCTAGTTTCTTGGGGTGCGCCGTCTCAATAGTCTGATCGTCACAAGTGTCTCTATAGAGTATCGTCATCTTTCAAGCTGGTTACAGTAGCACTTCCTTTAGGAGATAGCATCTTATTGGAGGAAGTCACTGGGGATGTGGCTCCCAGGGGAATAGCCCTATTCATGTTCTGATTCCTGTTTACCAGAAGGTGAACAGACTGACAAGCATCCTTCCCACCCTGTGTTGTGGTCTCTCAAATGATTAGCTGAAATTAAAAGGTCTTTTTTGTTTTTTTGGCATATGTCTGTACATGTGGTATGTGTGCATGTATGTGCCCACTAAGGTGGATGCTGGTGGTCTTCCTCCATCCTTCCCACTTTATTCGCTGAGGCAGGTCTCTCCATGAACAAAGAGCCTGATGATATGACGAGCTACCCAGCTTGCCCCAGTGATCCCCTGTCCACTCCAGAGCACTAAATTACAGCAGGTTGCCATGTCCGCCTGCCATTCTGAGAGCTCTGCACCTTATGTTGCACAGCCAATCCACTGAGTCATCCCCAAGCCCTAGAAGTCCCCTCTTCAAGTTGTTTCTGTCAGGTATTTGGCGGCAGAGATGTAAAGTCAGTACCATCGCCATCAGCAAGCCCCACCTGGGCTCCTGACTTAAACACACTATCAGTCTCAGTCTGATACTTAGCTCATTCAACAACTCCTGAAAATCCACATATCCAAGGTACAAAGAATATTTAAAAATATCATTTCTAGTTAACAAAGGACACCTGCACTCATTTGAAGGTAAGCAACCCCTACCCTCAATAAATATAATTTAATGAGAAGACAATACATAAATCATAAAACAAGAACCTAACAATTGTTAAACTGCATGCGGCTATAAACTGAGATATGTTCCCCCCAAATCAGAGCTGTTTCCACATTGTACTTTGTTTCTTCTACCAGCAGTGTGGTTCATGGCAGCAGAAGTTTTTCTACAACTCAAGTTGAGACCAGCGGTCATAACAAAATGCCCGAAAATAAGGCACTTACACAACAGAAAGCTATTTCCTCACAATTCTTGAGTCTGAGACAAGCAACAGGCATGTAACATTCTGATCAGGGCTTTCTCTCCTGACCTCAACAGTGCTGAGCTAGGACCCCCTCCTATGACCTTAACTACGGATCTCTAAGCCAGCAGTACTGACAGACTCGTAGTGGCTGTTGTCTTTACGCAGCCCCATACACTAGAGGAAAAGCCACGGTGAGTTCACAGTCAGACAGCTGATGCTGACTTAAGACAAGATAAGAGACCTTGCCAGAACCTCTCCACCTAGACATCCTGTCTTCAACGTTCAACGTCCAACGTTCAAACTAGTGAAAAAGTAAATTTCTATTACTTAAGTCACCTGTTACAAGGGATTTTTGTTATTAAAGCCAAGTATACGAGAAATACCTAATGTGACAGACATTACCTAGGAACTAGAAAAAATAGATATCCTGAGTTAAAGAATAAATACTGCCCAGAAGTCCCACTAATACATAAAGGGGGCGGGGAGGGCATCAATACAGTTTAGTGCTGTAATCGAAGTGGAAGAACTTGGAGCCAGTGAGATGGCTCAGCAGACAAAGGCACTGACACCAGCCTGACTGCCTGGGTTAGACCCGGGGCCCGTGTGGCAGAAGGAGGTAACGGATTCTACAAGTTGTCCTCTGGCCTCTTAAACACGTCATGTGTGCGTACCTATGCACTCATACACATGCACAAAGTAAATAGTATTTTTTTAAATACCCAAAAACCAAAGTAGACTTTCAAGGCCTAACACGGTCATGTCACACTCTTCTAAAGAACAAAAAATGTTTTTAAAATGTTAATTCTACAGATATTCAGCTTAAGCTGAGCCATGGCAGTTCATGACTCACGTGGCTGAGAAGGATAGCCTGAGCAAGACAGCCTCATGAATGAAAGGTGGGGAACTGTGCTAAGCTCCAACAACCAAATATAGTTCAAAGTTGATGGAATGCAGCATAGGAAACGGATATTAGAAAATAGCGCTGCAAACACAAGCAGGAACCAGGCCACAACAAGGTTAAAGAGTTATGGATCCAAATAGAACAAGAGAAGGAAAACCCCTCCAGGGAAAGCTGCAAATATAACTTTTAGATGTTGTACGTTGTCACTTTTCTCTAGATAAGGCTATTTACCGTAGAATGACAGGGTTTCTGTGGGGCCTAGTGACAGTCTGGCAAATAGACATGTGAGAGAGAGTGAAGGGAAAAATCAAGAGACAAAAATCACTCTAAAAACCTGAGCAAGCCGGATTTCTCTGTTATCTTGGCTGTCCTAGACTCACTTTGTAGACCAGGCTGGCCTTGAACTCACAGCAATCTGCCTGCCTCTGCATCCTGAGTGCTGGGGTTAAAGGTGTGAGCCACCACGCTCAGCTAGTAGCCTACTATAAAAAAAAATATGTAACTATTTGGGGCCTATAAAAATATTGTGTGTTAACTGTAAGGTTTCCGTTGCAGAAGCACAAAAAGCAGCTAGTTAATCAATAAATCCAATGAATTTTATCTTCAATATATCTCCAGACACAACACACACACACTTGCACGCACGCTTGCACATATTTATCACTGTCTATCCAATATACTATCCCAGTGTGAACTGTTACCATCTCCTGCCTCTACAACTTTGACAGCTTCCTTATCAGTTTAGCCACATTCTCCTTTAATCTAGTTTTTATATGCTAACCAGAGAATTATTATTACTTAATTAAGTAATACATGCTCATAGTAAGAAAACGCAGGCATGCCGAGACAGACACCAAAGTCTTCCCTTTACCCCAGGTCTCAAACAGCATGTTTCAATTTAGATTGTGTGCAGTAACAATCCTAACATCTTACTGGCTTTAAGCAGATTTACTTCGTGCTCCTGTTCTGTGTTCTACAGGTCAGAAGCACACTCTGCGGGGCAGGCTGCGATAGGAGTTACTGTCCTCTCGTGGGCCACCAGGTATGGAAAAGCAGGGTGACCGCTGGCGTTCCTGTCCCCATCTTCTGCTCCCTTAGGCTTCCTTAGGTTGTTACCGTCACAACTTTTACAATGTCACAGTCCAGATGCCCAAAAGACACCCACCCACCTCCATTTACTCCCTAAACTTGTGATTTCCTTGGATCCTAGGAATGGGACTGACAAATCCTTTATGATGAAGGGCCCAAACTATCCTGGAGCAATGGAGCAGCTAAGATATTAATGGGAACACAATTTCGCCTTTTAAAAAAGCTACATATTTTTTCCTTCCCAATTAGATCTCATATGCAGAAAACCAATGATTAAACACTGCCTTAAAAATTCTTCACCAAGGCCAGCAAGGTGACCACACCTTTAATCTTAGCACTTGGGAGGCAAATCTTTGTGCAGAGAGACCCTGTCTCAAAAACAAAAACAAAAAAATCCTCACTTTGGGATTACAGAACGCTATTCCCTAGACCAATACAGCTGTTATTAATTATGAACTCCATCAACGTAGTCTCTTGTCTGGGCATACCAACACCAGCCCCGTCAGCAGTCAGTCAGGGAAGGCAGAAGAGGTCATGGGGCCCTACCCCTTATTTCTGACATACTAGATTCTAGTAGATTCTAGGAAACAGGGGACTCTCAGTCTTTACTGGATTTCCTCTGTTGAGACCCCCCAGACTCCTATGTACAGCTCCAAACCCACAGGTGGCCCTGGCTATCCTGGTGGGGCACAAAACATGCAATGTGAAAGATTTGGGCATGGGGGCAAGGCAGAGAAGTGGGAGGGGAGAGAGGTACTAGCAACCAAACTCAGTCATCTGGAAGCAATACGACCTTGTGACCACTGAGCTATCTCTCCAGCTCTACTACTTACTAACTGAGCAGAGTTGCTGACCTGTGGCCGCCACCCCTTTCCCTTTTGTTTTTTGGAAGGAGATGGCTTGTTTTTTGGAGGTCTTCCAATGTGGTCTAAACTTACCTCAAATTCCTAACTTTCCTGCCTCTGCAGGGCGGGGCCAGTCCCTGAGCTTATTTTAAACGTGTTTTCCTCCTAGCCCATTCTATTGCTCTGGGGGCGGGGGAACTGGAGAACAGGCAGGATAGCGTTGTCTTCTGGAGACAATTAGACATTCTAAGCGTACAGGATCTAACTTAGGAAAGTGACGCTCTGCTGTTTTCCATTTCCCAATCAAAACTGCACTTAACAAAACCAATCTAGAAAATTTTATTTTGTAGACTAATTAGCACACATCATTTTAAATAAATCAATCATTGAGAGAGAGGAAAAAAAGCAAACTGCTAAAACCAACAAACAAAAAAGTACATAATGCTGAATTTAACCTTAAAAGGAGGGCAACCAAGCTTCAAAATAGATGGGAGGAAAAATCTTACTTCCTGCAATGTAATTCAACCAAGGTATTTTTACATATGCTTTTGTATTATATTTTGTAGGCAAAGCAGGCAAGAATCTAAAAAGGCTATAGACTTTGGTCCTAGATCTTGAATCTTGTCTTTTATAACAGACAACATCCTTAAGAGTTTATCAATGCTCCTGGAGGATTAAATAAGTATAGGGCACACACCTGTAATCCCAGCACTCTGGGAGACAGGGGCAAGAGGATCTCTGTGAGTTCAAGGTCACTCTGGTCTACAAAGCAAGTCTAGGATAACCAGGGCTACACAGAAAAACCGTGGAGGAGGAGGAGGAGGAGGAGGAGGAGGAGGAGGAGGAGGAGGAAGAGGAAGAGGAAGAAGAAGAACTTCGTAGGTAATTGGGAGTGAGACTTAAGTATGCTATGGTCCATTTCCACAGATATAGAACGTTCTAGAAAGTACAGTACTGGCTTGATGTAGAGAATATTCAGAAAACTCTTGCTTTGGTTTTGAGACAAGATCTCTCAGAATGTCACTCTGGCTGGCCTGGAACTCACTGTATAGATAGAACAGGCTGACTGAATTCACAGCGATCCACAGGCTTCTCCCTCTACGTCCTAAGTGCTGGGCTTAAAGCTGTGTGTCACCACACCCAACTCAGAAAACTCACTTGTACATCTAAGCAGGCATCAAAATTTAACTTTTCAAAACTGAAGCCAAAAATGTTGGATTAAAAAGTTGCCAATACAGTGCAATTTTAGTACGGTCGAATATGAATAACAAATTACAGAATCACATCTATAGTCTCTCTATCTTTGGAATGACACCAGAAATAAAGAGTAGCACTAGTTCTAAATATTTTTTGTCATCTGTTTGTAACAGCTGGACTTCACATCAAAGTTTCAGTGAAGTAAAATATAACTGTGTATGTAAAGATAAAATTTTTAAAGAAGTAAGTTGAGAACTCTGTATCTGCAATAATTTTGTAGAGTACCTTTCACGACAGTTTTACAGTAAAATTTATCAAGGATGAATGAACTTTGCCTAACAAAGCACCTCAATATAGACATAAGCTTGAGGATATCATCACTGCCTTCTTTATTAAGAATTTTTCCTCTGTCCCCTTAAGTATCTTCAGAATTTTAAAAAAAAAATGGAAAAGGAATGTCTATCAGCTGGTACTTGAGAGGCAGAGGCAGAGGCAGGTGGATCTCTATGAGTTTGAGGCTAGCCTGATCTACAGAGCGAGTTCTACGATAGCCAGGGCTATGCAGAGAACCCCTGTCAAGAGGGGAGTGGAGAGAACATAACTGTCAAGTTTTTTATTTTGAAATTACAAAATTAGTAGCTTTTGTAGAACATGTGTTCTCCCAGGTGCCCTGAGTGCTAGCGTGTTATAGAATCACAGTACAGCTGTAGCTATCAGGATGCTTAGTTAGCCTATTCATTCATTCATTCATTCATTCATTCATTCATTCATTCATTCATTCATGTGTTCGTCATTAGTTCCTTAAGGCTCCTCAGGTTGCTGAGAATAACCTTGACTTTCAGATCCTCCTGTCGCCATCTCGCAGGTGCTGGGATTACACACATGACCCACGACCCCTGGTTTTACTCAGTGCAAGGGACTGGACCAAGAGCTTCATCCACGACAGGCAAGCACTTTGCCAGCTGAGCTACATCTCTGGCCCATGCAAGCCAGGCTGTTTATACTCACAGAATTATTACTCAGCCTAACTGAATTTCAGCAATTTCCCACAAATACGCTTTTTCTGCCCTGGACGCCATCCAGAATCCTAGTTCCTTTTTAACATCTTTAACCAGCTCCACTGTATGATAGGTCTTCAGCTCTCCTTTGCCTTTCAAGACTGAGACCTTTTTTTTTTTTTTTTTTTAATTCTGGTAAATAATCTTGTAACATGTCACTCACTCCGGGTTACCCTTTCTGATGAGTTTGAGATTATACTTTTCTCCCTAAGAACACCGTAGAGGCGACGCTGTGTCCTAGATATCTGAGGTGTAATAAGGAAATTTATGGAGGGCCACTGTTCTGGATTTAGCTCCTGTACTAGGCTTCAGCCAACATGTCTAAATTAGAATTCAGCTTATCACTGTTAGGTTCTAAATAAAAAACAACTTTACAATAGGTGAGTGGCCCTCCAAAGAGATTCCCTGCACCCATTCAGAAGGGGCAGTTTACCCGAGTTACTGTGTTAACATGACAGAAAGTCTGCTCTGCTTTAACCCTGTAGCTTTGGAATGATCAGCCTGCTTTTGCCTTCTACAGTCCCTTTCTGCTTTTATTTTTTAAATTTAAAAACATTTAGATTTATTTTTATGTGTCTGTGTATTTTGCCTGCATGTATGTAAATGCACCACATGTGAGTCTGGCAGAAGAGAGCACTGGACCCCCTAGTACTCAAGTTACTTATGGCTCTAAGCCACCATGTGGGGGCTGGGAACCAAATCCAGCTCCTATGCAGAGTAACGATGCTCTTAAGCTATGTGACATCTCTCCTGCTCCTCCTTTTCTGCCTTTTATATAAAGCCCACTCCCTCTGCTGGACTCAACCAAGTGTGTTTGCAGACTTTTAGACAGGGTGCTGTCTGACTCACGAATTGGTTAAAAAGAGTCAACTTTGTACTCAAATCTAACTTGTTGAAACTTTATATCCTCACAGGTGTGTAAGACAGTCAAGAGTGGTGTCCAGGCTTCTCCATTTGTAATGATTAAGTATTTTGTGGAGAAGATACTTTCAAAACCTTGTCTGTTAACCATATTTTCACCCATGAACTCTAGCATCCATTAATTGGTTCTTTCTTGCAAGAACCTGCTGTAGCCGACTGAGGATAACTTTCTATGCCCATCACCGCTTGCTACTGTATTTACTGGCTAGAATCCTACAGTACTAAAATAAAACAAAACCAAAACTGTCCTCCAACTTTTCTGGAAAAATAGAAGTAATCTAAACAATATTTTATTAATTTGAAACTATTTTAACATGAAAAGCCACCTCCTCTCTCACATCCGTTTATGTTAGTATAGACTGGGAGAAATTTCTTTTACTCTGTGGCTTCCGATCCACAGGCACCATTATTTGCTTTGTCCCAGCTCTGGCCTATTGGAAGTACTGCTTAAAGCTGCTCTATTCTTCCATATGCCCACATCATTTTTTGAGTACTTTCTACCTTTCCTGTATCATTAAATGATCCAGCTACATCCTGATTTTTCTCTTCCCTTTATCAACCATTTCCCCAGGGGTTTTTTGGTTTTGTCTGTTGGTTTCAACCGGGGAATGTTATGAGAAGTCTGGACCTGAGCAGTGCGGTGGTGTCAGTAGGTCTCGATCTTCTCGGTGGAGGTTAGGGGTCGTGGTCTCATTATCCACCCACTAGTCTTATATTTCAAGTAAAGCTGCTGGGAACAATTCAAAACTGTAATAACGGATCAATGTATGGCATTCCAGGCATGTCCAAACAGAAAACACTCTGTCTCTAGTGTCTGAAAATGATAGTGTAATAAAAACAAGATAAAAATACAGATAAAGACACAAAAAATACTTATACGCCCATTGTTTCATGATTCCCTTGTGTTTCCAAGATAGGTCAAATGGAATGTGAACTATAAACATGGGTAATCTTCCTGTTTCCTTGTAGGTCCTCCGCCCTATTTCCTGTTTCTTTAAAATCTCAAAGATAGAACATTGATTAGAGTGCCTAGAAAGGCCTCATTCTCACAAGAATTTCAATTTTTATTTTTAAAACATTTGTTATAGAGATTTTATATGCTAGAGATAACACTATTAGTTTTTAAATATATTTATCTAACTGAACGAGAGCACTGGAGAAGATCCATTAACTCCGGGATGACTTACACTGGTTTGTTCAGACCCCACCCTAGCTTCTAGACCCCACTATGTCAATATAGTCAACATCTGGTGATAAGGAAAAATATTTCCAGAGTAGGGATGCAAGATTGTACTCTCAGCATTTAAGAAACTGAGGCAGGAGGATTGCTATGACTCTGAGGCCACTCTAGGCTATTTAGTAAGTCAAAGTTGGCCTGTAATATTTAGTAAAAGTATCGCAAACCAATAAACAACAACAACAAAAACCAATCTTTTATGGGAAGGAATTTAACTTGTATAATTAAGCAGACATTTAACAATGAAAATTAACAAACAGCTTCCAGTGAAGAAGTGAGAATATGAAATTATTTTGCCACCTAAAAAATGCAAAGGTTAAAAATATTTCTCTATAGAAGATAAAGCTCTTTCAGTGTTTTACTGACCACCTCAGCCTTGACCACAGTCAGAACTATGCTGTCTTCACACAATAGATAGACGTTAGGTTTCCTCTATCAATCCTGTTGAGCAGTGGGACTCAAGAGCACTTGCTCTTTCAGAGGACCTAGGTTCAGCCAGCACTCACTCGACAGCTCACAGCCTCCTGTAATTCCGGTTCCAGGGGGCCCAACACCCTCTGGGCTCTTCAGGCACCAGGCACACATGTGGTACACATACATACACATATACAGGCAACACATTCATACACATAAAGTAAACGTAAATTTAAATATTTAAAAAAAAATAAATGTGTCTGAACAAGACAGATTAATAGTAAGACCTGCAGTAACCAACAAGGTAACGACGCAACAGACAGCACGCAGTAAGAGCGTTCAGCTAAGGTCTGGATTCTGCTACTCAAGCATCAGGACACGGGGATCCCAGGCTCTCCAAACACTAATTACAGATAAACATCACTTCCTGCTTCTACTACTCTCCTAAATTAGCCAACTACTTCCGCTGCTTATGACAGCACGGGGTGAAGACAACAACACATCCTACCTCTGCCTCTCAGCCTGTCCTTACTCACCCGCCAGCTAAAGGTTGAATTCTGAGAGAATGCGCGCATCTTAAGAAGTAGAGCAGCCGGAGCCACTTAGTTGACTCTGAAAACAGCTAACCAAGCCTGACAGCCTAGTTTGATCCGTATGCTGGAAGGGAGAACTGACTTTACAAAGCTTTCTCTGACACCCCCTCCCCAGGACACACCATGGTGTAATATAGCCCAGGGTGGCCTCAAGCTCACTAGCAAAGGATGGCTTTAAACTACTTACCCCCATGCCTCAGTTTCCTAAGTGCTGGGATTGCAGGTGTGTACTGTCGTGTCCAGTTACTGTGGTCCCAGGGACTGAATTTAGGGACTTGTGGGTGTGAGGCAAGCACTCTACCAAATGATGAGCCAAGTTAGGTATTTGTGTATCCGGGGGCTGGGCGGCTCAGGGACTAAGAGCAACAATTCTCTTTCAGAGGACACAGACTCAGTTTCTAACACCCACAGGGACACGTACAACCTTCTGCAACTGCAATTCCAAAGATCTGACGTCTTCTTCTAACCTCTGCGGGCTCATGCACATACATGTTGCACATACATGTACTCATGCACACACATGGTACACATACATGTACTCATACATGTACTCAGGCATACACATAAAAGTATTTTTATATCTGTGATTTCAGTGGCATTTCACAAATATAAAGAATGTCAGAATTCACATGAATGATATAAATTTTTAATTACTCTTTCTAAATGACTATTTTTCTATCTACATTTTAATGAGCACTGCACAAATATAAAATGTGAATGAGCTACGTTTTAATTATTCTCTTATTCAAAGGATATTAAGTGGTTTTAAGAAATAAGATATAGATCCAAAGAGAGACCACTAAAGAAAGAGAAAAGCTGGGTATTTTGGTGACTGTAACAGTTCTTATTTCCTGCTCTTTGAATGAGAGGGCCCACAGTTGTGTTCTGTCTTAGGCCACACAATGACGTAGGCACCCTGCCAGCTCTCAACCTTTCCTTGTCTGGCCTTCTAATGAGTGAATAAAGAACATAATGGCTTAGTAAATAACCATTCAACAATAGTTACTACCATATCTGATTTTCTTTTCAGGCTTTAGGACCACAAAACTTCATCAGTATCTAAATTACAATGTAATAAAAATAAAAATTAAAAAAAAAAGGAGACTGATGTTCTGAACTAAAGGCCGCAGCATTGAAAGGTTGAGGGCCGCTGCAATGCATTACAACCCTTAAATCATGAGACAAAATGAACCTCTGCTCCTTAAGTTGCGTTTTGTCTGGTACATGGTTGTAACCGTGAGGAAGTGTCTAGAACAGTTACAGAGCTCACTGCTTCTTGACAGCAGGGCAGTGAGGCAGCCAGTCCTGTGAGAGGGAAGCTGCAGCTCTGGTGTTCTTTCTCTTTTTCACTCCATCTGCAGACTCCAGGCCGTCGGAGGATGCCTCCCATACCCTAGGAGATGCCACGAGAACACACCCAGGAGCGTGTCTCCTGACTGAGTCCGCAGCCTAGTGGCTAAGAGTGTCTCCCGTCCTGCAGAAGGCCTGTGTTTGGTTCCCCGCACCACATGGCAGTTCACAACTGTCTGTCACTCTAATTCCAGGAGATCTGAAGATCCGGCTTCCACAGGTACCAGGAAAACACATGGTGAGCTGACATACACTCACACACAAAATAAACACACATCATTTTTTCTAAAGGTGAAAGAAAAAAAGACAACAGTGAATTCTGACTTCCACTCAGTAACACACTTCTTTTGCTCATAACCACATTAACAGTGTGGTACGCAGCAGAAACATGTAGAATTCCCACTGCGCTCCACAAAATACTAAAAACACAAAAACTGAAAGGACCGCTAGTTTTTGTTGTTGTTTTGGTTTTTTCAAGACAGAGTTTCTCTGTATAACAGAGCCATGGCTGTCCTGGACTCACTCTGTAGACCAGGCCGGCCTTCAACTCCCAGAGACCTACCTGCCTCTGCCTCCTGAGTGCTGGGATTACAGGTGTGTGCCGCCCTGCCTGGCTGGACTGCTAGTTTAGTAAAATTAAATTTTATCCTTTCTTCTAAGGATATTCATTTTTTTAATTATTTATTTTTATTTTATGTACATTGTATGTCTACGGGTGTCAGATTTTGGAGTTACAGACAGTTGTGAGCTACCATGTGGGTGCTGGGAATTGAACCCAGGTCCTCTGGAAGAACAGTCAGCGCTCCCAACCGCTGAACCATCTCTCCGGCCCTGGCATATTCATTTTTGAAGCTGGTTTGGTTTTGTTTTTTTGAAACAGGGTTTCTCGATATAGCCCTGGCTATCATGGTGTAGACCAGGCTGGCTTCAAACTGAAAATCTACCTGCCTTTGCTTCCCAAGTGCTAGATTAAAAATATATGCCACCATTGCCCTGCTGAAACTGGTATATTTAAAACTGCAGTTCTCAGAAACAAAGAACACAACGTAACTTCTTAGTTTGGTGTAGCTGTTTTAATGCTAACATGTTAGTAGCTTCATCCTGCCACTTCTGTGTCTTCAGTATAAACAATTAACATAGTGAAGTAAACAATGTTTATCTAAAAAAAAAAAACAGATATTAAGAAATATATTTGACCTCTCAAGTTACCCTTAAAAAGTCTCAGAGCATAATCACCGCACCCCAGGGATCCAGGAAGTACACTTTCTTTAAGAGTCACTGAATAGCTGGGCGTGGTGGCACAGGCCTTTAATCCCAGCACTCGGGAGGCAGAGGCAGGCGGATCACTGTGAGTTCGAGGCCAGCCTGGTCTACAATGTGAGTCCAGGACAGCCACGGCTACACAGAGAAACCCTGTCTCAAAAAAACCAACCAACCAACAAACAAACAAAAGAGTCACTGAATATATTACTCACTACTAATAGTGAAGATACCATTGTCTCTATAATAGCTACCTCATATGCATGTACACACTTGCTTTTGGAGGTAGGTCTCGTGTAGCTCAGGCCAGCCTTAAACTCACTACGTAGCCAAGGATGGCCTTGGACTCCTTATCTGTCTACCTCCACCTCCACAGTAATGATCTACAGATGGATGCCATTATGCCGTTTATGGGGTGCGAAGGATCAATCTCCGGGCTTGGACATACTAGGCAAGCACTGTAACAACTAAGCTATATCCTCAGCCTCCTCTGTAGCTTTTTCAAGTGTCCATCTGCATACCTACACGCATAAACACAATTACCAATCTACTGAAGAAACACTTTTGAAGTAACCTTATTGTATGTGAAACACCATTTGAGCTGACTGTATAAGACGGTGGCAGAATGCTTTTATAAATATGCATGAGAAACTACAGGGGTATATTTGTATAGAAAAATCATCATTTTGGTAGAATCTAAACAAATTGTTTATGTCTTCTCTTTTTTCCAGATTTATTTAAATTCATGCATATGGGTTTTTTTTTGCCTGCACACATGTATATGTACCACATGTGTGCCTGTTGGATCCCCTGAACTGGAATTAAGGATGGCTGGCATCGAACTCCCAGAAATACACTTGCCCCTTGCTTTGCCTCCTTAAGTGCTAGGATTAAGGGCATGTGCCACCATGTCTGACCAAAGATTTTTTGCTTTAAGATTTATTTATTTATTTATTTATTTATTTATTTATTTATTTATTATGTATACAGTGTTCTGCCTGCACATACATCTGCAGGCCAGAAGAGGGCATTATATCACATTATAGATGGTTGTGAGCCACCATGTGGTTGCTGGGAATTGAACTCAGAACTTCTGGAAGAGCACCCAGTGCTCTTAACCTCTGAGCCATCTCTCCAGCCCCCTTGACCAAATATTTTTAATAATATTTTCTAATATATACACTTAAATAAAATAGTCTTACTGCATACACAAAAATAAGTTCATTTTACTAGGTATTTCATGTATTTCTGGACAGGAAGGAGAGTGAAGTCTGTAATCCTGTACTTGGGAGGAGTAAGCAAAAAGAGCTGAGAGCTCAAAGCAGCCTATGACATGTAATAAATACTGTCTCAAAACACAAATATAAATAGGGCCGGCAAGATGGCTTAGTGGGTAAAGAGTGCTTGCTGCCAACCCGGACAAACTTAGTTCAACCCTGGGGTCTCACATGATACAAGACAACCAACTCCCACTCAAGTTGCTGAGATTAAAGGCGTGCACCAGCACCGCCCAGCAGCATAGTTTCTTGCTAGCAAAAATAACAGAATGCTACAAAAGAACCAGAGAGCTTACGAGGCCTCAATTAACTTTTAAGTCTGCCAAACCTACCCGAGACAATAAAAAACTATGTCACTATGTAAAAAATCCCTATTCCAATCCCATCTTCATTGTCCCCATCCTCCACCCAGCTCACTCCCCCTTTCTCCCAGGGAAGCACAGGGCTTTGGCCAACTGAATGTCTGGCTATAATCCAGCATTAGCTTAATGAACTCCTAGCAACAGAACTATTGGGCAATACAGACTTCCCCTAGACTAGGCAGGATGCACAGGCAAAACTATGCTAACAATAGACCACTTTTTTTTTTGTGGAAAAAGCTTTCCAATTCTTTTTTGGAATTTCCAACATTTTACTGCATCATAATCACAGAGCAATCTCTGAAGAATAAACTATTAATTAAATGATACATATTTGTTAAGAAGTAGGCTTAACTAATACACTGAGACTCTGGATGATACATGATTCCTTTATCTGGAACTTCTCAAATTTTTTTCTAAAAAGAAATTGTTAAGGATTAACATTTTTGTTCATCCCTTTGTTTTAGAATTAATAATCTAAAAATATACTTATTTCTACCATGTTAAGATGAAAACAACATCTTACTGGTTTGTACCAAATAAAAGAATGGCATATATTGGGAGGCAGAGGCAGGTGGATCGCTGTGAGTTCGAGGTCAGCCTGGTCTACAAAGTGAGTCCAGGACAGCCAAGGCTACACAGAGAAACCCTGTCTCGAAAAAACAAAAAATAACAACAACAACAAAAAAGGCTAGCATACAATACATTTTAAGGATTACCTATATGGAAGACAGCCTTACCAAACACCTAGAATTTCATTAACAAAGAAAACCATTTATATCTATTCTCACTTCTGAATACCTTTCCCTCAAAGTGTTTCAGCAATGGTCTCAACATACTGTGACCATATCTGCTACCAGAAAAAATTCATTAGACTAAAAAAAAAAAAAAGAAAAAAAGTCTGGTAAAGTCTTAATTCACTGCAGTGAGATGTGATGTGAGTGCTGCTGGCAATCTTCCTCAGTGCTCTTTACTTCGCTCACTACTGCTGAACTGGGTGGCACGCAAACAGAAGACACTAGCATGCTGGATAGGCTCAACACCTACCTGAAAGAAAACTAATGACAATGTTATGCAATGTTCACTTTATTATATAACTCTTTTAGCCAATTTAATTTTTTTGTAATAGATTTATATTAGTTGGAACTGATTGCATTTTTAAAGGTTTTAAATTAGCATACAGAGTAACATGTTTCATTTGGCATTTTTCATACATACATGTCACTTTTTTTGTTATAATTTCCCTCCTCTACAGCCCTCTCTCCTCTTTTGCTGATCCCCATCTCTTTCCAGATAATTACTCCCTTCTGCTTTCATGTCACATATATCCTCTCAGACTGTTTTTCCTTTTTCTCATCTCTACAAAGATTTCTTCCTTCCATCCTTTGAGCCCCTTTCATACACTCCTTCTGTCTCTCTCTCTCTCTCTCTCTCTCTCTCTCTCTCTCTCTCTCTCTCTCACACACACACACACACACACCACCAAAAAGCAAAACAAAACAAAAAACAAACCTCCAGAGTCCACATGAGAGAAAACGTGGTGTTCTGAGTCTGGGCTATTTCACTTAGCATTCATTTTCCTGGAAATATCATGATTTTATTCATCTTTATAACTGAATAAACATTAAACATTAGTATAAATTTAACATTATACATATAAAAATGAAAAATTAACATAAACCATGAATATAAATTTTCTTTATCCATTCATCTACTGATGGATATCCAGGTTGGTTCCATTTCTTAGCTCTTGTGAACAGTAAAGTAAAAAGCACAGATATGCAAGTATATCTGTAGCACAGTACATTAGACTCTTAGATATATCCTGAGGACTGATATGGGGCAGAGTCATACCGTAGTTGTACTTTAGTTTTTCGAGGACCTCTACCCTGACTCCCTAGTGTCTGTACCGATTTCTATTCCCACCAGCAATGCACAAGGGTTCCTTTCTCCCACCTCCTCAGCAGCATTTATTAACATTTGTTGTTGTTTTTGTTTGTTTGTTTTGGTGACAGCCATGCTAACTGGGGTAAGATGGAATCATAAAACAGTTTTTTGTTTGTTTGTTTGGTTGGTTGTTGGTTGGTTTTAGTTTTTAGAGACAGAGTTTTTCTGCACAGCCCTGCCTGTCCTAGATTTTACTCTGTAGACCAGGCTGGCCTCAAACTCAGATATCTGGCTGCTTCTGCCTACAGAGTGCAGGGGGTCAAAGGCTTTCACCATCATGCCTGGCTTTAGAGCAGTTTTAAACTGCATTCCCCTGAAAGCTAAAAATACTGAACACTTTTTCAAGTCTTTATTGGCTATCTGTATTTCTTCTAACTGTATATTTAAGTTAATGGTTTTATATAAATTAAGCATAACTTAAGCAAGTTTAAACTTCAGAATTAGATAGGACAGGAAGGGCTGGGTGCACATGCCTATATTTCTAGCACATGGGAAGTAGAGGCAGAAAGATTAGGGGGTTTTTTTGTTTTATTTTGTGGTTTTTGTTTTTTGTTTTTGTTTTTTGAGACAGGGTCTCTCTGTGTAGCCTTGGCTGTCATGGACTCACTTTGTAGACCAGGCTGGCCTCAAACTCACAGCAATCCACCTGCCTCTGCCTCCCAAGTACGGGGATTAAAGGCATGCACCATCAAGCCCACCCCAAGATTAGGCGTTTTAATTTATCCTTAGCTACAGTGAGTTTGTTTGGACTATATGAAACTGTCTCAAAAATAAAAAAGAAAGAACTAATTAGCTCAGAGTAACAGCTTAACATGCATGAGGACCTAAGTTTGACCCACAGCACTGCAAAAATAATAAATACATATTCTCTCTCTCTCTCTCTCTCTCTCTCTCTCTCTCTCTCTCTCTCACACACACACACACACACACACACACACACACACACACTATATACGTATATATGCATATGTATGTATATACACATATTTTTTTTTACATGAAACTTTCCTGCAGAGGAAAATAAACCTTTAATACACTGGGATATTAGAGACTAGAGAAGCTTCTAGAAATCAAAACCTATAGGACTGCCATAGTGGCATAGTTCTTCAATCCCAGCACTGAGTGGCAGGGGCAGCTGCACTTCTGAGTGTGAGACCAGCCTTGTCTACATAAAGTTCCAGGACATCCAGAGCCACATAGTGTACTCTATGAACATATTCTAGAAATCCTGGACTCACTTTGTATACCATGCTGGCCTTGAACTCAGAGACCCACCTACTTCTGCCTCCTAAGTACTGGTATTAAAGGTGTGCATGACCACCAGTAGACATATTCTGGATTTTTAATGATGACAAAGGCAAAAACAAAATAAAACAAAACAATTTTTAAAAACCCACTATTTTATTAATGTTTAAAGACTCAAAAATTAAGAATCCAGTTTGCCAGCCTATGCTGGGTCTTCTGGCAATTAACCACAAAAGTTTTCTTCAGACCTTAACCTAATTACTTCCCAGTCATTCCACTATGTAGCGCTGGCTGTCCTGGACCTCACTGTGTAGACCAAGCTAGTCTCAAATTCGCAGAGATCCACCTACCTCCAAAGAGTTCTTCCTTATTTATACAGCTTACATAATAAGGACAACAAAATAAGCTGTGAGAAGTCAAAGAATCTGTTATTTAGGAAGTGAAAAATAAGTCATTAAAGCAAATGATGACAAGCCTTGGATTAAAATTAGTAACTCAGGGATTGAAGAGTTTAGCTCATAAGTAAAAGCAAGATCTTGGATTTGGTCTTCAGCTGGGGGTGGGACAGAGACGACAACACACACACACACAAACACACACACACACACACACACACACACACACACACACACACACAAACACACACAAGAACCTATCCAGCCCACAAAGAAAGAGGTGGCCCCTGACTGTACCTCACAGGAATCCTGCTCAGAATTCATTTGGTCTCATAAAATCTCCCCTACAAGGATAATGTTTTTGTGGAGAAGGGCTGATTTCCCAACAGACGTTTCCTCTGATAGGAAGAGTGTGCAGTGACACAAACACTTAACAAAAAAGTATCCTTGGGAGGCAGAGGCAGGTGGATCGCTGTGAGTTCGAGGCCAGCCTGGTCTACAATGCGAGTCCAGGACAGCCACGGCTACACAGAGAAATTGATGATAGATAGATAGATAGATAGATAGATAGATAGATAGATAGGATTAAAGGCACTACAAGAAGTCATTTGTTTTGGAATATAATTTACAGGGGAAAGAAACGTGTGGATTCACATACAGGCTCAAACATAAACAGGAGACCAACGAGACCAAAAGACAGAGCAGCCGATGCCTGTTCTTATCGTTCAGGGTACTATTTATGTGAAATGGTTTGGGGTCCTTCCTAGTCCCCTCTAGCATGACCTAGAAGTGATGACTTAAGGTGACATCAGGAAGCAGTCCATTTCTTGAAGAGGAAAGAAATGGGTGCTTGGAGTGAGATAGGTAGGAAGGAAAGAAGGAAGAATGGGGTCAAAAACCAATCTCAGCACGTCAGAGGCAGTGGTCATGGCTAGAGACTGTGACTGATCACTCAGCTGAGGATTAATTTTTAACACCCGTGCATGAAAATGAAAAAAAAAAAAAAAGAAAGAAAGAAAGAAAACAAAAAAGGATCAATGAGACATGAGGAATGGCACCAGCTCTGGACCTCTTCCTCCCTCAGCCCTTCCACCCACTCGGCTCTGGCTTCACTACTCCATTCCAAGCACCCCTGAGCGTGGCCCCCCTGGTGCAGGGTGAGCAAGGCCACTCCTGACTTAGCTGTGCCCCACTCCACCCCTGATATGACTCACCCGCAGCCAGTCCCCAGCCACTGCCCCAACATTTTCTTTTCTTTTCCTTTTTCTTTCTTTTTGGCAGGGTGGGGCAGGGCGGGGCGGGGCGGGGTGAGGTGGCGGTGAGGCATCAGAGACTTTGCAGCCATAACAACTTGGAGTAATTGTATAAACCTAGTCCAAGTATGAAAACTGGCAACATGAAGTAACTCCAAACAGTATTATTTTAAATATTTATTTTATTATTTTAAATATGTACACGTGTTGGGGTGGTATATGCACATGAATGCAAGTGTCCACAGAGGGCAGAGGTGTAAGATCTCTCTGGAGACGAGTTACAGGCAGTTGTAAGCCACCTGATGTAGGCGCTAAGAATCAAACTCAGGCCTCAGGAAGAGCAGCATGTTCTCTTGGCCACTGAACCATCTCTCCAGCCCTCACAGTATTATTTTAAAGTAACTAAGAATAAGAAAATGTTGTACTGACACCCCCCCCCCCAAAAAAAAACCTCAAACCAAAAATACTATAAGAGCATTTCCTTATGATGGGTAGAGGGGGGTGTTTATCAACAAAAAACACAATAGGCTCAAAGTAATGCACTCACAATTTGCCTTTTTGCGTGTGTGAGGGGAAAAAGGTTACATACTCTTTAAATGAGAATCCAAATGACACATGGCCCTTGAATGTTGCAATAACAGTCTTTTAAGAACAGGACAAACAGGAAAGTCCTCATTTGCAAAGAGCCACAAGAGTAGAGATTAGCAGTCTCCCTGTACTAAATGAGGTCAGGAAAGACTACCTGCATTCTTTTAATGACTCCAAGAAAAGACCTGTCCATGCTTACAGTCTCCCATAAATAAAGTACACTTAGCAAGAATACACATTTGAAGTGCACACTAAAAACCTGGAGTAATACAGACCTCTAAAATGAGCATGTCAGTGAAATGGGTATTTTAAGCTAATTCAGCTAAGCAGGCTAAATCTAAGAGTTCTTAATATTCAAAAGACATCACGTCACAGAAGCAGGTGGACAGTGACGCCAACATGATGCCTGGGAACACCAGAGAGAGAAAGGCCACCTGCTGCTCCCCCTCATCCTGGCTATTGGGGGGGGCGGCTCTGTTTCTCCCTCAGTTCCTCTCCCACTCTTCTCTACCTACAAGTCATTTTTGAGATAAGCTAATTAGATGATAGATTATCCTGATTTAAAATTTTTCAGAAGAAGAATGAATATGACCAAAATACATTTATGTATGTATAAAATTCTCAAAGAGAGAGAGAGAGAGAGAGTGAGTGTGTGTGTGTGTGTGTGTGTGTGTGTGTGTGTGTGTGTGTGTGTGTGTGTGTGTGTTTTCAAAGACAGGGTCTCAACATGTAGCCCTGACTGGCCTAGAACTCCCTGTGTAGAGCAGGCTGGCCTTGAATACAGAGATCTCCCTGCCTCAGCCTCCTGAGAGCTGGGATGATAATGTACCACAACATTCAGAAGTTAAAACAATTGTATTAAAATAAAAATTTTAAGTTAAAAAAAATATTTTAGCGACTTTTTTTGGAGAAAGAGGCAGCTGGATCTCTGGGCCAACCTGGTCTGCATAATGAGTCGCAGGACATTCAGGACTATAGAGAGAGACCCTGTCTCAAAAACAAACAAACATACAAGCATTTTCAATTAGATTAGGTTTATTGTATGAGCATGGGGAGAGAAGGAGGGAGGGAAAGGGGCACCCCAGAAAGAGACAGAGACAGAGGAAGAGAGGAAAAGAGGAGTAGGTAAGAGTGTGAGAGAGAGGTGAGAGAAGTGAGACAGAAAGAGGGGTAGGAAGAAGAGAGGTATGTGTGTGTGTGTGTGTGTGTGAGAGAGAGAGAGAGAGAGAGAGAGAGAGAGAGAGAGAGAGAGAGAGAGAGAGACAGAGAGACAGAGAGACAGAGAGAGAGGGGCAGGTGAGTCTGTCCTTTTATATAACCCTGGGTACGGCCACACCTAGTGGAGGCAAGCTTTTTTTTTTTTTCTTTCAGTGACTAAAGAAATAGCTTAATTTACTTATTATAAAGTATGTTTTATTTCATGATTTTCCTTTTTATTTTTTGGGGGGTTTTGGGGGTTTGAGTTTTTTGTTTTGTCTTTTGTTTTTTGGCTTGTTTGTTTGTTTGTTTTGGTTTTTTGACACTGGGCTTCTCTGTGTAATGGCCCTGGCTGTCCTAGACTTGCTTTGTAGACCAGGCTGCTCTCGAACTCACAGAGATCCACCTGCCTCTGCCTCTAAGTGCTGAGATTAAAGGCATGCGCCACCACCATCAAGTTGGCTTTATATTTTATCTCATAGTTAACCATATTTGAGACTGGGATTAGTCTTTTTTTTAATTACTCTGCCACACAAGTGTTGGTAGTAGAGGCTTGTACTACCAGGCCCTGCAGGGTTAGTTTTACAATCACTCCAGTTTCCTAATCTAACTGACATATTCTTTCTTAATGTGCTTTTTGGTTTGGTTTGGTTTTAATTTTTGAGACAGGGTCTCACTATGAAGCTCTGGATAGCCTGGAACTTACTAAGCAGACAAGGTTAAACCCAAGAGATCCACTTACCTCTGCTTACGAGTACTGAGATTAAAGGCACGCACCACTCTGCCCAGGTTTTAGTGGTGACTTTTAAAATCTATAATTGGAAAGTCACTTATTGGCCCTTCTCTGAACCTTACTATACTATCAGTAAAAAACAAGGCATGGTAGTGCACACCTTTAATCTCAGCACTTAAAGGCAGAGGCAGGCCGATCTCTGTGAGTTCCAAGCCAGACTAATCTACAGAAAAACTTTCAAGACAGCCAAGGCTCTCCAGAGAAACCCTGACCTGAAAAATGTAAAACAAAAAACAAAAAGATATCAGTAAAAGTTTCTTCTTGAAAAAAAAATTATACAGCATTTACTTAAATATGAATATATTTTATATATATATAATATATACATATCAATGCATTCAATATATATAGTTTGTTGCATCGCTTTTGAGATGAGGATCTTGTTATGTTGCCCAGGATGTCATGTACAGAACACTTGGCCTCATCCACTTTCCCACCTCAGCCTCCTAAGTTGTTGGAACTACACAGACAGATTGCTACACCTGATTTCCAAAAAGTTCAAGCATTAGTTTCTTTAATTTGATTATTTTATAATATATATGATCTAATAATTAAAATGGGGCTTCATTTCCCACATCCCTGTGGTCTTTTATTTATTTTTGCTTTTCAAGTGTTTCCCATTTCATGACTTTTTTGTGGTCAAACAAGTTGGCTAAACATCCCCCACCCCCAAATGCAACTATCAAGAATTAAAACTAGCTGGGTTCCTTGGTGCAAGCCTTTGATCCCAGCACTCAGGAGGCAGAGAAGCAAGGCAGATCATTGTAAGTTCAGGGCTAGCCTGGTCTACAAATCTAGGACACGTCCAGGACAGCCACTGCTACAAAAAGAAACCCTATCTCAAAACACCAAAAACAAGCCAGGTATGGTGGTACATGCCTTTAATCCCAGCACTCGGGAGGCAGAGGCAGGTAGATCTCTGTGATTTCAAGGCCATCCTGGTCTACAAAGAGAGTTCCAGGACAGCCAGAGCTACACAAAGAAACCCTGTCTTGAAAAAACAAACAAACAAACAAACAAACAAAGCAATGAGAGAATGTGGCTGGTAAATGCAATTCTACACATTATTTTTGAGATCTTGTGTGCCTATTGTTTTGTACTGTCACTTTAACAGTTCCTTAACTATTTCTACTTCCCAACCCTTTATAATAGACTGTCTTAATCAATATTCTAGTGCTGTGAAGAGACACCATGACCACAGCAACTCTGATAAAAGAACGCATTTGGAGGGTGCTGATTACTGGCTTGCTCCTCATGGCTTACACAGCCTGCTTGCTTAAGGAACCCAAGACCAGCCAGGCGTAGTGGCGCACGCCTGTACTCCTAGCACTGAGGGAGGCAGAGTCAAACAGATCTCTGTGAGTTCCAGGCTAGCCTGGTCTACACAGTGAGTCCAAGACAGCCAAGGAATGGCAGCACCCACAATGGGCTTGGCCTTCTCCCGTCAATCACTAATAAGAAAATGACGTACAGACAGATCTTCTGGAGGTTTTCTCAAATGAGGCGCCCTCCTTTTAGATAACTCTAGCTTGTGGTCAAGCTGACAAAGTAGCCAAGACAGTTGTTCCCCAATTATTTACTTAGAGATGGGGATCCAGCTATGCGCTCAGGCTGGTCTCAAAGACATGGGTAACCCCAACCTTAGCTCCCCTGTCAGCTGGGACTATAGGGACGGGCCACCACTTATCTAGTCAAATCTGGATAGTTTAGCCCACAACTTAAAAGCTGAACACACACCATCAAATATTGGGATTATAACTCACACCTGTGTACCCTAACAATTATACATAATAGATACTTAAATGTCAAACAACTAATCAAGTAATAGAAACTTTCTGCTAATAAACCAAATACTACACAATTAGTCTGAAGAACTTAATCAATTTATCCTAGCTTGCTGAGTTTATAGGAAAAAACCAATTCACAAAATGTAAACATTAGGGGCAACCGCAATGTGATCAATTCTCCTTTATAACATGAAAACGAATTGAGAGGAAAGATGATTAAGAATCAAAACTTAAGGTCGGGCATGGTGGACAGGAGAGAGGAGCAGCAGGTTTAGACCGGGCTTGAGTGCACGTGGATCGGAAACCGGATCAGCGAACAGGCCGGACCAGCACGAAGACCAGAGACACCTTTTTTCCCTTTAACCTTTTTTCCCTCTTGTGTAAGTTAGTTGGGTTGTATAATAAAGTTTAATTGTTAAGAAACAGAGCCAACAGGAGCACACCTTTAATCCACCTGCAGCGGCAGGTGGATAGCTGTGAATCTGCGGCCAGCCTGGTCTACAAAGCTAGTCCAGGACAACCAAGGCTACACAGAGAAACCCTGTCTTGAAAAAAAAAAAAAAAAGAATAAAAACTTGGAAGCTGGACATGACAGCTAACAACTATAATCCCAGCATACAGACAGCTGAGCCAAGAATATTGCCTCAAGTTCAAGAACCGCCGTGGCTACACAGTTCCAGGTTACCATGAGCTATATAAGAGACCCTGTCTCTTAACCACATCCACCCCCAAAAAAGAATAGAGACCTGACATGTGAGCTAGAGATATAACCCAGTGACGGAGCACTTGCTTCACATGGGTAAGACCCCAATTATAAACCCAGCAAGAGATAAATATTAGAAACTTCTAAAAGTCAAAATAATCCTGGGTTGGGCCGGGGGTAGTGGCACACGCCTTTAATCCCAGCACTTAGGAGGCAGAGGCAGGCGGATCGCTGTGAGTTCGAGGCCAGCCTGGTCTATATAGTGAGTCCAGGACAGCCATGGCTACACAGAGAGACCTTGTCTCAAAAAAAAAAAAAGAAAGAAAGAAAGAAAGAAAGAAAGAAAGAAAGAGAACCCAAATGGGTAAATAAACAAATAAATTTTTTAAAAAATCCTGGGTTGAAATGAAGTTCTGCTCTATTCTAGTTATTTCTATTCCTAAATATCTATATTTGTGAAAAAATAACAGTTGTAGCAAAGTTTATAATAACAACATGAAACAAAGTAAAGCATTTAGCACAATGACTCTAAGCAGAAGGTTTATAACAAGTAACTGTTAAGTAGTTACATATTATTAAACATAGTGGTCCATTCCTGTAACCCCAGTTACCTGGAAAGCTAAGGCAACAACACTGTTCATCTGAGACTGGCTTATGAAACTTAGCAAGAACCTATCTTGAAATAAGTTCTAATTAAAATGTACATTTTAAAACTGTATTCATTTGTTGGGGGGAGGCACAGGCCAGTAGGTGAGTGTGGTCAGAGGACAGCAGCTTCCTCTTTCTACCACATGGGTTGTCAAGCTTGGCAGCAAGCACTTTTATCTGCTGAGCCATCTCACTGGGGCTGTGGCTCAGTGATAAAGTTTTGACTAACTTGCTGAGGTACGAGGTCAAATCCTAGAGTAGGGAGGAAGAACACAGCATGCATGGCTGAATACGTATATGTATATGGCATGCATTAGACGATCAGTTTAATGTCCAGCAACACACACACACACACACACACCAAATACATGTTTGGTTTTTGTGAGTCTGCTGGGTAAGATCTCTCTGAGTATGAGGCCAACCTAATCTACAAAGTTCTAGGTCAGCCAGAGCTATAAAATAAGACCTTGTCTCTTTAAAAAAAAAAAAAGCCAAAACAAAACAAAGTCTGCTGACCAGTGAGACAGCTCAACAGGAAGAGCCATTTATTGCCAAATCTAATGACCTAGGTTTGATCTCTGGAATGTACATGCTGGAAGGGAAGAACTCCCAAGCTGTGTCTCCGAGCGCCACACACACATAAATGAAAACAAAGGCTGGGCAGTGGTAGCACACCCCTTAATCCCAGCACTGGGGAGGCAGAGAGAGGTAGGAAAATCTCTGAGTTCCAGGCCAGCCTAGTCTACAGAGCAAGTTCCAGGATGTCCGGGGTTACACAGAGAAGCCCTGACTTGAAAAACCAATCCCTCCCCCCAGAAAAAAAGAAAGAAAGAAAGAGAAGAAAAAAGGAAAAGGAAAAAAAGAAACGACCAGCCTGCATTGTACTTGATACTAGTAGGCACTCAACACGGGAAGTTACGATTGATACACAGTATCGATCTCATCCGCTTGTTACTATCAGCAGTATCTAACATACAAGTATTTTATAGGGGTCGGGGTTGTTTTTTGTGAATCTTTTCTAAAACTAGTTCCTTTAAAAAAAAAAAAAAAAACAATGAAATATTCATTTGCTGTAGAAATCCACTGCTTTTCCAAAGGAATTCTCAAGACAGCGGCTGAGGACATGACTCGGCTGAATCTCACAGGAATCTCTCTCGGCACCTTAACAAAAAGATGTCATGTTCTAAACAACAAATTCTATAATTAGCGGCCTGAATGAGTCAAAATAGGCTGGGAAGATTTTAAGAATCAGCTCCCCCAATTTACAAAATGACCGCGGAACCAAAGGACAGTCTCTTAGGAATGCAGGACTAGTGCTTGCTAACTGCCTTTTGATATTGCTATGTATTTCATTATTCAGAATTCTCCTTCAAGTACAAGTGTTTGTGTAAGGTGACATCCCCAGCTAGACTTGGTGGTGTGTACCTACAATCAAGTGCCTGAGAAGCTAAGACAAGCTTCTGTGGACAAGCAAGAAAGACTTTTCAAAAAGAAAAAAATAAAAATAAAAATAAATAAAAAGTAATGGTCACAGGTCTCTCCAAAACCAAAACTACACTTAAAATGTATGAATTCATAAAGCTACAAAAAGGCAGGACAAGCTAGAGCTCCTTATGTAGAGAGATGGGGAAGTCTATTAATTCCTTAAAGCTCAACTTACTACCAATCAAAGACAATCTTTTTTACTAATGATGAAGATGGAAGCAAGGGTCATGTGTCCTACTCCTTAGCAAAAAAGAAAAAAGAAAAGAAAAGAAAGAAGAACCTAATTGTTTTTTTGTTTTTTTTTAATTTTCAGTATTTTGCCTGCATCTCTGTTTGTGTGTCGTGTGTGCCTGGTACCTTTGGAGGCCAGAAGGGGGCGCTTTGCTGCCATAGAACTAGATTTACAGATGGTTTTAAGGTCCCTTGTAGATACTGGGAACTCAACCTAGGTCCTTTGTTAGAGCAGCAAGTGCTCTTAACTAAAACATCTCTCCAGGCCCAAACCCACTATTTTGCTTTTAAAAGAATGACTTAGCCAGGAGGAGGAGTACATGTCTTTGTAGGAAGAGGCAGGCAAGTCTCTGTGAGTTCAAGGCCTGCCTGGTCTACACAGTGAGCCCAGGCCAGCCAGGAATACATAATAGTGAATCCGTCTCAAAAACAAAACAAAACAATGTCTCAGAAATCTAAGTATATGGACAAAACAGTGATTCCTAGAGAGTAGCTGTATAAATGGGGGAAAGGTTAGCATTAAAGCTAAAATAAATTTATGAATTTCCACTCTTTCACAACATTTCATCAAGCTAACACATGGGTTTTGGCCGAAGGACAAAAACAACTCAACAGCCATATCCATGTAAAACTGTGCTCCAAAAAGTCAATCTTGCTTTCTTATCACGACAATATTGCCTTTGGTGTAGTCATTGAATATAAAAAGTTACTCCTCGTGCTAAACCGGCCCCTAGGGATGCTAATCACTATGAACACATGGAAACACCGTAAACACATCTTCAGCTAAACTATGTCATCACCACACTCCTACTGTTGTTTTCCATAACCGAAGCTTTGCATCTTCAAGGTTTTATATCCATCAACATTTGAACATTACAAACAAAAAGGAAACCTCAATTATCTGCTATACTTTCTAACAAAATAAGAGACTATCACTAAGACACAATTCAATTTATCAATTATTCTTGAAATTTTAAATATAAGAATTTTGGATATCTAATTTTTTTTTCAATTGTTGTCTCTCTTGTCCTTTTTTTTTTTTTTTTAATGCATGGTTCCTATGTAGCCCAGATTAGGCCTGAATTCACAAAACAGTCTAGGATGACACTGAACTTCTGATCCTCCTAACTTCCCTTCAAAGTTCATGTTCCAGCAACACGTTTAAGAAATGGCAGGGATTGCCAGGTGGTGGTGGCAGTGTGGTGGCACATGCCTTTAATCCCAGCACTCGGGAGGCAGAGGCAGGTGGATCACTGTGAGTTTGAGGCCAGCCTGGTCTACAAAGCAAGTCCGGGACAGCCAAGGCTACACAGAGAAACCCTGTCTTGGAAAACAGAAAAAAGAAAAGAAAAGAAAAGAAACACCAGGGATTGCAGCACACCAAGGGAGCTACAATGACAGCCCATCCATGTTTTTGTTGTCTGTTTATTTGATAGGGGGTGGGGGTATTTTTTGAGACGCAGTTTCATTAAGTTTCCGAGAACAGCCTTGAATTCCCAAGTGCTAAGATTCTAGGCCACATTCATGGCTTCTAGGCACTTTTCTACCTTCAGGTCAATGCTCTATGTTTATAAGTGTCTTTCTGTGGAACAGTAGAGTCCTGCACTTAACCTCTCCTCTACAGAGGAACAATGACAGCAATGGTGTGTCGAGAGCCCCAAGGTCAAGTCTGGCCTAGCACGCTTTAGACCTGGGCTCAAAACTAAGCCATACACACACAAGGAAACAGAAAACCAATACTGCTCAATCTGCTTGGGAGACAGTGAGATAACAGTAAATATAAGAAGGACGTAAATATACTAAACACTCAAGAAATGCTGGGGCTAGAGAGATGGCTCGGCAGTCGAGAACACGTGCTACTCTTGCAAAGAGCACGGTTCAGTTCCCAGCACCCACATGGGGACCCCCCCATCTGTAACTCCAGTTCCATGGGCTCCAACACCTTCTTTTGGCCTGCATGGGCACCAGGCATGCATGCGATACACATGCATACATGCAGGCAGACGTTCGTACATATAAAATAAACATAAAGCTTTAAAAGAATACTTGTTTATGTGACTCCTCCCTTACTCCCTCAGCATGCAGCACACTCATTCGTTGTAGCCACTTTTAAATTATATAGTATAATTCTAATCTATTCTAAAATATCTAACAATCTCTTTTTTCCCCAAGACAGGGTTTCTCTGTGTACTCCTGGCTGTCCTGAACTCACTCTGTAGACCGGGCTGGTCTCAAACTCAGAGATCTACCTGCCTCTGCCTTCCAGAATGGTGGGATTAAAGGTGTGCACCACCAAAAAATAAATAAATAAATAAAAAGAGTATGCTGGGCTGGGTTTGTGCCTTGGTGGCAAAGTGCACAAGGCCTGGGCTTCATCTCCAGCACCACTGATAATTTTCATGCTTAAGGATGCATCAGACTTACCTAAAACCAAGTCAAAATTCATATTACTATAGCAGAGGCATGAAATTCAATAATTTGCATTTCTAAGAATCTCCCAGATGATGTCACTAATCCAGGGACCATACTCTGAACACTATTAGCCTATACCAAATAAACTAGTACTTCTCAAGATATTCATAAAATCCTAAGAGTTATGGGAGACGCTTACAAAAATACCATCCATGAACTGATAAGGCGGTTCACTGCAAATGAGGCTCTCTGAGCAAGCCTGGAGACCTGCCCTGGATCTTTGTAACCATGTGAAGGTGGAAGAAGACAAGAACTCTACAAGTTGTCCTGTCACTTGCACATCCACTTAAGAACAATAATATATATATTTTTTAATTTCAGGTGTCTCAGCAGTTGAGAGGACCCCAGTTTGATTCCCAGCATTAACCTGAAGCCTCACAACCATCTATAACTACAGTTCCAAGGATCCAATGGCCTCTTCTGACCTCTCTGATACACAGGTATGTGTGTCAGCAAAACCCTCTTACACATAAGATGAAATAAGTAAATTTGTTTTAAAAAGCTAAAGAATAATATCTAAGACCAGTATGTTAGTTAGTCCACATCATTCATGAGATATTTATTATTTATAAATGTCAAAGTATCAAACCCAAACTGTCAAAATCAAAAATTTCTGAGTATTTCCTATACTCCTATAAAGTCTCAGATCTCAGCCCAGCAAAACACCTCAGTCAGTACTCTAGAATCTGCTTAAGCAAGTCCCTCACTCTGCTAAGGATATAAGCAAGAACTGTCTTCCTTCAAAACATTTATAAACAAGCATGTGTAAGGCCCTAGTTTGACCCAAAACTGCAAACACGCATGCACGCACGCACAAATAGGCAAATGATGCTTGCTGAGCAAGCCTGTAGACCTGAATTTGATCCCTGTACATCACAAACAGGAAAAAAAAAAAGGTAACATTTCTAGGCTTATATTAAATACTAAATGATATTATGGCCTTAAACAGCTCCAAAAATTCAACAGAAACTAAACTACTGAGCACTAACTAAACTCAACGAAGAGTTGTGAAAGAGGCATAGAGATGGCTCTGTGAGTAAAGTACTTCTGAGTTCAGTCCCAAGGCCCCATGTGATGGAAGTAGGGGACCAATGTCTCCAAGTTGTCCTGTGAGCTCCATGTGCATGCAGCCATGCATGCATACACACACACACACACACACACACACACACACACACACACACACACAATGTCAAAATGATATGGTAGTTCTCACTCTGCTAGTTGCTTAAGAAGCAGCTGCCTCAGCTGGCCCAGAGGCAGCCTTCCGACTCCTGTACATGCTAAGCAGAACAATGCTGAGTCGTGCCTTTCAGGAACAGGGCTAAGTAAACACATGTTTCCCTTCATCCTTCCAGACGGTAGTCTTCCCTGTTAAAGATGTGTAACTCCCTGGCAACACCCTATACTTAACGCAATTCCTTCCGGGCCCATTAGATGTACTACTCAAAGGATGTTCTAACCTGTATGTTTTAATATAAATGAGTATTTATAATGCCTATCTCCAAAAGAAGAGGGAAACAAGACAATAACAAAACCTCCAATTATAGACATAAAAACATACACAGAGAGAGCAATAACCAAAGAGTAAACCGAAAGGAAAAAAATGTACAACAGTGGACATAGAAAAAGTTAAATAAGATTTAAAGGACAGTAGCTTTCTCTTCATTTTCAGTGACAAATTTGTATTCAAAAATTCTTTCCAGGCTGGAATACAACTCAATAGTAAAACACTTGCCTGGTGTACACAGGGCCCTGGGTTGTGATCCCTAATACCACGAAATACCATGTTATGGCAAAAGGTAATATAATTCCTTCTCAGAGGCTTTGAAAAAATATTTTATTTATTTATTTATTTTTATTTTTGAGACAGGGTTTCTCTTATAGTTCTGGCGGGCCTGGACTCACTTTATAGACCTGGCTGGCCTCGAACTCACAGAGATCCACCTGCCTCTGTCTCCCAAGTACCTTTTTTTTTTTTTTAAATGTTTTCAATACAGGGTTTTTCTGTGTAGCCCTGGCTGTCCTGGACTCCCCTTGTAGACCAGGCTGGCTTCGAACTCACAGAGATCAGCCTGCCTCTGCCTCCCTGAGTGCTGGGATTAAAGGCGTGCGCCACCACAGCCAGCTAAATCTTTTTTCCCCCTAATTAAAAGTAGAGACTGCTTTATCCTGTCATCTAGTACAATTATGAAATGGGAAATCAAAACATAGGAAACAAATTTACTAGACAGAGATGCCCACATACCAAATGTCATCTAAACTGTAACCAGACAGCACAAAAGAAATTCCTAAAACATACATAATAGTTGATTCAAGACAAGTATGTTGATTAAAAATCATTTTTACATATGCCCTAATAAAAGTCTTTTCAGTTTATTTCATTAAGGAAAAATTACCTGCTTGTTTAAAAAACAAAACAAAACAAAAACAAAAACAGAAAACCTGCCCTTAATTTGCATCTCTCTATCCACAGACTAGTGCAGTTCTTAGCTCTAATCAGAGAGGCTCCTTTGTAAAGTGAAAAGTGGCTAACCAAGAAACTCACAACTGGCCAGGGTGCAAAAATTGCCACGGAGATCTCGGCCACAAATGAGACATCTAGGTCACACACACCCTGCAGGAGTAACTGCAGAAGAGAGGGGAGAAGAAAGGCTGCCAGAGCCCAGAGGCCAGGGGGGCACGACAGGACCTCTGTGCCCATGGACTCACAAGCAGCTGTGGCTGTCTACTTCAGACCCACGCAGGATCGAGCCAGTCCACACCCTCGCACAGAGGGTGACGGTTCCATGAGTCCCCAACCATAACTGAAGAGCTATGGACAGTTACGGCTCCTGGGGCAGGCAGAGTCGGTGTTCATTCAGAGTGAGGCTCCGCTGCATGATCCCACACACAACACACAGTTACAGATGAACACTACAACCAGGGCCCAAAGAGGAAGGGGGAGGGGACAAGATGGGAGGGGGAGGGGCGGGGGAGGGGGCAAACGCTGGGCAAAAGCATGTGTGATGGAGGGAGCAGAGCAGTGGAGATGGGTTTGGGAGGAACTGGAGAAAGGAGGAGGAGATGAATATGACCAAACACTCTACAAAAATTTCAAAGAATAAAAATAATGTAAATAGTTTCAAATATTCAAATATTATGTATTTAATAAATATTAAAATATATTTAAAATAAATATTTTAAAGCATTTAAGTTATTCTGGCAGCTTTACTGATAGGTTAAGATATAATAACAATCAAATTTTTCCTCAAAAGCTGGGAGCAGTGGTCCACGCCTGTAATCCCAGTACTTGGGGAGGCAGAATCAGGTGGATCTCTGTGAGTTTGAGGCCGGCCTGGTCTACAAAGCAAGCCCAGGACAGCTAAGGCTACACAGAGAAATCCTATATCAAAAAACGAAAAACAAACAAACTTCCTCAAAAATATGTGTGCTACAAAGTAAAATTAATTAGTTATTTTCTCTGCCTTACAGAATGAAAATAGCCAATCAGTCAGAATACTAGGACTGGACAAGGCAGCATGCACTTAAACCCCAGTTCCCTGTAGGCTGAAGGCCTAGAAGGAGGAAGGAATAGGGGCTATTGCTTTAAAGAGTTTTTAAAAGATTTATTTATTTTATTTATTGCATATGAGTGCTTTATCTGCAGAAGAGGGTATCAGATCACATTATAGATGGTTGTGAGTCACCATGTGGTTGCTGGGAATTGAACTCAGGACCTCTGGAAGAGCAGGCGGCGCTCTTAACCACTGAGCCATCTCTCCAGCCCCAACTTTAAAGATTTTTGTTGTTGTTGTTGTTTCAAGACAGGGTTTCTCTGTGTAGCCCTGACTGTCCTAGACTCACTTTGTAGACCAGGCTGGCCTCAAACTCACAGAGATCTACTTGCCTCTGCCTCCCTGTGTGCTGGGGCTTTAAGGATTTTAAAGTTTGTGTATAAGGTGATGAAAAGGTTTTGGCTGTACAAATATCATGGTGTAATTTGTTTGTTTTGTGAGATAGGGTCTCTCTACACAGAACTCTCTCAAACTGGCAGATTTACCTTCCTGCTAGGATTAAAGGCATGTACTGCTACATCTAATTTACATAGGGAATATGTACCTTTGAAAACACTCAAAATGTTGGCCCTGGCCTATAATCCCAGCACTCGGGAGGCAGAGGCAGGAGGATCTCTATGAGTTTGAGGCCAGCATGGTCTAGGATAGGCAAGGCTACACAGAGAAGCCCTGTCTCAAAAATCGCCCCCCCCAAAAAAGGCAATTCTTACATATTATAAGAATTATACATACTATTACATATTATAATAAACACACTAAATTATATATTTTAAGTGGCTTAATTATGTAGCATATGAATATATATTCATATATATGATATATGAATATATATATTTCATTCAAAGTGGACCGCTGGCTTTTCTTATTCAATAGGCAAAAAGACTGCATAAGTAGAGTGGCATCCTGGCCTGCCCCCTCCATTCACAAATGAGGATACAGATTGGGAGGCCAAAAGCGCGGAATCTGCCCAAAGTAAACAACTCGCAGGAACACTGACAGGAACCCAGAACGTCCAGTTCACTTAGGCATCATTTACTTTCAAAGATAATTAAAGCCTAGGAGAGGAATAGCAAAGAGGGGAGACGGCGGCGAGGAGAAGAGCTCGGGAGAATTAAGTCAAGAGGCTGAAATCTGGCTACATTTGGGAATTAGAAAGCCATTGCTAGCTGGGTGTCCTGGCATTAGAAAGGCTGAGGGACAGGAAGACTGCCACAAGTCAGAGGCCAGACAGGGCTACCAAGCAAAAGTCAAGCCAGCTAGGTTACAGAGCAAGCTGCTAACTTTAAAAAAAAAAAGCTGAAGAAAGTCAGTCAATCAATCTGGCGGCCTCTGCGCTAAGAATGGGCAGAAAGGAAGAAGTTTAGGCTAGGGAGCCAGGAAGTTTTCACTGTTCTTTATAGCTAGATGGGGGAGGGGTGGGGAAGGGGGGAGGAGGAGGGGCAGTATTTTAAAGAGAGAATTAAGAAGAGCAAAAAGACACCCAGAGAAATTAAAGAAGATAAGTAGCAGGGAGAAATTTCAAAATTCTAAGCACCTCCCTACCCTTGCTTTAAATAGCATGCACTCTAGCCTCTAGCTCACCATCATGAGATGCATCACTGAGCATGGGCAGGTCATCTTTTCTTTGTATCATCCTTTAAGATTTACAAAATAACTACAAATGGGGAGCATATGTTTGCTAAGCAGATGCTTCAGCTCTCTCCTCCTCCCCACCCCCACCAAGCTCCTACATACACTAATGCTCCCCTACCTCCCCTCCTGGCCACTCTAGCCATGCAGAAACTGTAAAGGGGTCAACACTTTTTGTCAAGCACTATGCTAATTACAAAAATGAGCATACATGTTATAGACTAACAGTTTGGTCCTAAATTTTTCTATCCAAGTCTTAAAGGTGGCTCACACCTTTAATCCCAGAACTTAGGAGGCAGACGCAGGCAGACCTCTGTGCGTTATGAAGCCAGCCTGGCCTACAGAGTTAGTTACAGGACAGCCAAGGCTAAAACAGAGAAGCCCTGTCTCTGGGGAGAAGAAAGAGGGCGTGTGGAGAAGAAAAAAAAATAATTACTAGAAGTCATTCAATCCATACAGCCTAAGTGATAAACAAATGACGATTAAAATGTAAAAGAACTGAGATTTTTTTTTTTTAAAGTACACTGGTCATTTTTCATTCTCTGATGACTTTTCTCCGAGGGTCAGATTATTTACCTAATGAATTTCTTTTCAGATTACATAGCACTCATTCTATAGAGATTAAATTCATGCTCTCATTTTAATATATCTTATACTAAAATTATATCAAGCAAATTCAGTGATAAATTATTTGATAATACCAGTAAAATACCTGCTTACTTTGAAAAGAATAATATCCTTTCTATCAGAGCTAGAGAGATAGCTCAGCATTTAAAGTCACTGGCTACAAAGACAACCAAGGCTACACAGAGAAACCCTGTCTCGAAAAGAAAAAAAAGAAGAAAGAAAAGAAAGCCACTGGCTGCTCTTCCAGCACGTATGTGGTGGGTGACTCACAACTTCTCACTCTAGTTCCAGAGCACCTAACTCCCTACTGTAGCTTCTGCAGGCAACAGGTACACATGACAAACAGACATACACGCCAACAAACAAACAAACTAACAAAACCATAAACAAAAAACAAGTAATTTTTAAATTCCTGTTAACTTATTACCAGCCTGTTTCTAATTCCATACAAATATCCATAAGCTGTACGTATTCTGATCATATTCACTTCACAGATCAAAAAGGAAAATGTTTTTTAAAACAAGTCTATCTTGTAATCTCAGTACCTGGCCAGCTTCAGCTCTGTAACAAGTTCAAAGCCAGCCAAACGACGGGAGACCTTGTCTCAAATAAATAAGGTCTGTAGTACGCAAAGTCATCGTCACTGCATTTGGAAAGGACTAAAGACTAAATTACTCAGACCCAGGTTTTAAAGCCAAGCATGGTATATGTCTATAATCGCAGAGCTTGGAAGACTGAGGCAAGAAGTTCTCAAGTTTTACGCCAGCCTGTGCCTTACCATGAGACCTCATCTCAAAAACTAAAGAATTTAACTGTAAAGGGACTATGTAGTAGTATATAGGAAGTCCCTCTATATATTACAAAAGATATAAGTGAATTTCTAGATCTCCAGCCATTGTGTTTTTTCCATCAGACATCAAATACAGTTCTTATTCTGTGGATAGAAAGGTAACACATGTAACAGATCAATGGGCTGGGGTGTAAGGACTCCATAACTAAAACCAAAACAATCTTATCTAATTTAGTTTGGCACTAATCCTTTTATACTTCATCAACAATTATCATAGAAACTTAAAACCACTTAAAGGCCATTAAATGGCTCAGTGAGTAAAAGTACTTGCTATGTTACCTTGATAACCTAAATTCTATCCCTAGAACCTATATTAAAAAAAAAACAACAAACAGAGCCGGGCGGTGATGGCACACACCTTTAAACCCAGCACTTGGGAGGCAGAGGCAGGAGGATCTCTGTGAGTTCGAGGCCAGCTTGGTCTACAGAGAGAGTTCCAAGACAGCTAGAGCTGTTACACAGAGAAACTCTGTCTCAAAAAACCAAAAAACAAACAAATAAAAAAAACCCAAAAAACAAAAAACAAAGCTGGGCATGGTGGCCCACGCCTTTAATCCCAGCACTCAGGAGGCAGAGGCAGGCCGGTCCCTGTGAGTTCGAGGCCAGCCTGGTCTACAAAGCGAGTCCAGGACACCCAAGGCTAACTAACACAGAGAAACTCTGTCTCGAAAAACAAAAAAAAGGGGGGGGGGAGGTTGGGAGAGGGGAGGTTGGGGGGGGGGGGAGTGATGGCCATACCTTTGATCCAGCACTACAGAGCCAGAAGCAAGCAGATCTCCAAGAGTTCAAGGCCAGCCTACTCTGCAGAGTGAGTTCCAGGACAGCCAACACTACACAGATACACCTTGTCTTAGTTGTGGTGGCTCCATCTGTAGTCTCAGCACTCCATTATAACAGGACACAGGGACAAGAGAACAAGCAGGAGGCCCCCATGGGTCACAATAACACCATCAGAAATAACAAAGTGGGAGGACAGAACCCACCCTGAAAAGATGTACTTCATCTCTACATGTGCACCCACACTCACAAGCACACACAATATATAAATAGGCAAGAAAATAAAAGACATATATGTATGACAGTGCCACGATGAGGGCATTGTTTTCTATGCTAACTAAATTAAAAGTCATTTTTAAACACACACACACACACACACACACACACACACACACACACACACATGTCTTTCTACTAACAAGTTTTGGGTTTGGCAGAAGTACGAAGAAAATAAAATGCCCAAAAGAGTACTTCCCTAACACACTCAAGATTCTGGGTCTGATCCCCAGGAACACACACACACACACACACACACACACACACACACACACACACACACACACACACGCACTGAGAGACAGACAGACAGACAGACAGAGCTGTCCTGGACTTGCTTTGTAGACCAGGAAGGATGGCCTCCACCTTACAGAGATATGACTGCCTCTGCCTAGTGAGCGCTGGGATTAAAGGAGTGCGTACGCCACCATGCCAGGCTTCCTTCCATGTGTACAAATACTTTGCTTACATGTATGTTAAGTGCACCATATGCATGCCCAGTACCTGCAAAGGCCAGAAGAAGAGGTCAGAGCCTCTGGAACTGGAGTTATAGATGGTTCTGGGCTGCCATGTGGGTGTGGGTGCTGGGAACCAAACCAGGTTCTGTGCAAGAGCAGCAAGTGCTCAAAGCCGGGCGTGGTGGCGCACGCCTTTAATCCCAGCACTTGGGAGGCAGTGGCAGGCGGATGGCTGTGAGTTCGAGGCCAGCCTGGTCTACAAAGTGAGTCCAGGACAGCCAAGGCTACACAGAGAGACCCTGTCTCAAACCCCCCCCCCAAAAAAAAGAGCAGCAAGTGCTCAAAACCTCTAAGCCACCTCTCCAGCCCTCCAGTTCCTTACCCCGCCCCCAAGACAGGGTTTCCCTGTGTAGCCCTGGCTGTCCTGGAACTCACTCTGTAGACCAGACTGGCCTCCAACTCAAGAGATCCCCCTGCCTCTGCCTCCCTCCGATTCCCTTTCATAATCCATGCACTAAGTTTCCTTAAACATCCTCTATGTAAATAGTAAGATGTCAGACTACAAAGCAATTTCAAAATAAGAGACTTGGGAATATACCTCAGTGATAAGCATATCTGCCTGCTATGCAGGAAGCCCTAAGTTTCATCCTTAACATTATGAAACAAAAGATACTAATTCATTTTTCTTGGTGGGCGGGGGGAACAGGGTTTTTCTGTGGAGCCTTGGCTGACCTGGAGCTTGCTCTTTAGACCTGGCTGGCCTTGAACTCACAGAGATCCACCTGCCTCTCATTCTGGAATACTGGGAGACTTTACATTTCACAGACACCACCAACACTAATACTGCAAGAAAGGCTTATTCAACTTGTAAGAGAAACACCCTCCCGGCACCACCTGCCCTCCCAATCCTCTGGAGTAGAATGGGGTTTTGAATTCTAAACTCCTCTGCAGTTATTCTATGCACTCATATGTTAGATGTGCCCTCCTTATGTGCAAAATGTACCACTTCATACATCTTGTCTTCTCTTTTATTTTTTTTTTTTAAGGTTTTTCCAGACAAGGTTTCTCTGTGTAGCTCTGGCTGTCCTGGACTTGCACTGCAGACCAGGCTGGCCTCGAACTCACAGAGATCTACCTGCCTCTGCCTCCCAAGTGCTGGGACTAAAGGCGTGCACCACCACGCCCTGCTCATCTTGTCTTTTCTGTGGCAGTATGATGTGACAGGCCAATGGAACCCTAGAGGAACAGAGTCTGGAAATAAGCCGGTGGGTTTAGCTTGCCATCTGTTACTGCCTTGACGTGGCTCTTACTTGGGAGGAAGGCATTACTCTCTCTCACAAGAGACACATGAAACAAAGAGACAAATGAAACAAAGTAAGCAACTGCTACATGATAATGACAATTCTGTGGCTGCAAATTATTTGTAGCAGAAGGTGAGCAGTCACTCAGGTGTGGTTGGCACCCAGCACTAGAGAGGCAGAGGCAGGCACATCTCTATGAATTCAAGGCCATGTCTCAAAAAGCAAAAATAAAGGTGAGTAGTCACTATACTTAGATTCAATCAGCACTGATTATATGAAGCATGCATCTCTTTTAAAACTCTGCGGGGGTAAAAAACTACCCACCGCCCCCAAAAATTCAGTATAACTACAGAGAAAATAATACCCATTTTATCAACAACCTCAGGTAACTGTTGTAGTGTCCAAACTGAGAAACACAAATGAAGATTATTAAACTTGCAGTTACTTGACCAAATTCACTAACTACTCAAGAATGCTAAACAGATGATTCTCAGGGCATGGTGCCTCACACCTTTAATCCCAGCACTCGGAGAGGCAGAGGCAGAATTGCCAAGAGCCTGAATCCAACCTAGTCTACAAAGAGTTGCAAGATACACTGCCTTAAAACACCACCAAGGATAACATCTAGGACCCCAAAAGATGTCATAATATCTCTTAGTCTTGCAATATCTTTTTTTCTATTCAACTACATTAGCGGCACCTCCCAGTTACCATGGCTCCATCGGTATATCCCAAGTCTACACAGACCTCCTTAGTTACTTTGTACTTAAGGAAGCTGCACTAGCCAATCCAATCTCCGACAAAGTTTTCTTTCTTTCAGTTATTTCTTTTTCCTGCTACAGGGTTTCTCTAAGTAGCCCTGGCTGTCTTCAATCTCTCTTAGGTAGACCAGGCTGACCTGGAACTCAGAGATCCACCTGTTTGACAAAGTTTGTACATTTTTAGAACCATAGCAGTGCATGATAGATACCTGTGTCGTTATTTTATCAATGTCCAAGCTTCCTTTCAAAGGTGATCTGATCGGGTAAAGGCATTACTCTATCTCATGTTCCACCACAGGAAGAGGAAGTTGCTGCTGGCTCTGCGGCTGCTCCTAGCACTAAGGAGGTAGATAAGGATGCAGCCTATAATCCTGGCTCCACAATTTACTGTGTGATGAGTTAACACTCTCTCTCCCTCACTGTATGTAAAAGGGGATTAATAATAATAATAAAAAGCTACAACACAGAATTGTCAGGAGGCTCAGAGGAGAAAATATATGCAGAACTCTTTTACTATATCTTGGTGCACAGCAGGTTTTCAGTAAACACTATCACAACGCTGAAATCCAGCTTCAAAGATGCCATCATCTGGGACTATATACCATGGGGAAAGAAGACTAAAATCACTTTTGGACGAAAATTCTTTAAATACAATCCTTTTTAAAAGAGGACAAAATTCATTTACCAAATAAAAACTATTTTGAAATCAATGATATTTTTCTCTGATTTTTTATCAGTCTGGTCACAAAATGGTGAGCACAATATTATAAATGAGAAACTACATTCTAAAAAGGTGAAGAAAATTTTAAAAAATGAAATGTTCTTGGATTTCTGCTTGCAGAATGACTGCTTACGTGTCAAGACCATTTTTACTCTTTTCATATTTTACAGGAACCACATGACTTGTGGTTAGAGAATTTAAACAGCTAACAAAGAAATTTAGAGAAAATTTGTTCAATTTTGCTTCAAAAAGAATTGAGATAATTAAACATTAAAATGTCAAATCTCAAGATGTAATCAAATCAGATTTTCCAATGATTTTTAACACTACATAAATTTACCATTAAAAATACTAGATATAATGGGCTTGAGAGATAGGTCAGACATTAAAGGCTAGGCTCACCACCAAAAATATAATTTACTAAATATTATCCAACACTAGGCAAGAGTATCAAATTCACAAAAGGAAACTTCAAGTTTTCTTTCAATATTTTCCTAGGACAAACCTTTAAAATGTAAATAAAGCAAGTAATCTCTGTGTCTAATACAGCAATAAAAAAATTACTGAATGTGAAAATTACTTTTTTAAAAATTGGAAAGCCATTACTTTGTCTACTCATTTTTAAACTTCCTGTGACTAATTTAAGAATTCATTCCTGAAATTTTCTAAAAGCAAATCACAAAAAGCTGTTGCTTGAAAATAACTGCATTGAGAAAGTGGGTTGGGTTTTTGTTGTTGTTTTTTTTTTCCCCTCAAGGCGACTGAGAATTAAAAAGGAAATGGCCAAAGGAAAGGGGAGTACCATTTCCGTTCACACGTTAGTAAAATGTCAAAGAACTTTCAGGAGTCAAATCTCCTCGAAGTCTGATGTGAGGTCAAAGTTGTCTCAATGACAGGAAAACCAACAGACGCCAAATGACTAATAGAAAAGTTATCAAAACACGTCTGTTCCCAGCAGTAATTCCAAAAGGACACAAATTACGAATGTCCAGGATGAAAAGACAGAGAATAGTTAAGATTCTTGGAAGCAAACCATTATTAATGATGATGGCAACAAACAGTATTATACGACGACGTATCAAGATTCTCACTCACACTCTGGCTGCCTCAACATTTATTCCACTCACCAGATAACACTTTTAGATAATGAAAAGTAACGTGGATTCCCAAAGAGTGATCTAAACGTAAAGATACGGTTTAATCAAGCCAGTGTTTAGTTGTGCTTTTTACTGCAAACCAAATCTGCTTCTTTCCAGAAAAAAAAGAAAAAAAGAAAAGAAAAGAAAACAACTACCAGCGCTGTCTCCAAAATCGTCTAATAGACAGTTCACTAGTGGATTAAAATATTATTTTTAATCCTTGCATTACCTCACAGCTAAAAATGTCAAGATACCACACCCAATACGTCTTTTTCCCCCCGTGGGGGAGGGGTCAGGGAATACCGGAGTAGGGACGGGAAACTACACGCAAACACTGAAGGTGATTTCCCTGGCTGGTTCCTCCGCCGGGATCCGAGCGCACACGTTGCAAAGGGCGAGCGCAGGCCTCGGCCTCCGCAGGCTCCCGCCCTGGCCACCCTCTAGGGTAGGAGCTGGGACTCGCCACCCAGCACTACTCACCAGCCGTAGTGCCGACCAGCAGGACGGCCCATAGCAGCCAGGGCACCCGACAGGGCCGCTGCAGCGAGGAAGTCATCCCTGAGCCAGCCAAGAAGCAGGAAGGCAAAGAAAAGAGATCTGGAAAGTAAATTCGGGTGGAGAAATCCGGCCAGGAGGCTGCTCGGTCTCTCCGTCTGATTTATCCTGCCCGGATTACAATGCAGTTTGAAAGGACAAATGGCAGATGTGAGGACCTAGCTGTAGAGCTCTCATTCCACTGCAGAATTTCCCTTCATTTCGCTCCCTCGTGGCTGGGGGGCTTGATTCGCCTAGGACGGGGTGCCTCGGCTCCCCAAATTGAAGGCATGTCCGTAGGGGTGGGGGGTGTGAAGAAGAAGCAGGGAGCCCAGAAGAAATCCCTGCAATTATTTCCCTCGTAGTTTCACGATATCAAAAAAATATCCAGGTCTGGGAGAAAACATATCCAGTGAGCCGGGGGTGAGGGGGGTGAGGTGGAGGGCGGGGACACTGAGGATCAGAACAAGTTGCCGACCACCGGGAAGGGCGCAGCGGGGCAGGCAGCGGCGCCGGGCCGCCCGAGCCGCATCACTCCCGGACTCGGGAGGACAGTAAGGATCTCTTTTAAAGTTTCGCTTCGTCGCTTCCTTCACTCGGATCTCGACGTCAACAAATCCTTTGAGCCGACTGGGTCGAAAAATGTGCCTGCCTCCATGGGCGAGCCCACGGGGCTTCCTCGGAACAATCGCGCGAGCGAGGGTCGCGCAGGCTGTGGGCCTCCCGGCGCGGGGGAGGGGAGCGTGGCGGCGGCCCGGCTAGCTAGCCCCGGCGCGCTACACGCGGGGAGGTGCGGAGCTGCCCGGGCTGGCGATCTCGGCTACCCTAGCCGCTCGCTCTCGCCTGGAGTAAATTCCACCGTGAAAGCTCCCGGTCTTCTCCCGTCGATGGCTTGTGCGAGCGAATCACAGCCCCCCTCCGAGGAAGAAGAAGAAGAAGAAGAAGAAGCCGCCGCCGCCGCCACCGCCGCCTCGTTCTCCGCAGCTCTGGGCTCCGGGCGGAGCTCGGGCGTCGCGGGCCGAGGGCGGGGGGCGGCGGGAAGACGGACGTAGGTGGCCTAGGAAGGGGTGGGCAGCGGAGCTTGCGAAACGCCCCGCGCCCCCTCCGGGAAGCAGCACCTCCAGTGGCTCGGAGCAGACCAGACACAAAGGGGGGAGTCGCCGCAGCTGCCAGTCTGAGGCGCTCCCGGTCACCGGAGTCGCCCCGCCTCCGCCGCCGCCTCCTCCTCGCAGTCTCCGGCTCTCTACCCGACCCCTGTCTGTCTCGGGCCTGTGGTGCAGCGAGGGCGGCGGCGGCGGCGGCGGCGGCGGCGGCGGCGGCGGCAGAGAGCCGCACTGCGCCTGCGCGCACGCGGCCCCGCCCGGCCCCGCCCCTCTCACTCCCAGGCAAGCCATAGAGCGAGGCCCCCGGCGCGGCGTGTCTCGCCGGAGCCGCCCGGGCCAGGGAGGGGCCGCCGGTAGGGTAGGGCAGCGTGGGTCGGTCTCCTCACTCACGCGTACCTTCCGCACGTGGATGGTGCGGCGATCTGTGCGAACGTGTAAGAAAGGGCGGCCGCATCTTTTGTTTAACGCAGGCAAAGGCTACCCGGGAGTGTGGGCGGAAAGCCTCGAAGGCGTCTTGCCGCTGTTGTTTGCGGCGGTGGGCGCTCGTTCCTCGGTTTCCCTGAGGATCCCGACCCAGAAGCTGACACCCGGGCGGGGGGCCCGCCGTCGGCTTCCCCTCCCCTCGCAGTGCAAACAAAAGCCTCAGCCTGGGTCGTGAAGACCGCGAAACTGACGTGTGTGCGCTAGTCGGGGTCGGGCTTTCCTCGAGCAGCCATCCCGGGGGCCTTCTTAAATGACAAGGCTGCTGAGCAATTACGAGGATGTAAACCTGGCGAGAAAAAAACTTAAAATTGCACACGCCTGCCTGCTGTGCATGCGCGTCTCCTGCGCCTGCACGGCTCCCGGGGAGGTTTTTTTTTTTTTTTTTTTCCACAAAGGCTGCGGGCCTGAGGGGCTTTGCAGAGCCTGGGTAAGGGGCACTGTGGCGCAGAGCTGTTGCCTCCAAGTCTGGAGTGGGGTCCTATCTCCCTCACTCAACGAACCGAGAGTTTCCTAGGACCAATTAAACCTTTTTTTTTCTTTTTTTCCTTTTTTATTCAATTTGGTTTGACTCAGGCAACCATGATAGGGGAGGGGACTCCCCTGCAGGGTCAGCCGACTTGGGTGGGATTTTGCTAGGGGAGAGGGGAGAAGGTGACGTACTTGGCGCCATGATCGGAAGTCTGGGTTTAATTCTTTTAACTGCGAGGTGGAAAAATTGCGTGGGAGGGCGATCTGAAGAGGTGAAGTCTAGCCCTCCTCCCAGTAGGCAGAGAGGTTGTTCTGAAGGCTGGTTCTGCCGGTCTTTCATTGTGGCTAAGGGCAGTTCCAGGATAACATTCAAGCCTCCCTTTTATCTCTTTATCTGAACGTGATGTTAATAAAACGCATTCCTTAAACTGGTTTCTGTTATCATAGTAAATATCTGCTATAATTAAGAGTTGTGGTAATACCTGCCCAGGGCTCTTTTTTTAGCTGAAATATTTTTATATTGTTTATCCTTCAGGCAGAGAGATAATTTTTCTATGTAATAAAATTCCTTTTGAAAAATAAAGAGCATATGCACTGACTCTTTAGCTCTACTACAATATTTTATTTTGCCTAAAAGGCCTAAAGAAAGAAGCTGGCATTGTTTTAACATTTAGTTTTCAAGAGATGAGATGTAGTTCTCAAAAGAAATGACAGATGTTGAAGGTGCAGGGAATTTATTAGCTGGTGAAATACAATTTTTCTTCCTCGAATTGAGGTCAAGTACTTTATTATTCAATTATTATTTGCATAAAATTTTCCTAAGGAACATCAAGTACCCTTATACATGTTATAAATGTATAATAAATTATGTAGGAAAGAAGTCTTAGGAAATTCATGTGGAAAAAGTTCATGCCACTAACTTTGCTGGAATGATTAATTAGCAGGCCTCAGCCTCCACGCAGCCGTCGTTCCTTTTCTGTCGCCCTTACAATTAATGTCTGAGGCGAGGTGTGACTATTCACAATGAGCAGGAACATCTGGAATAATTAAACCTTAGCAATGACTTAGCTACTGCACAAGACAATACAGTGCTCTGCCTGCAAGTACTCCTCCCCGTCTGAAGAGGGCACCAGATCCCATTACAGATGGTTGTAAGCCACCTTGTGGTTGCTGGGAATTGAACTCAGGACCTTTCAGAAGAACAGACAAGTGTTCTTAACCTCTGAGCCATCTCACCAGCCTATAATGCAAGTCTTAATTTGGGTGAAAACAGCACCCCTGGGGCAACTAAGGCTGGTATCTTTTGTGATCAGGATAGGCTAGGTTATAATAACATCCCACAGACCTCATTAGCTTACTGAGGCAAATTTTTATTTATCCTGTTTTGTGTTTGATAGGAGCATTAGTGGGCCTATAGTAAGTGGAGTTTGTATGAAATTTAATAACATCTCTATGAGCCTTTGCAGTGCCTCATGCCTGTACTCACTGGGCAGAGGGGGCAGGCTCTGTGAGTTCGAGGCCAGCCTGATCTACAAAGGACAGCCAAGGGCTACACAGAGAAACTCTGTCTTGAAAAACAAAAACAAAAACAAATAATAAAACAAAAAAAAAAAACTCTGTGGGACCAAGAAAGGCAGGACTAGAGAGTATGGGGTGGACTGAGCTGTAACATGGTTGCACCTGAAGCTTCAGCCAATCTCAGGGGTTCTGGAATTGGGGTGGCCCTAAAATGTGGTAGGACACAACCAGTTGCATAAGACTGCAGGCAGAGATGGAAGGTGACCTGAGCCAAGAACAACCAGCAAAGGAGAATCCACCTGAGAAATGTCAGTTACCCCGGCTTCCAGTGTTTGGAGAAAGACTGTGTCCTGTGGACCTAGGGAACTTAGCATAGAATATTCTTCACTGCAGTCCCTGGGGTCCCTGCACATCTGGGTGCTTTCCTAAGACAAAGGCTTTCAAGATTGCCAAAGTTCAATGTCTTATTTATTTATGTTTTTGGTTTTTTGAGACAGGGTCTCTCTGTGTAGCCTTCGCTCTCCTGGACTTGCTTTGTAGACCAGGCTGGCCTCGAACTCACAGCGGTCCGTCTGCCTCTACCTCCCAAGTGCTGGGATTAAAGGCATGCGCCACTATGCCTGGCTAAATTCAATGTCTTGCTCTGGATGTTTTTTTGGTTTTGTTTTTAATGTAGTTTTTTTGGTTGGTGTTATTTTATATGCATTGGTATTTTTGCCTGTGTGTATGTCTATGTGAGAGTGTCAGATCTTCAAGTTACAGACAGTTGTGAGCTGCCATGTGGGTGCTGGAGTTTGAACCCGGGGCCTCTGGAAGAGCAGTCACTACCGTTAGCCGCTGAGCCATCTCTCCAGCCCTGTGTTTGTTTGTTTGTTTGTTTTTCTAAGAAGGGTTTTCTCCATATATCCTTGGCTATCCTGGACCTCACTCTGTAGACCAGGCTGTCCTGAAATTTACAGAGATCTGCCTGCCTCTGTGTCCCAAGTGTTCGGATTAAAAGTGTTCGCCACTGCTGCCCTGTGATCTATCTGTTTAAAAGCAAATAAAAATTGAAAAAAAAATCTTCTACCAGAAACAATGTGCACTCACATTTTATTGGCCAGTGAAGCCACATGATGAAATCTAACCAGAAGAGTAGGAAATCTAATCCTACTGCATTACTCAGGAATACCACGAGTACTGTGAAAAGTTTTCACAGCATCATCATGTCCAAGGGATAACCCCTAATGTTCCAGTTCCCAAAAGTCCAACAAGTAAGAAGATACTCTAACATGTGGGGAACACTGGGAGGTAAGGAACCTGGGAATAATGGGAAACAACACAGAAATCCAGGTAGACAGATCAACGATGTCTGGAAAACTGATGTACCCTCATTGGATATTACGATCCTTCATGGAGCCGGGGGTGGTGGCGCACGTCTTTAATCCCAGCACTCGAGAGGCAGAGGCAGGTGGATAGCTGTGAGTTTGAGGCCAGCCTGGTCTACAAAGTGAGTCCAGGACAGCTACAGTTACACAGAGAAATCCTGTCTCAAAAAACAAAAACAAAAACAAAACCCAAAACGATCCTTCATGGGAGTTTGTCTTTTCTTTGAATTAGAGAACTGACAAAAACAAAGCAAAGTTCCTGGTTAGGAAGGGACATTAGTTTGGGGATTTTCATTGAGACAGAGTCCCCATATATACTGCCCTGGCTGGCCTTGAACCTGCTGCTGCCTCTTCAGTGCTTACAGGCATGAGCCAACTGACCAGCCTTAAAGAGACTGGTGACATCCAAGGAGGACTCCAGGGTTCATGTTTTACTAGTGAAGACACATAGGAGTTTCCTGAGATCAGAAATACTCATAAACCTCATCATCATTTTTTTTTAAATCTTAAATCTAGCAGAAAAACAACACAAATATCCAATGGTTGGCACTGGGATATCTATCCAGGTCAGCATAACAGAAAATAAAGCTGCTCAGGGGCTAGAGAGATGGCTTACCTGGTAAGAGCCACTACAGCTCCTTCCTGAGGACCAGAGTTTGCAGCGCTGCATCTCACTTCTGAAACTACAGCGCTGAGAGATCCAACATCCTCTTTTAACCTCCTAGGGCACATGCTCTCACGTGTGCATGCACCTTCACATGGATCCACACTCACAAATCTTCAAATTAAAAACAAAAACAAAAGCTGCTTAGGAATTTTAGGATTTAAAGCTGGGCAGTGGGCCTGGCGTGGTGGCGCACACCTTTAATCCCAGCACTCGGGAGGCAGAGGCAGGTGGATCCCTGAGTTAAAGTCCAGCCTGGTCTATACGTTCCAGGACAGCAAGGGCTACAAAGAGAAACCCTGTCTCAGAAAACTGAGGGGAGAAAATTTTACATTTTAGATTTTAGTCTGAAGATGGAAATCTGGGACATTGTCTATTCTCTTTTTGGAAGTCTCTTTTGGAAGGTGTAGCAGTGAGGAAAGAAGAAAGCCCAGCTATGACATGAAAAGAACACGAGATTGGCTTGACCTCACTGACATCCCTGACTGGGAAACAATGTTCAGTCTCTCTTCCTAAAACAAGCAAGGCTTTAAAATAAATAACTAGATAAATAGATAGATAGATAGATATGACAGATATGATATATAAATTATAGATATGTACATAGATATAGAGGTAGATAAATATGTAGATAGATAATAGATAGATAGATAGATAGATAGATAGATAGATACCTCTTTAATTTTGAAACCTAAGTCCATTTCCATTTCCATTTCATCTAGCTTTTTATATTTTAGTCAGCCAGTTTCTGGGTCATCCTTCCCTCAAGAGCAAAGTAAAATCCAAACAACCTACCCTGAGTGTCTGGCTAGCAGGAGAAAAGCCCAGTTCTCCTCAGGCATTTAAGGCGTTCTCAGGCAGGTGGTGGCACGGGAGATGGAGGCAGGCAGAACTCTGAGTTTGAGACCAGCCTGGTCTGCATACTGAGTTCCAGGACAGCCAGGGCTTGTGACATAGAGAACCCCCTGTCTCAAACCCCCATACCAACCACTATTATTACTGGGGTAAGGGAAAGTTCCAGGGTTCTAACTCAGATTGCCACAGCAAGCACCTTTACCTTCTGGGCCATCTCACCAGCCACTTAGTTTCCATGAGTTCCTTGATTTACTCTGGACTTCTCTACTGACGTAAGAGCTCTTCCCTACCGATGCCAGAAACTGGCTCTGTGGCTCAAAGAATAAATATGGGACCTCATGATTCCTCCCTTCCTTCCTCCCTCCCTCCCTTCCTTCCTTTCTATTTTTGTTTTTGTCTTTTTTTTTTTTTTTTGAGACAGGGTTTCATTGTGTAGCCTTGGCTGTTCTAGACTCACTTTGTAGACCAGGCTGGCCTTGAACTCACTGAGATCCATCTGCCTCTGCCTCCCTATTGCTGGGATTAGAGTTGTGCAGCACAGCTTGCAGAATGGCTGCAGAATGCTTGCTTGCTTCTTTCCTTCCTTTTAGACAGGGTTTCTCTGTGTAGCCCAGGTTGTCCTGGAATTCCCTCTATAGACCAGGCTAGCCTTGAACTACATTCCTCTGCTTTCCAAACTCTGGAACTAAAGACGCATGCCATCACCACCATATTGTTAAATCTTTTACTGATTAAGGCTTGTCATTAAAAACATATAAACAAAAACAAAAACACCCAAACAAATAAAACAAGGTAAAAAGAAGCTTAAAACAGAACATGGAGCCGGGCGTACTGGCGCACGCCTTTAATCCCAGCATTCGGAGGCAGAGGCAGGTAGATCGCTGTGAGTTCCAGGCCAGCCTGGTCTACAAAGCGACTCCAGGACAGCCAAGGGTACACAGAGAAACCCTGTCTCGAAAAACCTAAACAAACAAACAAACAGAAAACTGCCCTTCTGAAGTCCTTTAGCCACATGTACACCTGCCCAGTAGACCTTTAAGAGTATTGTTGCTTAGTTTGAGACCACCAGCCATGTTCCCAGAATCCAATCCCATCATCTGCCATCCCATAGCCTTCCGCTCAGCCATTGATATAACCAACAATTGCTTGTCACTCAGTGTCCTAAGCTCTAGAGACACCACAAGGGAGAAGTGTGCTTTCGTACTTTTCTTTATGCTGCTGGGTGTGGTGGGCACGCCTGTAACACCAGCACTTGGGAGGCAGAGGCAGGTGGATTGCTGTGGGTTCGAGGCCAGCCCAGTCTACAAAGTGAGTCCAGGCCAGCCAAGGCTACACAGAGAAACCCTGTCTTGACGTGGCCAGATCACATATTTAGCAGCTCAAGACAATACATATCAGCCATCTCCCAGTTCTGTGAGTCAGGAGTTTGGGCACACTCTGCTCAGGGTCTCACAAAGCTGTAGTCAAGATTCTTTACCGGGTAAGCATCTTCATAAGCATTCTCACAACATGACAGTAAAGGTAAAGTCTCCTGTGCCAGTCCGCCATAGCCAAGCTCCACATCACCACTCCTTTATTTTGTTTGTTTGTTTGTTTGTTTGTTTGAGACAATGTTTCTCTGTGTAGCCTTGACTATGCTGGCCTCGAACTCACAGCGATCCGCCTGCCCCTGCCTCCCGAGTGCTGGGATTAAAGGCGTGCACCACCACTGCCTGGCATGACTCCCTTATTCTATTGGTTGGAGGTAAGTCACAGGTTCTATACTCACTCAAAAGGAAGGAATTAAGCACGACACAGGTCACCTGAGGGTATGCTCGATGTGTTGTCTTCGAGCAAGAAGAAACAACATGAGCAACATGGCTGTTCTACCTTAGAAGGACTTAACAGGACAGGCCTGTTTGAAGAAATGTTAGTGGACCAGAGACTTATATGATGATATGCAACCAATGGCTGGCTAGGCAGGAATCCAGTGAAAGAATCTTTTGTGGGGCTGGAGAGATGGCTGAGAGGTTGAGAATACTGTCTGTTCTTCCAAAGGTCCTGAGTTCAATTCCCAGCAACCACATGGTGGCTCACAACCATCTATAATGGGATTTGGTGCCCTTCTTTGGCATGCAGGCACCACAGTCAAGCAGAATACTGTATAAATAATAAATTAATAAATAATAATAATAAAAACTTCTGCCAAGTACAGTGGCACAAGCTTTTAATCCCAGCACTCAGGGAGGCATAGGCAGGAGGATTTCTGTGAGTTGGAGGCCAGCCTGTTCTACAAATTGGGTTCCAGGACAGCCAGGGCTACCTAGAGGAACTCAATAATAGGGTTCAGCAGGTAAAAGCATTGGCCATGCAAGTCTGAAGGCTGAGCGTGAGCCCCAGAATCTACGAAAAGGGAGAACAGGAGAAAGGAAAACAGACTCCACAAAGTTGTCTTCTGACATCCACATGCATGCCATGGCATGAGAAAGCACACACACACACACACATACACACACACACACTTAAAAATAGGATCAGGCATAGTGGCGCATTGTTTTAATCCCAGCACTTGGGAGACAGAGACAGGCAGATCTATGTGTTCAAGACCAGCCTGGTCTATATCATGAGTTGAGTTCCAGGGCAGCCAAAGTTGTATAGTGAGGTCTTGGCTGCATAAAAAAATTTAAAGGAGTCTAATGTGTTGGAAGCTGGAAGATAAAGTTAGAAAAGCAGACGCTTGCCATGTCATATAAGGCTATTACTCAACCACAGTAAGGGTGTGGACAATTTGCCTATCTGTTCCGAGCTCTATTCTCTCCTTTCTTTTTTGCTTAGGGGCTGACCCCTGAAACTAAATCATCAAGATTCCTTTGCTTACTGACTTCTATATAAGCCAAAGAGAGGCTCGATGTTTTGAATAAGAAATGACATCGGAGCCGGGCATGGCAGCACACACCTTTAACCCCAGCAAAGGCAGAGGCAGGTGGATCCCTGTGAGTTTGAGGATAGCCTGGTCTACAAAGCGAGTCCAGGACAGCCAAGGCTACACAGGGAAACCTTGTCTTGAAAAACAAAAAAACAACAACAAAAATTAGGATATTTGAACACTTGGTTCCAGTCAGGGACACCGTTTGGGGAAGCTTAGAAAGCACAACAGCCTTGCTGGAAGACGTATGTGTGGTAATTTATACAGCCTTGCCCCACTTCCAGTTTGATCGCTTGCTCTGTGCTTGTGGAAAGGTGTGATCGCTCAGCTTCCTGGCCCTGCCACTGTGCCTTCCGTTGCTGTTGTGCCTCCTCACCAAGGCCTTGTACCCCTCTAGAACCAAATAGTCTAAATCAACTCTTCCTTTTAAGGAGCTGCATAGTCATGGTGTGTTATGACAGCAACAGAGAAGGAATTAAGCCAGGGGATGTGACATTACATCCAAGCTCCTTAGACACGCACATCCTTGGACAGCAGGCTCTGCACTAGGAAGATTTAAATACAAAGAAACCAGATAAGCCATCTGCTTTAGCAGAGCTCCATGTAGCCAGATAATTCACAGTTTCTCCTGCACCCACACAGTCCTTTGTGTGACCTTTGCCCTTGGCGGGTTTGTCTGTACTTTACCCTCTGACTGAATCATTAATTCTTGCCACTCTGCGGTCAGGTAAGACAATGTTACCTGGAAGATAAGGTAAAGGCTCTTGTCTCTGAGCCTGGCAATCTGAGTTTGAGCCCCTAAAGGCACATGGTCAAATGAGAGAAACAGCTCCCAAAAGTTGTCCTTTAACCTCTACACAAGTGACATGGTACTCAAGTACATGTACCCATACACACATACTTGTACACACAAATTTAAAAATAAATGTAATTTTAAAAAAAGATTTCATTGACCCCAGATCTCAAAAAGAATAATTATTCCCTCCTTGTATTATTTCTTTTGTAAATTTCTTTTTTCATATATATATATTTATTATTATTATTATTATTATTATTATTATTATTATTATTATTATTATATATTTGGTACTCTGCCTGCATATATACCTGCAGATTAGAAGAGGGCATCAGGCTGGGTGTGGTGGTGCACGCCTTTAATCCTAGCACTCAGGAGGCAGAGGCAGGTGGATCTTTGTGAGTTCGAGGCCAGCCTGGTCTACAAGGTGAGTCCAGGACAGCCAAGACTACACAGAGAAACCCTGTCTCGAAAAACTAAAAGAAAAAAAAAAGTCTCTAATGTTACATTGTCACACTAAATTTTGGTTACTTGTTTTCATAATTACTAGTTACGATTTAAAACGAGAGACTGTGTAGCTGTGTCTGATTACTCACTATTCCTAACAAGATACCTAACAGCAGTCCTCAAAAACATCACTGAAATAAATTGTTTAAGACTGTCCCTAAGAGCCTGGCGGTGGTAATGCATGCCTTTAATCCCAACACTTGGGAGGCAGAAGCAGGTGAATCTCTGTGAGTCCAAGGCCAGCCTGATCTACAAAGTGAGTCCAGGACAGCCAAGGCTACACAGAGAAACTCTGTCTTGAAAACAAGCAAGCAAATAAACAAAATAGACAACAACTGTCCCTAAGACACAAGTAACAAGTTAGGATGCCGTTAGTCCTAATACTGGGAGGCAAAGGCAGGCAGAACTCTATGAATTTGAGGCCAGCCTGATCTACATAGTGAGTTCCAGGCCAGCCAAGGTTATGAAATGACCCTGGCTCAAAAAACAAACAACAAAACAACAGCAAAAAGTTAGGAATAAGAATGGTGCTGAGGGCTGGAGAGATGGCACAGAGGTTAAGAGCACTGACTGCTCTCCAGAGATCAATTCTAAACAATCATATGGTGTTTCACTACCATCTATAATGCGATCTGACGCCCTCTTGTGGCCTGCAGGTGTACATGCAGGCAGAGCACTGTATACATAATAATAAATAAATTAAGAAAAAAAGAAGTTGAGTGTGGGGGCGCACACCTTTAATCCCAGCACTCCGGAGGCAGAGGCAGGTAGATCGCTGTGAGTTCGAGGCCAGCCTGGTCTTCAAAGCGAGTCCAGGACCGTCAAGGTTACACAGAAAAACCCTGTCTCGAAAAAACAACAAACACACACACAACCCCCCACCCCCCAAAAAAAGAGAAAGGGGGGCATGGGGAAGGGGAGCAGAGACGGAGGAAAGAGGAGGAGAATCAGCATGAGACAGGAGTAGAGTCACGTGGGCTCAGGGAAGGCATTCTGAAGTTCTTCATGGAAAGAGAAGGAGAGCATCAGAAGCTGAACTGGAGCCAGAGCAGGAACTGGTCTATGCCCGGGCCCAGCTGCAGCTGGAGGTGAGCAAGGCACAGCAGCTCGCCCGACATAGAGGCAAAGAAGTCCAAGGAGATGACAGAGGCTCTGGGCCCCGGCACTGTCAGGGACCTGGCTATGCCTGGGCTGGAGATGCAGGTGAAACTTCTCCAGTCCCGGGGCCTGAAATCCACTCTCATCACAGCTGGCTCCTTCTCCCATCAACCTCTTCAACACAGCCACTGTCAGGACTGGGGTCTGATGGTCAGCCACCAGTACTAAAGTAATTTGGTGGCCCAGCCCCCCACCCCCTGCAACATCCTCCCGCCCCCAACCCCCACGCGCCCCTCCCCCAACCCCCAGGGAAGGCTTGGCTTCTCCAGGCTCTGAAGCAGCCATGCTGTGCCTTAGGTCAACACTGACTGCCCTGACAGTGGATAAAATAAAATGACAATTTTAGGCAAAAAAAAAAAAAAAAAAAAAAAAAAAAAACAACCAAACAAACAATGGTGCTGAGATATTGGAAGTTTCTGGAATTTCTCAGTCTTCTATTTAACCTTGACAATGGATAGTTCGAACAGTTAATGTTTACAGCCATAACCTTTTATTTCCAGCTATATATTTTAAGGCTATTTTATATTTCACTCCTACATAAAAAAAAAAACAGTCTTTTTCAAGTTATAGTGACGGTCATTCCACTTTATTAAGGTTCATGTTGTGGAGCATGATGGGAGATTAAGAAAGAGTCTTACTATATAGACCGGGCTGGCCTAGAACTCACAGAGATCTGCCTGCTTTTGCCTCCTAAATGCTGGGATTAAAGACACTCACCACCATACCTAGCCATAATAGTATCCTTTTTAAATAATCTGTTTTCATCTGCTAATGGGGAGAACACAGAATTGTCTACTTAGCTTAAATGATAACATGTGAGCAGAATATAATGCCTTTCATGTGCCTCTACGACACCTGACACGGCCGTCTTAGCGTTGATGTAGAGGCACGGTGGCTTATATTAGATGCTAATCAATGAACAGCTTTTGTCAAACCCCTTCTGGTACCTTCCTTTGCAAAAAAAAAAAAAAAAAAGCTCTATCAGTATCCATCCTTGAGAGCTCTGTGCTTCTCAGTGAGGAACACAGCCGGCACCTGATGCTGGCAGGGTAAAAGCACAGGATGTTTTATGTGAAAAGTATGACTTCCTCAGGAAGATTTGTGACATCAGGGAGCAGTGGCCAAATCCTTTGCTGCTGCTACACACCCGGAAAATACCCAACAAATCGTGTCCAAATGAGAAGCCGAGCAAGGACATGAAGCGAGACAAATATTTGGTCCCGGGAAGGCTTCTTCGTGTCGGGGGTGTTGGCCAAGGAGGATCAGAATGAGTATCTCACTTCTTGCACACTCTACAGATGTAGGATCGGTTTCCAGTACTTTCTCCAGTTATTAAGCACGTCTACCTTTGTTCTCACCCAGAAGCCAAGGCTGGTGCACAAGTGTCTGAAACGCACCCGAGTTTCAAAACAAGACCTCCTTGTGGCCTTGCACTCTAGTTTTTCTGGCTTTTGATAAATATTTATCTGACCCTTTGCAATGACCTCCAAATAACTGCACTGGCTTATCTGCGCTCAGAAATTACAAAGATAATTTCAAGGGCAGAATTTGTGCAATAATGAAGCTACTGTAACACCCGCACCCGGGATCTTCACCCTGGGCTAGATTAGCACGCACCCGCCCTTTGCAGGGGCTCCTTAAAACAAAGAAAAGCCCACATCCAAGACAAGTTTCTTCTTTCTCAATCTAGAATTCCTCTAGTTAAAACCAACTAAATATTTAGAGATTGCTTCCAAACAAACTAATTATGCCTTAAAATTTGAACTTCTGCTTGAATAGATTCCTTTTTCCTTGGAGTTAAAGAAAAAAGTTCTATTTGTGTGTGTGTGTGTGTATCTGTGTGTGTCACACTGGAGGTCAGAGAGGGATCTCTTGGAGCTTGGGGGGCAGGGCGGCTGTGATCTGCCTTGGTTGCTGGGAATCAAACTTGGCCTCTAGAAGAGGAAAAAGCATTCTTAACTGTTGAGTCATCTCTCAAGACTCAACTCTTAAACTCTTGGTTTTTTTGTTAGTCCTTTGTTTAAAACAAGACCTTGCCTCATAGCCTAGACTGGCATGAAACTTATGACATAGTTAAGGTTAGCCTAGGACACATAGCAATCCTCCTGCCTCAGCCTTTCAAATGCCAGGATTCTGATTATGTGCTACTCTACCTGGCTAAAAGAGCAATTGTCTAAATCTCTATTGTGGTGGGAAATCAAATCGTATGGAATATTTAAAATAAAGCCTTTAGCTGGGCATGCTGGCACACGCCTTTAATCCCAGCACTCGGGAGGCAGAGGCAGGCAGATCGATGTGAGTTTGAGGCCAGCCTGATCTACAAAGTGAGTCCAGGACAGTCAAGGCTACACAGAGAAACCCTGTCTTGAAAAACAAAACAAATAAACACACACACACACACACATATAATAAAATAAAACCTTTGTTTAAATTTTATCTCAAAAATTTCAAGACATAGCCAGGTGTGGTGGCACAAACCTGAAATCCTTATGTTCAAGGGATAGAATAGGGAGACCAGAAATCCAAGCCCATCCTTAGCTATATATTGAGTTTCAGGTCAGCGTGTCTCCAAACTAACCAATCAACCAACCAAAGAAACGTATAACAATACAATTAATATTTAAAACATCAATTATAAAAAATATATATCCTTTTTTTTTTTGGCTTTTTTCAAGACAGGGTTTCTCTGTGTAGCCCTGGCTGTCCTGGAACTCCCTCTGCAGACCAGAATGCCCTCGAACTCAGAGAACTGCCCGCCTTTGACTCCAAGTGCTAGGACTAAAGGCGTGCACCACCACCACCACGTGACTAAAGATAATAATTTATAAGAGGCTGCCCATGAGGCTTCTTTTGGGCACCCTAGAGTATGCTCCCACTTCCTCCAACATCACACAGTATTGCTGGCATCTTTGAACCATTATTACAGGCACCTGGAGCAATGGTTCAGTGTTTAAGAGCAGACACTACTTCTGCAAAGGACTTTGCTTGGTTCCCAGCACTTTTGTTTGTTTGTTTTTGTTTTGTTTTTTGAGACAGGGCTTCTCTGTGTAGCTCTGGATGTTCTGGAACTCACAGAGATCTGCCTGCCTCTACCTCCCAAGTGCTGGGATTAAAGGTGTGTGACACCACCACCGGGCTGGTTCCAAGCACTTATACCAGACATGTCATAAGCACCTGTGATGCAAGGTCCAAGGGAATCCATTGTCTCTGACTTATAAAAGCACTGTATTCATGTGCACATGCACACACATACACACACAGATACACATGCAAGCACACAGAAGCTACACATGCACACACACAGAGATACACAAGCACACACAGAGAGGTGCACATGTAAACAAAGAAATACACATGCACACACACACACACACACAGAGATACACGTGCACACACAGAGATACACATGCAAGCACACAGAGATACACATGCACACACAAAGATACACGTACACACACATTAAAACAATACAAATAAATCTAAAAGCTCATTAGTGCCTTCTCCTTGCCAACTCACTCCTTTTGGGGAGAGAGTTTTGAAGATAATTCTCATATCAACCATTTTTCCCTTGTGAATCTGCGATCATCAAAAATGCCCTAAGAAATACCCCCAAATGCCAGGTACAGTGTGGTGCACACTTTTAATCCCAGCACTCGGGAGGCAGAAGCAGGCGTGAGTTCGAGGTCAGCCTACTCTACAAAAGAGAGTCTAGGATAGCCAAGGCTACACAGAGAAACCCTGTCTCAAAAAACAAAACAAAACAAAACAAAAAAACCAAAAATAAAAAAAGTGAAACTAAGGAGCAACAGGATGGTGGACCGCATGGCCTACATGGCCTCCAAGGAGTGAGAAGCCCTGAGCCAGGCATGGTGGCGCACGCCTTTAATCCCAGCACTTGGGAGGCAGAGGCAGACGGATTGCTGTGAGTTTGAGGCCAGCCTGGTCTACAAAGCGAGTCCAGGACAGCCAAGGCTACACAGAGAGACCCCTGTCTCGAACCACCCCCCCAGCAAAAAGAAAGAAAGAAAGAAAGAAAGAAACTAAGGGAGCTGGAGAGATGGCTCACTGGTTAAAAGCACTGAATGCTCTTCCAGAGGTCCTGAGTTCAACTCCCAGCAACCACATGGTGGCTCACAACCATCTACACTGGGATCTGATGTCCTCTTCTGGCCTGCTGGTGTACATGCATATAGAGCATTCATACGTAAAATAAATGAATCTTCAAAAACTTTTTTAAAAAGTGAAACTAAGCTGGGTGTGGTGGTGTATGCCTCCTGTAGTCCCAGCACTCTGGGAGGCAGAGGCAGGTGGATCTCTGTGAGTTTGAGGCCAGCCTGGTCTACAAAGTATGTCTAAGACATCCAGAGGTCTGCAAAGAAACACTGTTTCAGAAAACAAACAAACAAACAAACAAAAAGTAAAACTATTAGACTTAAGAGTTCTTTTCTTCCCTCACTCAAGTGTCACACAATATTTTTCCAGATACTAAAAATAAATATCTTTAGGAAATGTAGCAATTCCAAACTATACAAAGATGGTTTCCTAGCTAAGCATTACTCAGATATACTGTTTGCCAAGTTTTTATGCAAAACATCTGTAAGAAATCTTGTTTGCCTTTCTCCATCTCCCAATAAAGATCTTTTTTTCCTTCCTGGACACAAACCTTTGGTAATAAAAAAAAAATATGGAAGCAAAGGAAACTTGAGTGACATAACTGGGTCCTGAAGATTGCCTAGTCAGGGCTTAATGGTCACTGTGACAGGTCCATTGCCCTCTGCTTACCTACAGTGTAACAGACAGATGACATTCTCACACCTCAGCAGCAGGAACAAAGGTCTTCACCTTGTAGTAAACACATAAATATCTAATAGTGTTTATTACTAAATGGCCTATAATTATTACAGCAGTGTTTTCTAGCCCGCTCTCACATTCAGTAAAGATATAGCCGCCTGTTGTATTTTAGAATAGCTTTATTTATTTTTTATTTAATTAAATTTATTTATTTATTTATTTATTTTGGTTTTTCGAGACAGAGTTTCTCTGTGTTAGCCTTGGCTGTCCTGGACTCACTTTGTAGACGAGGCTGGCTTCGAACTCAGTGATTGGCCTGCCTCTGCCTCCCGAGTGCTGGGATTAAAGGTGTGCGCCACCAGGCCTGGCTCAGAATAGCCTTATTTTTTACCTGGGGCTGGGCAGATGCTAGCCCCCTAAACTACCTTCCATTATCTCCCAGCCCCCACCCCATGCCATCTGCTTTAATCATTTCCATCTGGGCTGTTTCCCGTCCATAATCCCAGAACACTTGCTTATGCTGCTTATCTGGGCCGCTTCTTCCCACGCAGAACTTCGGAGTTCCTCCTCCTGGCCCTCCTGGCTCTTTCCTCTCCCATGGAAATTCTGTTCCTTCCCCCTCCTCCAGGACCTCTCTCTCTCCTACCCAAGATCCTCTTGTCTCTCAAAGCCCGAGAGCCTTAACCAGGCCTACCTCATTTCTGCCCTGTCAAGAATAGGCCTTTTTAATTAACCAATCGACTTTAAATAGGTAGAACAAGGAAGGTTTCCATAACAAGGACAGGTGTACGTGAAAATGTGCTGGTCAGGGCAGTAACTGGATTCTGGGGCCAGTAATTAGCATCAGAGTACATAGTGCCAGACCAACCCCAACATGTTGACCATCTTTCTGTCCTTACCCCTTGCTTTTCGTCTCAATGTCCAGAGACACTGAATCTCTTTCTTCTGTGGTTCTGGGGATTGACCCCAGAGCCTGGCACATACTGGGCAGGCTACATTCCTGGTCCCTGAGTTGCTTGCAGATCTAGGAACATAGCAAGTCCTTTCCCAAAGTCTATTTTTTTTATATAAAGAATATAATATATGAGTCACACACACACACACACACACACACACACACACACACACAAAGGATAACCTTTTTTTAAAAAAAATCTAAAAATAATATTTAAAAAGTAAACAGAAGGGCTGGAGAGATGCCTCAGCACTTAAGAGCACTAGGTTCTCTTCCAGAGACCCTGAGTTCAATTCCCAGCACCCACATGGTGGCTCACAGCCATCTATACTGGGATCTGATGCCTTTTTCTGGCATGCAGGTGTGCCTGTAGACAGAGCACTAATATACAAATAAAATAAAACCAAAGGAAAAAGTATATGGAATGCATTTTATCATTATCTATAAAATTACTAAGAGTCATGCCTGAGAAGGGTTGAAAGGTTTAAAAACAGCAACAACTCCTCTCTTGCATGAACCTCCGAAGCAGAACAAAGTCGCGCTGGTGAGACTGGCGGCTTCTTTCCCGTGGTCCTTTGGCTGATATTATCAGTGGATTTATAAACAGTTTGGTTCATCGAGAACAATGCTCAAGCATTCTTAAGCAGTTTTAAGATAGACAGGGAACACAACTACAAATATTAAGAAAACAAAATCTTAACTTTAGATCTCACAGTGGGTTCTGGACTTTTCTGCGGTTCCCGGTGACTTTTCTACTCCGCTTTATAAAGACTGACTCCTCATGGTGCACGGAGCGAGAGACCCGGCTGCGATAAGAGAATTTCTTACCGTACAGTGCGCACGCACCCTTAGGTGAGACACAATCTTCATGTTGGTAGAGTTGCTTTAATTTCTTCTCAAAGAATCCTCACGCCGAGATCCCAGCACTCAACCCCACGCAACTATTACTGCAGCCAACATGATGAAACTGAGAAGCGATGCTGAGGCGTCACCACAGCGTGCAGCAGGTCTCCCTGTCAAAGAACGTTTCAGTACCAGGACCAAGGAAAGAGGAATTGATAAGACCAGCATGGAAAACAAATGACAAGAGAGTTGTGAACGAAGCCCTTGGCTCACTAGCTTATACCTGGAAAATCACCGAGCAGTTTTGCAAGTATCCGTGCAGCAGCCTGACGTTGCTCCCCTTCTAAAACACTTCCAGGAACGTAAGATGTCTATGACTTGTTTGGTCAACCAGCTAAGGGAAGTTAAAATTTTGCGGATTACAAACAAGCTCCACGCCAGGCGTGGTGGCGCACTCCTTAAATCCCAGCGCTAGGGAGGCAGAGGCAGGCGGATCACTGTGAGTTCGAGGCCAGCCTGGTCTACAAAGTGAATCTAGGACAGCCAGGGCTACACAGAGAGACCCTGCCTTGAAAAACTAACAATCTCCGCATCTTTTTTAATTTTTATTTTGCACTTATTGGTTGTTTTTGTTTTTGTTTGCTTTTTGGGTGTTTTGTTTTGTTTTGTTTTGTTTTTAGAGTCTCCATGAGTGATCTAGAGCATGTGTAATCATCACTATTATGAGAAATAGGGCTAGAGGGGCTGGAGAGATGGCTCAGCAGTTAAGAGCACTGTCTGCTCTTCCAGGGGTCATGAGTTCAATTCCCACCAACTACATGGTGGCTCATGACCACTTATCCTGGGATTTGATGCCCTCTTCTGGCACACAGATATATATATATATATATATATATATATATATATATATATATATATATATATATATATATATATATATATGGCACACAGGTATATATGCAGACAGAGCACTCATACACACAAAATAAACCACTTGGGAGGTACAGGTAGGCAAACCTCTATGAGTTCAAGGCCAGCCTGGTCTACAAAGCAAGTCTAGGACAGCCAAGGCTACACAGAGAAACCCTGTCTCAAAAAAATCAAAATAAATAAATAAATAAATAAAAATAAAGCTGTGTGCACCTTTAATCCCAGCAGGCATACCTCTGGAGTCTAGGAAGCCTGGTGTACAGAGTAAGTTTCTGGACAGCCAGGACTACACAGAGAAACCCTGTCTCAGATAAAACCAAAACCAAAACAACCAAACAAAAAATAACTTTCTCTTTTCAAGACAGGGTAGCCCTGGTTATCCTGGAACTCTCTCTGTAGACCAAGCTGGTCTTGGATTCAGAGATCCACCCGCCTCTGCCTCCTGAGTGCTGGGATCAAAGGCATGCGCCACCATGCCTGGCTAAATTGTTTGTTCTTATTTTATTTGTTGGGTTTTTTGTTTTGAGACAGGCTTTCTCTGTGGAGCCCTGGCTATCCTGGACTTGCTTTGTGGACCAGGCTGACCTCAAACTCAGGGAGATCCACCTCTCTGTTTCCCCAAGAGCTGTGATTAAAGGTGTGAGTCATCCTGCCCAGCAAAACACTCCAAACAGCCTGGTGTTGGTGGCGCACGCCTTTAATCCCAGCGCTTGGGAGGCAGAGGCAGGTGGATCGCTGTGAGTTTGAGGCCAGCCTGGTCTACAAAGCAAGTCAAGGATAGTCAAGGCTACACAGAGAAACCCTGTCTTGACAAAACAAACAAACAAACAAACAGACAAACAAACAAACCAAACAAAAACAAACCACTCCAAAGAGTTAAGGAAACATAAAGGGGTTGATGCAAGGGAACCAGGAGTGCTGCTGTGGAGACTGCTCCTCACCACGTTTCCATGCCTCCCCCTCTCAAGGCTCAGTCAGGACCTTACAGACTTCTTATTCTAGTAAACTTCACTGAAGAGGGAGTGAGTGGGAGAAAAAAAAAAAGGCAAACATAGAAAGCAAAAATAGTTGTGTTTTTAAAATATTCAATGTGGCCAGGCATGGTGGCACACACCTTTAATGCCAGCACTCGGGAGGCAGAGGCAGGTGGATCTCTGTGAGTTCCAGGCTGGTCTACAAAACAAGAAAACAAGTCCAGGACAGCCAAGGCTACACAGAGGAACTGTCTTAAAAAACAAAAAGAAAATTCAATGTATAAATAATTAGCTTAGCTTGGCATATCTATATCTATATATATCTATAATATATATATATATCCATGCGCATTCCTTTATGTGGTCCGTCTTGGGAGTGGTCCCTCAGGAGTCGGCCATCTTATTCTTTGACACAGTATCTCTCCCTGGGACCTGGGACTTACTTGGTGGTTAGGCTAGACTGCTTAGCAAGCCTTGGGGCTCAGCTGTCCGCATCTCCTCAGTGCTGGGATTGAATGTGTGGGTCACCGGAGCCAGCTCTGTCTTGGGGGCTAGGGATCACACTCACACCGTCTTCCTGTTTGTGTAGCAAGCCCGTTACTGATTGGCTACTTCTCCCAGTCCACTTTATTATCACTTTTCAGGGGGAAAAAAAAACTGCTGATGAAGCAAGAGGATTCTTACCTTCACTAACAGTAACAGAGCGTAGGACGCTGGGAAACCTCTTAACCTGTCCGCCTCCTCCTGAGGAGAACAGGCAGAATCCAACATGTCTAATTCTCAGAATCAAATGTTCCTGCTTCTTAGAGCTGCTGTGAGAACTAATGAACATCTTTAAGCCACTGTGAAGTCCCGTGTGAACGGTGCTTCATCTGTATCTGGGAGAGACAGATAATAGAGGCACAGGGTGTCACACCTCACCCAGAAACAACCTTGCTTCTCACCTGTTCAACTCGAACATCCACTTGGGAAATATAATTTAGCAGATGGGATGCTGTCATGCAATTTTAGCAAATATATGGTTCAGAAGTGTATAGTAGCCACCCGCCCCCAGGATTTCAGCCTCGTATTATCATCACATAGTATAAAGATTGAGCACACCAAGTGACCACGTGGTCCTCAAACAAACGTGTCACATCAAGTTCCTTTGTGTGGTGCTGAACTTTTTTTCTTTTTTCTGAAGGCAAAAGATTGCAGTTGTTAATTTAAAAAAATTTTTTTAAAGATTTATTTATTATTATGTACACAGTGCTCTGCCTACATATACACCTGCAGGCCAGAAGAGGGCATCAGATCACATTATAGATGGTTGTGAGCCACCATTGTGGTTGCTGGGAATTGAACTCAGGACCTCAGGAAGAGCAGTCAGTGCTCTTAACCGCTGAGCCATCTCTCCAGCCCTAAAAAAAAATTGGGGGGACATTTTTCTTTTGTGATGCTGTGTGTACGTGTACACGTCAAGGCCACAGCTTACACATGGAGGTCAGAGGATAACTTACAACCCTTGTTTTCTCCTTCCAACCACGTGGGTTCCTGAAGACAGAGCTCGAGTTCTCAGGCTTGGCCACAGGGGCCTTTCCTCTCTGAGCACCAGCCTGGCCCTTTTAACTATTCTTAGCAAAAGATTCTTTCCCCCCGACCCTTTTGTTTTTTTTGAGACAGGGTTTCTCTGTGTAGCCTTGACTGTCCCTTTGTAGACCAGGCTGGCCTCGAACTCACGGCGATCTGCCTGCCTCTGCCTCCCAAGTGCTGGGATTAAAGGCATGCGCCACCATGCCTGGCCAGCACAAAATTTTTGATGTAATATATATGTCCCAGAAACAACTTCTAGGGGCTGTGTGTTTATCTTGAGGCAAGGCCCCAGGCGGCCAAATTATGTTGGTGAATATTACCTTGCATTTATGATCCTTCCACCCCTATCTCCCAGGTGCTGGGATTACAGACATGTGCCACTAGCCTGGCAGTCTAACAAATAATAGCTTAATATATACTTTTCCACCCCTCTCCTTTAACTGATGTTTGGATTAATGCATCTATGTGTGTGTTCATATTATTTGTACGATATAACCTGCATGTTATAAAATATGCATCGGTATATACATATTTATATAGATATACATATGTCTCTAAAACTTTGTATCAGTTTCTGCAATTACATATATTATTTGCCTATTCAGTAATGAGTGGGCTAGAGATGTAGTTCCATTAGTAGAGGCCATGTTTAGTATGCCGGGGGCACTGAGTTTGATCCCCAGTCCCCTTTAAAGAGGGAGCGTTGATCCACAGGTATAATGGGAGGTGAAGACAAAAGAAGAATGAGTTCAAAGTCATCCTCAGCAATACAGGGAGTTCGAGGCCAACCTGAGCTACATGAGATCCTGCCTCAAGAACAAATGAAAGAGGTCAGAAAAAAGAAAAGAAAAGAAAGAAAGAAAAAAAAAAACCAACGCCAAATAAAAAGGTATGGTAGTGCACACCTTTAGTCCCAGTACTTGGAGACAGAGGCAGGTGGATCTCTGTAAGTTCAAGGTCAGCCTGGTCTATACAGTCAGTTCCAGGCCCGCTAGGGCTACATAGTGAGTCCCTATCTGGAAAACAAATGGACAGACAGATAAAAGAAAACAAAAGAATGCCTTGGATGATGGCTCATGGTGTGCAAGCCTGGTGGCCTGGGTTCAATCCCTAGATCCCTCGTAAAGGTGGAAGGAAAAACTGACTCCACAAAGTTGTTCTCTGACCTCTACAAGCAGGCCCCAACCCCCACTGCATACACAAACACAATAACTTTTTAAATTGTGTGTGTGTGTGTGTACGTGTGTACATAAGTGCATGTACTCTCAGTTGATATGCAGAAATGCTGTGGACTGCCCAGCATGGATATTAAGAGATGGACATGAGTTCTCTTCAAAAGCAGTCTGTGTCTTAATCACTGAGACATCTTCCCAGCTCCTAGAGTGTTTTAAGTTGCTCAGTGTTTTTATTTTATCCATCCCAGGGGTGTGAAGTGATCACATTGTGTGTGGATTTGTTTGTTTGTTTGTTTGTTTTTCTTTGTTTTTTGCGTTTCTGAGACAGGGTCTCACTGTGTAGCCTTGGCCATCCTGGACTCGCTTTGTAGACCAGGCTGGCCTCGAATTCACAGGGATCCACCTGCCTCTGCCTCTGCCTCCCAGAGTGCTGGGATTACAGACGTGATTTTAACATTTCCCTAACGGCTAATGACATGGAACATCTTTTCCACTTGTTTAATGGCTGTTTGTAGTTTTTGAAAAAACTCTACTCCGATTCTTTACTCATTTTTGTTGATCTTGTTGGATGTTTGTTTGTTTGTTAGACAGGGTTTCAGTGTGTAGCTCTACCTGGCCTGGAACTCACAGAGATCTGTCGTTTGGCATCTCCTGGAAATGCTGCTGGGCACCAAGCCAGAAGTGTGTGCTTTTCCTCGAAGGTACAAGCGCCAGAGGACGCTGGGTGGAAAAGGATGAAGCAAGGAGTCCCGAGTTCACTTCCCTTACGAATTTCGGGTTCCGGAAAGGGAAGGATGGACCATGGAACAAGATTTTCAGTCCAGCCCGGTGTGCAGGAGAAAAAGATTTCTCTGCAGCAACACGTATTGGCTCTTTTAGTTAAACAGCTACTTTAGTGGCAGACGGTGGAGGTGAACATCCGGTTACAGCCCGTTACAGCTGGAACATAGGCTCTGGCGGAAGCTCGGAGATCAAGTCAGGAAGTAGCAGAGGCGCGAAGGCAACAGCCCTGCCGCAACAGCCTGGGTAGCAGTTAAGTCCAGGGGTCCAGCGATGGATTCTTGGGGGAGTAGGGGAGCCCTTCTTTCCCCAGTGCTACAGCTCAGAATAAATAGCCAGTCTCAGAAGATCTTTGGTGAAGTACTTGGGCAATGGGAGGGGTTTTGAGGATTAATGCGTGTCACTGGCTGGAAATAGGATGCTGGCAATGCTCTACCTACATAGGGAAAGATAACAGGTGACTAGATCACGTGACTGACCACATGTAACGATCTTGGGGTTGTGTCCCTTGCTCCTGAGGAAGGATTGGAAACAAGGAGAGACCTTTGTCCCACATCTTCCATTCTTAGGACGGGATTTTAAATCTCAAGTTTGAGAATTCCAGGGTTTGAACACGCCCCACCTCAGCATTTCTTTGCCAGTTGCCCTGGAGCCATGGTCCACAAAGATCTCCCTGCCTCTATCTCTGGCATGCTAGGATTAAAGGTGTGCGCCCTCATACCCACACAGCCTCGGAGTTTGGTTTTTGTTTGTTTGTTTGGTTGGTTTTTTGAGACAGGGTTTCTCTGTCCTTGGCTGTCCTGAACTAACTTTGTAGACCAGGTTGGCCTCGAACTCACAGCGATCCACCTGCCTCTGCCTCCCGAGTGCTGGGATTAAAGGCATGCGCCATCACCACCTGGCTGGGAATTTGGAATATTAGTACTTTGTAAACCCTTTATTTGTGTATGGCGGTCCCCTGTCTTTAAACAAAGTCTTATTATTCAGCTCAGTCTGTCAACTTGATATCTTCCTGTTCTGCTCCCCTGACCCAGGGCTGAGATAACAGACATGCGCACACCTGTTTTCTGTGTTTTCTTTTATTTCTTTTTTAAAAATGTAGTCATTATTTTACGTATATGAGTGCTTTGTCTGTATATATGTCTTTGTAGCTAGCACCTGCTTGCCTGGTGTCCACAGAGGCCGGAAAAGGATGTTGATCCCCAGGAACTGTAGTTGTCAGTAGCCGTGAGCCATCATTCAGGGGGATCCTGCATTCAGGTCCTTTTGAAGAGCAGTCAATACTCTTTTTTTTTTCTTTTTTTTTAAGATTTATTTAGCCAGGCATGGTGGCTCATGCCTTCAATCCCAGCACCTGGAAGGCAGAGGCAGGTGGATCCCTGTGAGTTTGAGTCCAGCCTGGTCTACAAAGTGAGTCCAGGACAACCAAGGCTACACAGAGAAACCCTGTCTCAAAAAACCAAAAAAAAAATTATATATACAGTGCTCTTGGCTGCAAATACACCTGCAGGCCAGAAGAGGGCATCAGATCACATTATACATGATTGTGAACCACCATGTGGTTGCTGGGAGTTGAACTCAGGACCTCTGGAAGAGCAGTAAGTGCCCTTCACCTCTGAACCATCTTTCTAGACTGGCAGCAGGTTCTGGTCACAGCCAATACTCTTTAAAAAAAAAATAATTTTATTATTTTTATTTCATGTGCATTGTTATGAGGGTGTCAGATCCCCTAGAGCTAGCGTTACAGACAGTTGTGAGCTGCAATGTGGGTGCTGGGAATTGAACTATGGTCCTCTGGAAGAGCAGCCAATACTCTTAACCACTGAGCCATCTCTCCAGATCCACCGGATCCCTTTTATTTTTATTTTTATTATTTTATTTATTTGTTTATTTATTTAGTTTTGAGACAGGGCTTCTCTGTGTAGCGCTGGCTGTCCTAGAACTCACACTCTGTAGACCAGACTGGTCTCAAACTCAGAGATATCTATCTGCCTCTGCCCCCTGTGAGCTGGGATTAAAAGTGTGTGCCACCACGCCTGGCTTTCTAGCCCCTCCCTTTTTATGTGTTTTGTGTCTTGTCTAGTAAGCTACTGCACTATAATCATGATCATCTATTTCTGTGTTTTATCTCTTAAGACTTTTTGTCTGTTTTGAGTTAGTTTTGTATATAGTGTATGACAGAATCCTAACTCTTTCTTTTTTTGTCTATGGATATGCATTCCTTCTAGCACAATTAGTTGAAAACACTGTCCTTTCCCTACTGAATATCTTGATGTCAAAACTTTATTGTCCTAATTGTCAAAACCTCACTGACATAATCACATTACAAACTTATTAATAAATATGTGTAGTTTTTATGTTTTTATGTGTCCATTTAGATAAACTTAATTGAAATTTTAAAAGTTAATTGACTCTAAGAGTATTTCCATGCCAGGTGGTGGTGGCAAACACCTTTAATCCCAGCACTCTGGTAGAGGTAGAGGTAGAGGCAGGCAGATCTCTGAGTTCAAGGCCAGCCTGCTCTACAGAGTTCCAGGACAGCCAAGGCTACACAGAGAAACACTGTCTCAGGAGAAGAAAAAAAGAGAATGCTTCCATTTCCATTTCTACTTCAGTTAAGCTTTTTTCTTGGAGGGTGGGGGATCGAGATAGGCTTCTCTTCGTAGCCTTGGCTGTCCTGGAGCTCTCTTTGTAGACCAGGTTGGCCTCAAACTCACTGTAATCCGCCTGCCTCTGCCTCTCAGATGCTGGGATTAAAGGCGTGTGCCACCATGCCTGGCCTTCAGTCAAGCTTTCTATGTACTATGACAGTGCAGTGCTGGCAGGATCACTGTCACTTAGCAGTTAAGTTTTGAAGTCAGAAAACCTGACTCCTCTGTTCCTTTTTAAGATTCAGGGTGTGGTGGCCCTTAGACTGGCAGATCTCCATGGAGTTGCAGGATAGCCTCGTCTACATAGTGAATTCCAGGACAGGTAGGTCCACAAAGAGACACCCTTTCTCAAAAACACAAATAAATAAATAAATAAATAGGTCTCTTTCAGTTCCATCTTAATTAATTCTTAATTTGTATTAATAAATCAGTAGGGCCAGGCCTGACTATGCATGCATATAATCTCAATTCAAGAGGCTGAGGGATTTCTTTTTTGTTTTTGTTTTGTTTTGTTTTTATAATTTAATTAATTTATTCAGATTACAACCCAATTATCCTATTACTTGTATCCTCCCATTCCTCCCTCCCTCCCTCCCGCTTTCACCCTATTCTCCTCTCCTAGGTCTATGACTGAGGGGGACCTCCTCCCCCACTATATGGTCATAGGCTATCAAGTCTCATCTTGGTAGCCTGCTTATTCTTTCTCTGAGTGTCACCAGGCCTCCCCACCAATGGGAAGTGGTCAAATATGGGGCACCAGAGTTCATGCCTAAGATTTATTTCTTTGTATGTACATTGATGCTTTGCCTGCATGCACGTCAGTGTGAGGGTGCCAGATCCTCTGGAACTGGAGTTACAGACAGTTGTGAGCTGCCATGTGGCTGCTGGGAATTGAACTCAGGTCCTCTGGAAGAGCTGCCAGTGCTCTTCCCCACTGAGCCATCTCTCCAGCCAGGGGTTTCAAACTTAAGGCCAGCCAGGGCTACATAGCAAATACCAGGACAATATGAGATGCCTTCTCAAAAAAAGCTGAGGGTGAGAGTAGGGGTGGGGGGCCATGGTAAAGCTCAGCTGACCTTGTTCCTGTTCGTATGGCATTCATATGTTTACTCATGCTGCTCACTCTGCCAGTATCACCAACAAATCTCTTTCAAATCTACCTTACTGATCCTAGCAGCTTTGTGATCTTGGCAACAGGTTATTAAAAGACAGAGTTTGGAAGTTCCCTGGATATTTATCTTCTGGGTGCCACTTACCATGAGCTCCAGCCAAGTGACTTAACTCAACTCTTATCTTCAGAAGGGCAGTGACAATGCTGGGAATTCAGCTCAGTAGCGAGCACTTTCCTGGCACACAGGAGGCCCTAGGCTCCATCCTACAGTAAAATAAAAAGTGAGCAATGGTCAAATGATCTAGCATTTAGAAATCTAGGGCTGGAAAACTCATTTTCCAAATGAGTTGTAATTTTCAAGTTTAAGTAAGTTTCCCTACTTACTTATTTGAAAGTTTCATGAGATAAAAACCCACAGGATTCTTCATTCCCGGTCAGGGGTTCTTAAACCAGGCTCCCTCTTGGCAAATAACACACACTGAAGAGATTCTTGTCACCAAGTGAAAGTGAGAAGCAATCGGCCCTGGGGTGTTTAGGCTGCACACTCGAGCTGCGTGATCAACTGCGTGTAGTAACTCAAGTCAAGTCATAAACAAAGGGCAAGGCTGGCTGCGCAGGACTCAGCTTGATAGGGAGTCAAGGAAATTCAACAACATCACCCCATCCACACACACGGTGTGGACCGTGTAACTTTTTTTTCCCAGTCTTCACCTTGAACTTCCTGTTATTCCGTGTGCCCCTTCCTGTGGAGCCTTCTGGGAGTCTGTCATAACGTCCTCAGCATGGTCAGATTCCGTGCAGAAGTGAAGTGAAAAGCAGACTAAACCTCCTCACAGCGCCTACACTCTGGCCCAGCACGACCAGTTACCACAGCGCGTGGTGACCCATGTCTTTAATCCCAGCTTCCCGGACAGAGGCAGGCAGATCTCTCTGAGTTTGAGGCAAGCCTGGGTTGGCATAGTTCCAGGCCAGGCAGCGACACTTGATAAAACTCTCTCAAAAGCAAAGCAAAACAAAACAAAACAAAAAGTGCCTTCTTTTATTTTTATTTTTTAAAGACCAGTGAGAGTGCTCAGTGGTGAGGCACTTACCTCCAAGCCTGACATCCTGAGTTCAATCTCCAGAACTCACTCAGTAGAAGTGGGGAAACCTACTACGGGCAGTCAGCCTTCAATGGCACATGTTTGTGTCCAGGGGTTTCTTCGTCATTACTTCAGTCAGGGTCAAGCTTAGGGTTGCAGAAAGGTGCTGGGTTCTGTAAGACTCCATATAAAGGTAAAATATTGTTATTACTTCCCCACCGCAGAGCCACCATTATTATATCCGTCTTGATAGCTCAGCACTCTTTAATTTCCCTTAAGATTAGCATCATTCTGAGTTCCACTATAATCATGTATTGAAGAAGCAAGAGAAAATGTCTAAGATATAATCCATATCCACCCAGAGATAAGCAGTCATCTGTCTCTACCTTTCTCTCCCCTTCTGCCAGGAACCCAAGCCTTTGGTCAATCTGTGAAGTGAGCCAACTTGACTAGCTTATATAGACAGTGCTGTCCCTGGTGAGTTAGCCTTAAGTAGGCATTTATGTTAGGCTGGGGAGACTAATGAAGGAGGATTGCCAAGAGTCTGAGGCAAGCCTGGGCTACATAGCCAGTGCTGGGCTACCCTGAGCTAAAAGTGAGACCCTGTTTCACAACAACAAAAGGTAAAGTTGAGTGGTGGTGCATGCCTTAAATCCCAGCACTCAGGAGGCAGAGAGGTAGGTGGATCTCTGAGTTTGAGGCCAACTTGGTCTATAGAGTGAGTTCCAGGATAGCCAAAGGCTATACAGAGAAACTCTGCCTGGAAAAAAAAGAAAAGAAAAAAGAAAAAAAGAAAAATAAAGGAAAGCTTTTTTTGTTTGTTTATTTGTTTGTTTGTTTGTTTTCCCAGCAAAACTACCTGTTCTCCAAGTCCCAGTTACCCTGTAGCCTTCCCAGTGAAAGCACTGGGAGTTGCCATCCCCTCCTTGGCTCCCACTGCCCTTTGCACAGTTCTATTATATTTGTACCTTACCAGTTAGCACATAGTATAGTAGGAATATGTTATCTGTGAAGCAGCTGCCTCAGTGGTCCTGGGAGTTAAGGGAAGAGAGACGCTAGTTAAGTGGATGCTGAGGGCCTGGGGCAGCCTGAGTGCTACATACCAGACTGAGACAGGTGTCAGAAAAAATTTGTTCTGGCGAAGTGAGGCAGGTAAAAGAGATACTTCTGGGTAAGAAAACACATCTAGTGCTCCGCACACTCCATTGCCAGGTGCATTTCCTGTGTAATGCCTCCCTGGCCGGGATATCAATCCTGACCTTTACATTAACATCTAGACATTCCTCTTCTTTCTCATGGTGCTGTCCATCAAGCCCAAGTCCTTGCGTGCCCTGCCTTGCTGAGACAAGGTCTCATCATGCAGTTCTGGCTGGCCTCCATCTCTGGAGCTTCCTGCCACCCAAGTGCTGTGATTACAGGCAAGGACCATCACGCCCAGATTCTCTCTTCTTTTAAAGAAGGAATACAGTTTCATTAAACAGCACAAACACTTTTTTATTTTTTTGAGACAGGGTTTCTCTGTGTAGCCTTGGCTGTCCTAGACTCACTTTGTAGACCAGGCTGGCCTCGAACTCACAACGATCTGCCTGCCTCTGCCTCCCGAGTGCTGGGATTAAAGGCGTGCGCCACCACGCCCGGCTCCTAGCACAAACACTTTTATGTCCCTTTAGCTACACGTATAATTAAAAAAAAAAAAAAAAGAATTTCACATTGCTGTGATAAAATATCTAACCTAAAAAGCTTCCTGGGGACTGGAGAGATGGCTTATTTAAGAGCACTTGCTGCTCTTGCAGAGGACTTGGGTTTGGTTTACAGTACCCACTTGGTGGTTCACAATCATATGTAACTTCAAGTCCAGAGGTTTCAATACCTTGTTCTGACCCCTCAGGTAACATGCACAGATATGATGCACATACATACATACATACAAAACATTCACACATGAAGTAAGAATAAATCTATATAAAATAATATAAAAATATATTTTATAATTACAATTTTATTAGTGTTATAATTATTACAAACTCCCTAGAGGAAAGATAATTATGGCCCCTACTTTCAGAGGTTTAGTTCATCATGTTCGGCTTTATGCCAGGCAAAGCCTGATGTCCATGGTGCTGGCAGTGCGAGTAGGTAACACAGGCTACTCATCTCATGACAGACGGAAGCTGATAAAGCAAGAGGAAATGGCTAGTCCCCAAGTACATGCCCTCAGTGACCTATTTCTTTTTTACCAACTATTCTGTGGATCTATGAAGTGATAAATGTGCCAATCACAGTAGAACACTCAAGACGCAATCAGTTCCCGGAGCCTCTCAGCAAGTAACCAAACTCCCAATACACAAGCCTATAAGAAGCAGTTCATATTCATATTCAAAGCCCAGCTCATATTTAAAGAAATTCAAATCTGATGGAAATAATACAAATAAATGATATTGAAAAGCAAAATGCCAGCCCTGCTGTGGTGTTACATACGTTTAATCCCGTAAACCCAAGGCCAAAGGCTTGCTAGCCCAAAGCTCAAAAAGCCCAAAGCTTGTCAAATCAAAGCCCCAAAGCCTAAAAGGCTCCTCCTCCTCCTCCTCCTGCTCCTCTTCTTTCTTCTTCTTTGATTTTTTGAGATAGCATTTCTCTGTGTAGCCTTGTCTGTCCTGGCCTCACTTTGTAGACCAGGCTGACCTTGAACTCACAGCGATCCTCCTGCCTCTGCCTCCGAAGTAATAGGATTAAAGGTGTGTGCCACCATGCCTCCTTCTTCTTACCCACACTGTCTTTTTTTTTAAAAGAATTTATTTATTTATTTTATGTATATGAGTGCTCCATTTACATGTATGCCTGCACGCCAGAAGAGGGCACTAGATCATATATAGATGGTTGTGAGCCACCATGTGGTTGCTGGGAATTAAACTCAGGACCTCTGGAAGAGCAGCCAGTGCTCTTAACCTCTGAGCCATCTCTCCAGCCCCACACTGTCCTAAATACCCTTCAATTCAAAGTCCCTCCCACTTCTTTAATCCCTGTCAACCTGTTTCTTGCTCCACCTCTTGACATAGGATTTAATAAATTCTGTGTACAAAAAGCTCTTTGATTAAAAGTATGTGCTAGGGTTGTCTGAACCACACCTTAATGGCCTGTTTACAATAAACAGAAAGTTCTTGGATTAAAAGTATGTGTTAGGGCTCAACACACCAAATAAGAAACAGGTTTTTTTACCGCTCACAATCTCTGGGATCATGATGGGATCAAATATTCTGCAACATTTCCCCCTTCTTGTCTAAATAAGACTTTTTCTGTAACATCAATAAATTATAATTTTGGATAAAAATTATGTTCACAATGTCTAGTCCATATGTATTTAGCAATCTTGAAGATTTTACTATCTATCCTATTTTGGTGGGTCCAAAATTCTGTACCTAAATAACTTAGAATCAAAAGTTGCACTACTGTGCTAGGACACAGTGGTGCACGCCTTTAATCCCAGCACTTGGGATACAGAGGCAGGTGGATCACTATGAGTTCGAGGCCAGCCTGATCTAAAAAGCGAGGCCAAGACAGCCAAGATAACATAGAGAAACCCTCTCTGGGAAAAACAAACAAAGAAAAAAAAAGCAAAACACAAAACAACCTTGTACTACCAATCAAAAAATACTTTTTTAGACCTAAAACGTCTTTTTTTTTTTTTTTTTTGGTTTTTCCTCTGTGTAGCCTTGGCTGGCCTGGACCTGCTTTGTAGACCAGGCTGGCCTCGAACTCACAGCGATCCACCTGCCTCTGCCTCCACAGTGCTGGGATTAAAGGCGTGCGCCACCACGCCCGGCCTAAAACATCTTCTTACATCCTAAACTTAAAACTATAACTATTTAGTATTCAACATCATCAGAGGCCTGAGAAGAATAAATATTATCTGAATAAACAGGAAGTACAGAGCAAGGAGCTTCCAAAACTATAGAAATGACAGATAATGCTGGCTGCCTGGACAGTCACCCAAGATATCTCTATAATGTTGGAGCATCAACTTCAGCCTTCCTGCTCAGAATATCTGGCAGACTTTTCTGTGAAGCAGTTATTATGAAGGACTTGCCTACTTTCTCCTTGCAAAGACTGACAGTCAATTTTCCTGAATCCAGTTTGTCCAGTATTCTGTCTGCAGTAGAAACACGGGCAATTCTTGTCCAATAGCTCGCTTACCACATATGAGGCCATCTTGTAAAGGAGAATTTTTTGATGCTCATTGTCTTCTTCGAAGTTGAAAGGGAGTGCTTCCAGAAGCTGACATATCTCATGGTCAAAAAATTCTCAAATTAGTAAAACATCTATAAATGCCATATTCTATAGATTTCTGAGGTTTTTGAAGATCATATATCTATCTCTAGTATATGTAAATTACTTGTTTCTAGTTATATGCTGACTGGTTAACTTAGAAAACATCTGAGATCAACTAAACTAGTGCCTAACAAAACCACAAGTTTGATTGACTATTAGTTTGCATTTAATTATCCTGAACAGTTTGTGATAGTGGCCTTCAAAAGGACTAGAACTGCACATTATGTTTTTAAGAATTAAACAGGTAAACCTGTAATAGTGGTGCATGTCTGTACTTGGGAGGCAGAGGCAGGTGAGTTCGAGGCCAGCCTGGTCTAAAAGTGAGTCTAAAGGCTACACAGAGAAATCTTGTCTTGAAAAACAAAACAAAACAAAACAAAACACAAAAAAAGAATTACATAGGTACAATACCTTAAAAAGAGTTGATACATAGTATGTTGCAACCAAAATATAACCTTAACATTGTATCAATATGCAAAGACTTATACCAATATAACCAAATAGAAGTTTAACTTTGTATCAATATCCAAAGATCTATAAGAGTAAATTCATTAATCTCAGCACTTGGAAGGCAGAGGCAGGTGGATCGCTGTGAGTTCAAGGCCAGCTTGGTTTACAAAGTGAGTCCAGGATAGCCAGAGAGAAACCCTGTCTCAAAAAACCAAAAAAAAAAAAAAAAAAAAAAAAAAAAAGAGTGAATTCAATAATATACCCTTTTCTCGCTATTGTTCCTGTATTATTTCTATATTCCCTTTTTGTTTTAATAAAAAGAAAAGATTTTTAACTCTAATACAGTAAAACCATTTACAAAAATGAAGAAATTTTTGCCACATTTTCCACGATGTCCATCTTGGTTGTATTTGGCAGTTTTGTTTTATATGTGTGGTTTTTCGAGATAGGGTCTCTCTGTGTTGCCTTGGCTATCCTGGACTCACTTTATAGACCAGTCTGGCTTCAAACTCACAGCAATCCACCAGCCTCTGCCTTCCTAGTGCTGGGATTAAAGGCGTGTACGCCCGGCTCTGCATTTGGCGGTTTTAGGATTAAGTATTTTTGAGTTTGAAGTTCTGTAAAATGTTTGTGTCAGTCTCCTATGAACTCAGGAGTTTGAATGTCCTGAGCAGCCTGCAGTCGGAAGCTGATCTTTGGGTGGTGTCTTTCAGCTCGGGGGCAATCCTCACTAGGCGGAACGTAACAGTCAACTCAAAGGTGTCCACTGTTTGTGAAGAACCAGGCAGCAAAATCATGGGGCAGTTTTTCCCAATGGTTGGTATTATACAATTGAGGTGGATTCGTTGTTGGGGGCCCATCATCTTCTGAAAGGTTACTGTTTGCAGTGGTAGAAAACCTAGCCGAGTGGTGGTGGCGCACGCCTTTAATCCCAGCACTCGGGAGGCAGAGGCTGGTGGATCACTGTGAGTTTGAGGCCAGCTTGGTCTACAAAGTGAATCCAGCCCAGCCAAGGCTACACAGAGAAAACCTGTCTCGAAAAACCAAAAAAAGAAAAAAGAAAAAAGGAAGAAAACCTAAATATTTTAAATATTATATTCAGCTCATCCAAGAAAAGGTTGAGAACTACAATCTATTAAGAACATCTGAGGCACACAAACTGTGTTTCTAGTTACTTGCTTGAGACTCAAGCCTGGAAACATTTATAGGAAGTCAGATTAAAACTTATTTTTAAAACTAGTTAATACTCTGTACAACTACTAGTATCACGACAGAAAATTTATATATACATAACGCTCTTATAGATTTTGAGATAATATTTATGCCTTAAAGAATTAGAGAGTTGGACTGGAGAGATGGCTCAGTGGTTAAGAGCACTGTTCTTCCAGAGGTCCTGAGTTCAATTCCCAGCAACCACATGGTGGCTCACAATTATCTATAATGTGATCTGGTGCTCTCTTCTGGAGGGTAGGCACACATACAGACAGACCATTGTAAACATAATAAATAAATAAATCTTAAAAAAAAAAGTTAGAGAGTCGGGCTGGAAAGATGGCTCAGAGGTTGAGAGCACAGACTACTCTTCCAGAGGTACTGAGTTCAATTCCCAGCAGCCACATGGTGGCTCACAACCACCTGTAAGGGGATCTGATCCTCTCTTCTGGTGTTTTCATGAAGACAGAGCACTAATAATAAATAAATATTTTTTTAAAAGAAAATAAGATTTAACTGTAGTAACCCTTTGATGTGACTTAAAACATTTTAAATCTCTTAACTGCATTTTTAATACCAAGCAACAAAAATATCTTCCTTATTTAAGAAGAAAACCTTAAAGCGGATGTCCAAGATGGCATGGGCCATGTGGCAATCTACAGTGTAACATTCTAACATGATTTAAATCAAGTGGTTTAAGAAAACCCATTTTCGCCAGGCATAATGGTGCACTCCTTTAATCCCAGTACTCGGGAGGCAGAGGCAGGCAGATCGCTGTGAGTTCGAGGTCAGCCTGGTCTACAAAGTTAGTCTAAGATAGCCAAGGCTACACAGGGAAACGGTGTCTAAAAACAAAAACAAAAACAAAAAATCAAAAGCCCATTCTCTCTTTTTTTTTTTTTTTTTTTTTTTTTTTTTTTTTTTTTTGGTTTTTTGAGACAGGGTTTCTCTGTGTAGCCTTGGCTGTCCTGGACTCACTTTGTAGACCAGGCTGGCCTCGAACTCACAGCTATCCGCCTGCCTCTGCCTCCCAAGTGCTGGGATTAAAGGCGTGAGCCACCACGCCCGGCCAAAAGCCCATTCTCATTTTCTCATTTCCTTTCCTCAATCAGCCCTTCTGACTGCCTTTCTAGTATCCACATCCCTCTACCTAAAACATGTCAGTAGGCAGCTACTTATTTATCCAGCCGTGCCTGCCTCTTCCAGCCGGACTGATTGTAAGCTTCCAAGACAAAGCTTCCCAGAATCCAATTCAGTATGAGGAGGGCTGGAGAAGGAGCCCAGCTGGCAGAGCGCCCGCTTAGCCGAGGCACTGAGCCTAGTGGCCTGAGCAACCACGGGTTCTCAGCCTCTCCCTTGTAAAGACAGTCGCTGTTGGACTACCCAGACCACATTGTGTAAGGCAGCTTAACAATTCCCGTTCTGACATATAGTCGTTCCGTGGGTCGTGTTCTTCTACAGAGCCCTAACTGCCACCGTAGGTATCAGTGAAGTACAAAATAGTAACGCTACATAGGAGAGAAAGACTGTTTTTATTGTTTCTGCCCCTCCCTTGCTTGGAAACTGGAAAAGAAGCCAGGCCTTAAGGCACTTGCTTCTACTCTCTTGGAAACACTTACAATTGTGCCTAATGCCGCACTCTTGAGAATATCAATTCCAGCAAATAAGTCAGGGGAGTGGGAACCCTGACTTTAAGCACAGTTGAAGAAGGCGAGGGGGAAGGAATAAAAGGAAGAAAGGAGAAACTGTAGTTATGACCTAACCACAGTAAACAATCTCTTCGGCTTCCATTGGTTTGGTATTAATGGAAGCCTTTTATCTGCAGAACTTTGTGCTTGTGCGGCCAAGCGGAGGAAGGAAAAACCAGGCAGCAAGCCGTTGAGCTTAATCATGCACTTGCTGGCCTTCCTCAAGTTTAGGGCTCTGCTTGAAGGCTCGCCTCCCTCATGCCCCCACCCCCAGCCCCCCAGCCCCAGCCTCCCCACCCCCGGTTCTAGGAGGCCCCAGGCTACCAGTACTCATATACAATAAATAAATAAAAAATTTAAAAAATGGATTTTGCAACCTGTGGTGGGAGAATCACTCTTTCTCCCATTTTCTATGATTAAAAAACAACAACAACAACATACATGTGTGTGTGTGTTATTTTGGAATCAATATACAAATACAGAAAATTTGTAAATGTAATCCTGAGTTACACAGACCTGTCACCCAGTTTCCTCCTACTTAACATATCATGACACCCACATACTTATCACAATTAAAGGACTACCACTGGTCCCTTCCCTGCTTTTCTTCTCTGTGTGTGGCGGCACTCATGCCGTAGTATAAATGTAGGGGTCCCAGGGCAATTTTGTGGTCTTGGCTCTCTCCTCCATCTCAAGTTGTCACACTTGCCCCATCTGGCACCCAGTGCCTTTACCCACTAAGGCATCTTGAGGGCCCCAACCCCACTTTTGGGTTTCTAGAGCTCTTTCTGTTGGTCCTCCATCCTTCTGCCCCTCTGACATGCTTAAAATCATGTATCTTCTGAGACATTTTATTTTTTAAATTAAAAAAAAAAAAGATTAGATTTTTGTTTGGTTGGTTTTGTTTGAGATAGGATTTCTCTGTGCAGCTTTGGCTTTCTTGGAACTTGCTCCGTAGACCAAGCTGGCCTCAGCTCAAGAGATCAGCCTGCCTCTGCCTCTGGATTAAAGGCGTGGGCCACCACCACCCAGCTGATCTGTTCTGTGTTTAATTCTCTCTGTTATGTGAGTGTGTGCAAGTGTGCAATTTCTGGATAAGGCCAAAGGTGTTGGATCCCCTGGAGCTAGAGTCACAGCACTTGTGAGCTGGGTGGGTGCTGGAATCAAACTCAGGCCCTCAGCGAGAGCAGTGCGCTCCTAGCTGGGTGCCATGGCACATGCCTAATATCCCAGTGTTGCAGGATATTTGATCCTGTTGTAAACTCCAAGATTGTGAACTGTAAAAACCTGTTTCTTGTTTGCCATGGTTAAGCCCTAACGCACACACCTTTAATCCAAAAATTTTCTGTTTATTGTAAACAGGTGATTAAGGTGTGGTTCAGCCCTAACACACACACACACACACACACACACACACACACACACACACACACCTTTGATCCAAGAGCTTTCTGTACACAGGATTTAGTAAAGTTAACCCTCGGTCAAGCGACAGAGCAAGAAACCATCTGACAGGGATTAAAGATGAGGAGGGACTTTGAGTTGAAGTGTATTTAAGACAGCATGGAGAAGAAGGAGGTTCTTTGGCTTTTGAGCTTTGAGTTAGCAAGCTTTGGGCTTTTTGAGCTAGCAAATCTTTGGCCTTGAGGTTTTTGGCTTTTTCCTCCTGGGCTGTCAACTGAGCTAGTGAGAGTTTTGGGTTTTCCTCTGGGACAGGAGCTGAGTAGGAAGGTCAGCTGGGTGCTTTCTCTGCCTCCCTGAACTAGCAGATTTTCACCCCAGCATCTGGTTCTTGAGTCTTCCTTGGTAAAATCAACCGGTTGGCATTTTCATTTCTTTAAAACAACACATCACATTTGGAAGTATACAACCCATGGGTAGGGGAAGGAACCCCCTCTGCCCCCCCCTCCCCCAGGGTAATGGAGCAAGAAGAGCTGCTCAAAGCCTTGGAGATGCCTGCGGAGAAGTGTGCAAAGCGACTGGCCAAGAAGGACGTCGGGGATCACAAGAAGGAGAAGGTGGGCTGGCGTGAGGGGTACACAGGCTACACCAACACCGCCGACCCCTTTGGAGACAACAACCTGTTCCGTACCTTCACTTGGAAGATGAAAGGCATCAGCCACCTGGGAGGGAGGGAGCGGGAGAAAGCCAAGCAGGAGCAGCAGCTTCCGCAGCGGGAGAAGAAGACAGACCAACTTAAGACCCTGGATGGAGCAGAGGAACAGTTTCCACCTGCGGCAGGCCAAGCTTCGCTCCCAAATCTGAATCCAAGACGGGTGGGCCAAGCCCGCTGACCAAGTACATCAGTGCAGAGGACGAAGATGACCCGGAAGTGTAGACGTGTGAACTCTACACCTTCCTCGAGGGCCTCACGGGGATGGTCATGGAGGATCTGCCAGAGGACTTCCAGGAACATGAAACTGGAGCAGAGCAAGAACGCAGACTACTGGCGGGATGTGATCATCATCACGGAGGTTGAGATTGCCAAGCTCCGCAAGCTGGAGGCCTCGGGCAAAGACCCAGGCGATCTGTGAGGGAGGGGTCAACCCCTCGGTCAGCTCCGACGTGCGGTTGGTGTTCAAGCGGAAAACTCAGAACCAGCTAGCTGCTGGCCATCTTCCAGGGCATCAAGGGCAAGATCCATGCTGGCGGCCCTAACCTCAACAAGGGAGGGAGAGCCTGCTGGAGCAGTTGTCTGTACACATGGCCCAGGCCAGGCTCTGTGCCACCAGGATGCTCTTCACTAGAAAGTGTTCAAACTAAAGTAGGAGCAAGGCGCGCGGAGGGGGGCCGGGGGTGGGGGCCGGGGGGGGCACGGAGCAGCTGTTCCCAATCCTCAAGTCGGAGTCTGTGGCCCTATTTCAAATACATCCTAACCCCTCAGAATGGAGAGCAGAGAATGGGTTAAGCTGGGGAATGTGTTTTGTGTTTGTTCATACAGGAGGAAAAAAATGATGGAGTCTGTCCAGACTGACAAAAATCAGATTTGACAAAGCAAAAACTCTGAAGATCTTGGCCACACACACTCGGGAGGCATAGGCGGGTGGATTGTTGTGAGTTCGAGGCCAACTTGGTCTACAAAGGGAAGTCTAGGACAGCCAAGGCTACACAGAGAAACCCTGTCTCACAAAAACAAACAAAAAAAATTTTTGTGGATTACAGTTTGGGGTGCAATCCAGACTGGTTTAAAGACATATTTCTTTCTTCTGCTCAAAGAGCAAAAAAAAAAAAAAAAAAAAAAAAAAAAAAAATCATCTTTAACTGACCCATGCAACTTGCATGTCCCATGCACATGCAATTGAAGAACTGTATATTACTTGTAGGACTTTATATGTTTACAGAATGGAAAGGACCAAACACTGGAAATTGGACCAGACCTGACAAGATTAATCCAGAAGGATGCTGAGACACGTTCATTCCAGCATCCTTTATGATCCTGCCTCAGACTGCTTCAGCTGCTGTCTCATCAAAACTTGCTTCCAAGACAGCTTCAATGCAGCTAACCCAAACTGTCCAGGATCAAAAACTACTCCAAACAGGACTTCACTTAAGCCTACATTTTCACAGCAGGTAGAGACTGAACAACACATGTTACTTACTACTAGCTTGGTTTTTTTGTTCGTTTGTTTTTGTTTTTTGAGACAGGGTTTCTCTGTGTAGCTTTGGCTGTCTTGGACTCACTTTGTAGACCAGGCTAGCCTTGAACTCACCTGCCTCTGCCTCCCCAGTGCTGGGATTAAAGGTGTGCGCCACTACCACCAGGCCTACTGGTAGCTTGCTCAACCATTTTTCCCAATTTCTTTGGACCCCCCAAATATATCCTATACCCCAAATCAGCAGGAAGCAATCCAAAGAATAACAATTGTCCCATTTCCTTAGATTGGAGTAGACGGTTTGGGTCATTTAATAAGATGTGGATGTTGGTTGTCATTTAGGGGAGTTGGTTCTAAGTTATTAATAATCTTGATTAGGGAAAAAACAAGGTATAAGAACTTAGATTCAAGGGGTGGTAATGTAGGAATAATTGGAGAAAAGGGTAGATGATTGAATCTGCTCTAACTATACAACTATTGTCTTTCTCAAATGTTTTGTTTGTTTGTTTGTTTTTGTTTTTGTTTTTTGAGACAGTGTTTCTCTGTGTCACCTTGGCTGTCCTAGACTGGCTGTAAGACCAGGCTGGCCTCAAACTCACAGAGATTCACCTGCCTCTGCCCCCCAAGTGCTGGGTTTAAAAGCGTGCACCACCACTGCCCAGCCTCAAATATTTTTGATATATTGGTATAGGACTTCATATATTGGTACAGAGCTAAGGTCATTTTTGATAAATTGGTATAGATTTATCTGATACAAATTTTAAGTTATTATTGATACACACATACATAGATATTTAAACTCTTATATAAGGTCAATACCTGATATTGACCTTTTTAGCTCATTTAAAATTATAAGGTTTACTTCCAGTCTTTTTAAAAGCTGCTACTACCAGAGGCTAAGAGAACTGGCTGCTCTTCTAGAGGTCTTGAGTTCAAGTCCCAAAAACTACATGATGGCTCATAACCATCTACAATTAGATCTGGTACCCTCTTTTGGTGGGCAGGCACACATGTAGGCAGAACACTGTATACATAATAAATAAATCTTTTTAAAAAAAGATCCTAGGATCTTGGGGAAGGAAAAGATTTATTTAAACAAACAAACAACAACAATAAACAAACAAGGTTTACTTTCAGTCTTTTTAAAAGTTGCTATTATGGGGCTGGAGAGATGGCTCAGCAGTTAAGAACACTGGATGTTCTTCCAGAGGTTCTGAGTTCAATTTCCAGCAACCACATGGTGGTTTCTAACCAACTAAAAGAGGATCTGATGCCCTCTTGTGGCCTGCAGAATACATGCAAATAGAGCACTCATATATAAATAAATCTTTCTTCAAAGCTGCTATTACAAACTGTTAAGATAATTAAATAATGCAAGTTAATTGTTAGTTGGTCAACTCATGGTCATGTTAGATACTAGTCTAATTTAGCACAAGAATATACATCCTAGGTTTAACAGATAGATTTGATTCTATAGATAGACAATGTAAAATTGAATAGGTAGGTCTTCAAAAACCTCAGAGACCTACAAAATATGGCATTTAGAGTCTTTAAAAATTATTTTAGGCATTCTTTGACAAGACAGGTCAACTCTTGGCAGTACCCAGCTTACCTCAAAGAAGATGAGCATCAAAGAACCTCCATATGGCTTCAAATGCAGCAAGTTAGCCACCAAGGCAAAGAAAATGTCCTTGTTTCTACCACAGACAGAATTCTGCCTGAAACTTGTATGCAGGCTGAGTTGACTGCTGAGCTCTGCCAAGATAGGGTAAGCAAGTCCTTAATAGTTCCTCCGTGCTGGGGTGTGGTGGCGCATGCTATGAATCCCAGGACTTGGGAGGCAGAGGCAGGCAGACTGCTATGAGTTTGAGGCCAGCCTGGTCTACAAAGTGAGTTCAGGACACCCAAGGCTCCACAAAGAAACCCTGTCTCAAAAACAAAAACAAAGCCGGGCGTGGTGGCGCACGCCTTTAATCCCAGCACTCGGGAGGCAGAGGCAGGTGGATCGCTGTGAGTTCGAGGCCAGTCTGGTCTACAAAGTGAGTCCAGGATAGCCAAGGCTACACAGAGAAACCCTGTCTCGAAAAAAAAAAAAAACCAAAAAAAAAAAAAAAACCAAAAAACAAAAACAAAATCCAGTTTAAAAAAATTCCTGTAAACCAATGAAGTAAAGTCACTGCAAAAACAAACAAAAACAAGAACAAGAACATAGGAAGAAGTTCATACTGCCATTCTCTGACTTGGTGATCCTTTCTAATGTGTCCCCATGGGCCTCTTTTCCCCATCACATCACACCTATACTTTGCTGTTCAAAGGTACTTGAGAACCATCTGCTCTCTCCCCTATACTCCACAGACTTTAGTGTTCTTGGTGAATATATGTGTGTGTGTGTGTGTGTGTGTGTGTGTGTGTGTGTGTGTGGTTTTTGTTGTACATGACAGTTAATGTGGGCATGGTCACTTGGTGGGATGTGCACGGACACATGTGGACATGTGTATGAAGAGCAGAGGTTGATGCTGGCTGCCTTCTCCAATGGCTCTCCATGTCTGTCTGTCTGCCTGTCTTTCTTTCTTTCTTTCTTTCTTTCTTTCTTTCTTTCTTTCTTTCTGTTTTTCGAGACAGGGTTTCTCTGTGTAGGCTTGGCTGTCCTAGACTCACTTTGTAGACCAGGCTGGCCTCAAACTCACAGCAATCCACCTGCCTCTGCCTCCCAAGTGCTGAGATTAAAGCTGTGTGCTACCACCACTCAGCCTCTTTCTTTTTAAAAAAGACTATTTTTATTTGTGTGACTATTGGCCTGCGTGCATGCTAGTGTACCACGTATGAACAGAGCCCATGGGAGCCAGACGAAGGCCTTGTGCATGCCAGCAAATGCTTTACCATAGAACTATATTTCCACCTCTAACCTCTAGTTTCAGACAAAAGGAAGAAAAACAAAAAAATCCTAACAGGCTTTGCAACACGGCTGATCCCTGAGCAACAATGTCCCCTTGATTTATCATTTTGGAAGGCATTTTAAATCATCTGGTTTGTGGTTTGAAAGAGGTCCTGTCTGTATGGTAGCAAAATGACTGGCCTCAACCCCTAGGATACCCAGAAGTCCAGCCCTTCCAGGCTTGGATGCTGTGGTTTTAACCCATGGGCTCCAGCCAGTCGCCTGCAGATGGCTGAAGGGGAAAAGAAGGCAGTGGCTTTGGCAACAAGTCAAAGTCTTGCCACGCAGCCCCTTCCCCCGCTGGAAGCTGAGATTCCTGGCAGTCAAAGAAAGGGTTTTCTCCAGAACACAATTACAGTAACACTCTGGTCAGCCAGCCCCTAGATTTCACAGGGCAGAGAACATCTGTGATTTGGGAAGTGGAAGGGAAAGCCAGTTTCAAGAACTGATGAGAGATTAAGAAAAACTGGAAGGGGCAGGCAAGACTGATCTACCAGTAAAGGTGGTTGACATAAGGCCTGGGCAACTGAGTTGATCCTCAGAACCCATACAGAGGTGGAAAGTGAAAGGCACCCCCACAAAGTGGTTTTCTGACCGGTAGGTACCACTACACACACACGCTGTGCCAGGTGCACTGCCACGGGCAGCCACACAACAATAAAAACAAAACTTCAAAAGAAAAGTGAAGTACAAAAAAAAGACAGATTCGAGCCAGGCGTGGTGGCACACGCCTTTAATCCTAGCACTTGGGAGGCAAAGGCAGGTGGATCGCTGTGAGTTCGAGGCCAGCCTGCTTTACAAAGTGAGTCTAGGACAGCCAAGGCTAACAGAGAGCCCCTGTCTCAAAAAACCAAAAAAAAAACCAAAAAAAAAAAAAACCCCCCAAAAAAAAAGAAAAGAAAAGAAAAAGAAAAAGACAGATTCTAAGGAAGACTTAAGAGAATGACCAAACCCCATATAGAACAGGTAGAGAGGGGTAGGACATTTATACTATATTAATTATATATGCAAATATATGTATATATATTCCACTTCTGCTATCAAGTGAGGCTGAGACTTCAGTAACTTCCAACCCGTGGTGACTTCTCAGATTGGAGTATAAATGATATTTGAGAACTCAGAAGCAATTGATCTAAATAAACTTTTCTTTCCTACTCTTTGCATCCCATTTTTTTTTTTTAAGGTTTCTCTGTGTAGCCCTGGCTGTCCTGGACTCACTCTGTAGATCAGGCTGGCCTCGAACTCACAGCAATCTGCCTGCCTCTGCCTCCCGAGTGCTGGGATTAAAGGTGTGTGCTACCACGCCGGGCTCCCATTTTGTTCCTTACTGGAGAAATCTTGGTGATGATATTGTAGAAACCACAGCACATTACTCAGGAGGCAGGGGCATCACTTGACTCCAGCAGTAGTTCAGAGACCACGAAGCAAGGCCCTATCTCAAAGCATAACAAAACAGCAGAGAGCAACAAAGGTGCACACTTTTCTTTTAATCCCAGGACTCAGGAGGGAGAGGCAGGTGGATCTTGGTGAGTTTAAGGCCTGCTTGGTCTAGGACAGCCAATGATACACAGAGAAACCATGTGCCAAAAAAACCAAGAATAAAACAAAACCCAAACAACAACAAAAAACCCAAAAGCACTTGATGATTTCTGCAGGGAAAAATAAACAGTAACAACAAAACAGTTAATAGTGCTACAATTTTTCATAAGGTGTATATTGCTTATAGCTCAATTTCTTTTTCTTTTCTTTATTTCCTTTCCTTTCTTTTTTTTTTTTCTTTTTTCTTTTTTTTTTTTTCTTTTTTTGTTTGTTTTTGAGACAGGATTTCTCCATGGAACCCTGGGTGTCCTGGAACTCTCTCTGCAGACCAGGCTGGCCTTGAACTCACAGAGATCTGCCTGCCTGTGTCTCCCCTGAGTGCTGGGATTAAAGGTGCCATCATTGCCTAGCTATTTTTCTTTAAGTATTTGTTTGTTTGTTTGTGACTGTTTCTTCTGCATGTATGTTTGCACCGCATGTGTGCCCGGTGCCTGGGGAGGCGAGAAGGCATCAGAACTGGCTACAGAGAGTTGTGAGCTGCCCTGTCAGTGCTGGGAACTGAACCTGGGTCCTCTGCAAGAGCAGCAAGTGCTCTTAACCACTGAGCCATCTCTAGCCCATTTTATATTTCAAAACACGAAAATATGTTTAAAAAATAGCAAACACAGAACAGGACTTTTAAAAACTGAAACAAGTAGCTGGTGAGGTGGTTCAAATCCTGACACCCAGCCTTTACATTATTGAAATTAAAAATGAAACAATAAAGCCGGAAGGGGGTGGTACATGCCTATAGTCCCAGCACTCAGGGAGGCAGAGGCAGGTGGATCTCTGTGAGTTTGAGGGCAGCCTTCTTATTTTCCTATCCATTCTCTTCCAAAGGTGACAATTTCTCATATACAGGTCTGGGGACTGCAGTAAATGCATACATACTGCTAAATTTGAATATGGTTTGACTGTGCACCCCCAAGATTCGTATGTTGAAAGCACTGGTCCTCAATGTGGCAACAGCCTGAAGTGGAAAGTGACTAGATCACTGGGGGCGCTGCTGTCAAAAAGGAACCAAGGGAGGGTCACGGGTCACTCCTGACAAAAGGCGCTATAATAAAAGAGCAAGACTGCCTCCCCACCCAGTCTTGCGAGCTCTACTTTTCTTTTTTAAGATTTTATTTATTTATTTTATGCATGAGCGCTCCATTTGCATGTACACCTGCAGGCCAGCAGAGGGCACTAGATCACATATAGATGGTTGTGAGCCACCACGTGGTTGCTGGGAATCGAACTCAGGACCACTGGAAGAGCAGCTGGTGCTCTTAACCTCTGAGCCATCTCTCCAGCCCCAAGCTCTACTTCTATACATACTTCCTCCCTTGATGTCATTGGGCCTTGAGGACCACATGCAAATCTTGAACTTCTCCTTTAACATTTGTGAACTAGTGGGCTGGAGAAATGACTCAGTGGTTAAGAGCACCACCTGCTCTCCCAAAGGTCGGGAGTTTAATTCTCAGCAACCACATGATGGCTCACTACCATCTATGATGTGATGTGATTCCCTTGTCTGGCCTGTGGGTGTGCATGCAGGCAGAGCACTGTATACATCATAATAAATCTTTTTAAAAAAACAAACAAAAAGCCAACCAAGGGGCTGGAGAGGTGGCTCAGAGGTTAAGAGCACTGACTATTCTTCCAAAGATTCTGAGTTCAATTCCCAGCAACTACATGATGGCTCACAACCATCTATAAAGTGATTGGGTGCCCTCTTTTGGCCTGCAAGAGTACATGCAGGCAGAACCCCTGTATACATAAGTAAATACATCTTTAAAAAAAAATTGTGAACTAAAATTTAAACCTTTTGTGTGGCACTCAAAGTCAAGGCATCATGTGTGCTAATAATACAAAAACGTATTAATAAACATCTTTGAAAATTTTTTACAAAATATTTTCATACTGTCCTACATTTTGTTTTTCCCACTAGATAGTATATAGAAAAGGCAGGAGAATCACTGTGAGTTCGAGGCCAGCCTGGTCTATAAAGCAATCCAGGACAGCCAAGGCTAACACAGAGAAACCAAAAACCAAAAAACCAAAAAACAACAACAACAAAACAACCCCCCCCAAAAAAAAACGAAAGAAAAAGAAAAAATGTAGTTTTATTATTTTTAATTGTATAGATGTGTGTCTTTGCATGTGGGTATGTGCATGTGAGCGCTGGTGCCGAAGCCAAAGGCTTTGGATCCCCTGGAGCTGGAGTTAGATGCTTGTGAACTAACTGTTAACTATATGGTTTTCCATGCCCGCCCTTCTCTGAATAATGATGTGTTGACCTTCCTATTTATTAAAAGCTTCAGGCACTAGCTGGGCTCCTCTAACCTGACATACTGCCTGGCCTACATCCTGCCACATAGCTGTTTACCCGTCATCTTAGTCACGTCCTGGCTCCTGCTTCTCTTCTCTCTGGTCCCTACCTGAGACTCTCTCTGGGCCTGGAAGTCCTACCTACACTCTCCTGCCCAGCTGATCAGATCTTTTCTTTTCCTTTTTTTTTTTGTTGTTGTTGTTTTTGTTTGTTTGTTTTGGAGATATGGTTTCTGTGTAACAGTTCTGACTGTCCTGCACTCACTTTGTAGACCAGGCTGGCCTCCAATTACATCAATCCACCTGCCTCTGCCTCACAGAGTGCTGGGATTAAAGGCATGTGCTACCATGCCCAACACAACAAGTGCTCTTAACTGTTAGCCATCCCCCTCAACAATAAAGATATGAAGATGTGTGTGTGTAGGAAGGTACATGTGCCTGTTATGTGGAGGTGTTTCTGTCTTTGCCTGAGTTCTAGGAATAAAACTCAGATCACCAGGCAAGCCCTTTACCTGCTGAGCCATCTGATAGACTTGAAAGCGAAAACTTGTTTTGTTTTGAGCCAGGATCTCAGTGTGGATGCCCAGGTAACCTAGAACTGTTAGTCTTTTATGTTTTTTGTTGTTGTTATTTTTTTTTCACTTATGTGTTTGTGCATGAGTGCCACCTGCATGGGTGCCCATGGACGCAGGGGAGGGCATCAGATCCCCTGTAGCTGCCACTACAGGTGATTGTGAGCTGCCTAGTGTGGGTGCTGGGAATGGAACTCTGGTCCTCTGAAAAGGCAGTAAGCACTCTGCACTGCTCAGCCACCCCCTCCAGCTCCTCCATTTTCTTCATGAGACAAGACCTGGGACTCATCAAGTAGGCTAGGTTGGATGGGATCACAAGCACACACCGCCATGCCACATGTGTCAAACCCCGGCTCTCCTGATTGTGCAGTAACTTTGTCAGCTGAGCTAACTCTCCAGACCCTCCACCTCCCTTTTCCTTTAACAGTACTTCTGTGGACACTGTCTACCTGAAGCAAGAAGCCTGTCTGGGACAGGATGTTGTTGTTATTATTATTATTATTATTATTATTATTATTATTATTATTATTATTATTAATGTGCTTTGGTGTTTTGCCTGCATGTGTGTCTATGTGAGAGTATCCGATCTTGGAGTTACAGTTGTGAGCTGCCATGTGGGTGCTGGGAATTGAATCCGGGTCCTCTGGTAGAGCAGTCAGTGCTCTTAACTGCTGAGCCATCTCTCCAGCCCATATACGGCAGATTTCTAAGTGATACTGTTGTACTCCACTTATAGAACTTGGTGATGTGGCCATACCCAACTACCAAGAAGGATAAAAGATATAGTCTGTGTCCAGAAGAGGAAATGGGTCTGGTAAGCTGCTGGCTGATAGATACTGTAACATGTTGCCTGGCTGTATCTGGAATACTTAACTCTTGAGTTCTAAGTGGATGAATAACTGTATTCCATTAGACAGGGTCCTGGGGTGTAGCCCTGGCCGGTCTGGAACTTGCTCTGTAGACTAGGAGATCCCCGTCTTTTGGGTATGTGTCACCATGTTTCACTTCGAGCAGACTTTGAGAAATGGTTTTGTTATTTAGTCTGGGCTGGCTTTGAACACGGTCTTCCTGCTTGCTTCAGCCTCCCCGCCCCCCCCCCCCCCCCCCAAAGTGCTGGTACTGCAGGAATTTCCCTAGAGGCATGGCTCAGTGGTTAAAAGCACTTGCTAGTTTGCTTCCCAGCACCAAATGGTGTTTCGCAGCTGTAACTCCATTTGCTTGTGATTTAGTGGCCTAGGAGGTACCAAGCATGCATGTAGGGCATATGCATACACGTAGGGAAAGCACTCAGATATTCAAACCAAACCAAACCAAATCAAATCAAACCAACCAACCAAACCCCAAAACTTAAATTTTCCCATGTATTTTTTTTTTGTTTTTTTTTTATGACCACTAGTGGGTCTATATTGACAGTTAGGTGTGTTCTTTCCAGCCCTGTCCTGCTGGTTGCTAATCAGATTTTAGAATATAAACCGGGCGATGGTGGTGCACACCTTTAATCCCAGCACTTGGGAGGCAGAGGCAGAGGCAGGTGGATCACTGTGTGAGTTCAAAGTCAGCCTGGACTACAAAGTGAGTCCAGGACAGCCAAGGCTACACAGAAAAACCCTGTCTGGGGGGGCGGGGCGGGGGGGGGGGGGAAGAATATAAATAGATGCATTTGTTATCTGGCTGGTTCCTTTCCTGTAGTCAAGAACATTTTCTCCTGTTTGGCAGTTTCCTGAGGGCCCAAATTGCACATGATATGTTTTCTGTACTTCTATGCCACAGTCACTGGTGAGCACCTAATTGCCAATGTTCAGATAAAGGCAGTTTTGAGGCGCAAGATGGATGTAGTAGCTAAGCCAGGTATAGTGGTAGAGACTTTTATTCCCAAGACTTGGGAGGCAGAGGCAGGTGGATCTCTGTGAGTTTGAGGCCAGTGGGGCCTACAGACCAAGCTGCAGGACAGCAAGGACTACAGAGAAACTGTCTCAAAACAAAACAAAGATAGAAGATGTGGCTATCCTTCTTACCTGTCAGTCTCTGCTGCCACCTCTGTCCTCTGTTCTTCAAATGCACATCATCTTTTTTTTTTAAGGATTTATTTATTATTATGTATACAATGTTCTGTCTGCATGTGCACCTGCAGGCCAGAAGAGGGCATGAGATTACATTATAGATGGCTGTGAGCCACCATGTGGTTGCTGGGAATTGAACTCAGGACCTCTGGAAGAGCAGGCGGTGCTCTTAACCACTGAGCCATCTCTCCAGCCCCCAAATGCACATCTTATGGTGAGGAAGCCATAGACACTAGCTTCCTTCCTTCGTAGGCTCAACTTCTATGTCATTCCTTTCCTTCTTGTGCCCAGTTCTCACTGTCACTTCAGCTCTCTCCATCAGCTACTTCCCGACTCTCCCTCAGGAAGTCAGGCAGCCTAAGCCTTGTCCATCGGAAGTGCCTGAGCTTCATCTTGTGAAGTCTGAGGGCCGAGGGCAGAGCCACTGTCTTGATTCCTTAGGCTGCCTTGCTATCCTGACCAGTGCCTGGTTAGTAACAATGTCCTACATAATTGTTGGCCAAGAATCTCACAAAGATCTTTTAATTATTTAGAAACTGAAATCAAAATAAGCAGCATGCTCTGGTTCTTAAAAACAAGATTTTTTTTTTATTATGACCATTTAAATGATACAGGAAGAAAAAGGGACACACCATGACAAACAACAAAGCAATATACTACGTTAACAACTGCTAGCATCTTGCTATACTGCCCTATCTATTTATAGCCATGAATTCTGTTGAACTACTTGAAAGTAAATTAGATGTCAGAATACTTCTTCCTATCTTGATTCTTCTATAACTATAGTGCCATTATTACAATTAAAGCAAATCACACCATTTACATAATTTCTTTTCTCATAGAACCAGGGTAAATCAAGGCTTACACACTGTATTTGACTCTTTAAGATTTCTTTCATTTCATTTATTTATTTACTTTTGGTTTTTCAAGGGATGGTTTTTCTGTGTAGCCTTGGCTGTCCTTGAACTCACAGAGATTCACCTGCCTCTGCCTCCCCAGTGCTGAAATTACAGGTGTGAAACCACCAGGCCCAGCTTTAAACCCTTTTAATCCAAACCAGAAGTCTCACAAAGTCTTTCCCAAGGGCAGGTAGTATCTGTTTTAAGCTTTGTGGGCGGGTTGCAAATAATCAGTTCTGTGGGAATGGCACAAAGGCACAGCTATACAAAGATAAAACTTCAATGAATGACCACAACTGCTTATATATTTTATGTAGAAGAGACGGTTACAAACTGAGCCTGGTGGTAGGTATATAATTCCAAGTATTTAGGAGGCTAAGTCAGGAAGATCACAAATTCAAGGCCCCCTGGAGCTACAGAGTTCAAGGCTAACTTGGGCAACTTAGGGAGGCCCTGAATAAAATTTTCAAAAGGGTGGGAGATGCATCCGAGGGTGGAATGGGGCACTGGCAAAGTAGTCCCAGGACTGTTGACAGTTTCTGACATAGAAACTAACACCCCACAATGTATGTCAGTTGTAGCGCACACCCATAAAACCCCAGCATCCAGGAGGCAGGAGAGAGAGCTTAGCCATGAAGAGCTCTTGCAGAGGACCTCAGTTGGGTTCTCAGCACTCACATGGCAGCTCTCAACCATTTGTAACCCCAGGTCTAGGGGACCCAGTGCCCTCCCCTGACCTCCACAGGCACCAGGCATGCACGTGGTACACAAGCGGACATACAAGTAAGACACTCATAAACATAAAACCAAACCAAAACACAAAGACCTTAACGAAAAAAAAAACAAAAACCCAGGATTTGGGAGGCAGAGGCAGGTGGAGCTCTGTGAATTCTAGGCCAGCCACAGATACAGCGAGACACAGTCTCAAAACAGAACAAAAACCTTAAAAAAACGACTTATGGCAAAGTCTGCCTGTTCACATGGGGGGTACCTGTGGAGGGCAGAAGAGTCAGTCAAATCCCTTGGAGCTATACTTTCAGACCACCAGACCGAATTCAGCTCCTCTGCAAGAGCGAAAAAGATTTATTTTTGAGTGTTCAGTGTTCTATCTGCATGTACATCTACAAGCCAGAAGAGGGGATCAGATCACATGGTGGCTCACAACCGTCTATAATGAGATCTGGTGCCCTTTTCTGGTGTGTAGGCATTGCATGCAAGCAGAACATTGCATAATAAATTAATCTTAAAAAAACAAAATACAAAAAGAAAACAACAACAAAAACCCTGGTTGCCTGCATCTCCTGACCTTACTTGACTCCTAGGATAACTGCTCAGTCACAAAGTTCCTGTGCCTCTACTCACACATCCCAATGAGACACAGCTTTACTGAGCAGGAACAGGCTGGCTCCAAACTATTGGCCCTCGCCTTTCTAGGTGATAATTATAGGTCTAGTCCACCACACCAAGGTAGGTTTGCTGTGTTGTGTCTGTACACGTACGCAGCAGGCAGAGGACAACCCGGCATGTCACTCCCCAGGGTTTTGCTGAGAAGGGGCTCTCCGTCATCTGGACCTCACCAAGGCGGCTAGGGTGGCTGAGCAAGCTGTTTTGGCTTCCCCTGTAATGTCCTGTGTTCTGGGAATCTTCAAGCTTGCAAGGCAAGAGCTGGGCTATTTTCCCAGCCCCAATTCCCTGTTTTAAAGCAGTGAATGGAAATTTAAGAAAAAGTAAGAAAAGAAAGCCCTAGAGGGAGAAGGGCCCTGGAATGTGAACAAGCACATCCAGTTAATTTCTCATGTTGCACTTCTAAATCTGGATGTTTGGTATTATGCTGGGAAATATACTGAAAGGTTGGATCAAACGTGTAAAATTCTCTTACTGAATACATGGTAAATATGAAACTCGAATCATTACTTGCAGAGACAATGCTGTGCTAGGCCATCAACTCCTAGCATTAAGATCTACTATTCTGGCTGGATACAGTGGTACGTACCTATAATCCCAGCACTTGGGGATGGGAGGCCACAGAGGCAGGTAGATCGCAGAGTTCAAGGCCAGCCAAATCCACAAAGTCCAGGACAACCAAGGCTACACAGAGAAGCCCTGTATCAAAAAACAAAAAAACCCCTAAGATCTACTATTCCTTTCCAGTAGCACTGACACACAAATTGGCCTTGAAAAGTGATGGCATGTACTCGAACTCATAGCCAAGCTGCTCAATTACCTTGAAACCTAACAGCCACCCCAGGGCCGTGTTTATGAGCGCGTCTGTCTTTGGTTACCTTTAGAAGACACACTCAAATCTATGCTAAAGTTCACCATCCAATTTTGAAAGCTGAATTTCCTGAAGACTTAGGAAATGGTTAAGACAAGCACTACAAGCCCTTACACTTGTTAACAGCACAAGTCAGACCCAAGGGAGTCATTTTCAGTCGATCGATGGGGGCTCACAAGGCTTGGTGGCTTGGCTAAGACCAGGAGCAGAAAATTCCAGATTCAGAATCAAGCTGAGGACAAGCTTTAGTAATCAGCTCATAAGCAGGTTCTTGATAAAACTCAAAAGATGAGACTTATTTATGTGGCTGAGGATGACTTACTCAGCTTCCTGCTGTCACCTCCCAGGTACAAGAAACCCTGGCTCACAGCACACTCAGCGATCGTATTCATTTCAAATAGGGGTAAAAAAAAAAAAGTCCCTAACGTTTTCTACATAAAGAAAATGCTCATTCAATAATAATAAGAAATGGAAAAACTATCTTAAAGAGATGATTAAAAGACAGCTTCCAGGAGCCAGGCACGGTGGTGCATGCCTTTAATCCCAGACAGGCAGCCTGGTCTACCACTCGAGTCCAGCACAGCCAAGGCTACACAGAGAAACCCTGTCTCGAAAAAACAAAAAACCAAAACCAAACCAAATCAAAGGCAGCTTCCTAAGAAGCTTCTTTATTCAGTTGTTGTGGGAATACACTACTGAAATGTCTTGGGGGCACACACAAATGAGGCAGAGGCAGGTTCTAACCATGCAGGCCTGGACTGCCTAGAGCTCACCGATGGCCAAGCAGTCCTCAAACGTGTGCTGATCCCCACCTCTGCTTCCCAACACCGGGGGTTACAGGAGTACAGTACCACGTCCAGCTCTAAATCCACTCAAACACAAGCTACCCAACAAAGATAAAGGCAACCAGTACAGCATCATCACTAGCAAACTAGGAGCTGGCAATGTACCTCAGATCAGGATGGCGATACATGCCAATAATTTCATCAAGTAGGAGGCTCAGTCGGTAAGAGCCATCTCTCCAGCCTCCCAAATGTTACTTTTAAAAAAATTTATTTATTATGTATATGAGTACTCTGTTTTCATGTACACCAGAAGAGAGCATCAGATCATAATACAGATGGCTGTGAGCCACCATGTGGGTGCTGGGAATTGAACTCAGGACCTCTGGAAGAGGAGCCAGTGCTCTTAACCACTGAGCCATCTCTCCAGCTCCCAAATGTTACTTTTTAAAATGGAAAAACCTCACCTATGTCTTTGAAAAACTGATTTCTGAAAACATTTGTTACTTGTTCTGGTGTCTTGTTACTTACTATGCAGCAATTCTCCTGCCCCAGTCTCCTGAGTGCTAAGATCACATTAAGTAGCGTTCTTTAGCTTGATTAGAACCTTAGTCGCGCCCTCTCCTCCCCTCCGCCCCCCTCCCCCATGGCTACACACTGATGATTGTACTTAAGGTTATATGCCAAGACAGGCCAGGAGATATATAAGGACCGAAGGAACAAACCTAGAAAACAAAACCACAATGCCTTTTCTTAACACCTCATAACTAAGGCTGGCTTTAACCTCATCTAGTGTGGCACTTCATTCACCATCACTCTACCCCCACATTTGTCTATGTGCTACGCCCGAGGAAAAAAGCACCAATCAAACATGTAAATGGCATTACAGGTGCTGAAACCCAGTACTTCATATGCTAAACACAAACATTTAAAGTAAAAATGGTTAAGGCTGGGAGTGGTGATGCATGCCTTTAGTCCCAGCAGAGGCAGACGCAGGTGGAGCTCTGTGAGTTCGAGGGCAGCCTGGTCTACAAAGTGAGTCCAGGACAGCCAGGCCTCTGTTTAACAGAGAAGCCCTCTCTCCAAAAATCAACAATAAAATAGATGGCCTTAAAGAATCAAATGGACTAAAGATAACTTTTCACGGGCAACAAAAGAGCCCCGACAGGAGTGTAACTAGTTGCCTGAAGGTGGAGGGGGTAGAGCTCTCTCTCCTCTATTTTGTGAAACCGAGGACCTAGACGAAAAAAGGGGCAGAAAGTTCATCCCAGAAAACACATTTACGCCGGGCGTGGTGACGCACGCCTTTAATCCCAGCACTCGGGAGGCAGAGGCAGGTGGATTGCTGTGAGTTTGAGGCCAGCCTGGTCTACAAAGCGGGTCCAGGACAGCCAAGGCTACACAGAGAAACCCTGTCTCGAAAAAACAAAACAAAAAACCACATTTACATTAGCATGGAAGGTGTTTTTATGTAAATTACCAGTTGTCTTATTTTCCCTTTAGAGAAAGTCATTTTAGCTTAAACATGGGCAGGGGCGGATTGATCTTACAGCGGACATTGGGTCACACGCTGGCTCTCAACCATCCATAACTGTAGCTCCAGGGGATCCAAGGGACTCTTTTGACCCCCAGAGGCATAAGGCATGCACATGCATACAAGAAAAACACAGACACACAGACACTTCCCCAGGCAGGGAACTGAAGCTGCAGTTCAGATGTGAGGCTCTGTGTTCAATCCCATTTCATCACAGCCTTTAAGAATAAACCACTGGGACCAGGGAATGTAGCTCAGTTGGTAGTGCTTGGCAAGCCTGAATAAAGCTGTGGATCTCCAGCAGCTCATAAACCACTGCCACATGTCTGTAATCATAGCACTTAGGAGGAAGAGACAGGAGCATCAGAAGTTCAAAGTCATTCTTGGCCACACAGTGAGTATAGGCAATGAGACTTGTTTCAAAAGCCATACATCAAAAGTACACCATTTTCTTCTTTCACTGCCTTCCAAAAAAGCTATTTCCAATTCACAATCATTAGCAATTCACTTTTCAACAATAATGATCAAAATCTAAGCCAAATATAGAAAAGGCTAAAGATTCTCTACTTAAAATACAAAGAGATCACAGAACTGCCTTATAATACAAAGAAAATATTTTTATTTGTGTATCAAAGACTCTAAGGTTAACAACTGATGTCAAGACACAAAAAAGGTTTGAAAAGCTAGATAATAGCTGTGGATTCAACCTCCTTGATTGTTCTGATATGCTCCCAACTGAATCTTCAGCATGATGCGACCAGGTGACAGAGTTACAGTTCCTTTCCGTTAGTTGTCAGCGTCTTTCTTTTTTTTCTTTTTCTTCTTTTTCTCTGGACTCTGAAAGTAACCAACAAGAATGCTTTTGAAATAGTGGCAATCTTATAGAAGTCAACCTTTCCTAAAATGTGCAAAATCTACTCTTAGAAAACAAAATTTGTTCTAAAACCTAAGACTGCAATGCCAGTAAAGCAAGCTTCAATAACCCGTGAGCTGGGGTGTGGTGCAGTGACAAGACGTACCCTGTGTGCATAAAGCCTTAGGTTCAATCCTTAGTACAGTAAGCAAACAAAACCAAACCACACTCCTCCCTCCCTTACACTCAACTCTTTTCGCAGTAAATAACTAAAATCGAGAAGTGGCCTCTGTAACAAAAATACCATTAGGAAGTTTTATTTTTCTATTACGTTCTTCTTCTGAAACACCCGACCATTTTGGACCAAGAATACAGTATTTATTATTAACATCTAAGTTTAAAGTTTGTTTTAAATGCCCTGCTTATAATAAACTCAAAAGATAAGAAACAACAACCAGGGGCTGGAGAGATGGCCCTTCCTTCCAAAGGTCCTGAGTTCAATCCCCAGCAACCACATGGTGGCTCATAGTCATCTATAATGAGATCTGGTGCCCTCTTCTGGCTTGTGGGCAGAATACTATATACATAATAAATAAATCAATCTTGAGGGAAAAAAAAAAAAAGAATGAAAAAAGAAAGAAAAAAACCAAACCAAACCAAACACAAAGCCCAAGCAAACAACCAAACATACAGGAATTGCTGTGCTGGCGCATGGCTCCTCCTCAGAGAGTGGCTCCTCCTTAATGTGTTTCTTCTTGTCTTTCTTCTTTTTCTTCTTTACACATGGCTCCTCTTCTACTACCTGTTCTTCCTCCTCCTCTGCCTCCTCCACCTCCTCCTCTACTTCAGCTGGCATAAGAATTAATTGTATTAGACGCACTTCCTTCAAAACACTAGAATGTTTTTGTCATTATAGTCAACTCTCCAGTTTATCATTATGACCATTTTGTAATTGGGAAGTCCGCACAGGGCTCTCCCCTCCTTGTCTAACGCTATCACTTGCAAGTAATCTAGACCAAGATGAGAGGAGTAATTTTTCCACAATCAGCTGTTACATAATAATACAAGTCCATCATGAAAGCAGAGTCAATAAACTACATAGGCCGTGGAAGGTCAAGAGGTGTGAATTTCTTCACCTACTTAACAATGTTTCATTGGATTTAAAGTTTTGACCCTGAAGGTAGAGAAATGGCTCAATAGGTAAGGTGCCTACTGTACAGAGTAAGGACCTAAGCTTGGCTCTTCAGCACAAGTAGGAAGTCAGGCATAGTGTTGCAAGCCTGTAACCCCATAGCTGGAAGGCAGAAACTGTTCCTGTAACTTGCTGGTCAATAAACCCAATCACAGAGTTCTAAGTTAAGTGAGACACTGTCTCAAAACAAAATTAAGGTAGAACACATCTAATGTTCATCTCTAGGCTCTTAGAATACATGTGTACAACCACAGTACCCACAGGGACACTATCCTTATGCATTGTCAGTGAGAGATGGAAGAGACAGGAAATAAATAATATACTGGGCAAAAGATGATAATGCTAAGGATAAAAACGAAGTATCAAAGAGGAGTCTCAACACACAAGGCTCAATGGAGGGAAAGTGGTACCAAGTCAAGAGTATGCAAGAATATGGTGAAGCATGTATTTGAGTAGATGATGGGCAGGTGCACAAGAGAGCCAATGGGTCAACATTCAGCTGAAAGTGTTAATCAAGAACACCACTCTGGGGCTGGAGAAACGGCTTCACAGCGGTTAAGAACACTGACTGCTCTTCCAAGGTCCTGAGTTCAATTCCCAGCAACCACATGGTGACTCACAACCATCTATAATGTGATCTGGTGCCCTCTTCTGGCCTGCAGGTGTACATGCAGGCAGAGCACTCTATTTTTAATAATAAATAAAATCAAAAGAGAACGTAAGCTTTAAATAATTTCGTGATAGGCTCTCTACCAGGGAGCGCACTTCTGTTAACAATAAGCCTTCGACGACAACGGCATTAGAAACTCATCATGGGATCAGTTTTACTCTGACCAGACTCGCAGGCACGCACTGTCGGGTACCATAAATGAGGGATGGCTTATTGTCTCCACTGGTAACGCTGATCATGAACAGCAGGCTGCAATATGATATTCTTCTAGTCTATGAACCACAAAAGGAAGAAAGCCACTGCCGCACCAAACCTACAGTCCTCCTCCCCTTTCTTTTTCAAGACAGGGTTTCTCTGTGTGGCCCTGGCTATCCTGGACTCACTTTGTAGACCAGGCTCACAGAGATCCGCCTGCCTCTGCCTTTCTTAATCACAATCCAAACCTTCTAGTAACTAAGTTAAAAGCCACCTAACTCTAGAAGTAGTTCATCCATTCTAAAGTTACTGTCCATTTAGTAAAATACTGAATTCAACATATTTAAAGACACATTATCTTGTAAAATCTAATTTAACAATATCCTAATTTCCCAAATAATAATACAACATATTATATAACACCATCTGTTTTCAATGAATGCAATGATAGGCAGCTCTCCAATACTTAAGCAATCTACAGGTTTGTTTTTTAAATGATCAAGATAAATGAGTGTATTGTTCTTCAAAAAAATCAAACCGAAAACTGGGGCCAGAAGACGGCTCATCAGGTAAAGGCAGTTATGTGGAATCCCGTGGGCCTGAGTCTGCTGACTTCCTGGACCCTGAGTCACACACGCCCCCTGACCTTCGAATGTGCACTGTGCCAAGCTCCCGCATCCCCAACAAAGAAACAAAAATGCAATGGTCTCTCTTTTTTTCAAATTCAAACTAACCTTTAATTTTAATCTTGGCTTTTTTTGCTTTCTTTTCAGTAATTTCATCCTCTTTATCTACCTCTTCTATTTTGCGTTTTTTAGAACAAGTTGGAAGTGTGGAGTCACCAGAGGGATCATAAGTCTTCACTTCACTGAAAAAATCAAGTAAATTGTGGGAAATCTTTACAAATACCTGTAACTGAAATAATTGAAGAAAAAGGCAAATGCTGTTGGATAATACAAAAGCACACAATGCTGTTTCAATTTAGTAGCTTTAGGGACATTTAGATAGGTCAATGACACTCTAAGAAGCAAGCCAAATAAATCCGGGTTTAGCAAACTAGGCACTTACTATTACATAGAAAAACAGCAGCATTCAAAGGAAAGTGACAAGTAAATCCACTTTCCAACTAACTAGAAACTAAAACTGCACTGAGTAAATGTTTAGTTACACATCTCACGACAAATCTTCACACAAGCCCTTAAGTGGTAACCGACACACAAATCCCCTACAAATAAATTAAATCTTATCACTGATGCACATTCAGGTACAGGAATCTGAAACAGAGGGAGAAATGTTCTGTCCAGCAGAGCTATAGATGGATGGTTGCTTAACCTTATAAGCTGAAGGTGTTTACCATTTAATAATAAAGAGCCAAGCAAATGAACGACATATGGGCTCTATATGCTTATAATTGATGTAATTAAATGCTGCTCTGTCCACTTACATCCTGTGATTACAGGGTGGTAGCATAAGCCTAAAGCCCAGAAAATGAGATTGTAATGTAGTTTTGAAATCCAGGCCAGCTAAGAGGAAAGCAGTATGTCATTTTCTGCTTTGTAAAAGAAAGGGTCCTGTTTAAACTCACACTGGCCTCCAACTTGCTAAGTATGAACATAATACATTTCTAGTCATGCTGACTCCATTTCCCATCACTAACGGACCTTGATTATTTATTATAAAAGATGTACAATTCCCACTCAGTTGTTGCAGCTCAAATATCCCACTTTAGCTCAAATGATAACCAAAACATCCCCTACATGCAAGTGTGGCCTCAGACTCTTTATCACTAGGGACTATTATTTTTAAAGCCAGTCAATGTTTTTTTTAGAAAGGTTTCATTCTAGATACATTTTTTGTTTGTTTTTGAGACAAGGTTTCTCTGTGTAGCCTTGGCTGTCCTAGACTCGCTTTGTAGACCAGGCTGGCGTCAAACTCACAGCGATCCTCCTGCCTCTCCTTCCCGAAGGCTGGGATTAAAGGCGTGCGCCACCATGCCCAGCCATTCTAGATACTCTTAATAGCTTTTAAATGAATGGCACACTACAGAGAAGGAAGTGAAGTAACTGAATTAAAAATCCAAGAACTGGAGGAGTAAAAACATCAGATGCCAAGCCTGACAACCTCATTTCAATCCCCAGGGACCACTTGGAGGAAGGAGAACCAACTTATAAAAACTGTCTGTCCTCTTGACCTCCACGGGAGTGCTGCAGCTTGCCCACGTAAACACACCCAACACACACAAATACATGCAAAAAAAACAAAATAAAACTTGTCAATGATTTAAAAAAAGTGAACGTGGAAAACTAAATAGCAAGGAAAAATTATATTAAAATGTATATACAGACAGCATGGTGGTGACTATAATCAAGATGTTTCCGATAATTGCTCACAAGATTTAAGTATTGTTGACTTACACACAAAAAAAAATCTTGCTTGTCAGCTTGACTTAGCAATTCCACAACTGCATGCATTTCTCCAAATAGACAGCCTAAATGTATGAAGTTTTTTTTCACCATTAAAAAAAAAAAAAAAAGACTCATTGTTTTCCTGTGTCGGTGTTTTGTTTTTGTTTTTGTTTTTTGAGACAGGGTTTCTCTGTGTAGCCTTGACTATCCTGGACTCACTTTGTAGTCCAGGCTGGCCTCGAACTCACAGTGATCCACCTGCCTCTGCCTCCCGAGTGCTGGGATCAAAGGCGTGCGCCACCACGCCCGGCCTGTGTCGGTGTTTTGATATTTATTTAAGAGCTACCATGTGAGTGCTTGGAATCAAACCCAGGTCCTCTGCAAGAGTAGTACGTGCTCTGAACTACTGAGCCATTGTTCCAACTCCCTCATTATTAAAAAAGGGGGAAATAATTTGAGTGTTTTGCTTGTATGTATGTATGTATGTATGTATGTATGTATGTATGTATGTATGTATGTATTTATGCATACAAGTGTGCCTGGTTGTCAGCCACCATCTGGTACTGGGAACAAAATTTGGGTCATCTGCAAATGATCTTAACAAATGTTCTTAATTGTTGATACATTTCTCCAGCCCCTTGCCAATTTTCAAACAGGGTGGTCCACACTTCTATGCCTAAGTTTACAATTAAAAATAAACAAAACACAGGCTATGAAAACATTTAAACAAAAGCAACTTCTTACCCTTCAACTACTTTACCTTTTGTGTTCATACTTTTCTGCTTTTGCTAATGCCTTTCCTGTTCCACTTATTTTTCTTATCTAAGAAGAAAAATGAAAATTACTAAGTTAAAATCTATAACACATAATCTAGCATGTGGCAGTTTATACTTTTTTTCACTAATTTGAGTAAACAGGTCTTAATGGCAAACACATTTAACATCACATTTTCACTAAGAAATATAAAAAATTTAGTGTTAAAAGGCAATTTAGTGCTCATGAAATATTTATAAAACATTAAAGATTTTTTGACAAATTAGCATCTGTCACAGACATGGTATGGCCCTTACCCCTCTGTCCTCCAAAATTCTCAGTCTGGCCTCTAATTTGGCTCTGTTCTCAACTCCCATTGCAGAACTGGAATCTTCACCAAAAGCGTCGTACCGGATAGCCAAAACAGTTTTGGCTGCCAGCATCCGAGAGATCTAATAAGAAAACATAAACCAGAGGCAGAATGCTCCTGTCCAAGGATAGGTAAGATCCCCCCAATGGTTTGCTCAGGAGAAAATGATAGTCAATCACATAGCTTAATCTATGCCTATAATTGTGAACTCTAGCTTAAGTCTTTCTCTCTACCCCTTTCTTCCTTCCACTCAAACACCAAGCTTTGTGGCCCCAGTTCCATTCCCAGGACCCACAGGAGGGAAGGAAAGAACCAATTCCTGCGAGTTGTCCTCTGATCTCTGTGGGCACATGCACACACACACTGAAAAGACAGTTTCGTCAGGACTGGGAATGTAGCTGGGTGGTGTAGCTGGTACCCAGCACGTGCGATGCCTTAAAGTCAATCTCAGATGGGGGAAAAGGATAAGTTTAACCACTGTAAACATTTGTGAGTTCTTCAAACTGACTTCAGTTGTGTATTACGACTTTATTCCTATTAGTGGCTATAAATTTCATAAAATTTCAGCTTAATCCTATTCAATTAGTTATCTACAGAAACACAGAAATGTGTAAAATAGTCATACAAATCTGTTGTTTTTTTTTTTTTAAAGAAAATGTTTAATACATTATATATGCTATATCTAATATATGTAAAAGTCGGTAGACTGGTTTTCTTGCCAAACACAGCACCAATTAAATATTCTAGTAAACTGAAAGAAACTAAAGTTTTATTGTACACTATAATTTCAGTAGGGGAAAATGAGTAGAACAAAAAGAAAAAGAAAAAGAAAGAAAGCTCAGATATTAAAACCATCTGTTGGTTTTGCCAACTGGATATATACAGTTCACCATAGACATGACAGCTCACAACCACCAAAACCTCCAGCTCCAAGGGATCTGACGCACCCTTCTAGACTTCAGATACAAGGATACACACAGTACACGTATGTGTATGCAGGCAAACACACACATAAAGTAAAACATTATCTTGAAGGGTTAAAAAGAAAGGTGGGAAAACTGCAGCTCACCTTCCCTTTGTGTTTGGGGCTGGTCTGGCCCACAAGAGAAGCATGATAAATGAGCCCGTACTTAGGTGTGTCTCGTCTAGACTTGAGGGCCCTGAAAAGTGCCTTTTCTGCTCCAAGAATCTGAACTGTAGAAGCTGCATGCTTGGCCAAATTCAAAAGAGAACCTTAAAAAAGGAGGGGGGGGGGAAGGAAAGGTTTAAAAAACATGCTTCTAGGTATACTCAGGATTCTGTTCTAGTGTGCTGAATCCTCTGAAACCCCTGACACTCCTTGTTATTCCTAGTGCAAGTAAAGTGAGCAACTGGGGAGTTGGAAGTATACATTAATTAGCATGCTCACAAGAGCGACACAATAGACATTAGCAATTTGCTCCATTTTCTAAGACTCTGAAAATCAAGTACGCTATTGCTATAGACACATTAGGCCACATCAATAGTAACGAGCCAGCACTGTTTTTCACCCCTGGTGTAGAGGCGAAAGAGGAAACATCTAGAAGCATACTAATCTACTCTGCTGGACTTGCTGCATGGAATATTGTTAGAAATACATAAAACATTAATGGTACAAACTCAATATATTTAAGCTTGTCTATGCATTTTCACTGTTTTTCAGGTTATCCACCAATTAAAACCAGATGAAGAAAATGAGAACAGCCCACAGTATCCTGACCTTACAGCATAAGAGACTTGAATGGAGTTTTATCTGATACTGCTGAAAGAATTCTTCAGCTTTAACAAGAGATCTGTGAAGCATAGCAGTGTATCCAGTTAATAATGTAATTTTAAAAATTCATTCAAAACTTGGTATAAGGAACTTTCCCTTTTGATGCTGAGGGCTAACTTATGACTTAAATATGATGTGAGCTAACTTTATCCTCTTGACAAAGGACCAGTGTCTCAGAAGAGGTAGTGACTGAAGATGCCCTCATTATTCAAAAAGAAATCAGGCAAAGCATCAGAAATCATCACTGAACACATGGTCCTTAGTCTATAGCGTTACACTCATGTTTAGAAATCACATTAGAACTGTCACCTGCATGAGCAATAAGCCGTGCTCCAACTAACTCTCCAACCATAACTGTAACATTAGGTGCAATGGCCATCATTCGATTTTGTAGATATTCATACAGCTGAGTTCTATATTCAGAAATTTCAATCACCTAAAATAAGGAATAAAATGAGGAATGTTATGAAGAGTACATAATCAATTCATTTTGAAAAACTTCACAGGTCACTGACAGTTTTCAATACTACCAGGCTGGGGCAAGACTATGTGAGCATGGGATCCGGAGACCAGCCTAAGACTTCCTAATAATCACCTCTAAAGATAAAAAGAAAGCTAGGCATGTTAGGACATCCTTATAACCTCAGCACTCAGGGGCCGAGGACTGCAAAAATTTCTGAATTATGGAATTCAACCCAAACAGGCTTGTAGCCTTAATGAACGAGGCTAAGTCATCACTCAGAATAGCATGCTCAGGCTGAGCGGTGGTGACACACTTTCAGTCACAGCATTTGGGAGTGGTGAGTTCTAATCTAGCTTAGTCTACATATTGCATTCTAGGACATGTTGAGCTATGTAGACAGACCCTGTCACATAAAGCCAAAAGCTAATTAAACAAAAACAATGCCATAATCTAAATTACACCACACATCATCTATCTCACCCCCCTACCTAATAAGCACAAAAGGACGGCATCAGATGAGGTAGTGACTGAACACCTTCATGTGTTCTCAGGTGAACAAATACAAAAATCATCACTGCCATCTGCACATCATCACAGACCACAAAGACCTCAACTACAGGCTGCATTGTTCTGTACCTGGGTACACAGATGGAGAATGTTGCAAATATCTTCTTCAGAAACCTCTGTCCCCATAGATATCTCTGCAGCTGCTTTCACTTCTGCTTCTACTTCCTCTGACAGCAATTCAGAAAGAGTGGCAGATGCGTAGTTCCTCCTGTCACCTATGAAATGTTTGTAGAAGAAAGAGATGTAGAATCACTCTCCATCGTAAAACTTGCCCCCCCCCCAAAAGGCAGAAATAACCCAAAGAAAGGGGCAGGTATACAACTGAAAAAATGTGGCCTGGTTTCTTTCCTTATATAAAGCTTAATTTAGAAATAAACTTTCTCCAAAAAATTATTTTGATAAAAGACAAAGCATCTTATAAATATGTTTCTGAAAAGGTGACAAATGAGAAAAGAGGTAAGGGTAATCTCATGTGAGGATACAATATTCTGAAACTATCCTTCCATCCAAGACAGGGGGAGACCAGGCTAGCCTCGAACTCAAGAGAACAGTCTGTCTCATCTTTTATGGTCTAACTGGAACTTTTGCTGGACCTCACAATCAGAGTTAATAATACATCTTGAGATCACTTAAGACTTAACACTACGGGGCTGGAGAGATGGCTCAGAGATTAAGAGCACTGTCTGCTCTTCCAGAGGTCCTGAGTTCAATTCCCAGCAACCACATGGTGGCTCACAACCATCTATAAGGAGATCTGGTGCCCTCTTCTGACATGCAGGAGTTCATGCCGACAGAGCGTTCATATACAATAAATTAATTAATTAATTAAATTTTTAAAAAAGACAACACTATGGCCAAGCGCATGCCTTTAATCCCAGCACATGGAAGGCAGAGGCAGGCAGATCTGAGTTTTAGGCCAGCTTGGTGTTCAGACTGAGTTCCAGGACAGCCAGGGCTGGACAGAGAAACCCTGTCTCAAAAACCAAACAAAGATCAAACAAAACAAAGTTGAACATCCAGCTTGTTTCAAAACAACAGATATAGAGCAGTTATAATCTCTACTGAGTTATATCAAATTCATTTCTTTCAATTTTATAAACAATTGACTCACCAACTTTCTGTAAACACTTGCAGTAAGTCAAATTATCTGATATAATTTTCCCTAACTCAGGGAAGTGCCAGCCGTACCATTCCCTACACCGCATAATGTAGTTGTTTAGTTCTTTATCCAAATCATCTAGCAAGGCTGCAAAATGAAACAGAAACAATAACAAACTGAATGTAGTTAACACACACACAAATTACCTTAAATCATTTTCAAGAAATTTAGTTGCATTAAGTACATTTCTGCCATACAATCTTTAATACTTTATTTTCAGAATAGTTCCATTATCCCCCAAACTGAAAAATCTCATACCCTTTAAAAAACAAGCTCTGGAGCCATGTGTGCTAGCACACACCTTTAATGCAAGCATCGAGAAGTGATGTTGGAGTTCCAGGCAAGCCGTGGCTACATAGTGAGACTCCTTTATTAAGCAAGCAAACAAAAAACCCATAATGGCTCGGTGGGTGAAGTAACTTGCTGCCAGCTTGACCACCTGAATCTAGTCTCCAAGACACACATGGCAGAAGGGAGAACAAGATCCCCGGAAGCAGCCTTTGGCCCGCACACAAATGCAGTGGAACGCTCAAAGCCACATAATACATATAGCAATGATAAACTAACTCCTGTGTGTATCTATTCTAGGCATCCAATGAGTGGTTTGTGTTTTGTTTTGTTTTGTTTTTTTGCTTTCCTTTAAAAAAGTCAAATACTCTGCTTTTCCAATTTTCTACCCACTGAGGTTTTAGCTCATCTTTCATTCTCAACAGACAGAAATAGTAACAACAGTTGGGAAAACACAAATTAAACAGATCAGATACTGTCATGTACTTACAAATTGCCTGAACAATCATTGTGTCTACTTTATCAGCACTGAATTTCAATCTGTATCGAGACAGGCTGGGAGATGAAGAGAAAGTAAATAGTCAGATACAAACATTTAAAGTCCCTTAACGCTCCCCACTTTCCCCTTCTCCCTGATAGTGTGTTCATGTGCGTGGGCACTAAGAGCAGGTTGTGCTGGCTCACAACTGAGCTCCAGGTACATATCTGTCTCTCCCTACCTCCTCGGAATCCTAAGTGCACCAAGGCCAGGATTTTCATGCAGGTTCTGGGGTGTTGACAAATACCTTATCAACAGAACTATCCTTTGAAATTCCTTGTTCTTTCAAGATGGAGGGTCACTGTAAGGCTTAGGCCTCAGCCACAGACTCAAGCATTAGGATTATAGCCATGTCACAAGCTCAGCTTACTAAATTAATCTTTAAAAGGTCTCTGTAGTTCTATATCTCTATTTTCACCTACTTTGTTTTAAGCGGGGGGGAAACTCTGCTATGTATGAATATGCTGCACAAAATCAGGTTTGTAATGCTATGACTGACTGGTGATGTTTTAGTAAGATGCTTTACATCTGTTTATATCTATCTTATATCTACTTAGAAGGGTTCATATGGACATGCTACACAGCTGAGGATGAATAGATCTGTACTATGGTCAGTATTTCTATTATTTCTATTCTCTGTAAGTATGTAAATGTGTGTGTAAAAGTAAGCATACTTTGGCCTGGCAGTGTGGTGGTGCACGCCTTTAATCCCAGCACTCGGGAGGCAGAGGCAAGTGGGTTGCTGTGAGTTCAAGACCAGCCTGGTCTACAAAGCAAGTCCAGGACAGCCAAGGCTACACAGGAAAACCCTGTCTTGAAAAAACGAATGGGGTGGTAGTGGGGGGGAGTAAACATACTTCATTTTTCTGCAGTTACCTGTGGGCCAATCCCAGACACATCGCTGCCATCTCACGTGGTTCTACCCCAGGGATCAAGCCGTCCATTTGCGATCGGATTCCTCTCATAAGTTCATTGACAACAGGACTATGGATACAGCTGAGATTTAATTTTTCCTATAAGAACATTTACATTAAAATAAAAGATTTGGAGCCAGGTGGTGGGGGTGCACAACTTCCAGCACTGGGGGAGGGGGTGGGGCAGAGGCAGGCAGATCTCTGTGAGTTAGAAGCCAGCCTGGTCTACAAAGCAAGTCTAGGACAGCCAAGGCTACACAGCGACCCTGTCTCCAAAAACCAAAACAACCAAACAAACCAAAACCAAAAAAAAAAGGGGGGGGGAGATTTGTTGAAAATCCATCTTTGTAAGTCAGGCGTGGTGATGCAAACCTGTAATCCCAGCACTATGACAAGTAGAAGCAGGTAGATCGAGGTCCACCAGGTCTACAAAGTGAGTCCAGGACAGCCAAAACTACACAGAGAAACCCTGTGTCACAAAGCCACACGTCCCCCCAAAAAAAGAACGAAAAAAAGAAAATCCACCTGTGTGGGTCTTCAGATAGCATGCTCTTAAGACTTCACTAATGTAGCACAGGCTAGCATCAAACCCACAGTGACAATCCAGCCTCCGCCTCCTGGAATGACAGGCATGGACTGCCACACTGGAATCTCAAGTAATTTCTAATATTCGCAAACAGTATTGGTCTAAGGATATATACAGTCTTAGTTGCACACAGTATGTTTATAAAAATGTTGATGGAAATCAAATATAAAAACTTCAAAGGGCTGGGCGTAGTGGCGCATGTCCTTAATCCCAGCACTCAGCGAGGCAGAGGCAGGCAGATCTCGGTGAGTTCAAGGCCAGCCTGCTCTACGCATCCATTCCAAGTCAACCAAGGCTAAAGAGAAGCCCTGTCTTGAATACCCCTCCCCCCAAACAGCTTCCAAGTACATGAAGAAACAATAATTTCCACAACAACAAAAACAATCACCCATCTAACTAGGCTGTAAGATTTCAAAGCTATAAAGCAACAAAATTTCTTTTTCTTGTTTGTTAAACTGAGCAAACCACTGCCAGTTTTAAGACTTTTAAAATTTGTTTATGTATCTATATGAGTTTTGTGTACTAGATAAGTGCAGGTGCCTTCAGGTCCCCTAGAAGGACTGACTGACGGGCAGTTGTGAGCTGTGTATGTGGGTGATGGGATCTGAAGCTGGGTCCTCTACAAGGGAACTAACAGCTAACCAGTGAGCCACAACTCCAGCTTTTTATTTAACTTTGAAATTGCAAAAGCAGGAGCTGGAGAGATGGCTCAGAGGTTAAGAGCACTGGCTGCTCTTCCAAAGGTCCTGAGTTCAATTCCCAGCAACCACATGGTGGCTCACAACCATCTATGAGATCTGGTGCAAACACACATGCGGGCAGAATGCTGTATAAATAAATAAATAAATCTTACCTTTTTCCTATGAGTGTGTCCCTCAAATATCACCCACACACAGTATTAATGTACAGTATGACACTGATTACAAGTGTATTGGAGCTTATATTAGCTTTTTGTTTTGTTCTTTCTTTTTATTTTTTGAGATAGGGTTTCTCTGTGTAGCCTTGGCTGTCCTGGGCTCACTTTGTAGACCTGGCTGGCCTCGAACTCACAGCAATCCGCCTGCCTCTGCTTCCCAAGTGCTGAGATTAAAGGTGTGCACTACTACATCCTGCTTGCTCAGGTTTTTTGAGAACACGTGACAACCTATTTATTACAAAGGTCAGGCTTTGTACTTCTAACAGGAATCATGCCCTCCATGACACATCCTCAGTCCAAATTTACCTTTATGACTCCTCCTAGTTTAGCGTCAGCTACGGCCAGAGGTTCATGGGCTTCTTTTACTATTTTCTTCAGAACTTTCTTCAGCTGCTTATTGATTTTCCCCTCCATCAGAGCTGTGAATGCTTTTCAGGAAAACAGAAAAATAAGAATTAACTAAGAGAGCTCTTCTGATGTAAATTTTAAAGTAAAGAAGATACTTCCCTTTAAAAGGCCCAAAGGTGTTTGTTTGTTTGTTTTTTAAAATAAAATGACCGTGTAAATGGTTTATAAAACCCACTCATAAGCCGGGCGTGGTGGTGCACGCCTTTAATCCCAGCACTCGGGAGGCAGAAGCAGGCGGATCGCTGTGAGTTCGAGGCCAGCCTGGTCTACAAAGTGAGTCCAGGACAGCCAAGGCTACACAGAGAAACCCTGTCTCGAAAAACCAAAAAAAAAAAAAAAAAAAAAAAACCCCACTCATCAGCAGGATCTGAATTAAGGCCAGCCAAGGTATGACGATGTGAGATTCCACCAATAAACAAGCAAATAAATAAGTAAAGAAAGTAGTAAGCAGGGTTAAGTTCCACAGTCTATAGCCTCCGCTGTCCTCAAACCTGCGGCCCTCCTGCCTTTAGTCTTCTGGGTGCTGGGATTAGGAGTGTCCTATTACACCTGACTACTTCACTCTCCCTTCTAACACAGCCAGCATTCATATCTACCTTAATAAAGTGACTCCTTCCTTTAGTCTTTGGACGAGGGATGGAGTGTTTGCTTAGCACGTGAAAGGCCACATAAACAATACATTAAATTGAATTACATGTTTCTAGTTCAACCGTAAATGTTGTTTTATGTATGGGTGTATTTTGCCTGCATGTATACCTGTGCACCATCTGCAAGCTTGGTGCCTGCATCAGACCCCTCCCAACTGGGATTACAACAACCTCTAAGCTTCATGTGAGTGCTGGGAATTGAACCTGGGTCCTCTGAAAGAACAGCCCATCTCTAGTTTGTATCTTTTCCCCCCAAGATAAACTCTCTCTGTGTAGCCTTGGCTGGATCAATTCCCAGCACCAGCACATGGCACAAACACTTAAAATATGGCCCCATGGGATCCAATGCCCTCTTCTGGTGTGCGATGTACCTGAAGACAAAACACCTATTCAAATATAATAAGTATTTTTTTAAAAAAGATTTGTTTATTATGTATCCAGTACTCTGTCTGAATATACACCTTCAGGCCAGAAGTGGGCATCAGATCACATTATAGGTGGTTGCAAGGAATTGAACTCAGGACCTCGGAAGAGCAGTCAGTGCTCTTAACCTCTGAGCCATCTCTCTAGCCCCTATAACTAACTTCAAACAAAAACAGAGCCAGCAAGAAACCATAATGGTCCAACGCTTCTGCCATAAAGCTAAGCACTTAAGTAGGACACCCCCCCCCCCAAGACCTGTGTGATGAAGAGAACTGACCTCAATAGCTGCCTCTGACATGACTGTACTCCATCCAGGTAAATCAAGTGTTAAGGAGGAACAAATACCTCTATCAAACACAACAAATAAGACTTCCAAAACAAAATATTAACACCAAATACCGCCAGACTCTAAAGTTACAAAATTTTAATTGTATTCTGTTATGGTTTTGGTTCTGTCATGTCACAACTGCCTTACAGAACCAGGAAGATGGCTCAGTAGGTAAAATGGGTATTATTCACACTGGGTAACTAAATCTAGTCCCTGAAACCCGTATAAAGTGAACAGAGAGAAATGACTTCACAAAACTGATTTCCATACTCATATCACAGCATGTGTGCCTGCTCCCACACCAGCTGCTTCGCAGGACATGGGATACTATTAATTGGAGGAGTGTTTGCTCAAAAAGCCTGAAGCCCTGGGTAGAAGAGCAGAAATTCAAGGAGTTCAATTCCCAGCACCACATAGTGGATCACAACCATCTGTAATGTGATATAATACCCTCTTCTGGTATTCAGGTGTACATGCAAATAGAGTACCCAAATACAATAAACAAGATCCTTAAAATATTAAAAAATAAAAAAAATTATTAAAAAAATGAAAAGAAAGCCATATGCAGCTTCTTTTGCCAAGAAAAAAAGTATGCATTTCATAAAACCTAAGACATTGGTTATAGAGGTTTCTATGACGGCATTCCTGATGTAGTTTCAGTAATTTCCCTCACTTATAACGTAAGTGGGCATAAGACTGTTTCAGAGATTGTGATCAATCAATAGTTATTAGTGGTAAAGAAACTTGCTTTTGGCCACACCTTTAATCCTAGTACTGGGGAGCAGAGGCAGGAAGATCTCTGAGTTCCAGGCTAGCATGAGCTACAGAGTTGAGTTCCAGTACAACCAGGGCCACACACTTAGGAAGAAGCAGGTTGCACACTATATAAATAATGTTCCCTAAAGCTGAAGCACAGAAACACCATAATTCTTGGGATCTCACTAAAATTCTATTTTAACTATGGTGAATGGGTCTTAAAAATACAGTGTGGGCAGGGCACGCCTGTAGTCCCAGCACTCAGGAGGCAGAGGCAGTTGATCTGAGTTCTGGGCCGGCGTGGTCTACAAAGTGAGTCCAGGACAGGCAGGGCTGTTATACAGAGAAACCCTGTCTGGAAAAACAAAAACAAAAAATATGCCGAGAGGCACATCCTAGCACACTCAGGAGACTTAGACAGTAGGATCCCAAATCTGAGGCCAGTCTGGGCTACAAAGATAAACCCTGTCTCAAACAGGGCTTGAGACTAGAGTTCAACACCCAGGATCACATGGAAGGGGAGACCTGACTCTAGTTGTCATCTGATCTCCACTTGAATACTGTGACCCGTGGTCCAACAAATAAAAGTGTAAATCAAAAACAAACATTAAGGGTAGCATAATTATGTTGTTCTTTAGAGATATAGAAGACTCTAGTGACTGATATGTTGATAAAGAACCCTAGAATTTTTAAAGAGGATATGTGGAGGGCGGGTAGAAGGATTTAAGAGTTTAAAAGCAGCCTAGAGATGGCTCAGAGGTTAAGAGCACTGGCTGCTCTTCCAGAGGTCCTGAGTTCAATTCCCAGCAACCACATGGTGGCTCACAACCATCCATAATGTGATCTAATGTCCTCTTCTGGCCTGTGGGTGTACATGTAGGCAGAGAACTAAATATATATATATAATATATAAAAATATAAAAAATTATAAAAAATATAAAATAAATCTTAAAAAGAAAAAAAAAAGGTTTAAGAGCAAGCGCTATTTTTACAGAGCACTTCAATTTGGTTCCTAGCACCTACATTGAGCAGCTCACAACCACTTGTAACTCTAGCTACAGGGGATCCAATGCCTCTGGCCTGTGAGTACCTGATTAAACAACACAGCATTAAAAATAAAGCCTTTTGCTGGGCGTGGTGGCGCACGCCTTTAATCCCAGCACTCGGGAGGCAGAGGCAGGCAGATCGCTGAGTTCAAGGCCAGCCTGGTCTACAAAGCGAGTCCAGGACAGCCAAGGCTACACAGAGAAACTCTGTCTCGAAAAAAAAAACAAACAAACAAATAAAAATAAAGCCTTTTTTTTTTGAGACAAAGTCATATTATATATCGCAGGTGCCCTCATCTCTACAGTGCTGAAGTCAAAGCATATGCCACCATGCAAAGTCTACAGAGCTTCAATGCTGGGCTTCCCTTACTTAACCCACCTTTCTACAAGGATAGGGAACCTTTTAATAGCCCAGAATAATTACACAGAATCTCAGTTTCCCACCAAAAAACAGCATCTCTTCCCCATGTGTGATTTATGGATGTGTTTAGAACTATAAAGTTCTTGCCTGTTTTTTTTTTTTTTTAAGATTTATTTACTTATTATGTATACAGCATTCTGCCTGCAGGCTAAAAGAGAGCACCAGATTTCATTATAGATGATTGTGAGCCACCTTGTGGTTGCTGGGAACTGAACTTAGGACCTTTGAAAGAGCAGTCAGTGCTCTTAACCTCTGAGCCATCTCTCCAGCCCCAGTTCTTACCTAGTTTTAAACCATGTTTATAGTCCTTAGTTCTTAAATTCTATTAATTAAATTATATAAAACTTATTATTTCTATCAACTTACTAAATTATATCAAGTACTTTAATTATTAGTGACAATGAACATGCTTGCTCCCCTATGATCCTTCTTTTAACTTAAACAATGTTCCCATATATAAACTCTCATGACCCTTGGTGTTTTATGTGTGCACATATATATTTTACTTCTATTCCCTTCAGTTTTTAGTATTGATATGCTTTTGTACACTCTGGAGAGCTTTACTGTCCCTAGTTACTTCAGGTGGCCACCCTCAACTTTACCTATGAACTAATAAAATTATTAGAGATTTGGGTACGTGACCACATTACCTTGGTCCCTTGTAGAACAGCTTTTACTGAATTGTGCTTCAGCATTGGGCTGTTGATTTCCACAGGGAGATCAACTTAACCACTTGTCATCTCTCATCACATGGGAGAAACCAGCCCTATGGTGAAAAAAGCTAACTCAATGTTGTCTCAGTGGTAGTGACGAATGGGTTAGATCACTTAAACTCAGTTCCACTAAGGATGCATCATTGACAACATTGAGTAAGATTAACTCAGGCATCTGAAGAAAACAACCTTTTAATAAAAACCTTTTAATAAAAAAACTAAATTTTAATTTTAAAAGAAGGAAGAAAATTCTCTTACTTTAAATTATTTTACTTTACCTGCTAATGCTTCCGCTGTATCCTGAAATTTTTCAAAATGTTTTAGCTTTACTCTAGAATTGGAAGAGAACAAATACATTATTGTAACATAATAATTCTGCAAAAGCTACAGTAGTGACACTTTTATAATTGCAGCTACGCCGGGTGGTGGTGGCGCACGCCTTTAATCCCAGCACCTGGGAGGCAGAGGCAGGCGGATCACTGTGAGTTCGAGGCCAGCCTGGTCTACAAAGTGAGTCTAGGACAGCCAAGGCTACACAGGGAGACCCTGTCTCGAAAAACCAAAAAAAAAAAAAAAAAAATAATAATAATAATAATAATAATTGCAGCTACTCTGAGGTCATCCCAAGAGAAACAACAAGCTCAAGACCAGATGTACTTAAACCTTGTTTCAACTTTTTTTTCAAGACAGGGTTTCTTTGTGTAGTCTTGGCTGTCCTGGATACTTTGTAGACCAGGCTGGCCTTGAACTCACAGTAATCCACTTACCTCTGCCTCCCAAGTGCTAGGATTAAAGGCGGAAGCCACCACAGCCTGGCCCTATTTTTTTTTTCTTAAATACAAAGCAAAACAAAAAAATAAATAAAAACGCCAGGCAGTGGTGGCACACATCCTTAATCCCACGACCTGGGATCTCTGTGAGTTCAAGGCTTCAAAGAGAAACCCTGCCTCAAAAAACAAACAAAAGAGAGCAAAGATAAAGTTGCACAGACCTTTAACCCCAGCATTTGGGAGACAGAGGCAGGAGGATCTCTGAATTTAAGGTCAGCCTAGTCTACAAACTAAGCTCCAAGGCAGCCAGGACTATTAATTCCCAGCACACACATGGCAACTCACAACTGTCCAGGGCACCTGACACACCAATAAATATAAAATAAAACAATTTTTTTAAAGGTTGGAAATTAGCTAGGCAGCAGTGGCGGCAAACCTTTAATACAAGCACTCAAGAGGCAGAGGCAGTTGGATCTCTGAGTTCAGGGCCAACCTGGTCTACAGATTGAGTTCCAGGACAGCCAAGGCTACTACAAGGAGAAACCTGTCTTGAAAAACAAACAAAAAAGTTGGAAATTTAGTTCAATGGTAAAGCATCCTAGCATATTCAAGGACCAGCGTTCTATCCTCAGCGTCACCACTCCAACTAGACAAACACACACCAAGTACAAGTAACACGGGAGGAAAAGTTTATTGTCAGACTTGCTTTGTGCTATCACCTACATAGTTGACATGCATGATAATGCTTTCTGTATAAAGAAATGTGTTAATTCATTGTTGTCTCAGTGGTAGTGACGAATTTTTGTTAAATCACTTGGATTCAGTTCCAAAAGGAATACATCATTGACAACAATGAATAAAGATTAGCCAAGCAAGGCAGTTATATGCTTTATATGTTTCTCTCCTTTAAAATGGAAAATAATTAAGTCTTTTATAATTCTAAAACAGTATTAGTGCTAGACAGAGAAAACCTGTCTCCAAAAACACACAAAAAAACCCACAAACAAACAACAATAACAAAACAAAACCAGTATTAGCCGTAACCAAAACAAAACAAAGAGTTGAAGAGATGGCTCAGAGGTTAAGAGCACTGGCTGCTCCTCCAGAGGTCCTGAGTTCAATTCCCAGCAACCACATGGTGGTTCACAACCATCTATAGTGAGATCTAGTGCCTTGGTCAGAGAGGGAGGCACACATGCAGCACAACATTGTATACATAATAATAAACAACAGAAACCCCACCAGTATTAGCCAGTATTACCCAGGAAGGTGGACGCTGATAGTCCATCAAAAGCACACTTAAAACACACAAATAAGAAAAAAGTACTGATTTTATACTTTTTTGTCCTATCCTCACCCCATTCCTGCACGTATGAAGCTGAATCTGCCTCGCAGAAGTTATCTAAATGTTCAAGGATACAGAAAGACATAAGTGGGGTCATATTAAGCCAATTTCTCTTAAGTGTGATTTTCCTCAGTGTACCACAAACCTCTCTCCAAATCACCAAGAGACTTATACATATGGGGCACCACAAAAAAATATGACTATATTTTATTTTGCCCTTTCTGTTCTTTACTGTTTTCTGTTTATTACAATAACAGGTGAATGACCAAATATGGACATCCATAGATAGGACACCTCCAAATCCACAATTAACCAACAGGGTCATAGAGTTTCTTCTCAGGACTACATTCATCCAGTGGGCTATTTCACAAGGTGATTCGCAAATGGTGAAATACCAACCCTGACTCTACCTTGAGGAAAACCTACTACCTCTCCCCACAGAAATTCAGTTACCATTGTTGTATTTTAGTCTTATCGAAAGACCTTGAGAAAACAAGAAATACTTTTCAAGGATTTACAACCTAGTTATTTTACTATACCTAAGGGCTAGGTAGGAATAAAAGTTATGGAGGATGACTACACTATAAAGTCAGAAAGCCTTGAATTATCAACCCACAAAAACTAAAACTCAGCCGGATGTGGTGGCGCACTTAATCCCAGCACTCAGGAGGCAGAAACAGGCAGATCTCTGTTGAGTTCGAGGCCAGCCTGATCTACAATGTAAGTCCAGGACAGCCAGGGCTGTGCAGAGAAACCCTGTCTGTCTCAAAAAACGAAAACAATCAATCAAGAAAGCGAAAACTCCCCCATGCTTTATACAATTACTACTTTTAAAAAATAGTTTACGTGGGCTGGAGAGATGGCTCAGAGGTTAAGAGCACTGACTGTTCTTCCAAAGGTCCTGAGGCCAGCCTGGTCTACAAAGTGAGTCCAGGACAGCCAAGGCTACACAGAGAGACTCTGTCTCGAAAAACCAAAAAAAAACAAAACAAAAAACAAAAAAAAAAACAAAAAAAAAACAAAACACCAAAAAAACAAAAAAAACAACAAAAAAAAAAGTTTACGCCTGGCTATGGTGGTACACACATTTAATCCAGCACTTGGGAGGCAGGGGCTGGCAGATCGCTGTGAGCTCCAGGCCAGCCTGGTCTACAAAGTGAGTCCAGGATAGTCAAGGCTACACAGAGAGACCCTGTCTCGAAAAACAAAAATAAATAAAAAACTGTTTCTACTTAATTCATGGTAGTGTCCTCAAATATCCCATAAAATATTAACTGTGGGGTACTGCCCACTGTGGTCTACAATACAAATTAGAGCTGATGGCCTGTGTTCCAAATAAAACAGCCCTAACTGCCACCTTTAATCCCAGCACTCCAGAGGTCTGTGGATTCAGGGCTAGCCTGATCTACAGTGCTAGTTCCAGGGCAGCAAAAGTTTACACCCCATCTTAACCAAACCCCCAAAAAACCCAGCCTTAATTAAACCCATACTAACACTATTCATAAAAGATTTCAAAAAACCCAAAAATCTGAAAATAATATACATATGGGGAGGCACCCAAACCAATGTAAACACCTAAATTCTCAGTGTCAAGATTACTTACATTTTATTTGCTTTCTCTGGCGTTTCAAATTCTTTCCACAAACTGTCAACCTCTTGAAGTTTCTTCTCATTCAGAACCTGCAATAAACCAGTTTTCTTCAATCAGCAGTTTAGACATATACAACTGCACTCTTCCAAGTTATAATTACTCACGTAAAATATGGGTAGAGAGGTGTTTCTTCCATTGAACTGAGCTAGTTTTAAGCAGCGTAAGTTATGGCCAGAATAATAGTTCAAATTAAACCTAGTTACGGTCTTTGAGAACCTTTCCTGTATTATTACCAATCTAGACTTGTGTGAATATATAATCTTTTCTGTCCTTACTGGTTTTTAAATTTTATTCTATTGTTCCCCTAAGCTCTTTTGTTTTTGTTTTCTTTTCTTTCTTTCTTTTTTCTTTTCTTTTTCTTTTTTCTTTTTTTGGGTTGTTGTAACAGGGTTTCTCTGTGTACCAGGCCGGCCTCAAACTCACAAAGATCCACCTGCCTCTGCCTCCCAAATGCTGGGATTAAAAAAGGCGTGCAACCACCTTGCCTGGCTTGTTTCTTGTTTTCCGAGACCGGGTTTCTCTGTGTAGCCTTGGCTGTTCTGGACTCACTTTGTAGGTCAGGGGGCCTCAAACTTACAGAGATGGAATGCCTCTGCTTCCAGAGTGCTGGGACAAAAGATGTGTGCCCTTCCTCTAAGCTCTTTTTTTTGGGGGGGGGGGGAGGGAGACAAGTTTTCTCTGTGTAGCCTTGACTATCCTGGACTCACTTTGTAGACTAGGCTGGCCTTGAACTTACAGCAATCCACCTGCCTCTGCCTCCCTCCCAGGTGCTGGGATCATAGGTGTGCGCCACCACCGCCCGGCACTCCTCTAAGCTCTTAAACACACTTTTTGTATTAATACACATTAAGGACAGATTTCTATAAGTGGAGTTAATTGATTAAATAAAATACTTTGGAGCTGGGAGGATGGCTCAGTGGTAGAGTATGTGCTACTCTTCCAGAGGACTCAAGTTAGGCTGCCAGCACCCAAATAGGGTGGATCACAACAGCGCACAACTCCAGCATTATTGGGTACCCCTAGCTCATCAGGCACCTGCATTCATATAAACACATACATAATCTAAAGTAAACCTTTACCTCACCTCTCCAGTGCTAGATTATAGGTTATGTGCTACCACCCTGGTTTATGCAATGTGTGAGGTCCAATCCAGGGCTCTGTGAATGTTAGGCAAGCATTCTTTATCAAATAAGCTACAACCTTTAACACACTTGAGACTTTATATAAGTTCACATAAAATCAAGAGCAAATTAAAGATTTTAATTTCAACACCAATAATCTGCATGATATATTAACTCCAAGAACAGGATAAGGCAGATCAATGCTCTCCATACCAACAAGCCTGAAACTGGGATGTTTTACAATTAATGACAGGCTAATCTAATCGGCATTGTAATAGAACATGCTAATTGCGGCACAATGCAGTGTATAATTTTATGACAAATACAGCTGGCAACTATCAGGCCTGTATCATCGAACAGTTACACATTAACACTTACTCAGTTATAATACCATAGGCATTTTTCCCCATGAAAAGAAAGTATGGCAGCCAGGCTTGGTGTCGCACGCCTTTAATTCCAGCACTGGGGAGGCAGAGGCAATCGGATCACTGTGAGTTCAAGGCTAGCCTGGTCTACAAAGCTAGTCTAGGACAGCCAAGGCTACACAGAGAAACTCTGTCTGGAAAAAACAAAAAACAAAAGAAAGCACTGCAATTATGGAACTTTGCAGTTAAGGGTTCCCTATTGTTAGCCCCGTTACTAAGAGGCCTTACTCAGCAAGTCCTTGGGTGGCTGCCTAGCACCACATGTGGGGAGTATGCCTATGACCCCAGCACTGGTGAGGTAGAGGCTGGAGGATTATAAATTCAAGGTTGGGTTACCCTTGACAACACAGAAGTTTGAGCCAGCATCAGATACACGAGATACTCTCTCAGATACATGTATTAATATAGAATTAAATGTAATCTCTATGCTTTAATCCCTTTCTATTTTATAATTTATGTATATGGGTGTTTGGTATATGGGTGTTCTGGCATGCTCGCCAGAACAACCAGGATCCCCTGGAAGGAGTCACAGAGGGCTGTGACCTGCCAGGCAGGAGCTGGGAATTGACCCAGGCCCTCTGAACAGAAAGGGCTGCTGAGGGATGCAGAGCTCAGCAGATAGCTTACCATGTGAGGAGGCCTCTCTTCCTCACGTTCCCCACATCTCAGTAGCATCCCATTATGGGAAGATCCCAGTGTTCAACGATTTCCATACAGACAAACTTGTAAGCTAATTCTTAAACTTTGCCTATTTAGGGGCTGGAGAGATGATGGCTCAGTGGGAAAAGGTGCTGACTGCTCTTTTAGAGACTGGGGTTCAAATCCCAGCACCCACATGGCAGCTCACAACTGTCTGCAACTCCAAGATCTGACACCCCCAAACAGACATACAAGCAGGCAAAAGCACCAAGGCATATAAACTAAAAATAACTTTAGAAAAACAGAGGGACCAGGAGCCAACCAGGAAACTAAGAATACCAAGAGCTGGGAGTAGACAAAATGGCTGGGTCATATAGGAATCAGTAAAGCCAGGATGACTCTGTAACAAGTGGACTGGCGGCCAGAGTCAGCTTTGATGTTAAAAGGCACCCAAGTCATTTGGCCTAAGTTTGCGACCTAACATTCCTGTTGTCTAAATTAAAGCACAAGTATACTTCTTTCTTTCCTCATCCTGTTACCGTCACACAGCAATCTTTTAATAAGACAAACCACCACTAGTCAATCTTCAAAAGCTTACAATCTGAAAGGATCCTAATCTTGGGAATCTGGCTTTAATCTAATTAAATATAAATAGACTATTCCGGGCCAGCCGAACCTAGAGACCCTGCCTCAAAAAGAAAGCTGGGCGGTGGTGGTGCACGCCTTTTATCCCAGCACTTGGAAGGCAGAGTGATCCCTGAAGAGTTCGTGGCCAGTCTAGTCTACAGAGGGAATTCCAGGACAGCCAAGGTTACAGTGAAAAGCCCAAAATTTTAAAAAAATTAAATTAACTGATCTTGGATTAAGGGTTGCAGCTCTGTGAGAGGGTGCTGGCCTAACATATACAAGGCCGTAGGTTCTATACCCACCATGAATATTAAATGAATGCCTTATTGTCACTTGTAAAAAAGGCTACTGCCCATTTTTTAAACTGAGCAAATCTTCTAATGCAGAGATGGTTGCCCAAAAGTCCGCTGAGCCACGTGTTCACCTGACCACCCCGGCTCTTGACTTTTCACATCCTGTGGGAAGCCCGGGGATTTGAAGATACTCAAATGTGCTCAGCTGTGCGACCTCTCCTTAAGTCTTATCCAGCTCCCTGTTTGTCCCGCACAAGCCTTTAGGCTCAACATCTCCATTTCACCTACCTTAAAGATGGCGTAGCCAACGGACGTTTCAAACAGGACCAACATGGTGAGGCCGCGTCAGGACGCTACGCGGCTAGCCGCGAGCCCTTGCGCCACTGCAAAAACCTAAACTCTAGGCCACTCAAGGCCAGTTAGGCCTCAGATGCGAAAGCGCAAACGCGTTTGCCTCCACGCAAGAACGCAGCCCACGTTGGCAAAGCGTTCCACACCTCTCCGCATGGAGCAGCAAGTAGGAGTTTCTCCTTCTCCAAGGATTCTGGGACGTAACGTCATTTCCGGCCAATCACTGCCGCGGAGCGTGAAGTCATTTCCGGGTTTTCCCCGCCAACAGAAGAGTCCAGGGAGAGAGGCGGCATCAAAATATCGCGAGACTTCTTACCCAGACACGGTTTTTGGGCTCTTCAGTTTACACGTTCTGTGTAAATTATAATTACAATACATAATGTTTATATGTATTTATTTGTAATCTACAGCACACTACACCATGCCCCGACATGTAAATGGTCTCAGGGAGGAAAAAAGTTTTATTCCTGACCCATGTTCTACATGGGGCTCAAAACCATGACTTAACTCCAGTTCCAAGGGATCCGACGCTCTTTACCTCCGTGGGAAACAGGCACACACTTGGTACATGCAGGCAAAAACACTGATTAAATAAATAAATACACCTTTATTTTTATTTTGTCTGTATGAAATGTGCATGTTTGTATATAAGCGCACTGTATGCAGGGTCTGGTGCTCGGAAGAACTGTACAAGTGGAATTGTAGGGAGCTGTAAGATGCCACGTGGGTGCTGAGAAGCCAGCCAGGCCCTCAGCAAGGACCTATAACCTCTAGCCCCAACACAAGGGCTTTGTTGTTGTTGTTTGTTGTTTTTTTCCGACACAGGGTTTCTCTGTGTAGCCTTGGCTGTCCTGAACTCGCTTTGTAGACCAGGATGGCCTCAAACTCACAGAGATCTTCCTGTCTCTGCCTCTGCCTCCCCAGTGCCAACCCCGACCCCCACCATGCCAACCCCGTTACCCCCACCACAACACAAACACCCTCCCCTCGGCTACAAAGACTTTTATAACCAGGACCATTCCTGGTTGATCTTTTTCTCTAGCCAAACTGGTTTTTACCACAGATTTCTTTTGTAGCTATAAATATATATTCTGGTTTTGTTGTGTTTAAAATTATCCCAAAGTGGCCAGGCACAGTGGCACAAGCCTTTAATCCCAGTACCTGGGAGACAGAGGCAGGTGTATCATTGTGAGTTTGAGGACAGCCTGGTCTACAAAGCGAGTTCAGGACAGCCAAAGTTAGACAGAGAAACCTGTCTCAAAAAAACAAACACAAACAAACAAACAAACAAAAAATCCCAAAGTATGAATTTAAGCATGTCTCAGTATAATTTCTTTTTGCTATAGTTACTATTATTGTTGTTGTTGTTGTTGTTGTTGTTATTTTTGTTTTGTTTTTCAAGACAGGGTCTCTCTTTGTTACCCTTGGCTGACCTGGACTTGCTTTTTATTCACAGTGATCCGCCTGCCTCTGCCTCACGAGTGCTGGGATTAAAGACGTGCGCCACCACGCCCGGCCTCACTCTTATTTCTTTAATGGGAACTTTCAGCCTCAGTGGGTGGGTTTATTTTAAGACAAAGTCTTATGTATCTCAGCCTGGCCTCAAACTCATTATGTAAGCCGGGCGTGGTGGCGCACACCTTTAATCCCAGCATTCGGGAGGCAGAGGCAGGTGGATTGCTGTGAGTTCAAGGCCAGTTTGGTCGACAAATTGAGTCCAGGACATCCAAGGCTACACAGAGAAACCTTGCCTCAAAAAACCAAACCAAAACAACAAAAACCAAAACAAAACAAAAAAAACCCCACAATTCATTATGTAGCTGAGAATGACCTTGATGTTTTGTTTGTTCGTTTGGACGGGGTCTCTATATAGCCCTGTAACCATGTGCTGTAACTATGTAGACCATGGTGGCGTCCAACTCATGGAGACCCACCCACCTCTGCCTCCACAGTAGTGCGATTATAGGCACATGCCACCACACGGCGTTTACTGGTGCTGGGGATGAAAACCAAGGCTTGTTGCGTGGTAGGCAAGCACTCTACTCACTGAGCCACACCCGCAGCCCTGTTTTGGTGTTTTTGGAAACAGGGTCTCAGTATCGTAGTAGCCCAGGTTGGCCTTGACTCGTTGCCCTCCCGCCTCAGCCTCCAGAGTGCATAACGGTCTATGTTCAGCAGCTGGATTCAAACGCCCCAGTTCCTCCATAAATCTGGCTGCCAAGAGAAGTAAAACTTTGCTTGTCTAGGCCTAAACGTTACTTTGCAATCTCCTGAAGATTGTGGGAGATTAAGTAACTTGATGTTCTCCAGCAGTTTCACAGCGTGGATAAAGAGGAAGCCGAAAGGGGTTCCCAGTGTGCAGGCAAGAGAGCAGCTGATTAGAGCTGTAGTCAAATTCATCATTTTTAGGGAGAGGAGAGGAACCAGAAAGGAACAACAGTATGATGGGCAGTCTTGATGTGGGAGAAGGATGTGTGCGTAGATGGATGAGCCCCAAGTACTGTCTCTTTATAGTTTCAGCTCCTACTGTTTTTGTGTTTTGTGTCCTTAATATAAGTGTCATTTCCTGGACAGTTCTGTCTGAGGTTTATGCTTACCTGTGCCCAAATACGTATATGGTGCTGTTCATCAGATAAGATCTGATTAGGTAATTTTTTTCTTTTTGGAGACAGGGTTTCTGTGTGTAGCTGATTAAGTGAGCTTTTTAAAATTTATTTATTATTTTTGTTTGTTTGTTTGTTTTTCTAGCTCTGTGTCCTGGAGTTTTTTTTTTTTAATTTTTAAAAAGATTTATTTATTTATTGTTTATACAGTATTCTGTCCGCATGTATGCTTGGGCACCAGATCTCATTAAAGATGGTTGTGAGCCACCAGGTGGTTGCTGAGAATTGAACTCAGGACCTTAGGAAGAAAAGATAGTGCTCTTAACCTCTGAGCCATGCCTCCAGTCCCCTGATTAGGTAAGTTTTAACACTTAAATAAAGACAGCCTGGCCTGGTGGTGCAAGGCTTTAAACTGAGCACTAGGGAGGCAGAGGCAGGTGGATTTCTATGAGTTTGAGGCCAGCCTGGTCTACAAAGTAAGTCCTGGACAGCCAAAGCTACACAGAGAAACCCTGTCTCAAAAACCAAATGAAACCAAGCAAACAAACAAACAAAAAACCCAAAAATATTTAAATAAAGGAATTCCTTCAGGGAGTAAAATTCTCTGTACTGTATGGAAGCATCCCCTGTGACTAAAAAGCCAATGGCCTATTAGCTGAGGCAGGAAATAGGAGGTGGGAGTTCCGGCAGAGAGGGACAAACTGGGATAGAGTGAGGGAGAGATTTGCCCCAGATTTTGAGGAAGGCAGACACATGAAACTGAGGAGTGGTAACTAGCCACGTGGCATACATACACTAGAGTCAAAGTTTATGGCCTAGGCATTTATTCGTCAACAATAAGTCTCAGGTCCTTATTTCAGAAAATGGGGCACAGGAGGAAATCCCAAAGTTACACTTTTCGTTACATTTGTATCCCAGGGCCTGGGGACTCAAACCTTTAATCCCAGCACTGTGCAGGCAAAGGCAGGTAGATCTCTGTGTATCATTTTTTTTTTCTAAAAGTTACCAACACTATTTACTCAATGAGAACTCTCTTGTGCGCGTTTTCCAGAATTTGTCCTTGAAAATTGCAGCTTAAACAATACCCTCGATACTAGCCTTCAAAATTCCTTGAGGTACCTTATTAAACAAAGTCCTGGGTCAAGGAGAAATGGTACCAAGAAATATTAAAAGGAAAATATGAGGGGCAGAAAAGATGGCTTGATGGTTAAGAGCACTTCAGCTGCTCTTCCAGGGGACTCCAGAATTCTGCCTCCAGTGCCCACAGCAGCCTGTAACTCCGGGTCCACGGTACCTGCTTTGCTCTGTAAGCTTCCTTGGGCATCTGCTTATGTGTGGCTTCTGCACAGGCATACACACACAAATAAAAGTAATACAGATTTGAAAAGGAGACTATGGGAGAGCACAGGTAATAAGGACTTATAGTTTTAACCTAGGAAGAGGAAAATAAGAAACATAGCTCTCTCTGCAAATTGCAGTTCTGTCTGTGTTCCAGCTAGAAGGCAAGTTCCCATAGAAGTTTGTCTTGATGGACAGGGCTGGCAGGGAAAGGCCCCTGTTGCCAAAGCCTCACCCCCTGAGTTTGATACCCAGCACAAAGAAAAGGAAAATTGAGTTCTGTCGACTGTTCTCTGACCTCTTCTCCCACGACATGGCCTGGTTAGCGCTCCTGTGTGTAACAGCCCTGGCTGTTCTGGAACTCTCTCCATAAACCAGGCTGACCCCGAACTCACAGAGATCCTCCTCCCTCTGCCTCCCAAGTGCTGGAACTAAAGGCATGTGCCACCACCGCCTGGTTGATTTGCTCTTTCTATGTACTAAAATAAACCTTTCTTTCTTACAAAGAATTTCATGACCTTATTTATTTATATTGTGAACACACACTCTTACTCGGTAATCTGAGTCCATCTTGAATTCTCATCCTCCTGCTCAGCCTCTTCAGTGCCAGCACCACAACGGTGCACCATGCCCAGAGGTGAGGGGCAAGTTTGCTTATTTTTCTTTTTAAATCAGTGTAGGTTAAATGGATAATTATCATTCTTGCAGTTAGGATGCAATAGTAGTGCTCAACCAACCACTCTATCTATCTATCCTCCATCCATCCATCCACCCATCCATCCATCCATCCACCCATCCATCCATCCATCCATCCATCCACCCATCCATCCATCCACCCATCCATCCATCCACCCATCCATCCATCCATCCTCCCTTCTGCAGGAGATAAAACCTCACGATTCCCATATTCTAATATCGAGCTATATACATCTTCAGGTGACAAAGAGAGCCTTTCAGTTTTATGAAGATTTTTGTGCTGGGTGCTGGCCATGTTGGTGAGCACATTTAGGACACGAGGCAGGCCAATCAAGGAGTTCAAGGCCAGCCTTGGCAACATAGCTGAGTAAGGCAGGATATTAGCAAGCATGAGGTCGTTGGCTTGATCCTCACTGTAAGAAACATGTGTATGTGTGCACGCATGTGTGCTGCTGCACCCCCCCCCCCCACTCCCCAGGTAGGGGAGATTTCAAATCAAGAGAACCTCCAAGATAGAGAATTTATTCTTCTTTACTCTTTGCCTTGAAAAATATCCCTGCTATAGTAAACCAGATGTGTTAAGGCAAGAAGATGGGTTGCATTTACAATTTCAGAGGTGGAGAATAATTGATGATAAGCATTGGGAAATTTAAGCTTGGAAGTAAGGAGATGGGGAAATATTTCAGGATATTGGAAATTAATTTCACCTTCAGTGACAACAGTCAGAACCTCAGAATATAGGAAAGACAGTGAGCTAGAAAATGAGTCTAAACTGGACTTGGTGGCGCACAACTTTAATCCCAGCACTCAGGAGGGCAGAGGCAGGTGGATTGCTGTGAGTTCGAGGACAGCCTGGTCTACAAAGTGAATCCAGGACAGCCAACCAAGGTTAACACAAAGAAATCCTGTCTTGGAAAAAACCAAAGAAACACACAAACAAACAAACAAAAGGGGAAAAAAAAAACATTGGCTGGGGGCTCAGAGGTTAAGAGCACTGGCTGTTCTTCCAAAGGTCTTGAGTACACTTCCTAGAAACCATATGGTGGCTCACAGCCATCTATAATGAGATCTGATGTCCTTGTCTGGCATGCAAGCAGAATACTGTATAAGTAAAAAGAAATAAATTTGTTTAAAAAAAAAAACAAACTTGGAGGCTGGATGGTGGTGGCACATGCCTTAATCCCAGCACTCAGGAGGCAGAGGCAGGCGGATCACTGTGAGTTCGAGGCCAGCCTGGTCTACAAAGTGAGTCCAGGACAGCCAAGGCTACACAGAGAAAACCCTGTCTGTAGGAGAGGGGGGTAGGAGTGGTGGCGGGAGCTTTAGGCACTATGGCGGGATAGTTTCTCAGTTAGTTCAATGTAAATTAACCTGACTAATCCTGACACTGGCCTACTTCCCAGCCACATGCCCAGTGACCTGCCATCGTAGTCTCGCCCTGGCTACTCCTGCTCCATCCATGTCCATGGCGACTCTCCCTGCTCCCCCGCACCGCCCCCCACCCCCTCACTGGGAGCAGAAGTCCTGCCTTATCTCTCTTGCCCAGCTCTAGGCTGTTCAGCTCCTTATTAACCAATGAGAAGTGATGAAGAACAATTTTTACACAACCCTGAGCTGTGAGATGCTTCACAGAAATTATTATGCCAATGTCCAGACCGCAACCAGATCTCTGGATACAGAAATCAACATTTGCATACACAGTGCACGAACCATCCCCCAACAGTGTGGTTGCTCGGGCCTGTAATCCTAGAGCTCAAAGGCTGAGTCAGAAAGATCATTTTGAGTTCAAGGCTAAAGAAATAAGACCTTGTCTTGATTAAAATAAACCAACTTCCACCTATCTTTTCTTTTCTTTCTTTCTTTTATTTTTATTTTTTATTTATATTTTTGAGACAGGGTTTCTCCGTGTAGCCCTGGCTGTCCTGGACTTGCTTTGTAGACCAGGCTGGCCTTGAACTCACATCAATCCCCTTGCCTCTGCCTCCCAAATGCTAGGATTATAGGCATGTGCCACCTCATCCAGCTTTTTTTCTAATTTTTTTCAATAACTTTTTTTTTGTTGTTTTGCTTTTTTTTTCCCCCCCAAGGTCTTCTGTGGCTCATATAGTCCTCAAACTTACTGTGTAGCTGAGGAGACCATACATTTCTGACCTTCCTGCCTCCACCACCTAAGTAACAACAACTGAGGTCGTAGTTCATCTGGGAGAGTGTTTGCATGGCACAAGAGAAATACTGGGTGGGACATAAGTGGGTATGGCAGCGCACACGTGTGATTGCAGCCCTGGGCGATGGAAGCAGTGCAATCAGAGGTCTAAGGTCATCCTAGCGTATATGGTGAGTAGGCTTCAGGTCAGCCTAGGATTCATGAGAGCTAATTTCAGCAAAATGGCGATCAGGGCGGGGAGACGGCTCTGAAGGTAATGTGTTCACTTTGAAAGCATGGGGAGCTGAACCTGGATTCCTGCACCCACATAAAAGCCAGGTGTGGAGCTCTCCTTTGTCACCCCAGTGCTGGGAGCGGAGTGGAGACAGGAGGATCCCTGGAGATTGCTGACCACAGAGTCTGCCAGTGACAATTTCCAGGTTCACCAGCAGACACTTTGGGTATATTGGCTCAAGCCTGTGAGCCCAGCAATAGAAGGCTAATATAGGAGTCAAAGCCAGCCTGGACTATACACTGTGTGTGTGTGTGTGTGCTTGTTTTGTGCATGTGTGTGTGTTTGTTGTGTGTGTATGTGTGTGCGTGTGTGTGCGTGCGCACATGTGTTTAGAAATTGCAGGTGCTCAAACTTAAAGACTTATAAAAGCATTTTACCACTCAGCTACACCTAGCCACTTTCACAGGCTGTGAAGGTCCCTTATAATTTCATTCTTTTGCCCTCTCTATGGTTGTAAATCACCAAAAGAAACAAAATAGTCTAGGCTAAAATCAGAATTTAATCTCTTGTGTGCATTGTTCATTTTTGCCCCCATCATTACACACACACACACACACACACACACACACACACACACACACACACACACACACACACATATTTGCTTTTTAAAAAAATCTCAGGCCAGGTGGTGGTGGCACACGCCTTTAATCCTAGCACTTCGAAGGTAGAAGCAGGTGGATTGCTGTGATTTCAAGGCCAACCTGGTCTACAAAGCAAGTCCAGAACAGTCAAGGACACACAGAGAAACCCTGTCTCGAAAAACCAAAAAAAACAACCAAACAACGAAACAAAAATTTCAATTGTTCAGTTTTACCAATAAAGACTCAGGAGCCAGTCAGGGAGTGGCACATGCTTTTAATCCCAGCACTCAGGAGGCAGAGGAAACCAGATCTCTGAATTCGAGGCCAGCCTGGTCTACAGAGTGAGTCCAGGAGAGCCAAACCTACACAGAGAAATCCTGTCTCAAAAAACCAAAGCAAAGCAAACCAAACCAAAAGACTGAGGTTCCAGATGCTGGAGTGAAAGCCCTCTCTGCTAGAAAGCACCCAGCTGACCTTCCTCCTCAGCTGATATCTCAAAAAGCCCCTCAAACTGAATGTCTCCCCCTTCTACTTCCTGTGTGTCTATCCACCGTCCTCCTGACTTCCTCTTTCTCTCTCTGTTTTTCCCTATGTTCACTCCCACCTCTTGACCTATCATTGACTTTATTTAATCCTATTTATAATATTCAATCAGAAAGCTCTTGGATGAAAGGTGTGTGTTAGGGCTGAGCCACACCACAACTAGAAACAGGCTTTTCAAGTAAACAATACAATCTCAGAGTTACAGTGTGATCAAATATCCTGCAACATTTCTCCTCTTTTAACTAAATAAAAATAAAAGATTTAAGGCGTAGTGGCCCATGCCTTTAATCCTAGCACTTGGGAGGCAGAGGCAGGTGGATTACTGTGAGTTCCAGGCCAGTCTTGTCTACAAAAGCGAGTCCAAGACAGCCAGGATTGTTACACAGAGAAACCCCGTTTCAAAAGACCTAAATAAATAAATAAATAAATAAATAAATAAATAAATAATAAATAAATAAACAAAAGACTGAAACTCTAACACAGTAAAACTATTTACAATAATGAAGTTATTTCTGCCAAGCTTTCCACAATGTCCAGCTTGGTTATATTTGGCAGTCTTAGGATTAAGTAATTTTGAGTTCAAAGTTCTGTAAAATGTTTGTGTCGGTCTCCTATGAACTCAGCAATGTGAATGTCCTGAAAAGTTTGTAGTCCAAAGCTGATCTTTGGGTGGTGTTTGTGGGGTTAGTGGCAGTCCTGGCCAAGCAGAATTTAGCATTCAATCCAAAGGTGTCCATTGTGCAGAACCTGGCTGCAGAAGAGGCATGGGGCAGTTTTTCCAGGGGTTAGTGTTACCAAAATGCAAGCTGATTCGTTATTGCAGGGCCCCATTATCTTATTGCAGACCTCAAAGGAATGGTCTGTTAGGAATGGCCATGGTTTATTGTAAAAATGTAAACATTTTATATATTTGTTTATTTTATTTATTTTACTTTTTCGAGACACGGTTTCTCTGTGTAGCCTTGGCCGTCCTGGACTTGCTTTGTAGACCAGGCTGGCCTCAAACTCATAGCAATCTGCCTGTCTCTGCCTCCTGAGTGCTGGGATTAAAGGCGTGCGCCACCACTGCCCGGCTTGGTTTGGTTTGGTTGGTTTTTGTTTGTTTGCTTGTTTGTTTGTTTTGAGACAGGGTTTCTCTGTAGAGCCTTGGCTGTCCTGGACTCAATTTGTAGATAAGGCTGGTCTCAAACTCACAGATATCTGCCTGCTTCTGCCTCCTAAAGTGCTGGGATTACAGGTATGCGCCACCATGTTGAGCAGACATCAGCTTTTGAGTTTTCTTCTGCTGAATTTGGTGTTTAAAATGTTCAAGTGCCCGGTGGTGCATGTCTGTAATCCCAGCACTTGGGAGGCAGAGGAAGGCAGATCTCTGTGAGTTCCAGGCCAGACTTGTCTACAATGTGAGACTACACAAGAAAACCCTGTCTTGAAAAACCAAAATAAAATAATAAAAATAAGATGCTTAAATTTTTTGCTGGTCCAGCACATGCCTGTAATCCCAGGGAAGCAGAGGCAGGCAGATCTCTGTGACCATCTACAGTTTTACATTCTAACACAGAATTAAGATTCATGGTTTAGGGCTGGAGCAATGGGATGGCTCAACGGTAGAGAGCACCGGCTGCTCTTCCAGAGGTCCTGAGTTCAATTCCCTGTGTTGGCTCATAACCATCTAAGGTGAGGTCTGGTACCTTCTTCTGGTATGCAGTCTTACGTGTAGACAGAACAGTTTACACATAATACATAAATGAATCTTTAAAAAAATTTAATCTGGGTGTGGTGGCCCATGACTTCAATGCCAGCACTCGGGAGCCGGAGGCAGGTGGATCTCTGTGAGTTCGACGCCAACCTGGTCTACAAAGTGAGTCCAGGACAGCCAGGACTACGAGAGAAACCCCGTCTCAAAAAAACAAAACAAAACAAAAAGACTCAAAAGATAGAGTTGCTATTTATTAAATGTCTGAATGTTGCAGGTTGCATTTTTAAAAGATTTATCTTTTATTTCAGTGTATATGTGTCAGCCTAAATCGGTTTATTTGTTTTTTGGGGGGCTGGGGGTGGGAGTTTCAAGACAGGGTCTCTCTGTGTATTCCTGGCTGTCCTGGACTTGCTTTGTAGACCAGGCTGGCCTTGAACTCATGGAGATCTGCCTGCCTCTGCCTCCCAAGTGCTGGGATTAAAGACGTGTGCCACCACCGGCCGGCTGAATAGGTTTATTTATACCATGAACATGCAGGTGTTAGTAGAAGGCAAAGGGCGTCAGATTCCGAGGCTGTGAGCCACCTGATGTGGGTGCCGGCAACTGAATCTGGTTTCCTTGAAGGGCAGTACGAGCTCTTACCTACTGAGCCACCGCTCCATTGCTACTCTGTGCTCCTTTTCCTTTCGAGACAGGGTGTCATTGTGTAGATCTTGCTGTCCCTGAGCTTGCTATGTGTAGACCAGGCTGTAAATTCAGAGATCTACCTGCCTCTACCTCTAGAGTGCTGAGATTAAAGGCGTGTGCCACCATATTGGCCCTGTAGTTTAAATCTTTTTTCTTTTGTTGTTGTATTTTTTTGTTTTTCAAGACAGGGTTTTTCTGTGTAGCCTTGGATGTCCTGGACTCACTTTGTAAACCAGGCTGGCCTCGAATTTACAGTGATCCATCTGCCTCTGTCTTCCTGAGTGCTGGGATTACAGACATGCGCCACCGTGCCTGGTGAGTTTTCTGGTTTTTTGTTTTGTTTTGTTTCTTTCTCTCCTTACTCTTCCCTGAATGCAAGAAGATCATTGTATTGAAAGGAAGAAGTTTCTATTACAAACAAGGCCACTAAGTCATGGGTTGTAGGTAGCTCCCACCTACAATTTTAAAACTTTTTACAGCGGGAGGCAGAGGCAGGCAGATCTCTGAGTTCGAGGCCAGCCTGGTCTACAAAGCGAGTCCAGGACAGCCAGGGGTGCACAGAGAAGCCCTGCTTTGAAAAACCAACCAACCAAAAAACCTTCAATTAAGCCAGGCACGGTGGCACACACCTGTAATCCCAGCACTTGGGAGACAGAGGCAAGTGGATCACTGAGTTCCAGGCCAGACTGGTCTACAAAGCGAGTCCAGGGCAGCGAAGGATACAGAGAAACCCTGTCTCGAAAAACAAACAAAACCCACAAAAAACTAAAAAATCCTTCAATAGTATTTTAGTCAACTGTAGCCACCAAGACTGTGTCCTAGAGCTAGGAGCATAGTGATCCCCTTTAATCCCAGCACTCAGGAGGCAGAGGCAGGAGGATCTGTGAGTTTGAGACCAGCCTAGTTTACACAGCCGAGTTCTAGAAAGGCTAGGGCTTCTTAGTGAAACCCTGCCTCAAAAAAAAAAAAAAAAAAAAAAAAAAAAATCAATAAAAAAAGATGTGTCCTGAGGGGTCGTCTTTTCCTTGTGGTTTTTAACCAAGGTCGTGAGTGCGGAGGCAGCAAGCAAGAGGAGGTTACAGAAAGCTTATACTGGTAACTCAGTATATTTAGGGAGGATGGAAGAGACAAAAGAATTATCTTGGTTCAACCCTCAGAAGAGCTCAAGGCGTCCAAGAGAGTCCAGGCTGTCAGTTTGCTCCCAATCAGACAGCCTAAGGGCAAAGTGCTCATCTTCCTAGGGTCTAAGAAGGTAGAGGGCCTAGCGGGCCTAGTTCTCCCGCCGGCCGAACTCCCAGTCGGTTTCTTGCTCCCGGCAAGCAACGTACGTCCCAGAAGACCCCGGCCTTCTTCAAGGCGTTTTCCCGCCTCCTTTTCCCGTCTTCCCAAACTCTCCCCTGCGCGCAGCGGAAGTGACGTGCGGCGTAGCGGAAGTCCCTGCAGCCGCGGTGTTGTGCTGTGGGGTAGAGACGGATTTGTAAACCTCAGAGTGAGGTTCTACCTGCCGGAGGCCGCTGTGGTGCGGAGACCCCCGGGTGAAGCCACCGTCACCATGTCTGATCAGGTAGCGGGGCCACGGCCTCGGGGCTCACGGCGGTCGGCCGCTGGCTGGGGCTGGGGGGGGTGGTGGTGGTGGAAAGGAGGCGCGGGGGAGGGGATGCGGCTGGCGGGGGGGAGGGGGCTGCCGGTGAGGAGGGGGCCGCGAGGGACGCCGATGGCCTGGCTGAGTCGAGCCGAGCCGCCTGGGATCGCGGGGCTCCGTGGTCCACCCGCCCCCGGCGGCCCTCTCCTCGCTCCCCCCCACTCCCTCCCCACGCTGCCGGCCGCTGCGTCTCTCTCGACGGCTTCCAGGTTTCTCACGGGTCCGCCGGGGGCCAGGCCAGCTCCCTGGTCCCTAAGAGCCACCAGAGGGAAAACGACCGTTTCCTTTCTGAGGACTGATGGCAGAAGCGAGGCCCTAGGCCCAGTTATGTAACGGGAGGGGACTCCCTGACTGCGAGCCTAGGTGGCCCTGAAAAGCGGTTCGACTCCACTTCGGGGTCTTGGTCCCGGACATTGCGGGGCGGCGAGGGAGCCTTGTGTGAGGGGTTCCTGGGAACCCCGAAGACGCTGCTTTCCGTTGTGTTTGCCTGGAAGGCCAGTCCGCCCCTGCTCACTTCTGAGGCTTTTTTTTTTTTTTTAACCCCATCCGGGGGTGCGGAGCGGTCGGCTCTTTCTCTGTACTTTCCATTTCTTACTCGGGATTGGTCTACCAACTCTCCAGTTGCTGGAGCGCGCAGCGTAACCGTGAAACAACAAACTGTTAAAGAGTACCATTACCAGTAAGCCATTTCATCTGGGCATTAACCTGCAGATGATTGGTCCTTTTAAAAATAATAGCACATTTTTTTTGTTCTTTGACAATTTCATACATGTAAACGACATATCTTGAGCATGTGCACCACCAGACTAATATTTTTGAGGATAGTTGCAGGATATTTGCAGAAAGCTGCTAATTAATAATAAAATGCTGTTTGTCATTTTTGACTTTTACTTCTTTAGTGATAATTATTAAACTTTTCCATTCAACTCCACAATGTAATTGAACTTTTACTTTTTATTTTCCTTTTTGTTTTTGTTGTTTGTTTGTTTTTTCTTTTTGGTTTTTTGAGAAACGTTTTCTCTGTGTAGCTTTGGAACTCACTCTGTAGACCAGGTTGTCCTTGAACTTAGAAGGATCCACCTGCTTCTGCCTCTCGAGTGCTGGGATTAAAGATTCCCCACCCCCGTTTATTTTTTGTTTTTTCAAGACAGAGCTTCTCTGTGTAGCCATGGCTGTCCTGGAACTCTGTAGGACAGGCTGTCCCCCAGCTCATAGTGATCCCCCTGTCTCTGCCTCCTGTGTGCCTCACCACAGACTGGCCAGGGTGCTTCTATTTTTATAGCCTACCCATACTGTCGATTAGTTGTGGGTGGATTTACCTATGAGTAATCTGGGTTAATTCCTATTTTGGGATAGAAACTACTTTATGAGAAATCTGCTCAGACGGTTGTTTACTTAGTTACCAGGGAGCAAAGATCAAGTGTAAATGCTTGGTTTCATCCACCTTTTATTTTGGAAGGAACTAGATAGAAAGCTTGTTAGCCTGATGAAAAGGCACCATCAGAAAGAGTTATACAATAAGTTTTAGGATTATTTTTGCTCCAGTTTGAAATCGTCTTGTAAAAAGAAAATGAAGCAAGAAAAAAGGACCCTAGGACACAGGTTGTTTTCAGGGGATCTGTGAAGCCACGCTGTGTTATAGGACTCACTCCCCCAGGATTACTGGGCGTGGACAAAGGGCCTCACATGGGTTGACAGGCAAGCACTATGCCACTAAATCCTTATGTCTCCTTTTTATTTAGTCTAAGTTGCCTAGGTAGGTCTTGAACTTCATTCTGTAGCACAAGATGTCTTTGAACTTGGAGTACTCCTTCTTGGCCCTGCAGTGTAGCTGGGGTTAGAGTTACACTGCCACACCTAGTTGGTGTGTGGTTTATTTTTTTCTCATTCTTTTAAAAGATTTCTTATTATGTATACAGTGCTTTGCCTGCATGTACACCTGCAGGCCCGAGGAGGGCATCAGATCACATTATAGATGGTTGTGAGCCATCTATGGATGGATGTGGTTACTGGGAATTGAACTCAGGACCTCTGGAAGAGCAGACATTGCTCTTAACCTCTGAGCCATCTTTCCAGTCTTTTTGTTTGTTTTGTTTTTTTCGAAAGAGGGTTTCTCTGTGTAGCCTTAGCTGTCCTGGACTCACTTTGTAGACCAGGCTGGCCTCAAACTCACAGTGATCCACCTGCCTCTGCCTCCCGAGTGCTGGGATTAAAGGCGTGCTCCAGCACATCTGGCCCTTAGAATTCTTTCATGGATGCTTAGTGAATTTTTTTAGAAACGGGACCAAAAATTGGGAGCAAATCTTTTCACCTTTCTTTTATTTATTTTTTCCCCTGGATTCTTAACTCTGTAGCCTTGGCTGGCCTGGAACTCCTGAGTGCTGGGATTAAAGATATGTACCACTACACTTGGCAAAACAAGTCCTTTTTAATTGAGCTACACATTAAAACAATTTGCAACAGTATGAAATAGTGCTATTCTTAGGGATTTTGTCTTTTAAAAATGATAAAAATGTATGCTAACATTTTAGGGATTATTATTTAGTTTTCCAAGACAAGGGTTTCTCTGTGTAGCCCTGGCTGTCCTGGAACTTGCTGTGTAGACCAGGCTGCTCTCAGACCGTCTACCTCTGCCTCCCGAGTGTACACCACTGCTTCTTTGTTGATAGGATTTTAAATAATTGAGAGTCTGTTAGTAGATTTAGGAACTGTTGCATTAGGCTGAATGACTATATTATTACATTATTAGTTCCCAGAACAAGTTCTGAATTGAATGTTAAAGATTTAGAGATGCCGGTTAAGTGAATCCTTGCTTCTGAGAGGCTGACTAATAAGTGAGAGCAGGAACCACCAGATACTGCTGTGTAATAGCAAAAGCATGAGACTGAACTGTCTCAGAAGGTAGCCTAGAGTGTATGCTCTCAGGTTGGGGGTGCATTGATAATGTGTGTGTCTTAAACACAAGGATTCCTTGGGTGCTCTAGTGCTCATGTGCGTTTTATTTTCTGAGGCCACTCTTGGAATTGGAAGTTTTTTATCTTGTGCTTAAAATAGTGACTTTAAATAATAATTTCAGGGGCTGGAGAGATGGCTCAGAGGTTAAGAACACTGTCTGTTCTTCCAAAGGTCCTGAGTTCAATTCCCAGCAACCACATGGTGGTTCATAACCATCTATAATGCAATCTGGATCCTCTTCTGGTGGGAATATTGTATAAATAATAAATAAATCTTTAAAAAAAAAAAAGAGAGATAAATAATAATTTCAGGTTTTCTCTTTGTTTTGAGGTGATCTGACTGTGTATCTAAGCTGGTAGTGATCCTGCTGTTTTCGCCTTCCCAAATTTTGGGATTACAAGTGTATGCCACCATGTCCTGCTGTAACTTTAAAATAAGTGGATGTCCTTTCTGGTTTTTCGAGGCAGGGTTTCTCTGTGTAGCCTTTGCTGTCCTGGAATTCAATCTATAAACCAGGCTGGTGATCCACCTGCCTCTGCCTCCTGAGTGCTGGGATTAAAGGCATGAGCCACCACTGAGTAGCGGTAGTAAGAACGAACTTGCAAGCTGGGCATGGTGGTGCATGCCTGAAATCCTAGTATTTGGGAGGTAGAGGCGGGTAGATCGCTTTGAGTTCCAGGCTAGCTTAGTCTACAAAAGCAAGTCCAGGACAGCTAAGGCTACACAGAGAAACCCTGTCTCTTTAAAAAACAAAAACAAAAACAAAAACAAACTTGCAGTTATCTTTAGTCTACCACGTGACTTGTGTTTCTGCTGCTGTAATAGCATTAGTTTCTACAGTGTTCTTTATAGCTTCTTGTTATTAATCTCTGCTGATCCTGGCAACAGTTTCAGTTTGCAGGAAAAAAAAATTGTTGTATATTAAAATGTAAGTTATATATATACCATTCAAATACTAGAGCATGTTAAACTATAGCAGTTAACGTTAGCATCTAGTTAGTAGTGGATATTTTAGTTATTTCATGTCCTAGGAGAGGAGTGCTGTATATTCTGTCATCTTCCTGGATGAGTTAGTGTTGCTAGTAGATATTGCAAACTGCTTATAATGCAACATTTTAATTATAACTTTTATAGTGTATTGAAACAGTGTGATAGGGTAAAAGTGTTCACAGTTGAGTAGTTAGAATTTCAATTTATTTTATTTTATTTTGGGGGTAATAAGACAGGGTCTCTGTAGCCCTGGCTATTCTGGAATGCCTTTTTATGTAGACCAGGATGGCCTCTTGACACCTGAGATTAAAGGTGTACACGTGCACACTCTGAGAGTAAAACATTTTTCAAATAATTGTGATACTCCTATAGTAGTTATGTTAGCTCTGTTATAATGTTTACATATAATATTCCTTACATAAGTATCTTTCTATTTTTTTTTTTCGAGGCAGGGTTTCTCTATGTTAGCTTTGGCTTTCCTGGACTTGCTTTGTAGACCAGGCTGGCCTCGAACTCACAGCGATCCGCCTGCCTCTGCCTTCAGAGCGCTCGGATTAAAGGCATGCGCCACCATGCCTGGCTCTTTTTCTAAGTTTTAAAAAAGATTTATTTCATTTTTATGAGTGCTCTGCTTGCTTGCATGTATGTGTATGTACCATATGCTTGCTTGGGGCCTCTGGAAGTCACAATAGCATCAAGTCTCCTGAACTGGAGTTCAGCATGATTGTGAGCTGCCTTGTGGACTGGGAACTAAGCCTGGCTTGTCCTCTGGAAGAGCAGAGGACATGGAGCCCTCTCTAGCCATGCATTTGGATTGCTGTAGATAATAGTCAAAACATCTTGTGAATATTTTCATAGATAATTGTGATACTCAATTTTTAACAGACTTGTAGGTAAGTTGACAGATTATATTATTGAGCACCTTAGTTTTGTGGTTCAAAACTTGGATATTTCTGGAGAATGTCTTTAGAGATATGTTGTGACCCCTCCCCCTCTTCTTCCTCTTGACTCTTTGCATTTAGTTGCCTTTTTGGAGTTAATGAGGCTCTGAAGGAAAAGACAGGAAGGAAGGAGGAAGGGTGGCGTTCTGGTCTCCTGCTGGATCTAGAGCCAGTTATTTAAAGGTGTGCTGAAACTTAGAGGTGATCAGGAGTCCATGTACTGATTTAAAACAATTTTTTTTTTGAGACAGACCAGGGTGGCTTTGAACTCAGAGTGACCCTTCTGCCTTTGCCTCTGCAACTACATCACACCGCACACACACTGCACTGTGTTTAAAATACGTGGATGAGCTGAGTGTGTTGGCAAATGCCATGATCTCTGTGAAACCCTGTCTCAAGCCACAGAAAAGGGATGGGCAGAATCCCATGGACAGTAGTTTAAGCCTTTTATTATATTTATTTTTGTGGGTATGTGTCTTTGTTTACACACATGCCATGAGTTCACTTGCCGATTAGAGGACAACTTTGTGGCGTTGGCTTTGTTTCCACTGTGAAGTGTTCAGGAGTTGATCTCAGGATGTCAAGCTTGGCAGTACTTTTATTCACTGTTCCATCTTCCTAGCTCACACATGCTACTGCTTTTTGCTTTTTAGTTTTATTTCTGTTTATATGTCCTATGAGTATATACCACATGTGTTTGGGTACCCAAGGAGGCCAGAAGAAGGCATCAGATTCCCTGGAGCTGGAGTTACAATTAGTTGTGAGAGAATTGAACTCCAGTACTTTGCATAAAACCCAAGATCTCTTAATTGCTAAGCTATCTTTCCAGCCTCCCAATGAATGTCATTGTTATATTACATTCCAGACTATTTTTACTGCAAGGCATTTATACAGAGAGGTCTGCCTTTTGAAGTATGTCACAGTAGTTATATAGGCCTTTTTTTTTTTTGAGACAGGTTCTTTTGTTTTGTTTCTGTTTTTTCAAGACACGGTTTCTTTGTGTAATAGCCCTGTAACACAGGCTGCCCTGGAACTCACTGTGTCGACCAGGCTTTGAACTAAAAAGCTCTGGCTGCCTCTGCCTCCGACTGCTGGGATTAAAGGCATGCGTCACCACTGCCTGGCCTGAGGCAGGTTCTTACGTTGTAGCCCTTGCGGGCCTCACACTTGTGGCAGTCTTTCTCCCTCAGCATCCTGAGTGTTGATTACATCTTTGAAGATCCATTGAGTACAGGACTTGCTTTAAAAGTAAGCCAAATGATACTATACTTGTTTATAGTACTTTTTTGTCAGGGTTGCTTTGGGATCGATAGATCTTAGGTTGAATAAGTATGCTGCTAGTTTTTCTCATGAAACAAATGTAGATATAGCTTGTATTTGTGTATAGGTAGGGGAAAATGTCGAAAGAAAAGGTTATTTTATTTCATGTCTCACTAGACAGGTATTAAAGGGCCATTTACACATGGAGAAATAATGGTCCTGTTTGGTTGGTTTTTTGTTTTTTCCCAAGACAGGGTTTCTCTGTGTAGCCTTGGCTGGCCTGGCTGGCCTCAAATTCACAGCAATCCACCTGCCTCCTGAGTGCTGGGATTAAAGGCTGCACTATCACGGCCCGGCATTAACCTAACCTTTAAAGTGAGTTATGGCTTATCTATTCTAGTCCAGATCTTTGTGCTGTTTCATTCAGTTTGACCCATTGCCCACCAAGCCATCTTGCTCAGGCAGTTTTTTGTTTTTGTTTAGTTTCTTCAAGACAGGGTTTCTCTGTGTAACAGCCCTGGCTGTCCTGGACTCACTTTGTAGACCAGGCTGGCTTTGAACTCACAGCGATCCTCCTGCCTCTGCCTTCCAAGTGCTAGGATTAAAGGCCTGGGCCACCACACCCAGATTTAACATTTTAATAATGGATTGAAGAATTAAAGTTGCTCAATTTTATTTTGTTGGGCCTTCCTTAGGAAATAAAGAATATTTTTTAAGTTTAAATGCATTTTATAGTGGAAAATTTTTATTATAGAAAACTTAAATGTGTCTACAGTGCATTTTATAGTTCATAGCTCATTTTATTTTTTTTAAATCTACAGCATCCTGCACCATTCCTTTTTTGTTGTTGGGCTTTCCAGAAAGGGTTTTTCTGTGTAGTCCTAGTTGTCCTTGACTCACTTTGTAGACCAGGCTGGCCTGGAACTCAAAGAGATCCTATTTGTTTTCCGAGCCTGGCTTTCAGGCATTCACATATAAATAGGGCTATAAAATTTTTTTAAATTATAATTACATTATTTTTACCCTTTCCTCCCTCCAAACCATCCCTTTTGCTCTTTGAAATTCCTGGCCTCTTTTTATTTAATTGTTACATGTGTGCGTGTATATTCCCAAGAACATAAATACAACTTACACAGTCTGGATACTGTTACTTGTAAGACTGTTGTTTACTCTTGGCATTCCTTAGTAGTTCTTAGGAGTTCTCGTGAGTTCTCCCTGCCTCATCTGCGTTAGTGTGTCTGCTGCTGTCACCCTTTTCAGGTCTTGTTTAAGCATCCATGTTGATAAGACTTCACGGGTGTTTGGCTTCTGACATTTCTATGAGACACAATCCACAGTCTCACAGCAAACTCCCTGTGAAGGATTTTTTTTTCTTTTAATGTACCTATAGTACTATATCCTACTTCCTTTACTCTCTTTTCTCCCTACTCACCCTCTTATTTATATATTTATTTATTATTTATTATTTTTTTTGTGTGTGAGGGGCAGGGTCTCACTGTGTAGTCCTAGCTGGGCTAGCTTCAAACCACAGAGGTCAGTCTGAATGCTGGGATTGAAGGTTTATGCCACCAGGCCCAGCCTTGTATCCTACTTTTCAAAAGGAATATAATAATGTTTTCAACAATCAAATAGGTACTGGAAAGATGGCTTAGCAGTTAAGAGTACTGGCTGTTCTTCAGAGGGCCCTGGTTTGATTCCCAGCACCCATGTGATGGCTCATAACTACCTGTAACTCCAGTTTTCAGGGCTCCAATGCCCTTTTCTTGCCTCTCTGGGCACTACATGCATGTGGTACATAGACATATGTTCAGGCAAGACTATATGCAAAATAGTATATTAAAAAATAAACCAGGCATACCCCTTTAATCACAGTGCTCAGGAGGCAGAGGCAGGAGGATCTCGAGTTCAAGGCCAGGCTGGTCTACTGTATATGTGGAATGAGCTCCAGGACAGACAGGAGTACATAAAGAGACCCTGTTTCAGAAACCAAAAGAGAAACAAAAGAGTCAAGAAGGAGGAAGAGGAGGAAAAGTATTTTCCCAGAGTTTGTCCGCTTTCAGTAGGAATTAGCAATCCTGCTGGGCATGGTGGCGCAAGCCTTTAATCCCAGCACTGGGAGTCAGAGGCAGGTGGATCTCTGTTGAGTTTAAGGCCAGCCTGGTCTACAAAGTGAGTCCAGGACAGCCAAGGCTACACAGAGAAATCCTGTCTCAAAAAAAAAAAAAAAAAAGAAAAAGAAAAAAAAAGAAAGAAAGAAAAACCGAAAGAAAGAAAGAAAGAAAGAAAAACCAAACCAAAAGAATTAGCAATCCTTATGTAGCTGAAAGGACCAGTAACAAATTAGTTAAATGAAATACTCTATCCATGTGATTGAATTGTTTGTGTACAGACTGCCACGATACATCTTTGTGAAGATCTTCCCCCCTCTCCCCCAAGACAGGGTTTCTCTGTAGCCTTGGCTGTCCTGGACTCCCTTTGTAGACCAGGCTGGCCTCCAACTCACAGAGACCCACCTGCCTCTGCCTCCCAAGTGCTGGGATGAGATTAAAGGCGTGCACCACTGCTCCTGGCTTATTAAGTTCTTTTGACTTTAAATAGTGCATAGTACCCTTATGAATTTTGTACACTTACAAATGCAAACTGTTGTTTTCTAGTTTAGTTCATTTTCCAGAACAGCCATCTGTTCCCATGTTGTTCCTTGGAGAGTTGATAGTGCTTAGTTCCTGGTAATTTCCTTTACCTTTCCAGTTATAAAGAGTCTTAGTGATTCAGCCCTGAAAATTTGTCACTACTTTCTTGTGCTGTGTTGGCTGTAACCTCTTGCTGGCCAAGCCAGTCAGCTCTCTGGAACTGTCCTTTCTTTGATGACCTACTTAGACTGAATGCTTTTATAACTAGTTTTATAACTAGTATCCTCTATTATTCTGTATTGGCTGCTTAAAACAAAACAAAACAGGACAGAGAAGAGAGACTGAGATTACTAAAGGCCCATTCTGGCTGGGCGTAGTGGCACCCACCTTTAACCCCAGCACTTGGGGAGGCAGAGGCAGGCAGATCATTGTGAGTTCCAGGCCAGCCTGGTCTATAAAGCAAGTCCAGGGCAGCGAAAACTACACAGGGGAACCCTGTCTCAAAAAACAAAACAAAAAAACCACTGACCAGACCAAACCTTGCATATATTTCCAAGTCAATGGTTCGCTAGGGCAAAACTCAAGTAGGAACCAACCAGAAGGCAGGAACTGTGAAGCAGCAATCTTGGAGGAATGGAATGCTGGTTACTGGCTTTCTCTCCATGGCTTACTCAGCTTGCTTGCTTGCTTATTATAATTGCTTATTATAATGCAGGACTACTTGCTTAAGAGTGGTACTGCCCGCAGTGGGCTAGGATTTCCTATCAAGGTTACACAGAGAAATCCTGTCTCGAAAAAACAAAACAAAAAAAATATCCGAATGCCTCTGCCTCCCAGTGCTGGACCGCCACCACCTCCATCTTCTGTTTCTTCTTCTTTAGTGAATGGGGAGTTTGAAGAGCAGTTGAGTGGTGGAGAAGTAAATGCTCTCTGTATTCTCTGGTGCAGACTCAATTACTTGGGGAAATGTAATGGGTTCTCATAAGTAACTTAACATAGTATTTGGGAAATTTTAATCTGGAAAAAATTTTTTTCAGGAGGCAAAACCTTCAACTGAGGACTTAGGGGATAAGAAGGAAGGAGAATACATTAAACTCAAAGTTATTGGACAGGTGAGTTTCATTATTTTCTCCCTTGACATTCCTCCAGTGTGTGAACACATAGGAAAAATACTAAGTAAGACAAGTTACTTAAAATTGCGGGTTCTTTCTTTTTCTTTTTTTTAAATTGCATTTTCACTTTCTGTACATGTATCTGTTGGGGGTAAAAGAAGCTGATACTGATTGTTTTCAAGGGAGCATCTCACTATGAAGCCCTTGCCTGGTCTTGAACTTAATGGGTTGACTGGGCTGACTTCAAACTATAGAGATCCATCTGCTTTTTCCTCCAAGTGCTGGAATTAAAAAGGTGCCAGCAGGGCCAGGCGTGGTGGTACACGCCTATAACCCCAGCACTCGGGAGGCAGAGACAGGCAGGTTGCTGTCAATTTGAGGCCAGCCTGGTATATGAGTGAGTTTAGGACAGCCAAGGCTACACAGAGAAACCCTGTCTCTAAAAACAAAAACAAAACAACCAAAAAAGTGCTTGTTATTTGAGATAGGGTTTCTCTATGTGTAGCCTTGCCTATCCTGGGCTTGCTTTGTAGACTGGCCTCAAACTTAGAGATCGGCCTGCCTCTGCCTCCTGGGCGGTGGGATTAAAGGTGTGCCCTACCAGTGCCCTGCTACTGAAATACACTGTTATCATCCAGGGTTGCAAAGATTTATGCCTGTTCTTTCTTCTGAAAGTTTTACAGTTTAGCTCTTAGAGTTACATCTTTTATTTTATATATATATATATTTTTTTTTTTTTTGGTTTTTCAAGACAGGGTCTCTCTGTGTAGCCTTGGCTGTCCTGGACTCACTTTGTAGTATCTTTTATTATTATTTTTCAGTTATTTTTGTATGAGTGTTTTCCTAGGCCATTAGTTAAAAAGACCACCTTTGCAGAGCCTGATAGTTTAGGCCTGTAATCCCAGCTACTTGAGGTTAAATAAGTTAGAAGAATCTCAGTTTTAAGGCCTGCCTAGGATGAAATGCCATCATGGATGCCTAAAAAAAAACCTAAACAAAGACATCACCAGGACATTCTAACATGGAAGGGGGAACACTCATACGGCCCAACACTATACAAAGAGCTGTGGGCAACTAAGGGATTCTGACAGTGGGAGAAATAGTCTTCTTCAGGAAGAGTGGCCGCGAACTGGTTATATAATACCAGTAGTCAGCCCCGAAATCATCTAGATACAAGTAACGTTGTACATACTGAGCAGATTCTGTGTGTGTGTGTGTGTGTGTTTTTTTTTTTTTTTTTGGTTTTTTGGTTTTTCAAGACAGGGTTTCTCTGTGTAGCCTTGGCTGTCCTGGACTCACTTTATAGACCAGGCTGGCCTCGAACTCACAGCGATCCGCCCGCCTCTCAGATTCTGTTTATATATTTAGGATTATGTGTGTGTGCATGTGTTTAACGACAGTAAAAGAAAAGTGAGAGGCCATAAATTTGAGAGAAAGGGAGGTGTACAAGAGGGCTTGCATGAGGAAAGGTGAGAATGATGGAATTATATTTTAATTTCAAAACATTAAAAAAAGAAGTGGCTGGGATCATAAACTCAGAGGTAGAATAACTATCTAGCATGTAGGCCCTGGGTTCAACCTACCAGTTCCACAAAGGCACCTTTTCACATTAAACTGTCTTAGCAGAGAGATGGCAGGAATCAACTAACTATAGGTACGAGTTTATTTCGTTCCATTGATCTTTCCCCCACCCCTCCTTTTGAGACAGGGTTTCTCTGTGTAACAGCCATGGCTGTCCAGAGATCCACCTGCCTCTGCCTCCCATGTGCCGGGGCTAAAGGCATGCATCAGCCCCCCCTCCCCTTTTTTTTAAGGACAGAATCAAATTGTGTAGCCCAGGCTGCGCTAGAACTTAAAGTGTAAGCAAGATTGGTCTTGAACTTATGTCTCCTCCTCCTGAGTGCTGGTATTACAGACATGAGCTATTGTGTCTGGCTTGGAATTGTATTGCATTAGGCATGCTGTAGGTATTTTTATCTTCTTATGAAATTATAACCATGGACATATTAAATATGCTAATATGTACATTTGTGAACATGTGTATTCACAGGGATTGGTTTTAAAATTTTATGATAATGCAAATGCTAGGTTTTTCTTTTTTCTTTTTCTGATTATTATTTGCTTGAAAATCTGGGTAGAAGAAAAGTGTCTGTAGTTAAATCATTTTAATAGGAGGCATGCTGGGGATTGAATGTCAGATCTTACGTATGCAAGGCAAGTACTCCACTAGCTCCAAACCTTCAGTTTGACTTACTGAAGTTCATTCATGTTTCTGATAACAGATTTAGTGAGTCACTTAGTGGTAGAAAAGCTGTGCTTTGATTGCTTGTGAAGGTTTGTAACAGTTCATTTTCATTTTCACAGTATTTATTTTGATGTATATGCTGTAATGAAAGAATGTATCCTTTGACATACAAACTTATACTAATAATTTTGATACCTAAAACATCTTTGTTTTACTAATTTTTATAATGGATTGTTAAAAAGTAACTTGGAATTTGGTTAGACTGTTTTAGTGAAACTAGTTAGGAATAGTAAAAAGAATATTTTGGTGGAAAACTATAATTGACAAGGCATAATTAAATGGTTAGGTTCAAGTAACTAAGTAATGTAGACAAAGAAGGAATAATGTTTCCCTTTATCTCCTTAGGATAGCAGTGAGATACATTTCAAAGTGAAAATGACAACACATCTCAAGAAACTCAAAGAATCATACTGTCAAAGACAGGTCTGTATATTATGACATTAAAGACAGTGCTTTGCCAAAAGACATTCTGTTCACAATGCTTTACCAGAAGACATTCTATTTTCATTATTAGGAGCTTAAGGAAAACACCCTAATGTTATCAGTTATCACATTTCAAAGTTTGCATTAATGAATATAGAATTAGTTTGAAAGTAGTTGGTTTTACTTACTACTACTAAAATGAATATTTTTGTCCAGATGGTTTGCTTCTGTATATAAACATAAAGACATGCCTTTTTTTTGTGATTACTGTGAAATTTCCCTGTGATTCTATTGAGTTTTATGTCTCATATCAAATTTAAATCTATAATTAGTATAATTTCTTGGCTGGAAACATGGCTCAGCACTTAAGAGCACTGACTGCTCTTCCAAAGGACCTGGGTTTAATTCCTAGCACCCACTTGGTGGCTCACAACCCTCTGCGACTCCAATCCTAGAGGATCTGATGCCTTTCTGTGAGTACTGCACAGTGATGGGCAGACATACAGGCAGGCAAAACACCCCCATACATAAAAACAAACAAACAAACAAATAAGTGCTTAAAAATATTTCTACTTCTTCTTTTGTTTGTTTTGTTTTGTCTTTTGTTTTTTCGAAGCAGGGTTTCTCTGTATAGCCTTGACTGTCCTGGACTCACTTTGTAGATCAGGCTGGCCTGGAACTCACAGTGATCCACCTGCCTCTGTCTCCCAAGTTGTTGGGATTAAAGGCGTGTGTCACCCTGCTTGGCCAATACATACGTCTTATACTTACAAATAATAAAATTTGGGAAAATGTTCAAGATCATCTTCAGCTACATAAAATGTTCCAGGACAACCGAGGCTACATAGTGAGACCCTGCCTCAAATACACAAATACCTGTAAATAAGAAAAATGAGCCGGGCGTGGTGGCGCACGCCTTTAATCCCAGCACTCGGGAGGCAGAGGTAGGCGGATCGCTGTGAGTTCGAGACCAGCCTGGTCTACAAAGTGAGTCCAGGACGGCCAAGGCTACACAGAGAGACCCTGTCTCGAAAAACAAAAAAACAAAAACAAAAACAAAAAAGAAAAATGAGGCTGGGCGTGGTGGTGCGCACTTTTAATCCCAGCACTAGAGAGGCAGAGGCAGGTGGATCATTGTGAATTCCAGGCCAGCCTGGTCTACAAAGAGAGTTCCAGGACAGCCAAGGCTACACGGAGAGACTCTGTCTTGAGAAAAAAAAAAAAGAAAAGAGAAGAAAAGAACGTAATGTAATTTGTGCTGGTGTGGTAAAATAGACCTGTAATCCCAACACAGATGGCGTAATGCAGACAGGAGATGAGGAGGTCAAGGCTATCTTCTGCTGCATGGAAACCCTGTCTCATAAAACTAAAAGCAAAACAAGAAGGAAACAAAACACAGAGATAACCAAGGTTGAACTTTTTGTTTGCTTGTTTTTGAGACAGGGTCTCTATGTAGCCTTGGCTATTCTGGAACTTACTATGTAGACCAGGCTAGCCGAGAACTCAGATACCCTTTTGCCTTTGCCTCCTGAGTGCTGGAATTAAAGGTGTATGTCACCACAGTTGGTATATTTTAATTTCTTTGTAATTTTTTTTTTCAGAGACAGTGTTTTAAACACCCCCAGATAAAAATGTTTAAGTTAAATAGTTTTTTAAATTAAATTTTATTAAAAATATACATACGTACATACATACATATATGTATGTATACATACACATACACAGAAACACACCCACATACATACATCTTTTGGGGCATTTAGACCTAACCTGTCCTATATATTGTGCACACACACACATTCACACTGCTGTGCCTTAGCTAGCTAGCTCTTTTGCATTATCCAATTCTTCAGATTCTTGTTTGTTTTTTGTTTTTTTGTTTTTCAAGACAGGGTCTCTCTGTGTAGCCTTGGCTATCTTGGACTCGCTTTGTAGGCCAGGCTGGCCTCGAACTCACAGTGATCCACCCGAGTGCTAGGATTCAAGGCATGTGCCACTACGCCCAGCTTAGATTTAATGTTTAAAACTAGTTTTGCTTATATAGTTAGAAGCTAATACAGGCATACACATATCCAAGACCTTTCCTTTTATGCTAGCTCAAAGGGGGAAATGAACACAATAGGGTTGAGAAGACAGGCTTATTGGTCGTTCTGAGATAAAATTCTTAACTAGCTTCTCTTACCCACAGGCCTTACAAAAATGAAGATGAGGTGATAATACCTTCTTGAGTCTTTGCAAAGAAAATCCTGGCCATGTGTGGTGGCGCACGCCTTTAATCCCAGCACTTGGGAGGCAGAGGCAGGCGGAGCTCTGTGAGTTTGAGGACAGCCTGGTCTACAAAGAGAGTTCCAGGGCAGCCAAGGCTACACAGAGAGACCCTGTCTCGGTAAAAAAACAAACAACAAAAACGTACAAACAAAAAGAACATTATGGCTATATAAAGTACTTGGTACACGAAGGCCTTCCTAACAAATAATTAGTCCCCATTATATGATGATTATAATTGAATCAGCAATCTAATCCTATGATCTATATGGCCTTTTAAGCTTTTCATGTTTCACAATCTTCTGCTTTTTCTTTTTTTAGTCTTTTGAGACAGGGTTTCTCTGTGTAAACCTGGCTGTCCTGGAATTCATTCTGTAGACCAGGCTGGCCTTGGAGACCCACCTGCCCCTGCCTCCCAAGAACTGTGATCAAAGGTGTGCACCACCACCACCACCACCACAGCCTGGTAGATATTTATTTGGTTGGTTGGTTGGTTTTTTGCATTTTTTGAGATAAGCTTTCTCTTTGTAGCCTTGGCTATCCTGGACTCACTCTGTAGACCAGGCTGGCCTCGAACTCAGAGAGATCTGCCTGCCTCTGCCTCCCTGAGTGTTGAGATTACAGGCATGCACCACTACGCCTGGCATAACCTAAGATTTACACACACTTTCTTTTTTCTTTTTTTTTTTTTTTAGGGTGTTCCAATGAATTCACTCAGGTTTCTCTTTGAAGGTCAGAGAATTGCAGATAATCATACTCCAAAAGAAGTAAGTATTTTTTTCTTTCCTGAATCAAAAGTTTGAAATAAAAATAGGATTTTGAAGAAAAAAAAGAAAAAAGAAAATAAAAAGGATTTTGGATAAAAACGGTTAGGGTTGGACATGTGCTTAGTATGCAAGTGTTCCAGAGTTTGATCCCTAGTACCAAAATGAAAGAGAAAAAGGGAATAGTTTTTAAATTTTATTTATTATGTGTATGTGTATTTGAATGCACACATAGGTCCATGGGGGCCATCATGCATATATGGGAGTCATTCCGATCCATGGGCATCTTGGGGGTGGGTTCTATGCCCATTTCAACAACCTGGGGACAAAAAAGTTCCTTGGAGCTGAGAGGTTATGAGTACTTACTGCTTTTTCAGAAGACCTGGTTTCAGTTCTCAGCACCCACATGATGGTTGATGAATCATCTATAACTCCATTTCTGAGGGATATGATGCCCTCTTCTGACTCCCCTGTGCACCAGGCAGCAAAACACCCATAAACACACAAAGAACACCCCCCTCCCCCCGCCGCCCCCAACCCAGGGTTTCTCTTTGAAGCCGTCTTTCCTGGAACTCTGTAGACCAGGCTGGCCTTGAACTCAGAGATTTGCCTGCCCCTACCTCCCACGTGCTGGGATTTAGAGGCGTGTGCCATCATTGCCCTGCTTGGTTTTTTGCTTTGTTTTGTTTTGAGACAAGGTCTCTTACAGATCCCTGGCTATGCTTGGCTTTTGTTTTTTGCTGTTGTTGTTGTTCTCACTATGTGTCTAGCCTTGGCTGTCCTGGAACTCACTTTGTAAACAAGCTTGTCTCAAACTCAACAAGGTCGGCCTGCTACTGCCTCCCTAGGTGCTGGGATTAAAAGGTGTGTTGGCTGCCTTTGTTTTTGAGACAAGGTCTAGGTAGATGGCCTAGGTAATCCTCAAACTTAAAATGCCTGCCACAGTCTCCATCACATCGAGCTTTTTAAATTGTTAATGCTCTTTAGATGAAAAGTATTCTTTTTCCCCTTCTAGTTTTTTGTTTGTTTGGGTTTTCAAGACAAGGTTGCTATATAGTCCTTGTTGTCCTGGAACTCACTGAATAGACCAGGCTGGCCTGAAACCCACAGAGATTTATCAGCCTGCCTCTGCCTTCTTCTAGTTGTTCAGATACTTTCTCTCTCCTCTCTCTCTTCCTCCCCCCCCCCCCCCCTTTCTGGATACAGGGTTTCTCTGTGTAGCCTTGGCTGTCCTGGACTTGCCGTGTAGACCAGGCTGGTCTCAAATTTACGGTGATCTGCTTGCCTCTGCCTCCCAAATGCTGGGGTTAAAGGCGTGTGCCAACATGCCCAGCCTTTTCAGACAATCTTATATTGTCCAGGTTGGCCTGGAACTAACTGAAAATGACCTTGGAACTCCGTATTCCTCTTCCACCTCCCCCGTGGTAGCATCTCAGAATAATATTTTCATTTTTAGAAGCTTATTAATTACAGGTGACATAAGTATCTTCTTGTACCATATAATAGTGGCTATATAATTGCAGCCAAATAAAAATAATGCTTTTGGAGGCTGGAGAGATGGCTCAGCAGTTAAGAGCACTGGCTTCCTCTTCCAGAGGTCCTGAGTTCAATTTCCATCAACACATGGTGGCTCATAGACATCTATAATGAGATCCCGTGTCCTAGTCTAGTGTTCAGGCATAACGCCGTATATGTAATAAATAGATAAAATATTAAAAATGAAAAGTAATGCTTTTATAGTCTAGTATTAACATATTTTTCCTTTCTTCTAGCTGGGGATGGAGGAAGAAGATGTGATTGAAGTTTATCAGGAACAAACGGGGGGTCACTCGACGGTTTAGATAATTCTTTTTATTTTTTTCCCTTTTCCCTCAATCCTTTTTTATTTTTAAAAATAGTTCTTTTGTAATGTGGTGTTCAAAATGAAAATTGAATACTGGCACTCCACCTCTTTAGAGCATCTGGTAATCTGAATTCTAGTGTTCAATATTCATTACTGGTTGTTTTTGTTGTGCTGACTTTTGGTGATCAGACCTCAGCTCCCTTAATATTGCCCTTCTTCTTTTAAAAACTTTGATGTGTGCACAGAGAGGCCACCCTTTTCAGGACTGTGCATTTTCAGGTTTGTGATGGTAGACCGGCCAGTGCGAGCTTTCCTGTGACCTCCCAGTTGGCCCTGAAGTTCCAGCATGTGCTTGCTTCACTCCTGGACTGTGATTTTCAGTGGGAGGTGGAAGTTTTTCAGAGAACTGAACTGTGGAAAAATGGCCTTTCCTCAGCTTGAAGCTACTCTTAAAATCTGAGGGTCTGGACCAAAAGAAGAACAACATGTTGTAGTCAAGGTGACAGATACAGTGAGAGGAACAACTAACTACAAAGAAGGCCTCACTGGAGAGAAAGTGTCTTGAGGAGGACAGTCTTGTCAGAAGATCCCAGGAAAGTTCTAATTTTCATCAGTTAATAAAGTTACTTATGCAGAAGTGTACGCAACAGACACTGTTCCTTCTGATTCTGTTTGTACTTTTTGGCCTGGGACATGGGTTTTCAAGGGACATCGTCTGTACCAGCTTCATTAAAATAAACAATATTTGTAAAAACCGTACTAAAGCTCTTTATTTTAGTCATGTAGAGATAAAAGTGAAAATGCCCCATTAGGATTTTCTTGCACAAGTCTATTTCTTTAGTAATGTAATGAGCTTAGTGACGTGGAAGCAGTGGAGTTCTGTCTGAATTAAGCACTAAGTTACGCTCACACACTCAGTGCAGTGTCTTTCTAGATTGTGCTATTCCTGGATAGTGCACATTCGATACCCCTACTGGTTTTATTTTTTTCCCTTTTAGAATAATTTTTTTATAATATTTATTATTTATACAGTATTCTGCCCCGATGTGCGCCTGCCCACAGATCTCATTACAGATGGTTGTGAGCCACCATGTGGTTGCTGGGAATTGAACTCGGGACTTTTGGAAGCGTGAACGGTGCTCTTAACCTCTGAGCCATATCTCCAGCCCCTAGGATAATTTTTTGTTTTTTCTTTTTTTTTGGTTTTTCGAGACAAAGTTTCTCTGTGTAGCCTTGGCCATCCTGGACTCACTTTGTAGAACAGGCTGGCCTTGAACTCACAGCAATCCGCCTGCCTCTGCCTTCCGAGTGCTGGGATTAAAGGTGTGCGCCACCACACCCAGCCTTAGGATAATTTTTAAATCCCAATGAATCACAGAATATTATGTGTGTGTGTTCATATCTAATTTCATGCTGTCCTAAATACAGTGCCATCTGACTAGCAAATAAAAACCTATCTTAGGTGCATTTTATAAATTGTTACTGCTTAGGTAACCTGCTCAAAAAGCAGATTGCCGGCCTGGAGGGATGACCCAGCGCTTAAATCACTGGCTGTTCTTCCAGGGGACCCAGGTTCAATTCCCAGCACTCCCATTGCAGCTCACAACAGTCTATAACAGTCTATAACTATATGTGCAGTCAAAATACCAACATACATAAAATAATAACTTCTAAAAAGCAGATTGCCCGAAAACTCTTGTATTTGACCCTAACTTTAATTTGTATTGTACAAATTGGAGCTTTTAGATTGTCATCTGGTATTTACTATTATATTCCTTAAATAGTAACTGGAAATTAGGTTGTAGAAAGTCTTTTGAGCTGTATCATTTGTTAAGATCAACCAATCTGGTTGGTTGAGCCATCCAGAATTCATTAATATAGTTAAGCATCTGGATTTTGTTGGCATCTCTAAATGAAGGCTCTCGGCATTTAGTGGTAAAGGTGAGTTTTTGTAGAAATAATTTGGAGGGGTCTTCTACAGAAATTACACTCTGTTGTTGGTCTAAAGTATATTCAATGGATATAGTAGTGCTGTTAAAATAAGACACTTGGAAGCAACAATGTAATAGTATTTGAAAAGGACCCCAAGGAGTATTTAGCAGCCACTCTGGTGCTTGAGTGTCGTGTCCTATTTTGCACTTTGAGGAGTGAGAATTTCCTTATAAAATAGCTCATTTTGCTCAGTTGAACATGTGTCAAGTGATTCCGAACGCCTTCGATTTAGATACCCCAGGATAAAGTGGTTTTGCCTTACAGAGGGACTTTTTCTTCTCTCTCTCCTCTCTCTCCCCCTCCCTTCTTTTTTCTTTCCTTTCCTTTCTCTCTCTCTCTCTCTCTCTCTCTCTCTCTCTCTCTCTCTCTCTCTCTCTCTCTCTCTCTCCTCATTTTGTAGACCAGGCTGGCCTCAAACTCACAGCACTCCACCTGCCTCTACCTTCGTGGGTGCTGGGATTACAGGCGTGTGCCCGGTTTAGAGGGATTTCTAATATGATTAGTGCCTCTCAACTAATGCAGAATTACTGCATAACAACTTCTTCCAGTCAACAGTTGAGCACATTGAAATGCATTGACCATCCTAAGACTTAGTGCCCCCAGCTGGATCTGTGGAATGCTAATTTAAGCACCAAGGCTTTTGAAGTTAGGTAGTTCTAAAGGACACAGATGGATTTAAATAAGTAAAAAGGTTGCGGAGTGTGTAGGAATGCTGGGAGAGAGCTTCCAGGGTAAAGAAAGTCCTAGGTATGGGCTGAGGTAAGCCAGATGAAAAGGAACTAGTGGACTCAGGCTGGAGCTTTATTATAAAAGTGTAGCTTTTTCTCTCACCACTTCCCAACTTACTCTGCTTGTAGCCTTAGGGCTTGGGGGTTTGTAGGAACTGGAAATACGAGTAGACCCATGCTCTGGAAACGTTCTGTGTCCACTGCAGGCCACTGGCTTCCTTAAAGAGTTCTTGAAAATGAAGGTGTTTCTCCAAAGCAGCTTTTTGCCTAAGGAAACAACCCCACCCCCAGTTCCAGAAATGAGTAAGCATTCTGTCTTTTAAGTTGGTAGGGTTTGGGGTTTGAGCCGTTGGTTGTGGGTTTAGTGGACAATCGTATGATTGATTGTGGGGTTTAGTGGAAGATTACTTGAGGCATCATGAGATTCCTACTAGAAAAGTAAAAAGGAAGGCATAATTAATTGCCAGTTCTTATGGTAGCTCACAGGCATCTATAATGTGATCTGATGCCCTTTTCTGGCCTACAGGGATACAAGCAGAGTACTGTATACATAATAAATAAATCTTTTTTTTCCAAAGTAAATATTTATTTTTATTTTATTTTTTCAGAGCTGAGGACCGAACCCAGGGCCTAGCACTTGCTAGGCAAGCGCTCTACCACTGAGCTAAAATCCCAACCCTCAGAAATAAATATTTTTTTTTTCCTTTTGGTTTTTGGAGACAGGGTTTCTCTGTGTGGCCTTGGCTGTCCTGGACTCACTCTGTAGACCAGGCTGGCCTCAAACTCACAGCGATCCACCTGTCTCTGCCTCCCGAGTACTGGGATTAAAGGCGTGCGCCACCACCGCCTGGCTGAATGAATAAATCTTTAAAAAAAACCAAAAAACCCAGTTCTTAAACTTGTGTTGCTGGTAGGGATTCCCTTGCTTGCTTGTTTTAGTTTGGTTTAGTTTTTATTTTGTTGAGATAGGGTCTCTCTATGTAGCCCTGGCTGTCTTGGAAGTTGCTATTTAGACCAAACTGGCCTGGAAACTCACAGATATCCACCTGTCTCCCCATTTCCTGAGTGCTGGGATTACAGTGGACTCTCTTGCTTTAGAGATGAGGAAACAGCAGTGAAAGTCAGGGGCAGACATCACAGATGTAGCTGAAGTGAAGGCGGTTGGCACTGAGTTCGAGTCCTGGTTGGGGTGAGGCTAGCCATTACTCGGTTAGTTGCTTGGTTTCCTTCTCTCAGCTACCTGGATTCATTTTACGTAAACACTCTAGTACCCCAATAATGACTGTCAGTTTTTCTCGGAAAGCTGGGGTTCTAGTAGCTTGCTTTTTGTCTTGTTACTACTGCCATGACATGTGCGCTACACTACTGAGGCTGAGTTAGCACTTCCCAGTGGCCTATTGCAACTCTCCTAACAGCTGGACAGAGGCTAGGGAGGAGCAGTGAGAGGTTTGGTGCCTTCTCTTTCTGGACCTCTTAAAGAGTATTATTCAATTGTGGAATTAAATACTGTCCCCTGGGGAGAAGTATTTTCATGTAATCACGGGGACACGATTTTCCAGGTTGTCACTTTATCCTTCAAGAGGTTGTACCTCTTCCGTCGGTTTTGAGAGGCTCTTACTGCAGCTCCCCTAGTTCCGAGAGCCCTTTTGCTTCTGCCTGCCTAGTGCTGGGATGAGAGGCCTGCGCCACCACAGCCAGCTCACCTTCCAGTGTCGGTGACTGCAAAGGGTTGGTGGCGCTCTTGGCCCCAGGTGACTTACTTGGAGTAGTTTCTTCTAATGTGACACCCATGAGGTCTGCTCTCGGTTACCTCCCTGACTTCATCCGAAGTACCAGCTCTTCACCCCCCTTCCTGCAACGCTCGGCTGCTTATTCATTCAACATGTCAGCCTCATTTCTGTTCTCACACACTGTTCTCTTACTGCTGTTTCCTGACGTATTCACCTACGTTCTTCTGTGGTTAACTTCATATTATTAAAATCACCCTTAAGTGACGTCCCTTGTGAGAGGCAAGTTCTGGACTGCCAATCTAAAATATATTTCCTGTCACATATTTTTTAAAAGATTATTTATTATTTTTTTATTTTGTTTTGTTTTGTTTTGAGACAGGGTTTCTCTATGTAGCCTTGGCTGTCCTGGAACTCGGAACTCTCTTTGTAGACCAGGCTGGCCTCGAATTCACAGTGATCCGCCTCCCTCTGCCTCCCAAGAGCTGGGATTAAAGGCATGTACCACACCACTGCCCGGCTATTTATTTATTATTATTTATACAGTGTTCTGTCCACATGTATGCCTGCACGCCAGAAGAGGGCATCAGGTCACATTATAGATGGCTGTGAGCCACCATGTGGCTGCTGGGAATTGAACTCAGGACCTTTGGAAGAGCAGTCAGCGTTCTTAACCTCTGAGCCATTTCTCCAGCCCTCCTGTCACATCTTTAAAGTTTTCTGTATAACATTTTGTTGCTCGGTTAAAAAACAAAATATTTTCTTGTTCAGCCTCTCTCCATCCTACCCTTAGAACGTGAATACCTACCTAGTTCTGAACTCCTAGTCTCTACTGTTTGCATAATGGGTCTTGGTATTGGCCAAAGTCACTGACTGACTGGTCCTGATGGAGATCTTGCTCCTCTGTCACTGGGGAGGTGAAGCCAGCGCACAGTGCAGACATTCTACCACCCTGCTGCTCACTAGCTCTGGGGTTCAGTTGTTGTTCTGCTTTGATTCACTTTTATCTGTAAACCAGGAGATCAAGATAAATGATCTCTCATATAGCTCCAATACAAATTCTATGAGACAGAATCCTGCGCTGTTGGCAGCTGGAGATGGCTCTTTGTGTTTTACTTTTCTAGCTATGCGTGTAGGGGGTGAGAACTGCTCGCTTAAAGGCACTGCCAGGTCAGCAGCGTTGGCACTGGGCCCTCGAGCCTCCTAACGGGCCCTGGCGGCAGCTGGCTTGTCCCTCTCCAGTACCTACCTGGTTTGTTCCTCAGCTAGTTTCGTGGCTTCTTCCAGGGCCAGCCTTGCTGCTTCCTCTTCCCGCTGCCTCCTCTCCTCAGCCTCCCGCCTCGACTTCTCTTCCGCTTCTTGTTTCTGCCGCTGGTACTCCAGCAGCTCTTCTTCAGCCATTTCCATCAGGCGCTTCTGTTCTTCTGCTAACTGCAGTTCTAGTTCCTTCTTCTGCCTTTGCTTCTCCGCCTCTGCAGAATAGAAAGCTGGGCTCAGCGGGGGCACCACCAGAGCCGCATCGAGGGCACCACCAGAGCCGCAGTAAGACACCACCGGAGCCTCAGTGAGGCACCACTAGAGCCGCAGCGGGGGGCACCACCAGAGCCCCTGGTGTTTCTGGTCTACTTTGCTAATCTGCTACAGCCTCTGGGTTTACTAATCCAAGTCCCCTGTCAAAGCCTTAGGGAAGCTTTCCTCAGGGTCTGCTGCCTTCACAGGGTGGTGTGCTGGATGCGTGCGGAGGAGTGTCAGGTCAGCATTGAGAGAAACATTTCTACTTGACTAGACTCTAGAGTTGCCCTCGGCACCATCTGCTGCACTTTCTACCCTCGTCCTGAAAAGTGCGCTGGCAGATGATCTGATCCACACCCGAAGGTGTGTCCTGAGGCTCTTCGGATGTTATGACTGTCTGTCTGCAAGAAGGGAAGGGAAGGGAAGGGAGCAGGAAAAGCAGTTTGGGTAGCTCCTGAGAATGCTGACAAGGGCGATTTGTAGAACCAGGAGTCTGACCCTGCAGTCATTTCCTCTAGAGCTTTCTAGTCACATCCCATCTTTCCATAACCCACTATAGCCAGACATAATTACCATTCTGGAAAAAAACAAAACTAGCGTATACACGCCAGAGTGCTTTGTGCACTAAGGCCTAGGACAGGAATAAACGAGTCCCACAGTGGATTTAACATATTTTTGGCCAAGAGATAGGAGATATACACCAAGCTCAGGACTCCTCTCACCAGCCCTCTCCACCTCCTCCTGATGCTTTTTTCTCTGCAGTTCTAGCAGTTTCCTCCGGAGCTCCTCTTGCTGCTGCCGAGCTCTCTCCCGGGCTGCCTGCAGCTGGAGCCTCCGCTTCCTCTCTGCTTCCTCCTGCTGCTGCTGCTCTTCCTCCAGCCTCTGCTTTCTCAGCCTGAGAACACGGGAGATGTCAGAGGAATGGCAGAAAACCCTGGGCCAGCCAGCTGGCATTGTAGCCCTCAGCCCTCAGGCCCCAGGGAGCGCTCCTCCAGAGAACAGGCCTACAGCTGGGACTGACGGGAGAGGTAGAGGCAAGACGAAATCTAGAAGTTTCACATACAGCTCAGGATTTAAGAGCTTCGAGTTCTCTGCTCTTTGTTTTAAACATACATACATTATGTGTGTGTGTGTGTGTGTGTGTGTGTGTGTGTGTGTGTGTGTGTGTGTATTTTGGTTTGTTTTGGTTTGGTTTTTGGTTTTTCGAGACAGGGTCTTCCTGTGTTAGCCTTGGCTATCCTGGGCTCGCTTTGTAGACCAGGCTGGCCTTGGCCTCACAGCGATCTGCCTACCTCTGCCTCCCGACTGCTGGGATTAAAGGCCTGCACCACCACACCCGGATTTTCTATCCTTAAAGTGTGGATTTTTGAACTTCTTGCCTCATAGGCTTGAAGGGAGTAAGGGCCTAACCCAGGACAGACAGTGCCAGAAGCTTGATAAATGCTGGACCAAATCTCAAAGCCTTCCCAGGAGTTCCCTGTGAGCATCTATCTTGGGTAACCCATGTGGTCCAGACAGTATCTCAGCCTTTTCTCTGGCCCAGGCTGTCCCTATGGTGTGGTGTTAGGCTGTGAGCCGTAGCGCTGCACTGTGCTCCTAGTGAGGGTTTGCCCTGCCGTGCGTCTCCGGGCTGCTGGCCCACCGGATCTCCTCAGCGCGCCTCAGCTGCTCCAGCTCCAGCTGCTCCTTCATCTTCTCTGCTCTCTCCAGCTGCTTCTGATGGAGCCGGCTCAGCTCCTCCTGCTCCCTTCTTCTCCGCTCCACCTCCAGCCACCTCATCTGTGCCCTCTCTATTCGAACTCTGTCCCGAGAAGCCTTCTGCTGCCTCTTCTCCAGGAGGGCCTAAGAGACCAGAGTGTTATCAGTGGAAGGGACGGACCCAGCTGCACCCCAGAGAGGATTTTTCCTCTAACCAGAGATCTCCACACTACTACCACAGTGGCATCAACTGCCTCTGCCTACCTGGCTTCGGGGTTGGAGTGACCTACGTTCAAGTCTTTCACTTGCTTGGGGTTGGGGGGAAGCACAGATTTCCTGATATGGTCTCCCTCATGGGCTACGTCCAGTACTCACTGTGGTAACCCAGGTGCCATCAAAATGTTCTCCCTGTGTGGGCTGGAGAGATGGCTCAAAGGTTAAGGGCACCGACTGTTCCTCCAAAGGTCCTGAGTTCAATTCCCAGCAACCACATAGTGGCTCACAACCATCTATGTAATGTGATCTGATGCCCTCTTCTGGCCTGCATGTGTACATGCAGGCAGAGGACTGTACACACAATAATAAATAAATATTTAAACAAAACAAAACAAAAAAACAAAAAGCAAAATGTTCCCTGTGTCAGAAGTCCTGGCGTCTGCAACCCTAGCTGCACTTCACAATCGCCCAAGGATCTTTAAACTATGCCAGAGCTCCACTTGGTCCAACACTTGAAAATCTCCAGGAGGTGGGAGGAAGGTGCTCCTGGAGTTTTAAAGACTTCAAAGCACTGGGCCTGGTGGCATATGCCTTTAATCCCAGCACTCGGGAAGCAGAGGTAGGTGGATCTCTGTGAGTTCGAGCCCAGCCTGGTCTACAAAGAGAGTCCAGGACAGCCAGGGCTACACAGAGAGACCCTGTCTCGAAAAAACAAAAACAAACAAGCAAACAAAAGACTTCAAAGCTAGGGCTGGAGGGCAGGGTCCTGATAAGAGCTGCTTTACTAGATGCAGTCTTGGCTGTGTAGGAGGAGTCAGACTGAATTAACCGCTGTTCAGTGAATGGTTTTCTTTTCTTTCTTTTTAAAAATATTTTTAAAAAGTTATTATTTATATAATGTTCTGTCTGCATGTTAGCCTGCAGGCCAGAAGAAGACACTGGATCTCATTATAGATGGTTGTGAGCCACCATGTAGTTGCTAGGAATTGAATTCAGGACTTTTGGAAGAACATCCAGTGCTTATCTCTTCAGGCCCAAAAGGTTTTCTTTCAGTTTATAAAATAAATCTTTTTGTTTTCTCTCTCTCTCCAATGCCACCTCCCTACCCAGTCACATTTCTAGGTGGGGAACACAGGTAAACAACTTCTCCATAGGACCCTGTGCTACCTGGAGTCCAAACTCTGTGGTTCTCCAGAGGCAGCATGCCACTATGGATTGACAACAAATCTAAGAAGTGCTAATGATCTAGAAAATTCTGCTCACAGATGAAAGTCTTCATCCACTGTGCAGAGCAGAGTTCTGCAATCTGGGCAGCTAAGGAGGCCTGAGGGCACTAAAGGGAAAAGGTCCCTGAAACTATTAGAAAACACTGCTATTAAATAAGCAGTTACTTAAAATAGTGATGAGCATTTTGGACCTGGAGTCAGCAGACCTGAGGTCAAACCTTGGCTCAGCTACTGAGTGCTGCGGAGCATCTAGCAATTGGTGTTTTGCTTGGAGCTTCGGTCTCTAGGTCTATAATCCGAGGCTAACTACACTTAGTTCATAAATGCGGATGTAAAGATTTAATGAGGTGCTGTAGTGTTTATGCAGATGTATCTATAGGGCCCTGGCCTGTGTGCTGTGCTGTTCCAGGATATTTTGGAATTCAAAGGCTCTAAATATAGTTGTGTGTCCTGATGAAGATTCCAACAGCAGAAGAAACAGGGGCTGAAATGTGATGTGTATGGATGCTATTCTTTTTGACTAATTAATGAGAATTCCAAGAATAATTTTCCTCATTCATTGCTTCTATTCAATCTTGCACCCTAGAATCAAGGCTACTGGGACACAGAAATTCATTAAAGCACCCTGAAAGGGCAGACACAAGTTTGTGTGAGCTGTCTGGTCCTGCTGTTTACTAAAGTCTTTGTAATGTGCCAGGCCAAGTTGAGAATGTGGCTTGGGTCTCACAGCCAGTGTGTCTACCTTTCTCTTCTCTCTCCTCCCCCCTGCCCTTTCTTGTTTTTCGAGTCAGGGTTTCTCTGTGTAACCTTGGCTGTCCTGGAAATAGTAGACCAGGCTAGTCTCGAACTCACAGGGATCCACCTGCCTCTGCCTCCCGAGTGCTGGGATTCAAGGCATGTGCCACCACTGCCAGGTGTGTCTCTACCTTTCTCTGTCCCAGTGAGAACTGTACTTGTCACAGATGGCTGCCGTACCTACCTCCTTACTTTCTAGAGTTGGATACACTCCCTGGCAGTTTGGGGCATCACAGAATGCCACACTCACTTTGGAGGCCTAAAGTCTCTTTCCTTGTGGCTTCTAACTAGGGTCAGAATGTACCACAGTAGAAACAAATAAGACCACTATGAAATAGGTCTGTTCCAGAAACCACAGCCCATGTAGGGACATTTCTTTCACATTGCAGTTGTGCCAAGTGAGGACAGAACTTTCCCTGGGGGGGACACCTGCCCATCCATACCTGGGAAGGGTCTTCAGGACTTCTCTCTTCTTCAGGTTGCACGTTGCTAGTGACACCTGTGGCCTGCATGGGTGATAATCTTCCGTCTATAGAAACCTGGCTCTCCAGCACATCAGATTCTGGACAAAGCGAGGAGTCCTCAGTGGCAGAGAGTGAGTAAAGGAACCCTCTCTCTGAGGTGCCACCCGCTTCCTCGAAGTTAGTGACATCCAGCTGCCTCAGCTCTGCTGCTTTCTTCTTGTTCCTTTTCTTATGTGTCTTTTTTGTTTTGGTTCCTGGTTTCTTTTCTTTTGGAGTTAGCTCTGCTTTCTTTTCAGTTTTCGGATCCCTTGACTTCCCTGGGGGAAAAAATTGGGGACAGAGGTGTGGCTGAGCAGAAGAAATGTGAGCTCAACTTGGTTCTCTTTAGTAACTTTATTTTTCTGAGGCAGGGCCCCTTTCTGTGGGTTGCGCTGTCCTGGAACTCGTTGTACACACTAGGCTCTGTGGTCTCAGACTACAGAGAACCTTATACCTCTGCCTCTGGAGTCCTGGCGTGCGCCACCATACTGGGTCCTTTAAGACTAGGCATTCGGTGGGATGACATGGGGAACTCATGGGAGAATAGACTCTGCATTGTAATAATGACTTGGGAAAAGCAGGCCCGCTTTGTACTTAGACCAGCAAGGAGTCGCTCCCTCAGTAGTATACAACAGGAAGGCTGCGTTCCTGGCTGGGTAGACAGCTAAGTGGTGAGGCTTGTGCTTAGTACCTGGGGTGGATGGCTAAGTGGTGGGGCTTGTGCTTAGTACCTGGGGTGGACGGCTAAGTGGTGGGGCTTGTGCTTAGTACCTGGGGTGGATGGCTAAGTGGTGGGGCTTGTGCTTAGTACCTGGGGTGGATGGCTAAGTGGTAGGGTGTGGGAAGCCACGCTCACATTCGCCATTACAAGATGGCGCTGACATCCTGTGTCCCATGCTGACAAACAACTAATCTGCGCATGTGCGAAGGGATTTTCCACTCGTTGTGCTCTGCCTCTCCCGTGGCATCATCTCGCCCGATGAGCAACAGCCAATCAGGGACTGACACGTCCTAAGCGGAGGACAGTTTCCTATATAAGGGAGGGGTTTCTGCTGTTTGCTCTCTCTGTCTCCGTTTTACGTGTTGTAAGCTTATGCTCTCCCTCTCAAGATGCATTAAAGCTTTACTGCAGAAGGATCCTGTTTGTGTGTGCAGCGTCGTTCTTGCTGACGAGACGGTAACGCTAGCCACAGTAGGGCTTGTGCTTGGTACCTGGGGTGGACAGCTAAGTGGTAGGGCCTGTGCTTAGTACCTGGGGTGGACAGCTAAGTGGTGGGGCTTGTGCTTAGTACCTGGGGCTCCACGTTCAATCTGAAGCCCTCCCGGAAGCAAGGGACGGTCCCCTCTGACCTGCAGTGGAAGTCCTGCCCTGGGGTCACAGCTCTACCTGGGTGAAGTTTAATACTCCGAGGGCCAAGGTCATTTGTTTTTCCTGTTTCTGCCGATGCTAAGGGCTAGACAAGGATAAATCCACCAAGAGTTTAAAAAGCAAACTCTAAAGCCAGATCTGTCACCAGGGGTGTACCCAGTGTTGTCCTTGCAACAACATGTGATTCGTTTAAAAGGCCTTCGAATCTTGGGGGCAACAAAGGATGCATGTGAGTGTTAGGCTAACAGATGGTGGTTCAGAAGCATCTGGGGTTTTGTGAGGTGCAGAAGGACTGGGAAGTGTGTTGGTAGAGAAGCATTCACACCCTACTTCATTCTCCCCTTCTTTTCCTCTCACTGCCTGAAACTTAAAGATTGGGGTGCCTAGGCTAAGCACCCCCTTTCTGAGGTGTTTGAGACCAGATGCGTTCTGGCTTTAGAATATTTACACACATATGAAATGTGTATAATAGCCGAGCGTGGTGGCACACTGTATACATAATAAATAAATAAAACTTAAAAAAAAAAGAGGGAATCACATGCATTAAAAAAAAAAAAAAGTAACGGGCGTGGTGGCGCATGCCTTTAATCCCAGCACTCAGGAGGCAGAGATAGGCGGATCTCTGAGTTCGAGGCTAGCCTGGTCTACAAAGTGGGTCCAGGATAGCCAAGACTACACAGAGAAACCCTGTCTCAACCCCCCCCCCCAAAACAACAACAATAACAACAAAAACCCCACTGTGCTGTTATTTGCAGGCGGGCGTGGTGGCGCATGCTTGTAATCCCAGCACTCGGGAGGCAGAGGCAGGTGGATCGCTATGAGTTCGAGGCCAGCCTGGTCTACAAAGTGAGTCCAGGACAGCCAAGGCTACACAGAGAAACCCTGTCTCAAAAAACAAAAACAAAAAAAAAGTGTATAATATAATATCCCGGGGATGACATCTAAGTCTAAATATGCAGTTTGCTAATGCTTCATACACACTTTTGACCCTCAGCCTGAGGGTAATTTGATATGTTTTCCCAAAAGCAGTAAGGAGTTTTACTCAGAATCAAAATAAAACTGTAGGCCAAATGTACTGCAAGTACTCACGAGCCCTGTACAGTATTTTTAGTGAGGTCGGGTATAGAATCTACTTGTGGCATCTTGTTGATTTTCAGAGAGTTTCAGACCTGGGGGACATTTTGCATTTCAGCTTCTCACACTACAGGTAGTTATTAGCCTGTAGTTATTAGCTCACAATGGCAGCAGTAGTGTATATGGGGCCACATTACAAAGGACAATCCCCTGAGTCCACCTTTACTCTGATGCCACTTGCCCAACGCATCTCAGCCTTGGGTACACAGCCAGCATGGCAGCATTCACTCCCACACTTGCAGAGTGCTGTTATTAACCTGTCAATGGTCATCACAGCTCTCTGCTTGGCCCTGCTTTCCTCTGTTCATGCGCACTGAGACACTGCTGCGAAATCCGGCTGCAAAGCCAGCTCAGCCAGGTCATCAAGCAAAGCTCTGCTGGCATGAATGGACCAAGCCCATTCTCCACTTTGTCCCCGCGCCTGTCAGCAGTCTGAGTGTTCCTCACAGGCATGCTCTCTTACCTCGGACGGCCTCTGCTTGCCCCAGGGCCTTTCCTTCGCGCTCTCTCTTGGATGCTTTGCCCTTGTCTGTCTTGGTTCTTTTCTTCCGCTTAGCCTTGTCAACCAACTTCCTTCCCTAAAGGAAGAAATTTAGGAAGGGACTGTGATACATATAGGAAATAAAAGAGTGTATCAAATGAAGGTTATTCCGAAAGAACAAGGCAACGGAGGCCTAGAATGGGACGCAGGGGAGTTCTGGGTGAAGCGGATGATCGGCTGATCAGCTTCCCAGTGTGGAGCCATGTGGGAAGCCGCGCTCACATTCGCCATTACAAGATGGCGCTGACATCCTGTGTCCCATGCTGACAAACAACTAATCTGCGCATGTGCGAAGGGATTTTCCACTCGTTGTGCTCTGCCTCTCCTGTGGCGTCATCTCTCCCGATGAGCAACAGCCAATCAGGGACTGACACATCCTAAGCGGAGGACAGTTTCCTATACAAGGGATGGGTTTCTGCTGTTTGGGGTCTCCATTTTACTTGCTGTAAGCTTATGCTCTCCCTCTTAAGATGCATTAAAGCTTTACTGCAGAAGGATCCTGTTTGTGTGTGCAGCGTCGTTCTTGCTGGCGAGACGGTAACGCTAGCCACAGAGCCAGTAGGAAGATTGGAAGAAGATGCCTTTTGTTTAAAATAATTAGGAATAACTTCAGAGGAAAAAAGAGTAAATAAGAGCCCCCCCCCCCTTTTTTTTGCCAGCCTTGCTCACTGCTGCATCGTGTGCTAACTTTGAGAAAACCCCAGGCAGGTAGCAAGAGCCATGCCATCCTTCACCTTTCCCTACGGGCTGTGACAATACGGAGGTTCCCCCTAAAAGAAGATGGCTGAGTGGGGCCATGGTTACCTGCTTGTGTTTTTGTTTGGCATTGGGGCTCTTGTCCTTCAGGAAGATGTAGCCTAATGCAAGCGCAAGGTACAGGGCCTGGCGAGCAGACCATCGCTGGGCCTCAGCCCCTTCTGCCCCTTAGTCAAGTGCTCTCATCTATTAAGGAGCCTACAGAAGTCTACATGGTGCCGTGAGAGGCCCAGGCAGGGTTCTGGACCAGACTCTCGCACACTCACGTGACTGGTGGCCACTGGGGTCTGCTGGCTGGACAGTTTTGCTTGTCCCGTTTTCTTATTTTTTCTTGGGAGAAGAGATGTAGGCTCAGAACCCAACTTCTTTGGGGATACAGGCTCATGTTCTAGACGTCCTCTACTCGGTTGGTACACTTTGTGATCTCTGTCCCTGGGAAAAGAGCAAGCCAGGAGACCAACTGAATGGAAAAGGTTAAGTGGGAGGGAACGAACGCAGACAGAGCAGCCGTGATTGGCTGTTGAGATATTTGACGTACTCAGTCAACTTTCTCTTCGGTGTTCCTGTATAAGGCAGATGGTCGTTTTCCCTTTTGGGATTTCCCTAAGGTGATAGTAGTATTAGTGTTAGTATTAGTATTAGTATTAGTATTAGTATTAGTATTAGTATTAGTATTAGTATTAGTAGTATTTTATTGGAGAAATAGTTTACTTAATTTTTTTTTTTTTTTGAGACAGGGTTTCTCTGTGTAGCCTTGGCTGTCCTGGACTTGCTTTGTAGACCAGGCTGGCCTCGAACTTACAGCTATCCACCTGCCTCTGCCTCCCAAGCGCAGGGATTAAAGGTGTGAGCCACTATGCCCAGCACAGTTTACTTATTTTTTAATGCATGTGATTTTTTTGTTGTTGTTGTTTTTTTTGTTTTTTTCGAGACAGGGTTTCTCTGTGCAGCCTTGACTATCTGGTCTCGCTTTGCAGACTAGGCTGGTTTCAAACTCACAGTGATCTGCCTGTCTCTGCCTCCCAAGTGCTGGTATTAAAGGTGTGTGTCACCACTGCCCGGCTTTTTTTTTTTTGGGGGGGGGGGTTGGGATTCTTTTTTTTTTTTTTTAAGTTATTTATTTCTTATGTATATAGTACTCTGTCTGTATGTATGCCTGCAGGCCAGAAGAGGGCATCAGATCACATTACAGATGGTTGTGAACCACCATGTGGTTGCTGGGAATTGAACTCAGGATCTCTGGAAGTCAGTACTTTTAACCTCTGAGCCATCTCTCCAGCCCTGTGATTCTTTTTTTTTTTTTTTTTTAATGATTTATTTATTTTTTGTTCATTGGTGCTCTGCCTGCTTACCTGTCTCTGTGTGTGAAGGTATCAGATTCTGGGAACTGGAGTTACGATTGTGAGCTGCCATGTGATTGCTGGGACTTGAACCTGGGTCTCCTGGAACAACAGCCACTGAAGCCATCTCTCCAGCCCAGAAATAGTTTACTTCTTTTCACTGCATATTTACACCTTTAGTTAGGAACTTGCTTGGAGGTTTTAGCAGGGAAGTGTAACTACTTCAATACCCTTGACCAAAGAAAGGCAGGGTCTCCTCTGTTGGAGAAGGGTGTCCTCTTTAGTGGGGTTGGCAGTTCTGGGAGGGACACAGGGAGCAGGGAGGGAGGAAGGGAACACCAGCCTAGCCAGTCACATCAGCTGAAGCAGCCTTGGTGATCAATCAATGGAGCAACATGTCACAGTCAGATCACCCCCACATGTCACAGTCAGATCACCCCCACATTCTATGCCTTTAACTAACACTGGAATCACACAATGGAAATGTCTTCTAGCAAAGGCGTGGCTGGGAAAGTTAAGGGGCCTTTAAGAAAGATGATCTAGCCGGGCGTGGTGGCGCACGCCTTTAATCCCAGCACTCGGGAGGCAGAGGCAGGTGGATCGCTGTGAGTTCGAGGCCAGCCTGGTCTACAAAGTGAGTCCAGGATGGCCAAGGCTACACAGAGAAACCCTGTCTCGAAAAACCAAAAAAAAAAAAAAAAAAAAAAAAAAAAAAAAGAAAGATGATCTAAAAAACATGCGATTGAACTATTCCTTTCTTTGGCTTCTCTGAGTTTTATTCTTCATTGGCTACAGCCACTACAGGTCGTGTGTGCCCTGTTTTGTGTGTCCCAGTGTCATAGCTATCACTGACCTGATGGCAGCAGTGATGCTGGGTGCTGCAATTGGCCTGGGTCTTTTTTTTTTTTTTTCATTTTTAGTTAAATCAATTTATTTACTGCAGTGTGCTATCCCAAGGCTTTCCTGTGGAAACTTGAGAAATATTTGTTGCATGAGGTAGATGGAATTTCCAGTAAATACACGAGTCTTTAAATCGTTCTCTGTCACTCTATAAAAACTCCCGGAAGTCTGCTTTAGAATTCGGTGTTAGGAAAATATCCATTTCCCCCCAAGGAACAAGCAGGCTGCAAAGGAACACCACGGACCTGACTGAATTGCTGCTTTTCTCTTTCTCATTTAGAAATCTGCGTTAAATCTGAGTTTTAGTCACAATAAGTGTAACGAACTTTGCAAAGTGTTTTATGCTTTCTATTGTTCTTGTGATTAAAAAAAAAAGAATTCTGTTTGAATATTTCATTAGCTTTGGCTAGGGGAAGGGCAGCTGCAAGTTAAAATATGTTGTGGGAAAAAGGGGATAGAAAAACGAAACAGACAAAAACCCAAAACCAAAACCAAAACAAAACAAAAAACCAAAGCACATTTTTTTTTTTTTTTTTAGTGGCTGCCTCAGTTACTGAGGCTCCGTCTCCGTTTGCTTCTGTTTGGCACAAAACCTTCTGACCTAAGAGCGTCTTTACCCTGCTGGTCCCTGGCCACCCCAAGCTCATGGAACCCACCGTGAGATCCAGTTCCAGTGGGCAGCAAAGAAATCTCCAGCAAAGGCCACAACCGAAGGAGACTGAGGACAAAGGACTGGGTCAGGCTGTCTGAGCTGCCGGCCACTGAGCTCATAGTAAGGACGCAGGGAAGGGAAGCTGCCTGTGTTGCAGGGACGGGAAGGAGCCACAGTGATGTCTGGTCATCCTTATTCCATGCAAAATTAATGAACCTGGAAGGCAGGAACCAGGAAGAGCTGGTTGTGCTCCGCCTTCCAGGGGCTCTGTAAACCTCAGGTGCATGGACACACTAGAGAGCCGCCCCTAGATGCTTAAACTTTGCTTTTCCCCACCTAACCTGGGGGACATGGCTTAAGTGGCCCCTTAAGGGGCCTCTTTCCTTTAATCCCAGCTGCAAGCGTGCTATCTCAAGTGTCTCAGAAAACAAACAAACAAAAAGCAAAAACCAGAAAGCAAATTAATGAGAACAAACCCCACAATGTGTGCAGAGAAGCCCGAGTTGCTACAAGTTGCACACTTACCTGCTTTTCAAGGTGTCAGCCTCAGAGGTCTGGTTGTACTCAGCCAGGGAAGAACCGGCGGGGCCAAAGGTCACGGTCCTTGGCTCTGGGTCTGTGAAAACAGTAATCTCCATCAGCCAGTGGCCCAGGCAGTTTTTCCCAGAAGGAAACCAGGCAAGGGGAAATGTCTACCGGTGAACTGTAAACAGTGAAGACGAGGGTGACAAACCTGTAGGGGGTTCTGGTTTGTGGCAAGTGACGTTAAAATTACTAAACTATCCTTTAGGAAAGTGATAGGGCAGCATGTGTCTAGAACCAGAAAGATATTTTATCCTTTAATCAGGACTCTCACCTGGATACCTATCAGAAGGAGACAGTTCAAAAGAACAGGCAAACTCGTGCAACATCTTATTTTATTTGTTGGTTATGAAAAATTAGAGACTGCCCAACAAAACTTGAGAAGTGACTTATACGTGACTGTGGTATTAAAAATTATAGGTAAGGACTAAGACTGCAGTTCAGAGGTAGAGGGTCTTTCTCCCTATGTTCAAACCTCAGTACCGCTAAGAAGACTGTTAAATAGGGAAGAGAAGAAAGCAAGCAAGCCGTGGCTACAAGGGTAAATACTGAAAGTATGGCACGTATTTATGGTATAACAACAAAAAATAGCTGGGCATGGTGGTGCATGCCTTTAATCCCAGAACTTGGGAGGCAGGCCAGCCTGGCCTACAAAGTGAATTCAGGACAGCCAAGATAACACAGAGAAACCCTGTCTCAAAAAACAAAACAAACAAAAACCAACAACAAAAACCCAAAACAACAATAAGAACAACAAAAACCCAACAGAAAATATGCATACTATAGAAAAGTGTTAGGACTGATTAAAATCTGGAGGAGGCAGAAGGATTGCCTCATGTTGCAAACCAGCCAGAGTTAATATTAGACCAGGGCTCTGGGGCTGAAGGCTGAAGGCTGAAGAGATTGGGAGCCCTGGCTGTCCTTCCAGAGGTCCTGAGTTCAGTTCCCAGCATCCACATGGTGCCTCATAGCCATCTATAATGTGATCTGATGCCCTCTTCTGGCCTGAAGATGTACATGCACACAGAGCACCAAATAAATAATAAGTAAATAACCCGGCTGGGCGTGTGGCGCACGCCTTTAGTCCCAGCACTTGGAGAGGCAGAGGCTGGTGGATCACTGTGAGTTCAAGGCCAGCTTGGTCTACAAAGTGACTCCAGGACAGCCAAGGCTACACAGAGAAACCTTGTCTCAATAACAACAACAACATCATCAAACAAACAAACAAAAAACCTTGTCTCAAAAATAAAACAAAAATCACAAAAATCTAGATGGAAATCCTTAGATTGGAAGAGAAAATAGACAAAGGAATATTATGTTAGATTAGAAGATTTATGTATGCTTAGATTGTTTCCCTAAAGCCCCAGTTGATAATACTAGGTCGCAAACTGCTCTGAACAGCGTCATCCTTAAGGGGGGAGACCCGTGTACATCCTATGCACTGCCAACCTTCTAATATCATGGCCGAGCATTTTCTGGGGTGCAGTCAGTGCTCCCCCACCCCGCAGGGCTCCTTTGCCATTCTCACACATTCAGGTGATACCCTCTCTCTCACACACGGACCTCCTTTGGTGTGGGGACATACTGTTTAGTGTACAGTGCAGCTGAAGAATGCACCTGAGAATTTCTTTTGCTTTGTGTATGTGACATGAGCGGTACCTTAGGTATCTCCACTACAAGAGGACCTCTGTGAGGAATTCTTCCCCCAACATGGCTGCCTGGGGTGGGGGTGGGGGTGGGGGTGGAAGTGAAGAGGAGGTAGGACGGACTTAGACATCCTCATTGAAGGCACACCCTGCCTGCTGAACTCGGGTGCAGAGCACAGGATGACCACCAGAGGGTGCAATTGTACTGTCCAGAAGCAGAGGCTTACACTAGGGTTAGTCCACCATTTGTGATCAGGATTGAACTGCTATGGGTATGGGAGCCAGAGAAGTGGGTTTCTTTTCCTTAGTAAAATAACCTGATATTTAGGCATTAATAAATTTAGACGTCTATAAAATATCCTACACTATGCAGAGTGTAGGATAAAAATCTTGTGTGGTCATTACCCGTAGACATCCCACTTAGTCATGTGAGATTTGAACAGTCTCACATATTTGATTCACATTTTCCCAATAAAGAAATAGAGCATCAACTCAGTACTTGGGAGGCAAAGGCAGGTGGGTTCCTGTGAGTTCGAGGCCAGCCTGGTCTACCAAGCAAGCACAGGATAGCCAAGGCTACACAGAGAAACCTGTCTCCAAAACAAAAAACAAAACACAAAACAACAACAACAACAACAAACAAAAAACAGACAAACAAAAAAAGAAATGAAGCATTTATTCATGGAAGAATTGTGAGCCGTGTGGAAGAGCCAATGGTATTATGTGTCGAGAAAGCAAACCAGGGGAACTGATTTTGACTGATAACAACCTGCTCTCACAGCAAGTAGCACACTGAACAGTTGACACTAAGTTTTCATGAGAGTGATGTCCTGGTGATAGAATTGCCTTTGGTTTGGTTTCAGAGGCAGGATCTCACTATGTAGCCCAGGCTTGCCTGGGACTTTATCTTCCTGCCTCAGCTTTTCAAGAGCAGGGTTGAAGGGACTGTTGGCTTCTCTTTTCCTTTTGTTTTGTTTTGTTTTGTTTTGTTTTGTTTTGTTTTGTTTTGAGACAGGGTTTCTCTGTGTAACAGCCCTGGCTGTCCTGTCACTTTGTAGACCAGGCTGACCTTGAACTCAGAGATCCACCTGCCTCTGCCTCCTCCTGAGTGCTGGGATTAAAGGCATGTGCCAACCACGACCAGGTGGTTTGTTTTCTGTTTTTTTGTAAAAGGACTCTTGCTAGGTCACCCGGGCTGGTCCCAAATGCTGCCACACCCTGTGTAGTATGGTCATCTTTATGATGCAGGTGTTCCTATCTGTGAGCACTACATCCAGGGTTTTAGAGATTATATTTATTTACATCTATTTTTATTTAATTGAAGTAAAATCATATGTATTGTCTCAAAATTATCCTTTTCCATGTTTAGGTCCACAGAATGTTGTAGGGGCTGCTAGGGAGCCAAGCTTACTGAAAACTGACCCTAAAGGGAAAGATGGACCAACTGTCCTGCCTCCCTATGTAAACTATACCACTGGGCATTTAAAGATAGCACATGGGGAATATCCATCCTCTCTGTTGGAGTTTCCCTGCTAGTAACTGAGGAAGGATTGATATTATCCCACATGGCATCATGATCTTGCCAGCTCCGCTGCTCACAGGTCTGTGACCACTGGCCTCATGAAGAGACGAGGGAGCAGTCCATGACCTGAGAGACGGAACTGGCCCTGCCAAGGGAGGAAGGGAACCTGAAGCCAAGGACCGAGTGACAAGAAACAGGAAAGCCGGGAAACACAAGAAACCGTGACAGAGGGGCACGGCAGCACCAACAGCTGGGAAATGCCACAGGACGAAGTGGCCCAGTTTAATGAGCATAAACTAAATGAAATAAGAGTGGAATCTATAATTTAAATGAGACTTAAAGGCCATGTCAACTAATTATAACCGATCCCCAAATTATACCTGTTAAACACTAAGAACATGAGCCGATGAAAACATGGTCAAGCATATTACGGAATGCTTTGGATTTGGGGGTGTGATACTGTTGTCTTAGCGGCTTTTCTACTGCTATGATGAAATGCCGTGACCAAAAGCAACTTGGGGAGGAGAGGGTTTATTTGGCTTACATATCCTGTATCATAGTCTATTAAGGGAAGCCAAGGCAGGAACCTGGAGGCAGGAGCTGATGCAGAGACCATGATGGAAAGCTGCTTACTGGCTTGTTCCTCATGGTTTGCTCAGCCTGCTTTTTTGTTGTTGTTGTTGTTTTTTAAAAGATTTTATTTTATTTATTATGTATACAGTATTCTGCCTGCATATACACCTGGACTCCAGAAGGGGGCAGCAGATCTCATTATAGATGGTTGTAAGGCACCATGTGGTTGCTGAGAATTGAACTGAGGATCTTTGGAAGAGCAGGCAGTGCTTTTAATCTCTGAGTCACCTCTCCAGCCATCAGTCTGCTTTCTTACAGAACCGAGGACCACTTGCCCAGGGGTGGCACCACCCACAATGGGCTGGGCCCTCTCTCATTGATCACCAATTAAAATATTCAACAGGGGTTAGAGAGGTGGCTCAGTGGTTAAGAGCACTGCCAGCTCTTCAAAAGGACCCAGGCTCAAGTTTCAGCATCCACATGCCAGCTCAGAACTGTCTGTAACTCCTGTTCCAGGGGATCTGACACCTTCACACAGACAAACATGCAGGCAAAACACCAATGCACATAACATTAAAAACAAAAATTTAGAGCTGGGCGTGGTGGCACACGCCTTTAATCCCAGCACTCAGGAGGCAGAGGCAGGTGGATAACTGTGAGTTTGAAGCCAGCCTGGTCTACAAAGTGAGTTCAGGACAGCCAAGGCTACACAGACAAACCCTGTCTTGAAAAAAAAATTAGTTAATTAAAAAAAAAACAAAACACGAGTGCACGCATGTAACTATATATGTAAGTGATTGCCTGTGGCAAAATTCTATGAAGAGAGGCTGGAGAGATGGCTCAGAGGTTAAGAGCACTGTCTGCTCTTCCAAAGGTCCTGAGTTCAATTCCCAGCAACCACATGGTGGTTCACAACCATCTATAATGAGATCTGGTGCCCTCTTCTGGCATGCAGTTGCACATGCAGGCAGGGCACTGTATACATAATAAATAAAAATATAGAAGAAAAAAAGGATAAAAAAGATTTTTTAAAAATTCTATGAAGAAAGCTACACAGTCCTAAGAGATATGGCTAAACTAGCATGATTTTAAAGATGAGACCTAAAAGATGCAGCAGGCCCTAGCAGCATGTCTGTGCGGGTCCCCCAGGGAGCAACTGGGAACAGGGAGCCTGGTGGCCTTCCTGAGGCTGCTCCTGCACGATGCCACCTTCCAGACTCTCAAGTCAGAGCCCCACTCTGCTCCTGTGCACACAGGTCTCACCTTCACAGCTGAGTAGGAGATGCTATCCCCTCTCCCGTCATCTCCCCCCCCCCCCCACGCTCCTGCTTGCCTCCAGCCTCTCCCTCCATTGTGGGGGCTGGACACCTTGGCTCTTGTTCCTTCTCAGCTATTTGCTCCTGGAGTCCAGAGCTGTGTCCAGGAAAGCCCTTGGGACTGAACTAGATGCCCACAGGCTCCAGGGACCGTGAGTTTACTAGTTAGCAGGGACTGCACAATTTTCCTGACTTGGCAACCTCAGCTTCCTTCACCGGCAATAGAAAGGAATTTCCAGGGATTCTAAATAGTCTCTGAGATTCATCTGGGTTTGAGAAAAAAAATGCTGCAGTGTGTGTGTGTGTGTGTGTGTGTGTGTGTGTGTGTGTGTGTGTGTTTCCTTGACTTTGTCACTCTTTCTATTCTAAGAGTCAAAAGGCTTGGAGAAAGCTGTATTGAATGTTAACACAATAAAATAGCAACTAAAAAGACTGGGCTTTGTATTTCAGCTCAAACTAGAAAGGGGAAGAGCTGACAGAGCCTCACTTTTCTCACCTGTGAAGCAGGGATAAAGTAATTTAGATATTATAGTTATGGTGAGGCTAAAACAAGACAGAAACACACAAAACACTGGGTATACCCAAAATTACTTCTCTTCTCTCCACTCTTCCAGTGACCCTGTGGCAAACAGACCCAGAGAAAACTTGTGTGAACTTAAAAGTCTGAATTGTCCCCGCGGTTCCCTAAGAGGGCTTTATCTGCCTCTCTCACCTTTTTTCCAGCCACCTCAGCCCACCCACATGGAATCCGTGGGCAGTCCCAGCATGTAGCAGGGTCCTGCCCGCTACTCAGAGAGGAAAAGAAAAGAATCCAGGAAGGGACTTTAAACAGGGACACTGCAGGGAGACCCCTGCCTGGGGTCTTGAAGTCCCCACAGGGAACTTTGCTTTTTGTCAGGAGCTGTGGCCCTGTGCCCTGGAGCCAGCTGCCACCTCCAGAGATAGGTCCATTTGTCTTTTGGTCCTCTCTGCTGACAATCCATGCTGTTTTGTTTCTCAAAGGGAATTAAAAAAAAAAAAAAAAAGTCATGCAGGGCAGGGGGGCGGGCGGAGGTGGGGTCTGAGCTCTGGAATGAGGCTGAATCCTGCAGGGGTGAGGAAGAGGGGTTCTGAGCTTTGGGATGAGGCTAAAACCTGCAGGGGTGAGGTGGTGGGGTTTTGAGCACTGGGATGAGGCTAAATCTTGCAAGGGTGAGGAAGAGGAGTTCTGAGCACTGGGATGAGGCTGGAGATTTAGCTCAATGGTGGAGCACTTGCCTAGCAAGTATAAAACCTTGGGTTCCAAGCAGGGCAGTGATGGTGCAGACTTTTAATCCCAGCATTTGGGAGGCAGAGGTAGGCAGATTGCTGTGAATTCGAGGCCAGCCTGGTCTACAAAGCAAGTATAAGACAGCCAAGGCTACACAGAAAAACCTTGTCTCAAAAAACCAAAAAGAGTAGGGCATGGTGGCACACACCTTTAATCCCAGCATTCGGGAGGCAGAGGCAGGCGGATTGCTGTGAGTTCGAGGCCAGCCTGGTCTACAAAGTGAGTCTAGGACAGCCAAGGCTACACAGGGAAACCCTGGCTCGAAAAACCAAAAAAAAAAAAAAAAAAAAAAAAAAAAAAAAGACCTTGGGTTCCATCTCCTGCACCAAGCAATTCTTCATTTAAACTGTCATCATTTTGGAATTGTGCGTGTGTGTCTGTCTTTCTGTCTGTGTCTATCTGTCTTTACATCCCGATTTCTTCTCGACTTTCCTGCTCTATCTCCTTCTACTCAAAAGTGTTGACCTACACTCTCCTTTTGATTTCTGTTATCAACCATTAGAAGGCTCTGCAGGCCGAGCCTGGGGGGTGGGGCAGTCAGATCTCAAGCCTCTCTATGGCCCAGCTTGTGGCCAAGGACGTTACCCGACTCCTTTGGCTTCATTTTCTCATCTGACACATGGAGATCCACAGGGAGCAGCGGAACACACTGTAGATGTTTACCTGGGGCCACAGGCAGTAAACAGGAACTGCTGGGGGCTGGGGAGATAGCTCAGAGGTTAAGGGCACTGACTGCACCTCCAGAGGTCCTGAGTTCAATTCCCAGCAACCACATGGTGGTTCACAACTGTGTATAATGTGATCTGGCGCCCTCTTCTGGCCTGCGGGTGTACATGCAGACAGAGCACTGTATACATAATAATAAATAAATCTTAAAAAACAAAACAAAACAACAACAGGAACTGCTGCACTCTGTCGTTTGGTGCACTCCAGGCTCAGTAATGTCCTTCTTTCCTTTGTGGCAGGTGTCACCTCCTCCAGGAAGCCCTCAGATATGATTTAGATCTTAAATGTCCTCCACCTCTAATATGTTTAGGTATGTGCCTTGTATCCCTGATCTCTCCAAAACCATATACTCACGTATAATTGGACACTAGCCCAAAAGGGATATTCAATGAAAGCCTTCACTTACCAGGAGATTGGGATAGATGTAAAAACTTCCTACTAGGGCTGTAGGTGAGAGAAGCATGGGAGAATGGGGAAATAGAAGGATCCAGAGGGTCCTAGAAACCTACAAGAAGAACATCATGACGGGTGGATCTGGACCCAGGGGGGTCTGCTCAAACTACTGCACCAACCAAGGACAATATATGCAGTAAACATTGAACCCCTACTCAGATCTAGCCAATGGACAGGACATTATCCCCAGTTCTGTGGAGAGCGGGGACTGACTCTGACGTGAACTCTGGTGCCCCATATTCGACCACTTCTCCTTGGTGGGGAGGCCTGGTGGCACCCAGAGAAAGGATAAGCAGGCTACCATGATGAGACTTGATAGCCTGTGACCATATGGTGGGGGAGGAGGTCCCCTTCTATCACAGACCTACGGGAAGGGGATAGGGTGAAAGAGGGAGGAACGGAGGAACGGGAGGATACATGTGAGGGAAAACAATTGAGATGTAATTTGAATAAGTTAATTAAAAATTTAAAAATGTCCTCCAAAGGCTCCCAAGTTAAAGGCTTGGTTGCCAGCCTGTGGGGGCTATAGGGAGTTGGCAGGAAGCTCGGGGAAGTTACACCACCCATGATACAGGGCATCCTGGGACACTGGCTCCTTCCTCTGACTCTTTGCTTCCTAGCTACTGGCTGTGAGCAGCTCTGCCCTGCTATGTCCTCTCTGCCACAGGGTTTCTCTGTGTAGCCTTGGCTGTCCTGGACTCACTTTGTAGACCAGGCTGGCCTCAAACTCACAAAGATCTGCCTGCCTCTGCCTCCCCAGTGCTGGGATTACAGGTGTGCACCACTGCACCCAGATAGTAAAAAAAAAAAAAATTTTTTTTTTCTGAGACAGGGCTTCTCTGTGTAGCCCTGGCTGTCCTGGACTCACTTTGTAGACCAGGCTGGCCTCAAACTCACAGAGATCCACCTGCCTCTGTCTCCCAAGTGCTGAGATTAAAGGCATGCACCACCACGCTCTGCTAAAAACATGTTTTTATTTAGCCTCTACTAATCTTCTATTTGGTCTTAGTGACAGAAAGCTGATGCGGACACCCTTACTGACTCTTGTCTTTCTCTTCCAATCCAATGCTATCGCTGTGTTCTCTCAGGCACTATGGGAACCATCAGTGTGCACATCTTTCTCCTCCAATCAGAACTAGAGCTTCAGTTGGGGGTGGGGGTGGGGGATTTCGGCAGGGACCAGAAACTGCTATTAAGTGAATAAAAGATCCATCTATTCATGTAGTCAGTGCTTAAGGACATGGAAAGGCCTGGCTAGTGGCTGAACCAGGCATGCTCTCATCCGTACCAATAAACATTTTATTTTTCAGGCTGGGTGTGGTGGCCCACGCCTGTAATCCCAGCACTCTTTTTTTTTCCAATTGTTCGATACGGGGTTTCTCTGTAGCCTTGGCTGTCCTGGACTCACTTTGTAGACCAGCTGGCCTCGAACTCACAGAAATCCATGTGCTTCTGCTTCCCTGAGTGCTGGGACTAAAATTGTGCGTGCTACCACACGCCGCGGTCCAGGGGATTGATCTAGGTGTTTATTACAACAATAGAAGCCCTAAAACAAGGGCTTGCCACGGTGCCTGACAGTTTGAGCTCAATCCCTGGGCCCCACGTGGTGGAAGGAGAGAGCTGGCTCCTGCACGTTGTCCTCTGACCTGGCCGCGTGCTGTGGCATGTGCCACGCCTGTCCCCAATAAATACATTAAAAATATGAAAATTTGAAGGTGGTAGTGCACCCACCAGTGACCCTTCCTCCCGTGACCTGTGATGTGAGGAAGGCGCGGAATCAGCACTGTGTGTATAGGGTAACCGCACAGGGAACCAATTCCTAAGTATTGAGAAGGAAGCTGGGTCTGGGGCCTCTGGATAGCTTCGCGTGGTGGCCCTTCCCTGCCTCTACCTGCCCGCCAGCTTGGCTTTGTTCTCAAGGCAGACATGAATAAGCCTTCCCTCCTGCTTATGTTACTTAGCCTTTGTTAAGACAGCAGAACAGTGCTCCCACATCCCTCCCGTTTTATTATTATTTTACGTATATGCGCGCAGTGACTGCATGCTTGTCTGGGCACCAGGTATGTGCACTGAGGCCAGAGGAGGGCTTTGGATCCCTGGAACTGAAATTACAGATGGCTGTGAGCCACCATATGGGTGCGAGGACTTGAACCCAGGCACTCCGGAAGGGCAGCCAGTGTTTTACCCACGGAGCCGGCCCTGCAGCCGCACACACTGCTGAGGTGGCACTCCCTGGGCCTTCTCTTTCTGAATGGGGTTGTGGGAGTGGCTAATTGTTCTCTGAGGTTTACCCCTCCTTCACTACTTAGGCTGCTCCCTCTCGACTTCATTCACCTCAGGCGGGGTCAGAGAACGTTTTTTTGGGTCACCTTAGGGTAAGGTTGGAGAGGTTGCTCAGCGGTGGAGGCTTTTTGCCTGGCATGCGTGAGGGCCTGAGCTGGCTGTCTGGCGTAAATCTTAAAGCATTCTGCCACATTTCAAGGAACGGTTTTGTTTCTTCAGACAGTCTCTCAATAGGTAGACCAGGCTAGCCATATGTATGGCCATTTGCTTTGTGCACTGGGGTTACAGCGAGCACTACCGCCCTTGGCCCTCCGGAGTGGTGCTGTGCCCTCTGCACAGAACGTAGAGGCTGCTGAGGCTGCCTCATTCATCCCAGGGTCCCCTCCCGCTTAGGCTCTATACCTAAGGGACTAAGGCAGAGAGAGGCTTAATCGGGTCTTCAGCACCATGTGCCTTGCCACGGCACCGCGCTGGACAATAGTTTTCATGTTAGAACAACGCTTTCTTGATAAGATACTAATACATGTTACTGCCATGTAATTAAAGGGTTCTTTTCTGTTTGTCCTTAAATAGATTGCTGGGCATGGTGGCACACGCCAGCAACCTCAGCATTTGGGAGGCGGAAGTAACTGGGAGTTCAAAGTCATCTTTAGCTGCATAGTGAATTTGAGGTCAGCCTAGGTCTCAATTCCACCACACCTCTCCCCCCCACAATATATATATATACACACACATATATACATATATACATATATATATATTTGCTAATAACACATCTTGAGGACCATCTGGATAGGTACTTACAGCCACCCCAGGGGATAAATATCATTGTTTCCTCACTTTCTAGCTGAAGGAAAAAGATGTCCATGGAAATTCAGTAATTTCCTCAAGGCTTCACAGCTAGTAAGTGGTGAAGCTAGCATTTGAACCCAGGAAGTAAGACTCCATAAGCAGGTTTTTTTTGGGGGGGGGTGTTTTAAGACAGGGGTTCTCTGTGTAGCTTTGGCTGTCTTGGACTCACTTTGTAGACCAGGCTGGCCTTGGCCTCACAGCGATCCACCTCCCGAGTGCAGGGATTAAAAGCATGGGCCATCACGCCCGGTCATAAGCAGTGCTCTTAATCACAGGGATGTCTGGACGGCAGCTAAAGAGGGATTTCAGCAGAGAACTAAGTACGTCCATCAAAGAGCAAATGCCCCAGTGGTTAAAAGTAAAGGCATCACTCTGTGGACCTGGGACAGGATGAAAATGTGGCTATAGAATCCAGGTTTGGACAACACAGAATGGTGCCTGGAGAGATGGACCCGTTCAGCCATTAAACGTCCTGACTGCTTTGTAGAGGACCAGAGTGTGGTTTCAGCACCCATTTCAGGCAGCTCACACATCTCTAACTCTGTGTGTGTGTGTGTGGGGGGGGGGGGGATCTGATGCCTCTTCGCCTCCATGGGTACCTGCGTCCGTGTGCACATACTTAACACATGCACACACACATAGTTACCGGGCGGATAGCTAAGTGTTCCAGAGCACTCAGTCTGTGGCAGGTGCTCTCTTTCTCTTGTCTTTTGGAGGTAAGGTCTAACTGTCTAAGGCTGGCTTCAAACTTGTTACACAGCCAGTGTGACCTTGAACTTCCAACCTTCCTGGCTGCACCTCCTGAGTACTAGGATTACACCTAAGTGCCGTCACGCGCAGTTTATGAGGTGCGAGGCACTGAACCCTGTGCTTGGTGTATGCCTCATGGTGTATTGAGTGACCTTTGGCCCCCACCCCTGAGACGGGTATCCCAAGCATATTCTAAATAATGCCTGCTCACCAATTCCTTTCCCAAAACACTATTATTATTTTTTCCAAAAGAGCAGATTAAATAGACCCTAGAGAATTCAGAGAAACAAATACTGAGCCTCCAGCAGAAAGTGAGGAATTCACTAAGAATGCATATTGGAAGGCCTCTGCTCAGGTCTAAATGAGACTAAAAATGTTGCAGAGAAACCCAGACATCTCTTTTTCTCACTCTTGTTGGCTTTTGTTTGCTTGTCTTCTCTAATTAAAATAATTAAAAAAAAGATTTATTTGTATTTTGGTATATGTACATGACGTGTCTGTGTTAAGTGTATACTATGTGTGTGGTTGCCTCTGGTGGCCAGAAGAGGGCGACAGAGATGTGCGGGCGCTGGAGTTACAGGTGGTCGTTAGTCACCTAACTTGGATGCTGAAACTGAACTCACAGCCTCTGGAAGGGCAAAGAGCTCTCCTAACAACGGTGCCATCTCTCAAGCCCTCTTTGTTTAATTCTGGAAACAAGGTCTGTGCCTGTAGCCCAGGCTAGCCCTGAATTTGCATGCCTCACACCTTAGCCTTTCAACTGCTGAATTGCAGCCAATGACGACTAGAAACCACTGTAAGCCTTCCCTGTAAGGCTGAGCTGCGGTGGCTGTGATGGCTGTGGTGGCACGTGCCTTTGATCTTAGCGTGCAGGGAGGCAGAGGCAGGATCTCTGAGTTCAAGACCAGCCTCATCTACAGAGTGAGTTCCAGGATGGCCAGGCCTACACACAGAGAAACCATGCTTCAAAACAAAAACAAAACAAAACTTCTAGGTGATTCTGAAGTATACGAAGGTTTAAGAACCACTGGTCCAGGAAGTAACTAGAATTGAAGTTTTATTCTTTCCTTGGACTTTGGGACAAGAGCTAGTTCCCCAATCTGCTGGGACTTTAGAGGTGGCTGGTTGGCTTTGCCTTGTGGAAACTTGCAAGCAGATTCCTAAATCCTCTTAGTAGCTCACTCATTTCTGAAAAAAATTTATTTCTGCATGTATGTATGTGTAATATATGTGGTAGTAGTTATTTGAACCCAGGGCTTGGCATATCCTAGGTCAATTCTCTGACACGGCCTTGTACCCCAGGCGCTGGCTCACGCCTTACAGTAAACCACAACAACCACTACTAAGTTTAAAGTAGGAACAACAACTTGACCATTAAGACCAAACGGGAGACCTATTCTTTAAACAACTAAAAGCATTTCCTTAGTACTTCCTTCTTCTTGCCTTCCAAGGTCGGAAATCCTTTCTAAAAACTAACATCTGTCATTCAGGACAGGCAAATGCCTTCTGTGACTGTCTGTGGTGGCATTTCACACACGAGAGACGGTCTGGCTAAGCTCCGAGGACTAGGCCGGCTGGAGCCTGGCCTGGTGTCATGAGACATCTGTTTTGACTGACTCAGGCATTGCTTAGTTCGGGCCACGTTCTGTGGTGCCTAAGGCCTGTGCTGCGCTTGGCCGAGACGTTGAAGCCTTGTCACATTCGGGATGTGTGATTTACAATAGGGAGGATCTGAAGGTCAGAGTACATTTTCCTGGCTAGTGTCACTCAGCTTTGAAGACAGAGGTGACAGGGCCTCCTCATGTTAGAATAATCCTTGCCTAAAATCTTGACCAACCCAGGGCTCACTCTGCCACAAAGTAACATCATGAAAAATCAGAATAATGCTGGTTGTGATGGTGCATGCCTTTAATCCCAGTACTCAGGAGACAGAGGTAGGTGGATCTCTGTGAGTTCGAGGCCAGCATGGTCTACAAAGAGAGTCCGGACCAACCAAGGCTACACAGTATAAATCAGTATAAGGCGTGGTTTAGTGGTTAAGAGTACTGTATGTGCTTCCAGAGGACCTGGGTTCTATTCCCCGCACCTACAGGTTAGTTTACAATAGTGTATAACTCCAGTTCCAGGGGATCTGACACCCTCTTCTGGTCTCCTCGGGTACTGCATGCACATGGTACACAGACATGCAGGTAAAACACCCATACACATAAAATAAATATTAATAACATACAAATAAAAATTAAGGAGACAATCTTTAGAAAAAACAAAACCAGTACAAAAATTATTATTTTTAACTAGGATGTCAATGGGAAGAAATAGTGAAAGGCAAACAGGAAAAAAAAAAACAAAAACAAAAAACCCCAAAACCTTGACTTTAAATAGAGACAGAAAGAATCAGTGTCGTTTGACAGACTGGTAAATAGCAACTGCAAAAAGAGGTAGATACTAATTTGCTTTAGTGTCTGAATTGAGGTTGGTATTCATTAAGGGGCCTCATTTCATTTGTTCCTCATGCAACCACTTAAAGATGGGAGTGCTCTTATCAGTCCCTGGGGCAGATGACGATGCCAGGTGTGGAGCGTCCGCCCCACGGCTCAAGCTCAGTTCAGTAGTACAGACCTGCAGCTGCCAGCCTGCTGGGTAGGTGACACACTCGCCTGTGACTTTTAAAAATGGGCCAAGTAAGAAAAACAAGTGTCCCTGAGTGCTTTATGATTTAGGCCTAGGCTGGAGATCAGCCTCACGGGCTCCCTCTGCTGGACGTTTTTGTATAGCAACAATAGGCGCAAGGCTTCGCTGTGGCCTGGAACCTGCCCTTAGAGATGTTAAGCGGGCTTCCACCTCTCAAGAAGCAGTGAGGACTCCGGCATGATGGCACCCATCTTTAATGCCAGCACTCCAGAGGCAGAGGCAGGAGGATTTCTGTGAGTTCCAGGGTGGCCAGAGTCACACACCGAGACTGTTTCAAAACACACAAGCAAATCCAAAACCAAACTAGAAGCAGTAAGTATAAAAAAACTTCCGCTGCCAGAGGCCCGGCTGACTGCAGTACCATGTAACATGTCCAGGCGCTCTGCAAAAGAGCTTAGAGTCTAATTCCGTCTCTGGGCTATCAACTATTTGCGCCTCCAGACCCAGTGGTCTTAGGCTCAGTATTTCCTAGAACTACCACTACCTATCACAACCAAACATAAAGACTTGTTTTTGAAGGAAGCCACCAATAAGGCATCCTTTTTGTTTGTTTGAGAAAGTCTCTTTGTAGCCCTGGTTGTCCTGGGGCTCACTAAGTAGAGCAGGCTGGCCTCGAACTCCCAGAGATCTACCTGCCTCTGTCTCCTGAGTGCTGGGATTCAAGGCCTGTGCCACTACCCAAGGCATATCAAGGCATTCTTACCACCCAGGGCTGTGGATGACAACAGCTAGGTCTCTAAAGTTGATGGATAGGTCCTGCTTTCTTACACCAGCATCTCTCTCGGCAGCGAACCCCAGCCAGGGAACCCCAGCCTCCTTGCGAGGATATCCACAGCTCCATGAAAGTAGGAGGACAGAGTACGCATGCGTGGGGTGGGAGTAGGGTGTGGGCATTTTGGTACATCCCAAAGTCTCTAATCTTGCATCAGTCTGCAGTCTTTAGCAGGAAAGACATCTTTAAGACCAAGGGCTGGAGAGATGGCTCAGAGGTTAAGAGCACTGACTGCTCTTCCAGAGGTCCTGAGTTCAATTCCCAGAAACCACATGGTGGCTCATAACCATCTATAATGAGATCTGGCGCCCTCTTCTGGACTGCAGGTGTACATGCAGGCAGAGCCCCGTGTACATAATAAATAAATACTTCTTTTAAAAAGTAATCCAAGAACAGAAAGCGTGTCCGGCCGTTTGTTTGCAACAGTAAGCACCCCTGAGCCAGCGCACTCTACCTTGGCCGTCTTTGTCATTTTCTCCATAGGGTCCTCCTGGTTCCTCATATGAGTCAGTTTCAGGTTCCTGTTGGGTAAGCACACCACAACGAACAATGAGACACTACAAGCGCAAACGCCCTCTGCCCATGCCCTTTGGGTAAAATGGACGCGAGTTCCCTTGTCCCCCTACCTCCTTTTTTCTTAGCCGTGCTGGGCTTCAGTGTCATTATTTTGGGACAGGGTGTTATTATGTAGCCCTGGCTGTCCTGGAACTCACTCTGTAGACCAGGTTGGTCTCGAACTCAGGGATCTTCCTGCTTCTGCCTCCCAAGGGCTGGGATTAAAGGTGTGCGCCAACCCCCACTGCTTAGTGGTGCTGGGGATTATACCCAGGGTGTCTGCCCATGCCAGGTGCGGGTTTCCTCTGCCGCTGACCCACGCCCTCAGCTCATCATCTTTGTGTATTTTTCTCAGTTCAAGTGCCCAGAGATCAGTTTTAAAGAGCCAAGTGGACAGGGCAGCGCATAACAGCGTGGGAACCTTAGTCCCGCTGATCTCAATGGTGCCTTGGTTAGTCGTTCAACGGCCACGGCGCAGGTGTGATGTTTACTGAGAGAAGGGAATGGCCCAGGCCAAGGCCAACTTGTGGGAGGGAGTGGAGCACCCTTAGGGACTTGACAGAGGGCTGGCGTGAGAGGTAGTAAAGGCTGAGACAAGTGGGAAGCGTGTGGGGGGAGCCAGAGCCCCCAAGGCAAGGTAAGGATATCATCCGTTATCCTGAGAACAAATAGATGCTGCCGAGGAAAAGCAGGGAAGCCAAAGGGTCAGCCAGGATTGCCACGCACTGGCTTTCCTCTCTCATCTGACACCCCCCCCCCCCCCCCCCCCGCCACCAAGCCACACCAGCAACTTCACTGTCCGGAAATGCCCCCTCACAAACCTTTTTCATCTCAGCTGCGCCCCACCAGAGTTATTTGAAGGTTAAAGAAACCAAAACCAACCAAACGGAAAAACCATGCCTAGGATCAAACGCCAAGCAAAATCAGACTCTGGGGGTAGTGTGGTCTTAAGGCATCTTGTTCCAGTCCGCAGTTGGGTCCAGAGCCCCTGTCATCCTCTAGCAGCTGAAGGGCAGTTCCTTAGCAGCCCCCAAACCACAGCAGGTGGAGCTGGCAAGGGTGGAGAGCCCCTGGGCTGTTGACGAGGCTGCTCCTGGCTTACCCCTTCTGCAGAGGGGTCTTTACCCGTGCTGGCATTTCAGGGATACAGCCGTATTGAGACACTGCGTGGTGTAGGCCCTGGAGGTCCCTCCTGCTAGGTTCACCTTTTAATGACAATCACGTTTCCACCTGATATCAACTTGCGCACGTTGGAAAGAGAAAATTTATTGTCTGCTAAGGAAGTGGGTCTCAGCCTGTGGATTGAGATCCCTTTGGGGGTGGGGTTGCCTAAGACCATCGGAAAACATGGATGTTTACATTGCAACTCATAACAGTAGCAAATTATAGTTATGAAGTAGCAAGGAAACTAATTTTTTTTTTTTAAATACAGGGTTTCTCTGTTAGCTTTGGCTGTCCTAGGCTTGCTTTGTAGACCAGGCTGGCCTCGAATTCACAGCGATCTGCCTGCCTCAGCCTCCTGAGTGCTGGGATTAAAGGCGTGTGCCATCCGGCAAGCAACGAAAACTAATTTTACAGTTGGGGCTCACTGCAATGTGAGGAACGGTATTAAAGGGTTGCAGCATCAAAGAGGTTGAGAACCTCGGTGCTAAGGCTTTCTCCTCAATAGCCCCTCTGTGTTTCCTTCTTGCTGGCCTAGGGCTTAGAGTTGATGACGTCTGCTGACAATGCTACAGGGTGAATAACTTGTTTTTCTTTTGCGTTTCTCATTTTGGAGACAAAGCAGATGTGCCCAGTATAGTAAAAATAACATGAAATAAGAATAAATAAGTAAAGTAAAACAAAACAAAACAAAAAACAAAAAACAACTGTCCTGGAATAAAAGGAAACTTTAAAACAAACAGACACCCACAAACAAATAAAAAACAAACATGGAAAAACAAAACAAAACATGGCGAAAACCTTCCTCAGTTACAGAAACCTGTTGAGTTAAGAAACTAGATAATATATCAATTTTTACCCCCTTGTTTATAAAGCCTTTCGATCTTGTGCCCCCTCCCCTCCCATTCTTACTGTTCTAGGAGCAGTCCCTCACAGATACCAAGTGATACTGGTTTGCTAAATAAAGCTGCAGGGCAGGGCGGAAGTTAGGTATGCCTGGTGAAGGTTTTTGTGCTTGGAGAGCGTAGAGGATCATGGGAAGAGCAGGAGAGAGGAAGGAAGGTGAACCACCACGGGTTAGCGTGGAGAGAATCTCGTGGCTGGATCACCGGTGTTGGAGAGACACAGGCCAGAGCATGTGCAAGTCCTTACGGAATCACGGATGGGAAGCAGCCCAGCTAGGCATGAGTAAGGAAGTGACGTGGATGTGGGGGCTGGGTGGTAACAAGGTAGCTTAGGGGTTAATATCTGCCCAGGCGCAGGTGGAATAAGGCTTGTCTACAGTCTTTCAGGTGTGTCTTTTATTGTTTGATAGAGGGTTAAATAAAACCACTGTCAGAGGCAGGTGGATTGCTGTGAATTCGAAGCCAGCCTGGTCTACAAAGCGAGTCCAGGACAACCAAGGCTAACACAGAGAAACCCTGTCTTGAAAAACCAAAAAAACCCTCCAACAAACAAACAAACAAAACAAAAACAAAAAACTGTGATAATTATAGGCTTTTTTTTTTTTTTTTGGTTTTTGAGACAGGGTCTCTCTGTGTAGCCTTGGCTGTCCTGGACTCACTTTGTAGACCAGGCTGGCCTCGAACTCACAGCGATCTGCTTGCCTCTGCCTCCCAAGTGCTGGGATTAAAGGCGTGCACCACCACGCTTGGCTAGGCTTTTAATAATAAACATTATCAGCAATTTATATTTTCCCTGGTTTTGTTTTTTGAGACAGAGTTTCTCTCTATAGCCTTGATTGTCCTGAACCTGCTTTGTAGACCAGACTGGACTCGAACTCAGAGATCCACTTGCTTCTGCCTCCCAGGTGCTGGGATTAAAGGCGTGTGCCATCACTGCCTGGCTTCTGCCTGTCATTTACACACACACACACACACACACACACACACACACACACACACACACACGTACGTATATATATGCATATGAACACACATGTGAAATAATGTACTTAACGGTTTTGTTGTTGTTGTTGTTGTTGTTGCAACAGGTGGGAAATAGTCCACGTGGCCTATCAGCTGGAGACCAGTTAAATTAATGATGGCAGGTTAGGAAGAGCAAGGTAAATCTCTGAGGTGACATAGAACTCTAAGAAACCTAAGAATAAGACTCTGAACAGTGTGTAATGATACACCAGTTTCCCTGAAAATCCAGTCTACTTATCTCCTTGCATTGCTCTCCACACTTTGGCGAGGGCACACAGGGCCAGGCACAGTGCTACACGCCTGTAGTCGGAGCACTCTGGAGGCGGAGGTAACATCAGGAGGCCAATGTCATCTACATAGTGAGTGTGAGGCCATGAGCCCCACCAAGCCCCGATGAATAAGAATAAAAAGACTGGGGGGGGCGGGTCGTGGGGCTGGAGAGATGGCTCAGAGGTTAAGAGCACTGACTGTTCTTCCAAAGGTCCTGAGTTCAATTCCCAGCAACCACACGGTGGCTCACAACCATCTATACTTGGATCTGATGCCCTTTTCTGGTATGCAGGCACAAATGTAGGCAGAGCACTGTATACATAATAAATAAATTAAAAAAAAAAAACAACAAACCAATAAAAGGACTTTTTTGAGCCATCAGAGTCAAAACTTCAGCTGAAAACTAAAACTAACCCTGGTACTCAGGAGGCTAAATCAGAGAAGCTCAGGTGCCCCAGGCTCCCGGGCTTTTATCAATGTTAAACTTCCATCACTGACAACCTCCTGGGAGAGACAATTTAAAGGGAGGGGAAGAGCTGGTTTCCCAGTTTCCAAGGAGTCAGTCCACTGTGCCAGGAAGGCATGCAGAGGAACGGCTTACATGGTGGCCAGCAGACAGAATTCTACTCTCAGTGGCTCTCTCCTTTCCCCTTTCCATTTCGTCCAGACCATCAGCCTATGGGATGGTGCCACCCACCGTGGGCCTTCTTCACTTTAGCTAATCCTCCCTGGGATGATGCTCACAGACACCATGGCCTTTACTCTCCCACTTCTAGGCTATTCTCCATTCAGTCAAGTTGACATTCAAGATGACCCATCACAGCTTCAGGCGAGACCCTGTCTGAAAGACTCCAAATCAGAAGCTGGGCAGGTAGCTCAGTGGTAGAGCCCTTACCTAGCATGCAAGGACCAGGGTTCAATCCTCCAATACTACAAAACCCAACAGACAGCAACAGAACACTAAAATGAAATCAGTAAACTGAGTGATCAAAACACAAGTGTCTGAAATGCTCAGGGTTAGTAGTGTTTCCGAGTACACACACACATACACACACACACACACACACACACACACACACACACACACACACACACACTGGATTTTGGAATAATATCTCACATACAAATAGTGAGGTATCATGGGAATGATACTCAAATGTACACACAAAATCCACCCATGTTCAGACATGTCTTGGGCAAGCAGCCTGAGGATAATTTTACACAACATTTTTGTTTTTGACTTTCTTTTTTTATTTAAAAAAAATTTTTTTTTTTTTTTCTGAGAGAGAATTTCTTTGTGTAACCTTGGCTGTCCTAAGACTCACTTTGTAGACCAGGCTGGCCTTGAACTCACAGAGATCCTCTTGCCTCTGCCTCCCGAGTGCTGGTACTAAAGGTGTGCCACCACACCTGGTCTTTACACAACATTTTTACTGTCACTTATCATATAAGCTCAGATGTAGAAAATTTCATGTGCGGCTTTTTGTTTGTTTGTTTGTTTTTGTTATCCAAAGATTTTTCTGATCTAGGAGCATTTCAGATTGCACATTTTGGGATTATAGATGCTCATCTTGTTGAGTGAGCAAAAAAGATGACAATTTAAATCTCCGGCCTGTCACTCTAGCTTAATTGATTTGGCTGTCCTCTGTTTCTGTAGCAAATGACAGTTACTGACATGTATCTGCCATGTGCCAAGTACTGTGCTAGGCCCCGGAACACCAAGTTGAAAGACCTATTTGTGGGACTCTCCCTTTCTTGTAGGAAAATGACAAGAGACCTCACAGCTGTAAGACAGAGTGTAAATGCTGTGATGGATTGTAACAGGTTTCCCCAGGACCTCAAGGGAGGTGAAGCTAAATTAGGCTTAGGAGGGTTGTTTACCGGCAGGCACAGTGTGAAGTCTTGCAGGAGTGGGAAGGCAGGGCAATTCCAAGCCCTGCCTTGGAACAGCAAGGGTTTGTTAGTGGGAGCCTGGTGGCTGCAGTGGCGGGCTGTGTAAATTGGATATAGGCCCCATCTTGCATGGTACAGTTTGAAGTTTTATAAAAACCGAATCTGCTACACTTTTTTACTTGTAAAAGAAAGACATCTTCAAAGATGGGAATTGAACTGCAGAGTCTGTGTGGATAGGGTAAGGGCTTTCAAGCAAACTGGTGACAGCACTGTGTTTTGAAAAAGCAATGACAGCAGTGTGGAATTAGAGGCCTGGGTAGGGCTCGGTTAGAGTTACAAACATAAGAAATTCTAGGACAATATGTGAGGCAGTTCCCAGAAATACACAGGCAGTCGAGTCCAAAGCTTGCTCTCAAATCCTAGCTCCTGCCCTTATGACTGACAGACAAGGAACCACTTACCAGTTTCCACCACTTTATCCATCCTTGGAAAACCTCTAGCAGCCTTGACCTCCACCCTCAAGCTGGGCACTCCATCTGGGCATGGTGCGTCTCTGCCCACATCAGGCTTTTCCAGGGCACCCAAGAGACGGGGGGGGGGGGGGGGAGTGCGAGATACAGAAGGAAGAAAGGGGACTTCTGTCTGTCTCCAGTTGCCTCGTGACTTGCCCTAGGCCCTCCATCAGTGAGATGAGAGCGTAATAAATAACACACAGAGCTCTGGACAGGGTGGCGAACACTTCAAGTTCCAGCACTTGAAACGTGGAGGCAGAAGGACCAGAAACTCAAGGGCAAAAGATCTTGTTGGGAAATAAACAGATGATAGAGCTCCCCAAGTGTTCAACTTGGAAAATACGTTTGGAAGTTCTGTGTAACGTGACATTTGATACCCCAAAGCAATAATTCTTTTTTTTTTTTTTAATGCACCCGTGCATGTGTATACGTGCATGTCTGCACCTGTGGAGGTCACAGGACAACTCAGGGGACTCAGTTCTTCTCTTTTCCCACTATGTGGGGTCCTGGGATCAAGCTCAGGTTGTCAGGCTTGGTAGCCGGTACCCACTGAGCTATCTTTTTTTAAAAATTGCTTTCATGTATATGGCTGTTTTGCCTGCACACAGTGTCACATGTGTGCATTGCCCACAGGAGCCAGAAGAGGGCATCAGGTCTTCTAGAATTGGAGTTATATATGGTGGTTAGGCCTCATGTGGGTTCTGGGAGTTGAACCCGGGTCCTCTGGAAGAGCATCTAGTGCTCTTTCCCCTCAGAGGCATCTCTCTAGCTCCGCCACCGAGCTATCTTTCATGCTCACATTTCAACATTATCTTTCCTTGTTTCTTTTCCTTTCTTTTCTTTTCTCTTTCTGTTTTTTGAGACAGGGTTTCTCTGTGGAGCCCTGGCTGTCCTCTTGCTCTGTAGACCAGGCTGGCCTTGAACTCACAGATCTGCCTGCCCTGCCTCACAAGCGCTGGGATTAAAGGTGTGGGCCATCTTTCATCACTTTCTTAGTGAAAGAAAAGCAGTCGTCCCCTGCCCCTTTAAAATGTGAGTGCTAGAGATTGGGACTGATTCAAGTGTTCACTCGGCAAGCCTCTTACCCACGGACTCTCCAAAATCAGTATCTGGTTTGAAAGTTTCAACCTCTACAGTGATCCAATTTTTCTGGCATTTTAGAAAGACTCTGGGGCCAGGATAGAACACTTGCCCAGCATGCACACAGCCCTGACTGATTTCCATCCAGAGTTGTAAAACCACAGGACAAACAAAAATGTCCCAGGGGCCAGGCACAGTGGTGGTGATGCATGTATTGGGGGAGGCAGACAGATCTCTGCAGTTGTAGGCCAGGCAGGGCTACATCAAAACAGAACAAAACAAACAACAACAACAATAGTGGGACTAGTGAGAATGATCAGAGGTTAATTTACTTTTTGCCAAGCCTGGAGACCTGAGTATAATCCCCAGGACCCACATGCTGGGAGGAAAGAACTGACTTTAAGCAGTTGTTCTCTGACCTACACATTCTGTGGTGGGTGCACTCCACACACATGCAACAACAACAAAAAATATTCAAAACAAAACAAAACAAAACAAAAAAAGCTGTTGAAATGAAACAAAGCCCTGACCTAAAAATAAATAAATAAATAAATGGACAGTCAAGGCTACACAGAGAAACCCTGTCTCGAAACAAACAAAAACCAAAACAAACAAATAATGAAGAAATGAAAATCATAAAATGTTTTGTGGATTGTTTAAAATTGAAATAATTATCAAATCGCTGCTTTTTTCTTAGGTTCTGAGGCTAGAGCAAAGGTGTGAAATTAAATTTTTCGCAGAAGCAGAATTGAGAGACCCCACTCCACACTCTGTAGCTTTTCACTAGCTCCCTGTGTCAGCCATGCCCTGGGCAGTCAGTAAGCCTGGTAGCTCCCTGTGTCAGCCATGCCCTGGGCAGTCGGTAAGCCTGGTAGCTCCCTGTGTCAGCCATGGCCTGGGCAGTCAGTAAGCCTGGTAGCTCCCTGTGTCAGCCATGCCCTGGGCAGTCAGTAAGCCTGGTAGCTCCCTGTGTCAGCCATGCCCTGGGCAGTCGGTAAGCCTGGTAGCTCCCTGTGTCAGCCATGGCCTGGGTAGTCAGTAAGCCTGGTAGCTCCCTGTGTCAGCCATGCCCTGGGCAGTCAGTAAGCCTGGTAGCTCCCTGTGTCAGCCATGCCCTGGGCAGTCAGTAAGCCTGGTAGCTCCCTGTGTCAGCCATGCCCTGGGTAGTTGGTAAGCCTGGTAGCTCCCTGTGTCAGCCATGGCCTGGGTAGTCAGTAAGCCTGGTAGCTCCTTGTGTCAGCCATGCCCTGGGCAGTCGGTAAGCCTGGGGTTCTCCAGTGAGGGGAATCTGAACACTGCTGGGAAGGCAGGTGGGAAGTGTAAACAAGTTTCAGTGTGTGAGGGGCTCGGCCTTATGGGGCCCATGTGTGTGTTCCTTCCTCTCCTGGGCTGAGCTTGTTACAGCCGTGAGCATGTTTATAAAACTGTTATTTTATGTGATTCTCACCTCGTGGTTGAGAAGCAGGTGTGCTGAGATTGCTTTTAGCATCTCCATTTTGCAAAGAGGAAATGGTGTTTCGGAGTGTGAGAAGGCCACTCCAGATCTGTGAAGCCCTGGGGTTTGCCAACCACTACTGGTTTTTTGTTTGTTTTTTTGGTTTTTTTTGAGATAGAGTTTCTCTGTGTAGCCTTGGCTGTCCTGGACTCACTTGTAGACCAGGCTGGCCTCGAACTCACAGAGATCCGCCTGCCTCTGCCTCCCGAGTGCTGGGATTAAAGGCGTGCGCCACCACGCCCGGCTGGATGGGGTCTTAAGCCAAGCCTTATGCCCCTGTTACCCCCACTCAATCCACTGAAGCCCTCTCTGATGTGACCACAGAAGGCACTGGCAGCGATCCTCTGGGTGTTAAGTTTCAAACCCTGGGAAATTGGCTGAGGTGCCTGTTGAACAATATCAAAGCAGACCTGGCCACCAGGTCCTCCCAGCAATCCCTCTGTCCCTACCAGTTACAGGGTATGGCTCTACCTGTACTCTTTTTATTTTATTTTATTTTGGTTTTTCGAGACAGGGTTTCTCTGTGTAGCCTTGGCTGTCCTGGACTCACTTTGTAGACCAGGCTGGCCTCGAACTCACAGCGATCCGCCTGCCTCTGCCTCCCGAGTGCTGGGATTAAAGGCGTGAGCCACCACGCCCGGCTTCTACCTGTACTCTTATCTGTACCTCTACCCTGAACTCTCCAGCCTGCCTTTACTCCAGAGGCTCTTTCCTGTATAATTCATACATTCTGGTTACCCACTCCTCCTTTTGTTCTCTTTGTACCTTTGTGCCCCCCCCCCCCCCCCGCTGCTTTCTTGCTCTCCCTTCCCCTCCCCATCCCCCCACATGGCTCAGGCTCAGGACCACACTGGACTCTCCCAGATGCGTCTGCCTCTGGCTATGCTTTCCCACATCTCTATAATACACTTCCTCCTCCAGCACCTAGGAGCAGTCATGTCGTGGCCTTTCCTACCTATTTCTTTTTTTCCCCCCACCGGGTAGTAGAACACATCTGTGTAACCAGAACCTGGGGCCATTATCAGCTTGTGCAGGGGATTGAACCTAGGACCTTGTGCATGTGAGGCAGGCACTCTGCAACTGAGCTACAGTCTCAGCCCATCTCAGTCTATTTTGTTCATGGACAGACCCCGGATACTCGGGAGGTGCCAAGCTTCTCAAAATAGTAATTAAACGACTGGGTACACAGTGATAACGATGACACACTCACTGTTTCAGACAGTTGCAGCTGTCATTTTTTAAGCTCCAAGGCAAAACCAACACTGTTGCTAAGAATAAAAGGGCTCAGCCGGACGTGGTGGTGCACGCCTTTAACGCCAGCACTCGGGAGGCAGAGGCAGGCAGGTCGCTGTGAGTTCGAGGCCAGCCTGGGTACACAAAGAAACCCTGTCTCGGGGGGGGGGGGGGGGGGAGGAAAAGAATAAAAGGGCATGGTGGCACATGGTTTTCATTCCAGAACTCTGCAGGCAGAAGCAGGTGGATTTGAGGCAAGCCTGGCCTACAGAGTGAGTTACAGGACAGCCAAGGCTACACAAAGCAACTCTGTCTTGAAAAAAAAAAAGTGTGGCAGGGGGCAGAATCACTTCACTAACATCTTTTTTGTTTGTTTGTTTGATTTTTATAGTAAACATCTCTTATTCTGCTGTACAGAAATCATCTTCCTGTCTTGTAATTTAAGTGCCCTGTAAGACATCTGTCTTGGGCTGAAGAGATGGCTCAGAGGTTAAGCACACTGACTGCTCTTCCGAAGGTCCCGAGTTCAATTCCCAGCAACCACATGGTGGCTCACAGCCATCTATAATGTGATCTGATGCTCTCTTCTGGCCTGCAGGTGTACATGAGACAGAGCATGTCTCATGTTAAAAAAAAAAAAAGACATCTGTCTTTTCTGCATTGTCACTCTCTGTGGATCCAGGCTGGACCAGTGGCTTCATTAGAACATGGGATCCAAGCCAGGAGCCATCTTGCCTCCACTACAGGAGCATGGGAGGAAGGCTGGGAAAGCCACAGAGATAAATAGATTTGGGGTCAACTTACAGGTGGCTTTTTGTTTGTTTGGAAGTGGGCTCTTGTGTGGTCAAGGGTAGCATCAGATTCCCTAGGTAGCTGAAAGTGATGCTAAATTCCTGAACTCCCTCTATTTCCCAGCTGCTAAGATCCCAAGCTTGTGAGCACCACTGACTACCCACATGGCTCCAGGTCAAAGCCCTGCCTTGCAGAATTAGCTCAAGGAAGTCCACAGAAGCATGGCCTGAGAATTCTGGGTTAGCTGAGGTTAGGAGAGTGGTCCTTCCATCATCATGAGTTCTCAAGCACTTGTCCTGTCCTGTGTCTGTCTGTCTTTCCTTGTCCCTTCTTATCAAGGGCCCAGGATGGTGTCTGCTAACTCTAGTATGAAGGCTCGGAAGTCCTTCCACACCTCTCTTGGTGCTGTTCTAGTCGGTGTCTTTGACTCTGTGACCATTTTTTTAGCTCAGCATACCCAGAAGAGGACAAAGAAGGGGCTGGGGAAGGCCTTCAGCTGTGGAACATGGGCCATGGACCAGGGCGGAGTTCCATGCTGGAGGGGGAGGGAGCACAGCAAAGGGGGACTCATGCCAACCTCACCTCAGGAGGGCTCTGTGCCCTTAACCAGCAGCAAAGCTGAGCCTGGGAGATCAGTGAGCTGTTAGAGAAGAGAAAACAAGAGCCGGTACCCACGGGAGAGAATCTACAGCCAACTTTGAAATAATTAACTCAAGAATTAGTGGTCTTAGGAGCATCACTCTACCAAGGTATAGGCGCAAACAGTAGCATTTACCCCGGGGAACTTGTCAGGATGAAATGAATCCTATTTACCTGTTTTAGGAGGCAGTTCAAAGTTATCCCTTTCCTCTCTGTTCCACTGTCCCCCACTACCTACACCAGACACCCAACCGGTTTGTCCCCGATGGCTGGCTGGGATTACTGTCCTAATTTGTTCTTTCTTCATCTGCTACAAGCTGCCTATTTTCTGCCCTTTTAGATAGAGTAAGAGCGCAGAGGGACTTCTGAGCTGTTTTTGTAGCATGCAGAAGTGTATTAACCGGCGTCCCCGTGCATGTGTCTATAAACCCCTTGTCTTCTCAGTGTGAGCTCACCTTCAGGAACGGCATCATGTCGATGTGCAGCTTGCGTGTGTAAAATTCTTTTTCGTTTGAACATATCAGTCCTTTATTTATACAACTTTGAGGCTCTCCCGTCTTCTGAGCTGCTGCTGCCTCCAAGGACTGCGGGGCTCCCTGGGAGAGAAGCAGAAAGACCGAATTTCATAGGGATGATACATAGGGCAACAAGAGCTGGTCCAAGCCCCCTAATATTTATAAAAAGCATTTTGTTTCACCATGGCATCAGGAATAGGCAACATCTACTTTTCCCGTTGGGGACACCGGGGATACATACATGTAGAGAACAGTCCGACCAGCTAATAGTATCCAGAGCAGTGGGAAAAGGGACCTTCCCGGAGTGGTAATTATTTCATTTACTGCACACAGCAACCCTGGGAGGCAGGTCTGGCTGCCCCTACATCACAGATCAGGAAACCAACTTGCCCAAAGCCATTTAGGTGGCATTCGGAAGAGTTCAGATCACTGCCCAAGCAAGGCAAGACTTTCTTCTTTCTTTTCTTTCTTTCTTTTCCTTTTTCTTTTTTTCTCTCCTGTGATAGGCCCTCTCTGTGTAGCCCAAGCAGGCCTCAAACTTGTGATTCCTTTGCCTTGTCCTCCAAAAGTGTTGGGATCATAGGCCAGCGCCTTCACATCTAGACTCCTTTTTAAAACGGGGCTTTAAAAAAAAACCTCCCCCCGACTCCCCGAACGGCCATCAAGTCTGTCTTGCAATACCTATGCTGGCAGCAAGAGTTCGGCTCCTTTGCCAGCTGAGACGTGTCTGATGTGTGCGCAAGAGTGATTTGAACAAATGTGGCAGGGAGGGAAGGAAGAATGGGCCGAGACAGGAGCCTGGGAGGCCGCAGGGGCCCTAAGATCTCTTGGGCCACACACTCTCTGTGGTCACCAAAATGAGCAAATGGTGTCACATTTCAGAGCGCTGAAAGTTTGGCCTGAAGCTGCCTTCCAGCCCACGCCTCCCACTGCAAACTGGGTGATCTAAGAAGTGAACTGCCCGGCCTCCGCTTCGAACCCTCAAAGGCCGTTGCCTGTGGAATGAAGGAAGGCCAACCATATTCCAGCGCTTATGAGGGCCTTCTTGCCCGATGCTGGTCTTTTTTCTTTCTTTCAGTCATTCGACAAATATGTATTGGGTGTCCTTCTCATGCACGGTAGGAGGAGGTAGGAAAATGGTGCGGAATGAGGGAGACAGACGTGTGTACCCTCAGGAGGGGCACGCTGAACTCCGCGGAAAGGGAAGCGAGAACGAAGGGAAGCCGACGATTGCACGTGATTCACACTTGGCCTGAGATGACGTGTAAGGGAAGGCTGAGTGAAGACTAGCAGAGGCCGCCATGAGTACAGCGTACCTCGCCTCACATGGGGAGGATTTCAGGGAGCACCCTTCACAGGAAGTGCTCCTTGATCCCCTCATTTGCGAAGAGAAAGTTATTTATTTGGGGAGTGGGTCCGCATACGTTAATGTGCTATGAGGTCACCCTGGGTGGGAATTTTGATCGGTTCCAAACTTCCTAGAAGACTAACTCTAGATGTCTGTCTCTCTGGACAAAAAAAGCCGTAAACCATCCCTCCCATAACATTTATATACTTGTTAAGAATTCATGAGGAATTACCAGTTGGTGGGTCCTCATAAGCGACCGTCATTCCAATGAGCAACCACATTCCTTTGTTTTGAAACATGCCTAAAGATAAAGATTTTTCTGGAAAAACACTATTTTTTATTTATTTATTTATTTATTTATTTATTTATTTATTTATTTCATTTCAGCCATATATCTGTTTAGCTTCCCAGGCAGAGATTTCCCTCTCCGCCTTCTTCTAGCTCCAATGAGAGCTAGCTTTTGGTTCAAGCTAGCATCTGACAGGATTCAAGCTGGCTAGCCTCACAGTCCTTCATGGATCACTGCCAGGATGATGGAAATCAGGCGGTGTGATTAGAGATACATTTCTGCATTATCTACAGAAGATTTTTGTGTTTGGCTTAGAGGACAAGGGCATGGCCAAGAGAGACTAGGCTGGACCGTGCCTGGAATTACTTCAACTCCTATGCAGGGGTTCAACTTAAAAGAGCTGGGAGTTAAGGGCTTTGAGAAAAGTCCTCCCTGCCCCCCCCCACCCCCCGCCCCACCCCCACCTCTTTTTTTTTTTTTTTTTTTTTTTTTTGGTTTTTCAAGACAGGGTCTCTCTGTAGCCTTGGCTGTCCTGGACTCACTTTGTCGACCAGGCTGGCCTCGAACTCACGACTCTTAAGTCTTTTTCTCTAACAATTCTCTTGGCCACTCTGCTCATCTCTCTGTCATTTAGGAGCCATTAGTTGTAGCATGGTGAAACGCTTTCAGGAGTACTGTCATTGTGGTGGAGGGTGATGATGATGATGATGATGATCAAAATGGTTCTGCAAATGGATGATAGTAAAAGAGAGCCCGGGAGGAGTAAAGATGATTAAACACATAAAGAGGATTCTGAGAGGTGATAAGAGGAGAAAAAGTCAGAGAATTAGAAGCAGAAAAGCAGCCCATGTGCTTGGGTGGTTTGTGTCTTTTCATTAAAAAACAAGGTATTTAGAGTGACTACCAGGGACAAGCCAGCGCAGGTCAGCAGATGATTTTAGGTGGTGAGTCATCTATGAAGACACAGTGAGAGACTGGCAGCTGATGGGGGCATCAGTTGGCGATATGCCTTGGGGCAGTCAGGGAGGACCTCTCCGAGGAGGTAACAGTAGAGCCCACATTGGGTTGGCAAGAAGGAGGAAGCCTGGATCACGTCTGTCTTTCCCTGTAGCTCCTAGATCTGATTATTTTGGAGGCCCACCTCAGGCAGGGCTCTTTAAAAGGAGAGTTCTTGATTTCCAGACCGCCTTTGCTCCAGCCTTCTGGGCCTCCATCCTGACCCTGTGAGCTCCCCCTTTGTGTTTGCAGGGCAGGGCAGTCAAAACAGACCCTTGCAGCTCTGGGGTTATGTTGAGAGCAAAGACAGCAGCGTACAGAGTCAACCCAGGGTCAAGGTCTCTAAAAGTGCAGGAAGGAGAAGGCAGCCCAGGGTTAAACTGGAAGAAAAGCAGAGGGGCAGGGGTCCTGACTGGAAGGAAGCAGAGGCCCAAAGCTGTTTCTGTTTCTCAGTTTCTGTTTCTCACGCGCACACTTGGGTGGAAATGATTTGAAACTGATGGAAAGGTGACATATTTCAGAGAAAAATCAAAACTCATCCAGCTCCCTTCCCTATGTTGCACTGTAAATATTGTACTAGTTTTAGGCTCTGCTTAAAACAAACAAACAAACAAACAAACAAACAAATCATTTCTCTTTAGTAAATGAAACAACGAGGATGAATTAGTTAATCTGGTATAGCTCATTTGATTGCGCAGAAAGGCATTTCTTGAGTGCTTGGCATTTAAGCAGTTACCTGACATTTAAAAGGAGGCGGCTGCTAATGAATTCAAGGGCTAATCTTACACTCTGCCAGAGCGAGCCACGGAAAACCCAGGACTATTATCTTGCCATAAACATAATATGATTCAGCTGCGCTATCAACAGGAGGGGCCATTGGCTGCGTCCAGACATCCCTAGGAACACACAGAAGCCGAACTGAAAGGGGGGGGAGTCCGTTAAAATTAAGTGAACAGCTTATCATTCCCTTTGGTACCCTTGGATTGAAATATCTGAACGGTACACTCCGGGAGAACCACCCAACGCCCCAGTCATGTCCCCTCCTCCCTTGAGATTTCTTAAAGCTTCACAAGTGACTCTCCAAACAGACCTTGGGACATCTCACTTTAAAAAAACGAGACTCTGAACCCAGCTCCGACTCCACCCATGAGTCCCACAGAGTCACCCAAGACAAGGATCTGTCCCGAGGGGCCTCCTCCTGATGTCTCCCACTCCTTTCTAATTGGGGTTCCCCACCTTTGTTGCTGCCGCGTAATGACTCCAGCAGGAGCTCCTGTCCCTCATTAAGTAGGCTGCAACACTCTGGCCGGCTAACTGCCTCGCCGCCTCCCACGCAGCTCACAGCTCCGCTCTGAGAGCCAAGCTGCCAAGAGTCTCTGGGAACCTGTGGGACAGCTGAGCTTTGGGGAAGGAAACACGAGAGGGGAGGGAGAGAGCCTGGGTAGCCAAGATTTGAATTGTGGGAGGTGGCGCGGGTGGGACGGGACACCTCACCATTCTCTTAATGCTTGGAAAGTAGCAGAGCAGAGCGGTGGGGGACACCTTGGTTTAAATCCCCTTAGGGTCCTTTGCTCTGTCACATCAAACCTCTGCGCACTCAGGGGCATTTATCCACTCCCGTGAGCAAACAAAAAAAACGAGAGTCCTGACCGTCAGACCCCCTCCGTGGACTTAACTCTCCTCTCCTTGGGAGCTTTGAACGCTGGTGGGGAAGGGAGACCCAACAAAGTCGGTCTCTAGGTGTAGACGGGGAGGACCGGACCGGGGGTTTGAACCTCTCTCCTCACAAGCAAATCCTGAAAATGAGAACTTCAGCCTAAATAAAGAGCCTGACCAGTTCTCTGGGTTTTGCTACCTAGGGCCTAGGGGCGAGGCCAGCTTGCACTCGAAACTTTGCTGGCTTCTGGTGATCTGGCTTCTCCAAGAGAGCGGCTGTCTGTGAGGGCTGCGGCTCCTGCCCAGGTACCCATGAGTGAGTGGTCTCCTACCTTGTCTCTCTCTGCCTGGGTCTCTACCAGGTCTCCCCTGCCTGAGAAAGGAGAGCTGTCTAGTGCACAGAAGACCACAAAGGACTGGAAGATCTTACTTTACCACGCAGCCTCCCACGGGGCATAGGGTCTGCAGCTAGCCTATGACGTAGTTCACCCCACGCCCACCCCTGCCTGGCATCAATGCACTCAGCATCCTCGCTCCACTCACTCACCATGAACGTTTGGGCGTGGCAACATGTGCCCAGTGGGACTTTAAAAAAAAAAGTATTAGCCGGGCGTGGTGGCGCACGCCTTTAATCCCAGCACTCGGGAGGCAGATGCTGGCGGATCGCTGTGAGTTCGAGGCCAGCCTGGTCTACAAAGTGAGTCCAGGACAGCCAAGGCTACACAAAGAAACCCTGTCTCGAAAAACTAAAAAAAAAAAAAAAAAGTATTTATTATGTATACAGTATTCTGCCTGTATGTACACATGCAGCCAGAAGAGGGCACCAGATCTCATTCTAGATGGTTGTGGTTGCTGGGAAGAGCAGCCAGTGCTCTTAACCTCTGAGCCATCTCTCCAGCCCCCTCAGTGGGACTTTTTAGGAGCAGTGGGCATGGTGGAGACAGTTGGCTTTTAGGTGTCAAGGGGGCTCCTTGTTTGGTCTCCTGTTAAGAATTTTGGTCCCCAGCACTTTCTCCTCCCACATCCCCTTCCTTTTTTGAGATGGAGTCTCATGGGTCTTGGGCTGTCTTTGGTTGAGTTCCCTCTGCTTCCTGAGCTGGGTTTACAGATGTAGGGTACCATGCCGGTTCCTGCAGTGGTAAAGATTGAACCCAGGATCTCATGCACACTAAGCAAGCAATGACTCTACCAACTGAACTATACCTCCAAGACCTTCATGTACTTTTTCCATATCTCAAGTCTATAAAAGTTGCTGGTGAGCTGGAGAGATTTCTCAGTGTGTTAAGGGCACTAACTGTACCTCCAGAGGTCCTGAGTTCAATTCCCAGCAACCACGTGGTGGCTCACAACCATCTATAATGTGATCTGATGCTCTCTTCTGGCCTGCCAGTGTACATGTAGGCAGAACACTGTATATATAATAATAAATAAATAAATAAATCTTTTTTTAAAAAGTTGCTGGCATTTTCCTGTTAGCAAATTAACTCACAAACTAGCAAGCCCTGGTCAAAGGAAAAGCAGCCCCAACTTCTAGCCCTCTTTAGTCCTTGCCTTTGTGAGGGCTAATTTCAGGGATTTTTTTTTTTTCTTAGTCACCGAGCTTTCTGGGCCTGCTTCTCAACCTAGAGAAAGGTGCTCAGTTGTTCTCAGGGAGATTTTCAGTAATGAACCACTGGGTACTTTAGCCCCAGGGTTTCTGTTATCTGCAAGCAAATCTTATCCAAGAATTCTAATTGATATTGTCCTCAATTTAATTAAGTGCTTTGTTGACACAACACAATCGTTGTTTATCTGGCTTAGCTGGAGGGGGGTCGGGGAGGAGAAAACTTTTGAGCCAAAAGAGAAATCTGCCATGCCCCTAGGGAGGTGGAGCCCAGTGTTTTCCAGGAGGGGGTGTCTAGGCGGGCTCAGGTGAGCACCTCTCCTAGGTCGGAGTGAAGTCTGCCTTGGACAGGAGATGGAAGGGTGGGGGATGGGATGGGAATAGACCCCACCCCCCACCCCAGTTCCTTCTAACTCAGGCCTTCCACCCGCAACTCTTCAGTCTGACGATCGACAGACAGGGAACCTCAACTTGATTCCACGATGAAAGGGTCATTTTAAATCAGTCACTAGAGAAATCAACTTAGCCGTGGTGCTTTGATTCCCAGATTGGGCCATAAAAGCTTATCTACCCCATAATTTCGAAAGACTGTGCAGTTGAACTAGTCCCAGGAATGCTGGGACAGAAGAGGGTTGGAGTAAGAAAACACAAAAATGTCCTCTTTTCTCTCCTGCCTCCTCCCTTCCACCCCGCCCTTTCGTCCCCTAACTTCTGAGTTTCTCCTGGCATTTGTTCTGGGGTGGGGTGATCCTGGTCCCCAAACCCCCTGCCTCCTTCCTTCCCATCTGAGTCTGACCTGATGACAACCTTTAGGGTAGACAATAGGGGAGTCAGAGAGCAGGAGTCACACCATGAAGCTCCTCCTGTGCCCAGCGCCGGGCCAATCCCCGGCTGTATGCTGACTCATGTAACCCTTGCAGGACCCCAAAGGGGAAATGGCGTCTTTTACATGGGAGGAAATAGAATCTCAGGTTAGGTAACCTGCCCTAAGCCACAGAGCCAGGAAGCAGGAAGATGCGATCTAAATACGGCTTTTTTTGGGCTCCCCAGTCTTCTGCCAGGCCTCTTTGGAGGGTGGGTCACTGTGAACAGAGGCTCAGGTATGAAACAGAGGCCATAACTGTACCCGCAATATAAACACTGAGGGAGATAACCCTAAGTCCTTCGCATGAACCCCTAAACCATCAGCTGCCATTACCTACTATTCAGAAAGCCTCTCTCAAGATTATGGGGAGACAATTGTTCAGATTTGTGGGCAGGAACCTGGATGCTCACTGTATTATTCCTTTTACGTTACCCATGCTTGAAATTGTCCATCATAAAAAGAAAAAACGAAAGAGGGCTTAAGTCGTCAGCTATCGTGTGTCACCAGCAACCAAGAGGTCAGTAAGTACAGGATTATTGGAATAATGGTAGCCATGTAAATCCAACAGAGAACACTTTGGTTTTATAATTCAAAACAAAGCAACAACAAAAACAAAACGGTAGAAAAATTGTCCTTGACTTGTCTAGGGAATTAAGAAATGGACAGATTTGGGCATACTTAGGCCAGAAAGGAAGTCTGCCCAGGTCTTCAGAAATCCTTTGAATCAAGTTCCACAACCAAAGAGGTACTTATAAAAAAAAGGAGAGGAGGAGGCAAAGAGGGGGGAAAGGGAGGGGTGGAGAGGGGGGAAAGGGAGGGAGAGAGATTTTTGCAGGAAAGGGAACATAGAGCCGTTCCCTCCTCCTTTCATAGGAAATACAGAAAGTTAGTTGTTGGAACCAATGTAGAACTCATCTCTTGCCTAAGGATGCCAAGTGACATCTGCAGATATGCACATGACCTGGAGCTTTTCTAGAGCGGGGATAATCAAGTCCGGATGGCCACCGGCTTTCCACTGCACTGGAGGCTGCAGGAGATGTGGGAGAACGTCGGCTCAAGGTCACCTCTGAACCCTCCTCCAAGGACGGTGGACTTTTCCTATGGATTGCGTTATTTCTATGGACTGTGAATTTTCTTGAACATAAAAATTTACATGTCAACAAAGTCTTTTGCATTCCAGTGGCTTTCATATGCCAGGAATTATGTTAGACAATAGATAAATTAGGTTTAAAGCTTGGGAGCTTACTAAAATGTTAACCAAGCTGGGCAGTGGTGGCACACTTTAACCCCAGCACTCCGGAGGCAGAGGGAGGTGGATCTCTGATTTTAAGGCTAGCCTGGTCTATATGTGAGTCCAGGGAAGCCAGGCTAATGACGCAGAGAAACCCTATCTCTTAAAAAAAAAAGTTAACTTGAAGACAAAGTACAATATGGCTCATCGGGACTCCTGATAAAAAGGTTACTTTTGTACAAAACACAGTGTGTCTACACATGAATATACGGGCTTATTGTCTGGAAGGAGGAAAGGTGATGGTAACTTCAAACATCACATCTGAGACAGATGATGTACACATAGCCTTATTTGATGCAAGTCCTATCGTAGTTGGAATGGGACAGGCTACCCTTGGGGATCCAAAACAGATAAATGGAAGACACATAGAGCAGATACAAACTGGTGCTACAGTAAACTCAAACCCTAAACTAGCTAGGCTAGGTGGAAAACGAAATAGCTCTGTGACGTGACGAAAAAGGACATCACTGCAGTTTAACAAGACTTTTAGAGCATTGCCAGAGTTCTGATCTCTACAAAGCAACCACAAAACTCCAGACCAAAACACCTAAGGAGTGGTAGCATGTTAGAAAGGGTCCTTGTCCTTTCTAAGTGGGAGCTGGTTTGAACAAAGGAAGGAGATTGACTAAAGGGAAGACAGGTGAAGCTAGCTCTAAACTCTGTCTGTCTGTCTATCTATCTATCTATCTATCTATCTATCTATCTATCCATCTATTTGTCTGGCTGTCCTGAAACTCACTATGTAGACCAGCTTGCCTTGAACTCCCAGAGATTTGCCCACTTCTGCCCCTGGAGTGCTGGGAATTAAGGGTGTGCACCACCAAGCCCGGATGCTTTATTTTAAACAAAGGGATGCAGTGATTCTTGGGAAATCTAGTTAGGGATTGAGTTTGTTCTTTGTGTTAGGTCTCTACCTGTTGTGTGGTGTGGATGGCACACCCTGTCTTCTCCCCTGAATTCCCTAGCCCAGGGGCAGGGCTCCCCCCCCCCCCCATAGGCTTTTCACTATACAATCCAGGCATTTTGGTTTCTCTCCTCTCTCTCTCTCTCCCTCTCTCTCCATCTCTCTCTCCCTCTCTCTCCATCTCTCTCTCTCCATCTCTCTCTCTCTCTCTCTCTCTCTCTCTCTCTCTCTCTCGCTCTCTCTGCGAGCGTGCCTATCTCTCCACCTTCCCTTGCTGCTCCCAATAAACCTGCATTTATATAACATAACTTGATCTTGCCATCAGCTCACTCCGTTATTTTGATCATTTGATACTCCACTGGCAACCTCTGTGGCCTCACAGCTCTGCAAACCAGAGCTTAGAGACCCGCTTGTCCCACGTATATAGACCTGAGTGGGCAGGAGAGGTTCATACTTGAGGTGCAAACTTGAGAATAAGAGACGAATTCATCGATCTCCGAGGCTTAGAAGGATAAAAATGTTTGAAAAGGAATTGAAGTCTTGAAAGGTACATCCCGAGGGCCCCATTCAACAGCCCAGGATAAATCTGGTTAATGTAAAATCTGTTAAAAGAGTTGTGTTAAGAGATGTTGTTGTTGCTTAGCTTGCTGTGCAGGACCTGTTGCTGTACATTGTGACTCCTGGGTCACTTTAGCTACCCCTGGATACAATGTACACTTTAAAATTTATTTATTTATCTGGGTGTGGTAGTGCATGCCTCTAATCCCAGTACTTTGGAGGCAAAGGAAGGTGGGTGGCTCTTTGTGAGTCTATGGCCAGCCTTGTGTACATAGTGAGACCCTGGCAAAAACAAACAAACAAACAACCCCCCCAACCAAAAACCTTATTTACTTATTTGATTCTTTTCGTTTTTTCCAGTCAGTGTGCTCAGTCTATTTTTGAAGTAGTCAAGGCCCTGTTTCAGCTTCTAGGGTCTTGAGATTCCAAGAGTTATGTACCCATGGGCATCTTGAAAATGAACGAACTCTTTGTATGATCTGTCCTTCCTTTTTCATGAGAGAATAAAGAAGGAAAGGAGGAGATAACCAAACAACAATCCCAGGGAAACACAGTGCAGTTTGAACCCAGCACAGCCTAATGTCAAGCTCCCTGCCTGCGCTCTCTTTCCCTTACGGATGCTTAAGAACAAAACACACACAAGCCACAACCATAGATGCAATCACGATTGATTTATGACTTTGATTTTTGCACTTTCAAAATAGTAGGTCAAACTGGGTGTGGTGGCCTATGCCTATAATTTCAGTCAGGCAGGAAGATGGCGAGCCTAAGGTGGTACATAGTAAGACTCTGTCTCAAAAACAAAAAATAGTAACAACAAAAAGAGAAAGGGGAAAGGGGGTGGAGCTGAGTTCGGTTTGCTTCCCAGGCAACATTCAGAAAGGTACGCACCATTCTGCAATGCCTAGGCTGGGTCTTCCTCACCGAGTATGTGCTCCAGCCTTAATATTGTCCAGTGTCAAACCACAGAGTCCAGGGAAATCACATAGCTCAGGCTGCCTGAAAGTTGCTGTGCTCTGTGTACTGGTCTTGACTTTCCGAGCCTCCTGCCTCACCTTCCAAGCTCTGGTATTGCAGGTGTGTGTCACCATGCCTGATTTTATGTGGTCCCAGGGATCCAAAGCAGCGTCGTGTGTGTGTGGTGGGGAGAGAGTTCCAGATCACACCCAGAGCCGCACCCGTGGCAGGCAAGGACCCAGAGCTCACATTCTTATTACATGAATGTGTATGTCTTTTACTTGTGTTTTTAACTCTCAATGTTTTGCTTTTAAAAATGGAATGCAGTCCTCACTGCAGCTAGACAGTACAAGCAAGGTTAATGAAGTGATTGAATTTCCCCCCTCCTTTTTAGTTTTTACTTTCTCCTTTCACTGCACAGATGCATTGTATTAACGTCTCCTTCTGGAACTTTCATTTACAATTTTAACATTCTTTTTTAGGTGCTGGTCACCTCACCCAACCTCCAGCCTCTCCACAGAGGCCCTGGGGATGAGGAAAAGTGCTTGGCAATTGATGTCAGTAACCTGCAGAGGGGAAGAGCGGTCCTGGGTCTCTGAAGGCAGCCCGGGAACTAATTTCTCTTAATCACTTGTAGGGCCCCAGGGGGAGCCACAAGGCAGAAGGGGAAATAAATCTGAAGGAGAAAACCAGATTCCGAGGAGCTGTAAAGACCTGTATTAAAAAAAGGGCACCATACCTTTAGGACTTAAGAGATGGCAAGGCACCATGCCCATGCAGCTATTAATATGCAAAAAATGCCTTCATAAATACTTGATTCTGCTCACAGTAGGGAGGCCGTTCATTTGAAAGGGGAAATGGGAGCTTGGAGTTGAAACACGTCTACTTGTCTCCTTTCTCTTTTTTCATTGCTCGTTTCATCTCCAAACTCCCCTTGTAGTTTCCCCGACCCCGATTTCTCTGACTTAACCCCCTCTTCTATCTCCAAGGAAGTTGCTGATGGCAGCTGTGATGGCGCTCATTTCACTGATGCACTTGGCACCGAGGGCCGGGACCTCTGGCTAGGTGTGGAAGGGATTCCTGGGGGAGCCTTTTCCTGGAAACGGTACTGGGAGCCGCGAGCCCCTCACCCGTTCTGGCCTCTAGCTTGGCTGCAGCCTAAGACTCAGAACAGAGGTTTTCAATACTGCCGGGAGGGGGCGCCCGAGGCAGCCTCCGGACCCCGGGGACTTGGGTGAACTTGGACTTCACCGCCAGGCTTCCTCTCCCTCAGCCTTCCCGGTCTAGGCCTGTGACTTCTCAAAGGTTGGCTGTATCCAAAAGGTTTGGGATTCTCAGCTAGCACTGTGACTTAAAAACAAAAAACAAAACAAACTTATTTTGGGTGAGTGAACTTATGACAGGGCCAGACCCTAAAAGATGGTGGAAGGAGGCCAGTCCGGGAGGGGTCAATAGGAAAGAAAGAAGCGTTTAGTTGCTGCTGCTGCTGCTGTTGCTGCTGCTGTTGCTGCTGCAAGCCAGCTTCGTGCTTCGGAGCAAGTAAAGGCCCTAGCAGAGGCAGGGAAGGTACGCTTTGGGCCAGCGGCCCATCAAGGTAGGTAACTCAAGTCTGCTGGGTAGAAATTTGTTTCTAAATCCTTTCCAGATGCTTTTATAGTAAACATGAAATTAGTCATTTATGTGGAGTAGGTTGAGGAAGTAGTTAAAATCCGAGGCAGTGATTAACCTAATAAAGGGTCGGTTAGCCTCAAGAAGTAAGGGGGAGGGGTGAGAGCGGCGAGAGGAAGTCCCTCTGCACCCCCCACCCCATTTTTCTTGGCTTGGGGGCTGGTAGGGCTCCCTAGACATTTCCTCATAGGGCTTCTCCTCCTGGGGCTCCTTTTAAACGTAGGACGGCCAAGTAGCTCAGAAGGGGACCTTTCCTCAGTTTTGCAAAGGAGGCACATGGCATTCCCAGAGTTCGAGAACTTACCAACAAGCTTTGCAGATAAACCAGGCTTGGCGTGTAAGACCTAAAGTCTATGTTCTGTCTTACTGCAAAGTTCATAATTCAGCTTAGTTTAGTTTGTCACGGCTGGGCCACTATTTACAGGTGATATCAGCCTCACCCAGTAGAGCTATAGGGCTGCATGAGTTTGGAATATGCTGGGAGTACTGGCAGTGTTTGCATGGCCTTTGGAGCTGTGAGACTACCAAAATATATTGTATTTTCTTAGTCATGGCTCTCTAATTATTACTGCTATTGTTATAACTCAAGGTCTTCAGATACCATATGAAGAGTGCCTTTAATGGAGGCAAAGAATACACAACAGATTATATATATATATTATAGTATATGTTGTTTCTGTGGTTCCTCAGTCCTGGAGAGGTGGCCTGGGTGTGCTTTGCTTCAGTGGAGGCCTGATTCAGGCCTGGTGTTTTACCGTGAGAGCTCAGTTCAAACACACATGCAAACAGACTCATTTCTGCTCTGTTGATGAGCGCTGGGGAAGGGAGGAAAGGCCGGTGGCAGGCAGCAGGAAGTTGGCGATAAGAGTGGAATGGAGAGACTGTCCTCCAAGCTGTCAGACAAAGGGAGGGACCTAGGAGTCCCCTGAAGCAGCGATGGCAGCATCTGCCTCCCGTCTCCCAGTCCCTGGATTCAGCTCTAGGAATTCCCCACTAGTTTCTCTCGAGAGACTGAAGGGAAGGTCACCCTCAGAGCTTCTGATGGAGGCCCACTTACCAATAAGTCTGTGCACATTTCATGGAAACATGAGATATCCCCCAAGCTATCCAAAGCAGTGCCTTTCTTCTTCATAATTATCCTAGCTCTGTGTGTGTGTGTGTGTGTGTGTGTGTGTGTGTGTGTGTGTGTGTGTGTGAGTGTGTGTTCTTGGGTGTGTGTGTCTGTGTGGTATGTGTCCTTGGGTGTGTGTACATGTGCTTGGAGGCCAGAGGTTGACATCATCTGGTGTCTGCCTGTATCTTTCTCCATGGTGTTTGTTGAAACAGGGTCTCTCACTGAACCTGGTTCTCACCCAGTCAGCAAGGCTGACTGCCCAGTGAGCTCCAGGGATCTGGCTGTCTCTTCTTCGCCTCCTACAGTGCTGCAATTACAGATGTGTACCGCTGTGCTGTGCCTGCCAGGCTTTTTATGTGAGGTCTGGGGATCTGAACTCAGACCCTCACGCTTGCTTGCTTGCTTGCTTGCTTGCTTGGCAGGCCCTTTATCGATGGAGCCATCTCCCTAGCTCCTATCCTTGATGATTTAAAAACGACAAGCAACAACAGACATGATTGCTATTTTCTCTCCCAGTTTGGAAGGAAAGTGTGGCCTGGCTACCTGTCACTGTCCTTTGTATTCTTATTTCCTTCCTGCCTTTGCAGAAGTGTGGGGAAAGTCAACTTTGCTTCTTTTGCGCACACAACAGATTCCAAATCCCAAGCTTGAGAGTAAAAGGAACCTGGTGGCGTTACACTTTACTTGCTCATTTTACTGATGAGACAAACGAGGCCCCGAAAGAGGAAGAGTCTCACTTAGGGTCCCATAGCAAGTCAGGACAAGAATCCCGGACAGTGTCATGCTTGTTCAGAGTCCATACCGTACCTGGTACTTAGCTACTGCAGTCAACGGAGAGGAGCCCTCATAAAGATTTCCGTGAAGGCTGGTTCTGGATCCAGTGTTTTCTATGGTGAAAGTCAGAGAGAAAGGGGGTCAAGGTGTCAGATTTAGGTCTCATGAACTTTCACATGAACCATATGCATACATGCTTGGCTCATGTGCATTAAGGATTATAAGCACACACCCATGGTGTTATCAGGCATCACCTGTAGTCTCTGTAGACACATCTAAACACCTTGTTGAATGGGGTTAAATTTTATATTCATATTTAGTCCCCCCCCCCAGGCACCTTTAATCCCAGAACTTGGGAGGCAGAGGCAGGCGGGTCTCTGTGAATTTGAGATCAGCCTGGTTTACAAAGGGAGTCCAGGGCAGCCAAAGCTACACAGAGAAACCTTGTCTTAATAGAATTAAAAAAATTTTTTTGATTGGTATTTAAAAGAACAAAGGTAGATTCTTTGTGCCATTGGAGCTCAGATAAAGCTGAAATTAAAAAGGAAATATTGATGGGGGAAAAAGCCCTGCTGATGCTGTTGAATATAAATTTTGTATGATCACACTTTGCTGAAATAGGAAAATGCTTCTGAAAGCTTCCAGGGAGAGATCAGAGACTTCCCCCTCCCCCTCAAATGTGGAGGCCAACAGGAGAGTGTGACGGTGCAGCCAAGAGAGGCAAAGGCTAGTGTGGCATCCTCTGCCTGAGCCAGCGTGGCATTAGCCTGTAATTTCTGTTGCTCTTCCTGCCACTGGTTACTATAGGTAGGACTCCAAAGGCACAACTGGCTGTGCAACTGATGAAGATATTTTTGCAACTAATTTTAAAATCACATGTGTGTGTGTGCCAGTGTGCGTGGGTTTGTGCCTGTGGATGCCGGTTGCTATGGAGGCCAGAAGATTGTGTCAGACCTTTTTGGAGCTGGATGTAGAGGCAGTTGTGAACCACCTGACGTGGGTATGGGCAGAAACCTGAACTTGGGTCCTCTGTAAGAGCAGCAAGCGCTCCTAACAAGCATCGATCTGTAGCTAACCCCTGCACCCTGCCCTCTGTTGTTTTGAGATAGGGTCTCATGTAGCTCAGGCTGGCCTCAAGCTCAATGTGTAGCCAAGGATGACCTTGAATTCCTCATCCTCTTTCCTCTATCTCCGGAGTGAGGGAATTATAGGCACGTGCCACCATACCCAGCTCCAACTGGTAAAGTTCTGTGGAAGGATTGAGGCCATGGGCTCCGCGGTGCTGTACGAGAGGGTGGCGGTATGTTTATAAAGAGACGCTAATCTCAGGGTCGGGAAGCGGGGGTGGGTGGGGCGTGGGAGGGGTGGGAGGGGTGGGAGGGGTGAGGGGATGGGTGGGGGAGTCACAGTGAGCTGAGCACATGGGTCTATAGATGCAGAGTTTTAGTCTCTTTCCTGGGACTTACTCTCCCTCTTCCCAACAGGCATCAGCGCTTAGGCGCATGCGGCCACATGCCAACGCCCCATCCCCAATGTTTTGATTCCAAGACAGCATATGTCTCTTCTTGGTCTCATTGGTCTTGGGGGGAGTTCCCCGGCTATGTATTTTCTTTCTTCCTGATTTGTTTGAGAATGGCTTCTGCATAAACTTAAAACACTGAGGCTCAGAGGGAATGGGTCTCTGTGGCCTCAAGCCTACAACTTTATTTTAAACTAGCTAGACCAGGTACCAAATCCCAGGTGTTCCGGGCAGTGTCTCCTGTTTCCCTGCCGCACCGTGCTGCCTCCTCCCGCTAGCCTCGCTGGTGCTTGGCATATCCCAGCTGCCTGGCCAGGCTCCATCCTCTGGACAGACCCACACAGAAGAACTGTGCTTCGATGAGGTTCACGTCACAGCGGCTTGGAGAGCAGAACCCTGGGCCTTTCAGAAACGACACGTATAAATCCTCATGCATAAGGGAAGGTCTTGCCGCAGCAGGAGAATGAGTCAGTCAGCCAGAGTTCAAGAAATGTAAACACATCTTTAGATAGGAGACTGAAAAACCACTTAGGGCTTCTCATCTCTTGGGTCAAGACCTTGGTGATTTACCGAGGTCCGCGCAATCAAGGAGGAGCAGAGACCTCAGCTACATTCCTGTGAGATAAAGGGGGTGGTAAAACTCCCTCCTGGAGCAACGTGGGGAGATCTACCTCTTGTGCAACCCAAGCCACTGGCTGTCAACTTAGGGTGGGGCCTTCTTCCTGTTTCTGGAGCTGGTGCGCTCAACCAAAGACCTCACGCTACTTCCGCTCTCCTTCGGGGCTGCCTGAAACCGCACACAGCCTTTCTGTGATGAGTAAGTATGTCTGCCGCTATAGAGATAAACAGAAAACACATTCCCTGGCTGCTCACCAGCAAGACTGAGCAGACTTTCAAATACTCTCATTAATCTAACCACCAGCTTTTAGTGAGGAGATAGCACTCCTCACTAGATAAACCAGGCTATTCGGAGGTGACCTTGCCTAGAGGGATTTTTATCCTCGGCCGGCCCCTTGTGCCTTCCTCAAATCACAGCCGCCGTCTTTACCGAACACTCAGACCTTGGAAGGTAGAACATGCATCTGATTCCAGCGTGGAACTCGGCTCCTTTAAACCTCTTCCTATCTAAATCTGTGTTGACGATGTTTAATTCCCAAATTACTGTTTTAAATAAAAATGAAATACAATTATATTTACTCCTGCTGTTTCAGAGTGCTTATTTCCCGGAGTGGGGAGACCCTGATGGGACCCATCTGGTAGCAGAATAGAAGCCTAACTCCGAGGAAGCCGCCTTATCAGGACAGGTGGGCCACCTGGCTCCTTCTCCCAGCGTGTCAGGGCTTGGTAAACATTGGCCCTGCAGGCTCCAAAGTAGCCAAATGGTTACCAGGGCAGAAACTGTTGGAAGTGCTGGCAGGGGCCTCTTGAAATCTGTTCGGGGCCTTTTTTTTCCCACACACCATTTCTCAAGAGCATACCCTTTGATCGCCGGGCTGCTGTCATACAATTTCCTTCCTAACTTGCAGTGTCACCGTCGGGCAGGCGGGAGATATTATCTGCTGACACCACAGGCCTCAGAGTGCCTTTGCCTTCACCGGCTTTGTGCAGAGCCTCGCTGGCCCCCAGCAGCAACAAGTAGGAGAAGACCTCCCTGTGTCAGCCCTGGTTACCTACAAGGCTTTGTGTTTTGGTCATAAATGGAAAATGCAAATTCCAGTTTATTAAAAAAAAAAATTCTTCCCAGGGTAAACGTAGCTATAAAAGGAAGGAGACTGCAGAGCCGCTGACCTTTCCTTAAAAATATCTAAAAATATTTTATATGATGTGACTCAAGATGCTTATGACCTATGGTGTGGTATAATAAATTTCAAGTCTGCTTGTTGAGCACAGGAGACCATGACCCAAGAAGGCCTGTTGGTGATGCGATTATCAGATTTTTAGAATAAGATTTAAGGCTTTGTTTATGCTACACATTTTCCTTTTAAATCTTTCTGGCTGAGAAGGGGAGTGAGATAGGCATATTAAACAATTGCTAGGGACCTGAGACGGCCTCCAGGTCAAAGCCAGAGCCCTGGGAGGTCCAGCTAAGGAGTCTAGAAAATATGACTCAGTCAGAATTTAAACATGGACGTGCCTTGCAAATGTGAGAGCAGTGTTTTTCTTCCAATTTGGGATATCAGTCTTTTTCTTTACTTACATTTCTTAGGCCTAGCTCAGCCTCTAGGGTCTAACTTTTGGGTTGGGGACTATACCCTTCTTTCAAAAATTCATAATTTTTGTTTTTTTTTTTTTTATGGAGAAGTCCAACGGCTCATGGCAGGTTACCAAGCCTAAAATGGAAACCAAGCTGCACTGTGGAATTTAAATTTCAACTGTGCAGCAGTAAATATCGGCGACTTAAGAAACCCTCCAGTGAGGACTTGTAAGCATGTGCTGGGTATGGCTGCCCTGAACGGCCCACTTCTCCTGTCTTCCTCATCCTACCTGTGCTTTTGCTGCTCAGGAATTACAAGCTGCTCACCCGTCTCCCTGTCCTGCCGTGTTCCCTAACACTCCCAAGGCCACCTTCCTTCTAGAATCCTTTCTTTTCCATTTGACTAGTTGCTACACGTATCCACAGAAACTCTGCTATGGGTATTTTTTTTTCTTTCCTTCCAAAAGCAACAACCTCCGTACTTCCTAATTTGTACTTAGCCATCAACTCACTCATCTACCGTTGTGTCCACCTTTAAGGTGCGGCTTTGTCTCCTCCGCTGCATTGTCGTGCCTGGTCTAGTGTTTGTTGCCGGCAGATGGTCATTTGCTATTGGCCGAATTAATGAATGAGCAACTTCTTTGTGTCTTGTAAAATAACCTTACTTATTCTTTGGTCATACACGATCCGACCAATGTTGGTGCTAGTTTTCCAAGGGAAGAATTGTGGGGAAAGCAACAGTGTTGATGTCCTCAGACCGTAGGGCAGTGTGTGAAGGAAGCAGGAAAGACACACAGACTAAGTACCCTTGAGCAATCTCTCCCGTTCCAGTCACACACACTCCCAAAGGGCAGTGAGACACAAAGTGATATTTACGGATTGCTGCCTAATGAGATTTTAAACCTTTAGGTACTGTGACAAAAGAAAAGCTAACGTTTTAAACTTTATTTTAAGAGAAATTCCTTTCTTTTAAAATGTGTGCAGGCCTTAAAATGTATAGTGTAAAGTCCTCCTCTTTGTGAGTCCCTCCCCTTATGTCTGTGTTGCTAGAACAGTGGGGCCCAGGTCCTGCGAAGCTTAGGTCTGTGGGTGCTCTATTTCCTGCTAGGTTGAGCAATCTGCTTGTTCCTGACTTTTTTTTTTTTTTTGTAATATTATGCCTTTAAAAAAACCTGTTGTTCAATGTGTCCCTGACTTGTTTTTATTATGCTTTTATTTTTTATTGTTGTTCAGTGTGTCCCTGACTTTTAAAGGCACTTCCAAAGAGTTGAAACTTCCCACAAAGCCCATCAACTGTGTACTATTTTTAAGCTCCTATCTATTTAATCTAAAAAATTTCATCAAAACAAAGTTCTCAAAACCCCCACCACCACCACCAAAAAAAATGTGTGACAATTCTATAGATGACTCTCATGACAGATGTTTAAGATTTTTCTTTGCAATCAGTCCAGGAAGCGTCACCCAGTCTCAGGGTAGTGTTATCTATCTCTCCCCTTAAAAACAATGTGTGGGGGATGTTGGGCCCCAGAAAAGGTAAGACCTTTTTCTTATGGCCAGTGAGCTGACCAAGGGACCAAGCAAAGCTGTCTTGCTTTGAGAACCAGAAGAGGCACTGGGCGAGACCGGGTGAAATGGAGGACCCAACACACCAGAAACCTGTAGCGGCAACTGCTGCCGTGGCTACAGCCACTCCTGCTATGGCCGTCGCCATCACTTTCGTCATCCTTACAACAGGGCTCCTGTTGTATAGCCTGCTTCTACATTAACGTTGAACAAACAGACCCAGACACTTGTCATTGAGGAGCCTGGCAAAGAGGTAACTTAGGTAGGGCCAGCTGAGGACAGAGCAAATGGCCCTGCCCCCCCCCCCCCCATTTCTGCAATCCCTAGGAAAAGCAACACCTCCCACTCAGCTGTGGCCAGCCAGCTTCCGTCAGCTGGCTGCGTCCTGTTACTACAGCAGGTTCTTCACTCAGGATTCATGGCTGCCTCCCCTGAAATGAGCAACCGGGAAGACCACACACGTTTTACTCTTCACCAGAGACTATTTTTAGGAGAAGTAGAGCGCCTGTGTAATCATGCCCTCATCCTGGTCTGAAACGGGCAGCCATGCCTGCGGCTGGGGGAAGAGCGGCGAAGGGTTGCCTCTCTCCGTGGGAGAGAGAGGCTGCGCGGAGTAATGGGAGGCAGAGTTGCCCTCGGTCCTCCACTTAAGCCACGAGCCACAGAGGGGTTTCCAGCTTCCTAGTCTGTAGTTGTGCAGGCTGAACTATGCTCCCGCTGTAGGGGGCAACCGCCACCTCATCAGCTATTTACTGGTTTATTTGCTCAGGGGTGGCATGGGGAGGGGAGGGGCTTAGTGTTTCTGGAGATCTGGGTATGACATAATACATTCATGAGTTGAATGACACTGACAAGTTGGGGGTGACTTTTAAAGAGAAAGCTGACTCTTCAGGAGTATTGGGCTCCTTCCTCTTTATAATGATGAGTAGACTGGACAGAGTCCCAGACTGAAAAACAAGAAAGAATTTTAACTAAGAGTGTGAAAAACTTGAAAGAAAAAAAAAAGCCTACTTTCATTACCGTATAAGGGGGGGTGGAATAGTAAGTCAATGGATGCTTGGATTTAAGCCTTGTGATGCGATGTATGGCTTTGAAACGGTATGGATGCCTATGGAGAGGAGGATTCAAAAGCCACAGAGGAGACTTTATTCAAGGGTTTTAAAGGCGAAGCCCTGCAGGACTCAGGGTGCTGAGGCTGTGAGCGGAGAAGCTTTGACCAGCAAGAGTACTGGCCAGTTGATGTTGGCCACCGCGCAGTGGTAGCTGCAGGTGTGTGATGCCACCTCAGGCCCCGGTCTCCAGTGACAGCTTCCACACAAAGGGTGGCTGAGGCCAGGATAGACAAGAGGGATTCTGGCCTCAAAGACAGACATTTTTCACAGATTTTTATTTATTTCTGATTTTTATTTATTTTTTTTCCCCCAATCTGCTAGAGTCACTTGGGGGTGAGGCTTAACTGTAGCTGTCCTCGTTAGCCAAAATGAAAATGAGTTTAAAGAATGGTGCTTTTATGGCTGGAAAGAATAAAGAAGGCGGAGCTGAGGAAGACTGGACAGAGATGGGGAGGGGGAGGGGAGGGAGAGAAGCGGTGGGTAATAAGAAAAAAAAAATCACAAAGCAGCTTAGAAATTTTAAGCTAGGAGCGACATAGCTCCCAGGTAAACACCCACCTAGGCTCATGTCCAAGTACGTCTCCTTTTAAAATTCCTTTTGCTTCATTAATCTATTACCGACAATAAGTATACCAGACTTTGCCAAAGAAGGGGCAGCATGGATCTGCGCAGCCGCAGTGGCGCAGCCTCCTGCGTTCTCCCTTCTGCACGCGGGCGGGCGGGCGGGAGCGCACAAGCAGTCACAGGCACGCCCAGAACCCAGGCTGAGAAGCCAACTTGGAATCCAGAGAGCCAACGGCGGAGGGAGAAAAAGCCATAATTAGTGTTAATTGTTGACCCTCCAGTTCAAGAATAGATGCTCTGGAGAATGGAAAATGAGAACAAACATTAATTATTGAGCAGGGACCTTGGAGACAGACACTCTGGATTAAAAGGAGAGAGATAAATTGCATAATGAATGTTAATTTTCCCTCCTAGAATTGAGCGGTCCAGTGGTTGAAAGGGAAAAGGGGGCTAGAACAGTTCTGAAAGAGAAACCCCCGTGGGAGTGGGAGAATGCAGGAGGGGTCCTCTCTGCCCCCCTCCCCTCCCTTCCCCTCCCTCCCCCCTCCCTCCCCTCTTCCTCCTCTTCTTCCCTCTCTCTCTCTCTCTCTCTCTCTCTCTCTCTCTCTCTCTCTCTCCTTTTCTCTCCTGGCTCCCCAAAAATCTTCTCTCAGGGTTCCTTAGGCCCCTTCATTAATGCCACAGCTGACGGCTGGTTAGGCAGCCCAAACATTTCTCTACAGCAAAACCCCCAGCCATTGCTGCGTTTACAGCAAGCACATGGCTGCTTTTTTCTCAAGCTGGTGGGAATGTGACTGGAAATGAGGAAGCCACAGGATCTGTGGCCCTGTGGGTGCTGCTGGCGTGGAGGGGTGGGGGTGGGGGTGGGGGTGGCACATGCGGGCTCCAGGGCCTTAACTGTTGTTTTATCTTAATTACAATACCAGACATACAGCACCCCCTCCCCGCCCCCCCCCCCACATTGGTAATTTCTTAACGGAAAGTAAAAACAGAATAGGGTAATTGTAGCCAATTTTGTGGACACTCTACAAACAGGCTTGTCTCTGGTTGCTCTGAGTTCATCCCCACATGCCCCACATGCGGGCCGCAGCCCTGAGGAGAGTCTCTGGCCAGCTACTCACTGGCTGCTGTGTGGACCAGGGGTGGCTGGAGCCCTCTGCCTCTTTACCGGTCTCTCACCGAGCCAGAGCTCTCTGCTTCCCTAACCTCTCTTTACCTCTGTTCCCACAAGTCCACAGCCCTCCATCTACCCCACTTGACTATTTGCTCACTTCCCCTGATGTCTCAAAGGGTCGTGCAGATGGGAGGCCCTCCCTAAAAGCTCTCCCTAGTCTCCTAGGCTAGAGTTGGTCACTCCTTTAGCAGCCCTGAGTCGTGTTGCTGAGTTAGGTGTCCACATGGTCCACTAACAGTCAAGGATGAGGATTCTAGAAAAAGTGGAGGGATGGACATTGGGAACAGTTGGCAGCTCTGACATTCATGAGCATTTTCTGTAAGGACCACTTGTGTTTTCTGGGATGTTTGGAAGTAGATCAGGGGAACTTGTGTACAGGAATTTTAAATCTAAAAGAGGAAAGACGAACAAGGGTCTAGGAAATCCAGGAAGTGAGGCAGATGTGGCGCACATCTGTAATCTCAGCACCTAGGAGTCTGAGAAGGCAAGAAAGGTGGTAGGATCAAGGCCAACTTGGGATATATAGCAAGGCCGTGTCTCAAAAACAAAACAAAACAGGGGCCAGGGCAACATGACACGTGAGGAGAACTTTGACCTAACAAACTATAGGAGCTTGTGGTCCAGATTTACCACACAGAAGTTATATGACTGAAAAAAAAAATCACACATCTTTGGCTCCCAGGTCTCTTATCTATAAAATAAAAGGGTTTTCACACTTGTTTTCTGGGCTCAAACAGCCTAGTATGGACACTCAACAATCCAGACAACATTTTAGGAATGGAAGTGTAAGCTGGGCTGTGGGTACATTGGGAGGGATGTGGTGGTGGTGGTGGTTGTGTGTGTGTGTCTGTGTGTGTGTGTGTGACAGGATGGGAGGGACGGAAGGACGGTACCTTCACAGGCTCTGTAAAGATGATGCGAGTGATACAAGTATTGTCATTTGAAAAGGAAAAACAAACAAACAAGCCAGCAACCTACCAAAACCAAACAAAACCAAAACAGAACAACAAAATTCAAAACAACAACAACAACAACAACACAGAGAAATTGATTACTATGCTTTTTCCTCAAAGGAGGAATTGCGGAGCCAGGTCTGGTGGCACACACCTAAAGTCCCAGCACATGGGAGAGCTGCTGTGAGTTTGAGGCCAGTGTGCGCTACACAAGGGAGACTCTAAACCCACAGTTATATGTTCTCTAGCAGGTTCAGAGAAAAAAAAATTAAATTTTTCTTTGAGGTTTTTCTTCTCTGGGCGGGGCTTCTAGAGGAATGATGATGTCATCTTTCACAGAAATCTCAAGAGGCCTTTGCCAAAGGAAAGGAAGGGGCCAGGTGTGGTGGCTCAGGCCTATACTCCCAGCACTCAGGAAGTTGAGGTAAAAAGGACAGTGTGTTTACTTTGTAGCGAGGCTCTGTTGAAAAAGAAAAAAAACAAAACAAAAAAAGGCAGGAGAGTCCTTAGTGCCTACAGGAACTTTTGATGCTAGCCATCAAGGGATGGACAGTGTGGGCTGTGGAGGCCTTACTGGTTTCTTTTTTTCTTTTTTTAAGATTTATTTATTTATTATACATACAGTGTTCTGCCTGCATATACACCTGAAGAGGGCACCAGATCTCATTATAGATGGCTGTGAGCCACCATGTGGTTGCTGGAAATTGAACTCAGGACCTTTGGAAGAGCATGCAGTGCTCTTAACCTCTGAGCCATCTCTCCAGCCCCTTACTGGTTTCTTAATGGTGAGAGAAACGAACCTGGCTTTCTTCTGAAAACTGGGACACACTGCTGACAAGCTGTCTTTTCTGAAGCACTCAACATTGTGGTACATGAAACAGATGAGGTTTAGTCTAGAGCTGAGGCTGATGGGAGACTGCAGGTTCCCTGTAGTCTCTCTAAGGACTGCTTATCAGCGAGGGGTTCACTGCAGAGCAGAAACCACTCAGACAGTCAGGTAGTCAAGAAAGAGACAAGGTTGCAAACTGGCTGAAACTATCTGTGGTGGTTTGAATGACAATGGCCACCATTGACTCTAAGGGAGTGGCGTGAGGTCTTAGTGATGGGTGTGGCCTTGTGGGAGGAAGTGTGTCACCAGGGCTGGGCTTTGAGATGTTAGAAGCTCAAGCCAGGCCCAGTGGCTCACTCTCTCTTCCTGCTGCACTCGGACCCAGATGTAGAACTCTTGGCTTCCTCTCCAGCACCATGTTTACCTGCACATCTCCACGATGAGAATGAACTGGACATCTGAACTGTAAGCCAGCCCTAACGAAATGTTTTCCTTTGTAAGAGTTGCTGTGGTCATGGCTTCTCTTCCCAGCAATAGAACCCTAACCAAGACGTTGCCTTTCAAAATGTTGTCTTCAGCTGGGCGTGGTGGCGCACGCCTTTAATCCCAGCACTGGGGAGGCAGAGGCAGGTGAATCATTGTAAGTTTGAGGCCAGCTTGGTCTACAGGACAGCCAAGTCTACACAGAGAAACCCTGTCTTGAAAAAACCAACCAACCAACCAACCAACCAACCAACTAACCAACCAACCAACCGAAAACCCCAAAATGTTGTCTTCATGAGCTTGGTGCCAACATAAGCAGTCCCTATCTTATATGCCTCTGCCTCACTTCCACCCTCCAAATCTCACGCGATCGATTTTGACTTCAAACCTCCTAGCTGCATATGTTACGTGGGAAATGTAGTTTTTTAGCCGGCTAACTTCTTCAGTACAGGAAGGTTGGATGCCCAACAACCATAGCCTGCCATGTTTTTCTTTATTCAAACTTTTGATCAGAGATCAGTAGAACTGATAACACCTGCCAGCGTTATTTCTTATGGGTAACTAGCAAACACTGACTGGGTAAGAGGAAGAGCATGAGCTATTACCATACGGGCTTCTGTCTTTTCGCCTTCCTCTCCTTACCACCCGGAGGCGGAAGCACTGTGCGCTGTGTGATGCAGAACTGGTGCTTGGAGAAGGGAAGCAGGAACAGTCAGAAGCCAGAGAAAGCTGAGACCCTGCTTCAGGCTCAGAGAGCAGAAGCACCCATACTGAGGGAACCTTCTGGAGAAGGCCCGTGCAGAAACACACATACACTGCTGAAAGGCTCCCTAGGAACCACCTGTTCAGCGTTTTCCAAAGTACATCTCAAAAAATGATTAGATCCATGTGACACTTTGCTAAGACCAACAACAACAACAAACAACAACAAGAACAAGAATAAGAACAAGAACAACAACAACAACAACAACAAATATTCAGCGACCAAGCAAGTTTGGAAAGCGTCTCTAGGAGGCTTGCCTCTACAACAGGAATCTGCTCAACTCTAGTCTATTTAACCCCAAATACATTCGACCGTCCCTTCTCTGTGTGCTGCCCACAGCCTTCTCAGGCACAGGCGACCCACGGGACGGGTGCTGGAGGACTGAATCTCAAAGCAACTTTCCTTTTTCCATACGAAGAAGCTGAGGTCCACCCCTGTGATGTTATTTGTCCGTGATCACCAAAGCCACAGGTGGTAGGGCTTGCCGTTGGACTGCGGGGCATTTACTTGAGGGCTCTTTCTTTGTCCACACACAGACTTACTGAAAGACGTTCCTTACATTTCTAGGCATCATCTTTACGACAGCAGCTGCTAAGAGATAAGCTGCTCAGGGAGAAACTGCATTCTGTGCCATGTCCACCAGCATGGAAAGACCCCTCTCCCCAACTCGGGGCTCAGCAGAGGGAATGAGCGATCTGTTGTTGCAAGATGAATTTCCCTCGCACTAGTGAGTTGAAGCAATACAACTTTCTCATCTCTCACAAACTTGGGGTGGGAATCTGGGAGTGACATGGATCTGGGAGTCTGGGATGGGCCATCCCTAAGGTCACGGTCGCAAGATCAGGGAGCTAGGCTTTGGGGGCGCTGAGGCGGGAAGGCCCCCGTGAATTGCGGACCAGGCAGAGTGACATGGCGAGGCCAAACCAAAACAACAAAAACTCCTCTTGCCAGGCAGTGGTGGCACACACCTTTAATCTCAGGAGGCAGAGGCAGGAGGATCCCTGAGTTCGAGGGGCCACCCTGGTATACAGAGCAAGTACCAGGACAGCCAGGGCTACACAGAGAAACCCTGTCTTGAAAAACCAAACCAAAACAAACCAAATCAACAACCAAACCAAATTAAAGCAAAGAACCCCCTCCTACAAAAATGTCCTCCTTCTCACCTTGAACCTAGATCCATCCTGTGCCATAAGAGCTAAGAGGGGAGGAGGCCTGCGATGGGTGTGTGAGCTTTGCCTTCAGGGAGCAATAGGGAACAACACTTCCCTAGGGTGGGCTACTTGGTAAAGACATGAGGGCATTTGAACTCCCGGGACTGCGGCAGTTACTGTACGAGCAGGTTCCCAGAACTCAGGTGAACTGGCTTGCATCCCTTTGAAATTTCCTTCCTAGCCGGGCGTGGTGGCGCACGCCTTTAATCTCAGCACTTGGGAGGCAGAGGCAGGTGGATCGCTGTAGGCCAGCCTGGTCTACAAAGTGAGTCCAGGACAGCCAAGGCTACACAGAGAAACCCTGTCTCAAAAAACCAAAAAAAAAAAAAGAAATTTCCTTCCTTTCACCGTCCCCTCCCCACAGTGCATACTGCTGCTGCTGCTGCTGCTGCTGCGTGGCCTGTGTGGCCTCCAGAACCATGACCCAAAATAAGTCTGTCTTCTTTTTAAACCACCCAGTCTCACATCTTGTTACGGCAACAGACAGTGGGCTGGGACGGACCCTGTTCCCAAAGTACACACCTTAGCTCTGTCCACATCAGAGTTTATTAGACACGGACCCCTGTATCCTTTTGAAGGGAGATAGGTCAAGTAGTTTGTGTGCGTGTATTAAAACTGCCGCACCAGAAAAAGTTGCCAGGATAAGGATGCTAATTAAGTGAGAAAACAAAAAGGCCGGAGGAAAACAAACAAATAAGCAAATGAGAAGCATTTTGGGTTAAAAGAAAAAAAAAAAAACAACAACCCAGTTAGGACAAGGCTGAATGCTAATTGAGAACCCTGGAAGAGATTTTGGAAATGCGAATCTATAAGGAACCATAAGCCCCAACTAGACTCCTTGGCACAGACGTCTCTGAGGATCTCTCAGGCTGAAGCGTGTGCCACTGGCGCTGCGACAAGAAGAATATTTGAGGACTTGTGTCGGGGATAAGCAATTCAGAGAGCGTAGCCAATGTTTGACTTAGACCTTTCCAAGCCAACGTCTCCTTTCGTGAGCCTTTGAGTTCTGGGAGTGTTGCAATAACCCGACATGAACGAGAAAGTCAGATTCCATCCAGTCCTAGCCTTCACATCTTTTCCTTCCTCTCCTTCTTCCTCTTCTTCTTCTTCTTCTTCTTCTTCTTCTTCTTCTTCTTCTTCTTCTTCTTCTTCTTCTTCTTCTAAAGGTTATTTTCATCTCTCTCTGCTGCTTGAAAGCAAACTATCATGATCTAATTGCCTAAGAATTTATTTCCAAATACTTGTTGACAGAGCCTTAAAGTTCCAGAAAGATCAGACAGATCATATTCCTTCTTTTACTTAAGATTTTTTTTTAATATTAAAAAAGGAAAAGAAAACAAAAACCTTGTTATGTTCCCCCAAAGAACTCTTCTGTGTGGCACCTGAGGTATTCAGTCACTCAACATGCATTTCTTGGACATATGGTAAAGAGAAGGGGTTTCCTAGGAGCCAAACTGAAAACAGATGCTGATAAAGCCAAAATCACAAAGGTAGGGCTGAGAGAGAGGAAAGGGGTGAGAGCACGTCTAGGCAGTTGTACGGGGGGTGGGGTTAAAGTTATTCAGGAAAATGTCCTAGAAAAGATGAACTTAGATCTTGTCTGAATATTTGGGGGATGACTCGGGAAAAGGCCCGGAGAGAAAAGACTAGAAGCTGAACATTTGGGCTATCAACGGAAAACTGGAGGGATCACCGGAGGCCACGCTGAACATGTGGGAGGTGGTATTGGAAAGGGCGTGTGGAAACAGTGGCCGTGGATATTGAGGCTGGATGCGGCTCAGAGGCAGACCTTTTGCCTAGTTTGTGGAAGGCCCTGGGCTCCATTTCTAACACCAAAATTAATATAATAAGTAAGTAAAAGAAACTTTAAAAAATGGATCTGAAGCCAGGCATGGTGGCACATGCCTTTAATCCCAGCACTTGGGAGGTAGAGGCCAGCCGGGTCTACAAAGTGAGTCCAGGATATCAAGGCTACACAGAGAAACCCTGTCTCGAAAAACAAACAAACAAACAACAAACAAAACAAATGGATCTGAGAGTCCGTTGTAGCAGAGCAAGTCCTGTGAGACCAAACCAAAAATCAAGAGACCAAAGCCCCCAAATCCACAAACAATTCAAAATAAAACAACAACAAAAACACCCTTCAGGGGCTGGAGAGAAGACTCAGCAGTTAGAAGCACCGGCCGCTCTTCCAGAGGACCTGGGCTCGAACTTGGGACCTACACATTGCTCACAAGTATCTGAAACTCCAGTAACAGAGGATTTGATGCCCTCTTTTGGCCTCTGTGGGTACTGTGTGCACATGGTGCACAGATATGTACACAGGAAATACCCATACACAAGGTATAAATAAGTACAATATCGAAAAATGTGCTTCAATTAACAGAGTCTCTTAGAAAGGCTGACCTGTTGTTCTTTGGGTCACTGCAGGAAGATGTGAATGTAAGGTTTTTCCTCACTTTCTAAGGCACCATCCAATCTCCACTGAGACGGAAGGTCAAGCAGCCGTGTGTAGCATAAGCTGGAGAGAGAAAGCCCGTCTGATTCATTCAGCAAGCGCACAGTGGATGCTTTTGAATTTGAGAAGCGAGTGAGATGGAGTGTCGCCCTTGGGGCTGGGAGAGGATGCAGGCAAGTCTCTGTGCAGCCTAGGTTTTATTTTTCCTTTCTCTCTCTGGCATTGGGGGACTGAGGTTTGCTGGGACTCGAACTCAGGACTCTGTGCATGCCAGGCACTCTACTGTAAGTCCAAGTGAACTCTTTTTCAGTGAACATGCACTGTAATACTATTTCATGTGTGGGTGACTGTGATGGGTGCTGGGGACACTGAAGCATCTGCAGGAAGCACCAGAAACCTGGTGCCTACAGTGGCAACAACAAACTCAAATATTTCTGTTTCCGCTACTTGCTTTTACATTGTCCAAAGAGAAACTGCTTCTTCTAGAACATCTCCGACAATTGTGCGGCAGGTGAAAGTCCCATTTGCTTCCCTGCTGTCCCACCAGCTGGACCGCACTGTCCTTCCAACTGTCTCACTCCTGCTCCAACAGATTCAGACCCAAGATATTTAAAAACTCACCTTCTGGTATAACCCAAATGGTGATGGAAGATCTTGGATACTGAATTTAGAAGCAAATGCACCATCCTTCCCAGAAGCCCTTACAGTGGGTGGAACTTACAGCAATAGGCGCAGGCTATAAGATGCAATTAAGGTATGTGTGTGTGTGTGGTGTGTGCATAGGGTGTGTGTGTATGTGTCTGGTGTGTGGTGTGTGTGTGGCATGTGTGTGGTATGTGTGTGTATGGTGTGTGTTTGTGTGTGTGGCATGTGTGTGGTATATGTGTATGGTGTGTGTGGTGTGGTGTGGTATGTGCGTGTGTGTGTGGTGTATGTATGGTGTGGTGTGTGTGTGTGGTGTGTGTGTGGCATGTGTGTGGTATGTGTTTGTGTGTGTGGTGTGTGTGTATGTGTGTGTGGTATATGTGTATGGTGTGTGTGTGGTGTGGTGTGGTGTGTGTGGTGTGGGGTGTGTGTGTGGTGTGGTGTGTGTGTGTGTGGTGTGATGTGTGGTGTGTGTGTGTCTGTGTGAGTTTTGTGAGTGGCTTGTCATTCCGGGTGGGGAACTATGAACACAGTAACATCATCAGGCCACACAGAGGACAAGCCAGGGCTATGGAAATCTGGCCCTGCATCCAGGCCCTACTCATTAAGCCAGTTGTGACAAAGCCCACCAATGCGTGCAGCTTTTAATCTTCCTCATCAAGGGCCCTGCTGGCCACACAGCTCATGCAAGCCCGTCCTGAGGGTTCCTGGGTGGTTGATGCTCATCACTCTCTGACTTCTTTTCTTTCTTTCTTTTTTCCCTTTGTAAAATGGCTATTGCCCAGAGCCAGCACTTCTTTTCCAAAAAGTTCCCGTGCCAAAAGGGGTTTTGGAAACTGCCTTGCTGTCTGTCTGTCAGGAGCCAGGTGACTCAGAGCAGTGAACCAACACACATAACAAGGGTGCCTGATTGGATTACCAGTTAGCCACCTCCACCTCAGGAGCGTGGTTGGAAAGAAGAGAAAAGGCAGTGTTTAGTTTGGGCAAATACCAAAAGGGCTTTATCATCCTGATCAAGGCAGCAGCATGGCACAGTAGAGCTCTGCAACTCCTGTCTCCAGATGTTCCGGCAAGAGGGAACTTGTTCTTCGAACATAGGGTTATTGTGTCTGGACCACAGAGGAACCTCTGTGTCAGAGAGCGGGAAAAGCTGGCTGCTTCATGTCTGTTTTTAATGATGTCTCTGCTTCTGCTGCTGGGAACTGAAGGTAAAGTTTTTCCCCTCTGAAAACGAAGCTGACCTGGAGTGTGTTACCTTACCTCGTCCCAATGGTAGTGCCTCTATCCCCATGAGCCCCAGGACGGGCAGGCAGACATTTTCATCGTCTGGATGCAGCAAAAAGTGTTTCCGGGCGGGACTTCTGCAATCTTCTTGAAAATAAGCGCATGTATGGGTAGCGTTAGCCCCAGTGCAGCTGGGGGAGGCTGAGTCTGGCCGTGTTCTCGTAAGCCCAGGTGGGCACTTGGATGGATACTCTGAAGAGCTCTGTGGTTGCCAAGCTTCAGAGGTGTCTGGCAGAGCAGCTGTATTGTCCAGGCCCTGTCCTCTGGGGCCAGGATGAGATGGGGGCAGGGCTTTTCCACCAGTCTACACCGTACCCATGAAGAGTCCGGAGAAGGTGGCAGTGCTGGGCATTTTGAGGGTGGGGCTAGGCCTGTGGGGGACCATCTTCAGTTGAATGCAGCCTAGTCCCTGGGTACAGGATCTGCTGACTCCTGCCTTTGTTTCTCCTCGCAGTCGATGCCTTTGTGCGGCATTCCATGTGTATGGCCACAGACTAGGACCAAGTGTTGGGGCAACACAGGAACTCCGGCCCAGGCTGCACAAGGCTGTTCATCCTTGAGTGCAGAGACTCAAGGTGTTGATGTAAACTTGCATGAAAGAAGAGCTCGTTTTCCTTCTCTGCTCTCTGTCTCAGTCCAGAATACGCTTGTGACTAGATGCGTGGAGATTCCCTCTCACCGAGACACACCTCTAGCAGCTCACAGTGGGGCTTCCCACATTTCCTCTACAGTTTGATGCTGACGCTGCTCCCTCGAGTTCATGTCAGATTCCTGGGGTTAATGCCTCAGACCTGCAAGGCGTCCATTACAAGCCCCGACTTGTGCTCCTGACCCTCCAGTTTTCTTCCTTTCTTTTTTTTCTCCTTTATTAATTTATTCTTGTTACATCTAAATGGTTATCCCATCCCTTGTATCCTCCCATTCTTCCCTCCCTCCCATTTTCCCCTTATTCCCCTCCCCTATGACTGTTCCTGAGGGGGATTACCTCCCCCTGTATATGTTCATAGGGTATCAAGTCTCTTCTCGGTAACCTGCTGTCCTTCCTCTGTGTGCCACCAGGTCTCCCCCTCCAGGGGACATGGTCAAAGGTGAGGCACCAGAGTATGTGGACCCTCCAGTTTTCAAGTGGGGCTTCCACAAGTCCCTCCTTGAATCTGATACTTTCTTAGGACATTCACATGCACTTAGGTCTACTAAAGTGTTATACGGAATATAGACCAACAGCCAGGTGATGAGATGCACAGGGTGGGGTGTGCCCTTCTGAGTATAAGTGGCCCCAGTAGCGTAAATTCCATCATTATCGAAGAGGGTCCCCATGAGTAAGAAGAGACACTTCTATCTGGAATTTCCATGGGATTTTAGGTCTGTGACAGAAACCAGGGCCAGAGGCTGTACATAGCTCATATTGTACTGCTTTTGCTTTTCCTGTTTCCAAGACAAAGGGGTAAGTAGGAAAGCAGGCCTCCAGCTGGAGTAGATGCTGAGGGGCATATATGCAATTCACTTACAGACATATGCATATGTATACTTATACATAAAGATACATACACATGTGCAAAAGTATGTGCATACTCACAAAAGACAAATGTACATGTACACAGCCACATACATACAGGCATACAAGCTTATAAGCGCGTCACATAAAAACAGTGGCACACAAGCTGGGCGTCATGGCACACGCCTGTAATCCCAGCACTCGGGAGGCAGAGGCAGGTGGATCGCTGTGAGCTCCAGGCCAGCCAAGGCTACACAAAGAAAACCTGTCTCGAAAAACAAACAAATAAACAAAACAAAAAAGGAACAAACAAACAAACCCCAAACATACATGCACTGAAACGTGCACTCTGTCATAGACTTGAATGCACTTTAGATGCAGGTATGCATCACGAATACAGCACACACATGTACTTATATGAACGGATAAGCACATGTATACCACACACTCTGAGATCCATGAACATACATGTATTCACTTACACACGTGCACCCCTCCCCCCCCAGTATATACACTTGTCTCAGCCATGGCTGCGCTATTCTAGTCTAAACACATTTTCCCTTTATGAGATTATCCAAGACCAGGTGTGTATGTCTGCTGTGACTTCTCCAGGGCTATTGACCTTCAAAATGACCCTTGGTGAAGAAGGGACATTGGTTAAGCTTGGGCCATTTGTATCATGTGTAAAGAGATGACGGTGAGGGAAAACAACAACAGCCACAAAAAACCTCAAAGGTATTTGAGTAGAAAGATATGGGTGGAAAGGAGGGAATTTGACTTTGAGTGAAACTGTAAACACAGATTGGAGTTATTGACTTACAGATTTAATTTGTGCTTACAAGAATTCAGACCCACATGCTTTGGGGACAGAATAAGAGCTAGGCAGGAAGCTAGCTACGGCAGGGAGAGCGCGACTGACTTAAGTAGAGGCAGCCAGTTTCCAAGTAGCATGAAAGGAGCCGGGCGTGGTGGCGCATGCCTTTAATCCCAGGACTCCGGAGGCAGAGGCAGGCGGATTGCTGTGAGTTTGGGGCTAGCCTGGTCTACAGAGCGAGTCCAGGACAGCCAAGGCTACACAGAGAAATCTTGTCTTGAAAAAACAAAACAAACAAAAAAAACAAACACAACCCCCCCAAAACCCAAAACCAAAACCAAGTAGCATGAAAGGAAAGGAGTCTAACTGTTGTCTCCCAGGCCCTCAGCTTCTTCTCTCTCAGGGTGAATGTGCTAGAAACAGAGATGCCTCTTGCTTTGCGCAATCTGTCTCTTCCATGCTTGCTAGCTCCTTCATCTGGTGCTCCTCAGAGGAGGAAGTCACCCAAGGCTCTGAGGGAGGAGGAACACTGAACGGGCTGCGTTTTAAAAAACATATTAAGATTTATTATTTTATGTGTATGAACATTTTGCCTACATGTATGTAGATGCACTATGTGCATGCCCAGTCCAGAAGGGGGAGTCAGATTCCCTGGAACTGGAGTTACAGATGATTGTGGCCAACTTGGGTGCTGGCAACAGAGCAGGAGGCCTCGGAAAAAACAAACACTTTGTTTTGTTTTGTTTTGTTTTGTTTTCAAGACAAAGTTTCTCTGTGTAGCTTTGGCTGTCCTGGACTCACTTTGTAGACCAGGCTGGTCTCGAACTCACAGTGATCCGCCTCCTGAGTGCTAGGATTAAAGGTGTGTGCCACCACGCCAGTGCTGAGTCAGCACTCCAGCCCCCCAGCTGCATGGAATCTCTCTTGAGATTTCAGGGGTAATTCAGCAACTTTTGCATTCTACAGTTCAAAGACCTGTGTGAGTGGTTACCGCACTGTGCTGCTTTTTTTTTTTTTTTAAAGATTTATTTATCATGTACCTAGTGCTCTGCCTGCATGTGTGTCTGCAGGCCAAAAGAGGGCACCAGATCTCATTATAGATGGTTATGAGCCACCATGTAGTTGCTGGGAATTGAACTCAGGACCTCTGGAAGAGCAGTCAGTGTGCTCTTAACCACTGAGCCATCTCTCCAGCCAGCAGTGTTGGTCTTGATCTTTGTCCCTCCTTGACTGCCAAGTGTCTAAGTGGGGCTCAGCCACAGAGGGCATGGCTTGCCCTGCCTCATCTTCCAAGAGGAATGCAACATCTTTTTTTCTCCTGGGCTGGAGAATGACCTCCCTCTGCTAACTTTATCTACTGCAAGGTCCACAGGCTCCTGTGCTCAGACAAGGTCTGGCTTGGAGTGGTGTTATTATGTCTACTGAACCCAGTGGTGTGCACCTTAGGAGTTCAGGGACCCAAGTCATCAAGCGTAGCTGCCGGAAGGTACATCAAACCCTCCAAACAAGTTTCAGACTCTTCAGGGGCATGGCTCAATATTAGTGTCACCAATACAGTTGGAAATTCCACCATTTCCCCTTTTCGGCGAGGACCTAGATTATGGCTGCCTTGCAGCCCCGGACAGGAGCCACAGAAAAGACAGTGGGGTAGAGTGTCCGAGCACTCCTCGATGATTACCTGGTCCTGCGGGCGGTGTCCTTTCATTTTGGCGACCCATGGGACTGTTGCAGCCTGGTGTCCTCATGCTGCCCAATTCCCTCTGGATCTTGGGGCTTTTCTTTCTTTTAACCGGTGGTAGGAGACCCGGTAATTGGTTTACTCTCTGGGCCAGGATATCACCACTTTCTAAAGCAAAATGGGAAAACCATGAATGGAATACGCTCGAATCGGGAAGACCAGAGCGTGCTTTTATGGCTTCGTCAACAGCCACTGTGTTTAGAATGATTGATCTATTTGTTTTCAGCTTCATTTCTCTTTCCCAGGCCTGCTAAGGAGTAGGAGCCACATAGTGAAATTGCTCTTGGCTACAACATGGGCCCCTTCCTTTGAGGAATTCCCAGAGCAGGGAGAACGGGAGCCGTGATAGCTGTTACCGCCATGATAGGTGGGAGTGGCCTTAGAGGCTGTAACCCCTCCCTCTCCCCAGGTTCTGAGCACAAGATTCCGGCTTTAGGGCTCTAGGGATTTTGATGATGATGGGGTACAGTTTTCTTTCCTTTCAAGACAATATCTTACTGGGAAGCCCAGTTTGGCTTCAAAGTGTGGTCTCCCTGCCTCAGTTTCCCAAACGCTAGGATCACAGGCCTATGCTAACACACCCAGCTAGACACAGATTTCTGACAAAACCATTTTGCTAGACAATGTAGCCAATGGCCACATTCTCTTCTCAAGGTATGCAGGGTACCAAGTATAGCTGCCTGTTGATTCCAGGATAGACTGTGGATGCTTAAGTCCTTATATAAAGTGGCTTAGTATTTACTTATAACCTACTTGGATTCCCTTGTGCTCTTGTCTTTAGGCTCCTTAAAATAGCTGATACAATGTAAATTCTATGGAAGTAGCTGTTATGGTGTACTGTTTAGGGGAAAGTAGCAATAAAATAAAAAGAAGGGGGTGTTTAGTAAGTTGAGTGAGTTTTTATTTGTTTGTTTTTGTGTGTTTTTAAAAAAAAGATTTACTTATTACATATACAGTATTCTGCCCACATGTGTGCCTGCACACCAGAAGATGGTATCAGATCACACTATAGATGGTTGTGAGCCACCATGTGGTTGCTGGGAATTGAACTCAGGACCTCTGGAAGAGCAGACGGTGCTCTTAACCACTGAGTCATCTCTCCAGGCCCCATTTTTGGGTTTTCTTTTTGAGACAGGGTTTCTCTGTATAGTCCTGGCTATCCGGGATTTGCTCTGTAGACCAGGCTGGCCTTGAACTCACAGAGTTCTGCCTGCCTCTGCCTCCCACGTGCTGGGATTACAGGCACGTGCCACCACTGCTGGCCTACAGTTGAGAGTCCCCCCGCCCCCCAATACTTCAGTGGTTGAATCCGTGCATGTAGCGTGAGAGCATGGACATGGAGGGCCAAATATGCCACCATCCGGATGGTAAACAGACCGAGGGCCACAGCACTGATAAAAAAACACCAAAAAGCCCCTCTTTTTTGTTTTATTTTGTTTTTTGAGACAGGGTTTCTCTGTGTAGCCTTGGCTGTCCTGGACTCACTTGTAGACCTGCCTGGCCTCGAACTCACAAAGATTGACCTGCCTCTGCCTCAGAAAGCCTCTGTTACGCTTAACCCCCATTCTCTCCTCTCAGACCCAGCAGGGACCGGCCCTCACCTCCAAAAGCTTGGCTTTGCCCTTCAGAGACAATGGCTGTGATTTCACATTTGACACAACTGTTCCATTGAGGCTTAAAAGCTGGCTTCACACACAATCTCAATTTCACAGGGTGTTTACTTATTACAAAAGGAAGAAGTACTTTTTTTTGTTGTTGTTTTTTTTGATTCAGAGTCTCTCCACACTGTCCTGGTTGTCCTGGAACTCACTATGTAGGCCAGGGTGGCTTTGAATTCACAGAGATGTACCTACCTGGCTCTGCTACCCAAGTGCTGGCTTTAAAGGTGTGCGCCACCATACCTGGCAGAAGAAGTGTTTTCACAGTGGAAAAATCTGGCAGATACCACCTTTGGCTCAGGAGTGGATAGCATCACCCCCTATGGAACACAGTGACACTGATGTCATAAAAAACTAGCCTGGAAACCTGATGTACCCACGAGCAACTGTCATTCTAGCACTTGGGAGATAGAAACAGGAGAATCAGGAGTTCGAGGTTATCCTCAGAAACACAGTGAGTTTGGAGCCAGCTTGGGCTATATTTCTATGTGAGATTCTGTGTCAAAAAAACCATACCAGCTGGGCGGTGGTAGCACACGCCTTTAATCCCAGCACTTAGGAGGCAGAGGCAGGTGGATCTCTGTGAGTTCGAGGCCTGCCTGGTCTACAGAGTGAGTCCAGATAGCCAAGGCTACACAGAGAAACCCTGTCTTGAAAAAACAAAACAAAACCAACCAACAAACAAAAAAATCACACTACAGAGGAACCCTGTCTCACAAAACAAAAACAAACAAACAAACAAACAAACCAACCACACCAAACCAAAGCTAAACTATAGCAGCAGCAACAACCCAAACAACAAAAACATACCTAGAGAATGCTTACAGGTTAAAAGGCCCTGAAGAGAGGTGACAACTAAATGCAATGCGTGGTCCTGAAATTGGATTTTGGTTTGGGGAAAAAAAACAACAAACAGATGTAGGACATTTGAATATGGATTTTATATTGGAAAACGTTTCTGCACTACTGTTAACTTTCTTGAGAGTGATCACTGTACTGTGGCTGAGAGGAGATTTTATGCTGATAGAACGTGTGATGTCCACTCCCACGTAGAGCTACAGTAAAATAAAGCATGTGCGTATGTGGGTATGTGATTGGGGGTGTGCAGCCATGGCACAGTCCCACTTTCCAGTTCTTAATACCCCACATCAGGTCTGTGGGGGACACAATATGTGAAAAAGCCTGTCTCCTTGGCACCTCCTTTGTTTCTGAGTTGGGATGTCACTGTTTCTGGGGACGGCCTTGAGCTCCCGTTCTTACAAGGTCGGGTCATATACTGAACTAACTCACCCTAGCCCATCAGAGACTTCTTAGGCCAGCTTCTACCTGGCGTAGCAGCTAAAGATGGGCTAGCTCTTGGCACTCGGACCTGGTGGGTAAATACAGTAGGTCAAAAGGAACGGAGGCCAGTACGGGATGAGCAATGCTGAACGTGAACTCTACTGTGCCTCTTCATCTCTGTGGCTCCGGCTATGAACAGGATAGTGACAGAAGGGGGTCCCTGCCTGTACGACATCTAAAGAAGCTGCAAAATGGATGGCTGCCATTCGCATAAGAGGCCTATTAAGCCTCTGCTCTGATAATACCTTTTTCTTTTTTTTTTTTAAATTAATTTATTCTTGTTACATCTCAATGGTTATCCCATCCCTTGTATCCTCCCATTCTTCCCTCCCTCCCATTTTCCCCTTATTCCCCTCCCCTATGACTGTTCCTGAGGGGGATTACCTCCCCCTGTATATGCTCATATGGTATCAAGTCTCTTCTTGGTAACCTGTTGTCCTTTCTCTGAGTGCCACCAGGTCTCCCCCTCCAGGGGACCTGGTCAAAGGTGAGGCACCAGAGTACGTGAGAAAGTCATATCCCACTCTCCACTCAAGTATGGAGACTGTTCTGACCATTGGCTAGCTCAAACTAAGGCACCAGCCAAGGACAATACAGGTGGTAAACTTTAAACCCCTACCTTTTTCTTTTCTTTCTATTTTTCCTTTTGTTTTTCCAAGACAGGATTTCTGTGCAGCCTTGGCTATCCTGGACTCACTTTGAAGACCAGGTTGGCCTCAAACTCACAGCGATCCACCTGCCTCTGCCTCCCCGAGTGCTGGGATTGCAGGCGTGCGCCACTGGCAATACATTTGAAGAACACCCTAAGTTCTTCATTGTGTCTTTTCTCAAGGACAATGTAGGGTAAAGGACACAGCATGGAGTTGAGCGCTGAGAGGTCTTGACCTTCAGTCTCAGCCAGGCCACTTGGAGCGGTGTGGCCTTGGCTCTTGGCATCTACATTTTCTGGTCTGTAAAATGAAGGCAGGGTTGTTGTGAAGGGCACCTGAGAGAATGTGAGTTAAAAACCCGAGAGCAGAGCCTGGCACAGAGGGGACTGCAACACAAGCCAATGTGTCCCCTTCTGCTTCCAGCTGAGGTGCCTGGTAATCACCTGCCACTCACGAGCCTGCCGTCTTGTACATGTTGGAAGAAGGCTCAGGTTTCTGAAAATGGAGAACTTTCCACATATGACTCCTCACTTTTGACATATTTATTGCATTAAAATAGGAACTTTAGGGGCTGGAGAGATAGCTTAGAAGTTAAGGGCACTGGCTGCTCTTCCAAAGGTCCTGAGTTCAATTCCCAGCACCCACATGGTGGCTCTCAACCATCTATAATGAGATCTGGTACCCTCCTCTGACCTGCAGGTGTACATGCAGGCAGAACACTGTATACTTAATAAATAAAATATGACCTTTAAAATACCCATGTGATTTGGGTGCTGTGGCTCACACCTTTAATCCGAGCACTCTGGGAGGCAGAGGCAGGCAGATCTCTGAGTTCAAGGCCAACCTGGTCTACAAAGTGAGTCCAGGACAGCCAGGGATACACAGAGAAACCATGTCTTGAAAAAACAAACAAACAAACAATACCTATGTGCATAACTTCCTTATTATTATTTTTAAACATTTAAAAATTTTTTTGAGACAAGGTCTCTCTCTTCGTAGCCCAGGCTGTCCTGGAACTTGCTATGTAGACCAGGTTGGCCTTGAACTCACAGAGATCCTTCTGCCTGTGCCCTGCAACACCTGGCCCCATATGCATAACTTCTACATTTTGAAAGAACGTGAAGACTTAAAAAAAAAAATCAATACCACAACCTTTTAAATTAGTAAGTACATATTCATAAAAGATTAGAGATGGCACTTCAGGATTAGCAACAGGGCATGCAGCAAAGTTTTAGCCAATGAGGTGCCATTTTACATTTGTCACCAGAAAATATTACAGGGGCATGATCTAGTGAGTGAGCCAATTGAGAGCTGGACACTGTTAGCTGTACGGAAGCTGGTGGGCTAAGGCACTCGCCGCTGAGTAACGGGACAGCCATCTTCAAGACACTGGCCGTGAACTAAGCTCCCTAGCAGCCTCCTGTCTCTCCGCTGGGGACTCTCCTGTGTCTTTGCCTTGTTTCCATTTAGAGTGAGGTTCCTGTGGGGTCCTGGAGGGAGAGAGGATCTGGTACCTTGAGGGGAGGGCGTGTCCTGGCCGCTGTGCCCTGAGGGATGCACCGTTATCCCCCTTGGCCTTTCTAAGAACAAATGCTTCCGGAGAGGGTGCCACAAAGGCATGGCTTCTTCTGGTTCCAACTCTGGGAGCTGAGCACCTAGAAGGAAAAGAAAAACCTAAGTTGTTTTTGCCACGTTTCCTGTCTTTGTGGAGCCCCAGCTCCCCCTTGCTTGCACAATGAGGTTTGGATAAATCTGTGTTCTTTCTCTGGCTCCAGGGTGGCCCTGTGACTGAGCCAGTGTTCCAGGGCAGGAACATGACTCAACCTCCCTCCTTCCTTCCTTCCCTGCCCTCTCCCCTTCCTCCCTGCCCTCTCCCCTTCCTCCCTGCCCTCTCCCCTTCCTCCCTGCCCTCTCCCCTTCCTCCCTGCCCTCTCCCCTTCCTCCCTGCCCTCTCCCCTTCCTCCCTGCCCTCTCCCCTTCCTCCCTGCCCTCTCTCCTTATTCCCTGCTCTCAGCAATAGTAATTCTAATTAGGACCATTTTCAGTTGCTGCATTTTTTGTTTTGTTTATTTTTATTTATTTTAATTTTTATTATTTTATTTTTATTACCCCCCCCTCCCCAGCTTGTACTTTTATACTATTTGTTGAACACTGGACTTCTGTATCTGTCTCTCTTCTTTTCCTAGTTTAGTAACAGGAACAGCATAACGAGGGGCTTGGCAGATATTTAAAAATCGAATTGGGTATGATCAGAAGAGACCTACACATTTTGCTGCTTTTCTCCGTTTGGAAAAGATCATCTCTTCCTGAGGACGACCCCAGGAAGCTCAGCCATCACTTTGGGATGGGTTGAACTGGCAGGGAGCCCCACCTCCCAGCCCTTTCTGGCTTGCCCAAGTTCCTCAGAGGCACCATGAGCCGGGACCCACCTCTTCTGCAGGTCTTTTCTCTTGGGGGCTGTGGGGTGTGGAGCCGAATCTCCATCGGGATAATGAAGAGCTCCAGTGGAGGTTCACAGCCTTTAAATCGGCTCCTTGGGGGCTTGAGGACTCTAGGTGTGCCTTCTGAAAGAGGTGGTAATCTCAGAGCTCTTGGTGCCTGGAGAAAGTTTAAACACAAAACCAACATGGCAGGTCTCCAAACTCTGCTGCCCGCAGAGGGCAAATGATACCATATCTTGCAGTATTTTTTTGTACTAATAGCTGCTAGAAGCCCAAGTAATCAGTTGGGAGCCCGTACTGATGGCTGCGGTGTGTGTTGCTTTGATGTTTCTAGGGAGCTCCACACATGCCCCCGCCCTTCCGGCCCGACTTTTCTGAGTTTTATCAAACGTGGTAAGTCTGAGAACCTTTGAGAGAGCCAGGTGTGGCGGTCCACATCTGGGACCCCGCACACGGGAAGCAGAGGCAGGAGGATCATCCACAGTGAATTGGCAAATTCAAAGCCATCCTGTGCTTCAAGAGATGCCACTCCAAATTCAAATTCCCCTCTCCCCACCACAAGGGCCTTTGAGAGAGTGACAGTTTTTATGTGACTGGGGACAATGATAAGGGTTGAAGTGTCACAGCTGGGATTTCTGTGACAAACGAGTCTCCACACAGGCTGTTAAGGAGGCAAGCAGGACACTGTTCAACTTTAGGTGAGAAGGGGCAGAGAACGGAACTAGTCATTTGTGCCTGGTGCCCTTGGTGACTTGGAGGCCTCAGTTTCCTGCTTAAGATAAGAGTGTGGTCATCCCCACCAATATACATAATTAGAGTAGTGTTTGGAATACAGATTATTTTTATGACTTGTGTGGGTTGTGTGTGTTGGATCTGTGTGTCTGCACATTTGTGTTGTATGTATGTATGGGATGTCTGCATATTTGATATGTTTATGGCATGTGTGTGTATATGTCTATGGTGTGTGGTGTGTGTGTGTGTGTATCACATAGGTGATCACATATATATCACACATGGCGCACATGGGTTGGGGGTACTGTAGGTTAATACTTGGCTTCTCCAGTCATTCAGAAATTGCAGAACACTTCACTTTTTGCTTGCAGCATTTGGCATATGAATTTAGCGCACTGAGGTGTGTAGGCGCTGGCTTTCAGAGAGTTTGATTTCACAGAAAGAAAAATAAAAAAGATTTTCTTGGCCCCCACCCCCACCCCCAAGTGCTTTAAAGAAAATCAGAAGTCAGAAACATGCATAAGCGTCCCATATGCTTGGGGTTGACTGAGGAAGGAAATTCTACCCAGTTTATGCAAAGTAATATTTACAACCTTGAGACATTAAGAAAATGATTAGCCCAACACACGCACATAGGACGTCTGTTCCTGGGGACCCTCCCGTGCAGGTGTCGCCCACCAACAAACAGCCCTGCTTTGAATATGACCTTGTAGGTTCTGTTTCACAAGGGTCGCATTGAGAAAGCTGTGTGGGAATTCAGACTGCTTTCGTGAGGGGTGGCTGACAAGCCAAGCTTTAATTTCTTTATTCTAATTAGAAATTGACACAGAGATTTAACCCAGTGGAAAATATCGCTTTCCTATGGTAACGAATGCATGGGTTTCAAAGGAGCCCTTTCCTCTGAGCCTGGCGGGGGCCTGGGCTGGTGTGAGAGCTCAGGCTTTCTGCAGGCCTGTGTGGACCGGGTGGAGACGCTGGAGTTCATGTCTGCTCTCTACTCCTGACTCAAATGAACCGGGGAAGACAGCTCAGACTTAGGACCACCCAGACAGTCCTGAACAGAATGAAAACAGCATCCCTTACTTGCACCAGAGGTGCACAGACTGCCTGTGGTCCTGCAGGGCCACTTACGATGGTGCGAGTCCTCACTGTGGCGCTTACCACTGGACTCAAAGTCCTAGAAGTGCTTCGTCTCTTGTGCCTCTGCCAGCTCTGTGAGGTTCTCATCATAATCTGTCCCCAGACAGGCTCCCTGTGGCTTAGAGGATGTGAGTGGCCTGCCCACATTCTCACAGCGGCTGAGGGGGGCGGAACGTTTTGGAGTTTCTACTCGAGGTATCCAATAGAAGCTTCCTACATGCTAAAGTCCCATATGGAATCACGAGGCAGGGTCAGCCCAGAGATGGCCAGAGCCTTCTGAAGGAAGAGGTGGTTTTGACTACTAAAATGTTTATTACATCTATTTACTTATTTATTTGTGATTAGGTGCCTGCCACTGTGTGCATGTGGGCATCATGGGACAATTGTGAGAGTTAGTGCAAATTCTGTCATGTGAGTCTCAGAATTGAGTCAGGTCATTAGGCTTCGTGGCAAGAGTCTTTACTGGCCGCGCCATGTTGCTGGCCCTGTTCTTGACTCCTGAAAGGAGTCCACAAGCTTGCCGAACCACCCGACATTTGCAGAGGTGACAGAGCCTCAGCTGAGCAGACGTTGCTGGAGTCCGTTTCCCCAGGGCTTTAATTGGTAGCGAGCCAGTTGCTCACAAGCTCAAACTCTGCCCTCACCTGTTTGGAGAGACTCTCTGGCCCCTGACTGAGCAAAGGGTGCTGCTCTGAGGAATGACTGGGGGCCGCTCAAACTTGGGGTTTCCAACAGTAAGTTACCACAGCATCTTCATTCCAACTCTACCTTGTGTGCTCAAAGACAGCCATCTGAGTTCATTGCTAGGATGGGAGTAAACACACACACACACTCACACACACACACACACACACACTCACATATGCATGTACATACACAGACACCACACCCAGACACACACATTTATATTACATATATACACAGGCACGCACACATGCATGTACAAAACCACACACACAAACACATGTGCACACACATGCACTCATGCATATACACACACAGTCACAGATGCACTTGCACATATACACATAGACACCCATAGGTAACACACAAGACACGCGCGCGCGCGCGCGCGCACACACACACACACACACTCACATATGCATGTACATACACAGACACCACACCCAGACACACACATATATATTACATATACACACAGGCACTCACACATGCATGTACAAAACCACACACACATACATACATGCACACACACAAACACATGTGCACACACATGCACTCATGCATATGTACACACAGTCACAGATGCACTTGCACATATACACACAGACACCCATAGGTAACACACAAGACACGCGCGCGCGTGCGCACACACACACACACACACACACACACACTCCCCTACCTTCTTTTTCTTTGCTTCCCCAAGGGTGCTTTGTTCTGAGCCTGCGGCAGATGCTATAGGAGGGAAAAGGCGTCTCTCAGCAGGAGGCTCCTGTGACACGCAGCTGCCTCCGGCCTTGTGGGCTTTCATGGTCCTTTGTTTGTCTGCAGAAACAGGTAGGAACGAGAACTTGTCAGTTGTGGGCATGGGTGAATTGCTGAGTTTTAACTCCTGCTTTTTTTTTTTCTTATAAACTTGTTTTTATTATATGTATGTGGTGTGTGTGTGTGTGTGTGTGTGTGTGTGTGTGTATGGTATGTGTGTGTGTCTTCTCTGTGTGTGGTGTCTGTGTGTGTTGTATGTGGGGTATGGCGTGTGGGGTGTGTATGTGTTGTGTGTGTGTATTGTGTAGTGTGTTATGTGTGTATGTAGTGTTGTGTGTATGTGTGCGTGATGTGTGTGTATGTGTGTGGTGTGTGTGTGTATTCATGCTACATGTCTGCTGAGGTTGGAGGGTATCAGACTCCTTGGGTTTAGTAACGGGGAGCTGAGATAGCTGTGAGCCACCCAGCGTGGGTTCTGGGAACTGAACTGGGGTCCTCTGGAAGAACAGAACAGCAGATACTTTAACCCTTGAGCCATCACTCTGGCCCTCTAGTTTAATTTTTGAGCGGGGCTTCATATTGTCACCGAGGGTAACTATACTAAAACTCTTGATGCAGTGCAGGGCGGCCTTAACCCATGCCTCAGCTCCTCGAGTGCTTGGGCTACAAGTCTATAGCACCACACCCTAACCCGAGGGCCCCTTCTGTACATACAAGGAACATATCATGTATGTCTATAGATGAACAGGAAACAGAAGCTTTATGCAAATTTAGCAAACAAGAAGAAGATCAGGGAGACAGAGGGATACTGAGCTGGCCATGGCAGGCAGGGGACTCTTAGTCTCCTTTCTGGCCTCTGGCTGGCTGAGTCAGGCGGTGGTGAGAATACACTGAGAACTACACACGGGAAGGGAATTCCGCAGCGTGTTTTACATGTCCCCATGCAACCCCCACTGTGTCTCCTGGTGGCGTTATCCTCAGAGTGGTGGTGTTCCACACGGCGGGAAACGGCCTCAGCAAAATTCAAACTCAGTACTTGAACGAGAGGTTGAGCAGCAGGCGGGGAGAGCCTGCAGAGTCTCATTCTCACACTAACTGGACTCTGTGGCTGTTTCCGAGGGTGAGTGGCAGGGGGAGGAAAGCTCTGGCAAGCCTGTGTTCTCAAGGGAAGCGTAGGTGTGCTCCAGTCACACAGGCCTCGGGCTTCCTAGCCCTGCCTTTCTACCTGGGAAGGCTCCACAGTAGACCGTGAAGAGGGGCTTGTCACTAGGAGGCTGAGGGTAGCCGATTCGGGCACGCCCAAGGACCTTCCAGGAGGCGCGCTGTGTCTTTCCATTGTGACTTCCCTCTGAAGCGTGGACACGGAGGTGACTCTCCACCAATGCATCCTAGGGAACGACAGACACACAGGCTGGTAAACATAAGCACTAAAGCAGCTCTCTCTGTAAGTCAGACCTTGTGGCTCCAGGGATGAAATCTCTCTGAAGAATGGGAGGATAAGCAAGGCCACAGAAGCATGGTCTCTCTCTCTCTCTCTCTCTCTCTCTCTCTCTCTCTCTCTCTCACACACACACACACACACACACACACACACACAAGATTTATTATGTATACAGTGCTCTGCCTGTATGTACACCTGCAGGCCAGAAGAGGGCATTAAATCACATTATAGATGGTTGTGAGCCACCATGTGGTTGCTGGGAATTGAACTCAGGACCTTTGAAAGAGTTGACCTCTGAGCCAACTCTCCAGCATGAAGTATGGTCTCTAATGCTGTTTGTTTATTACTACAAAACATGTCATTATTGACCAAAGAAGGAATGTCTGACATACAATGCTTATGGCAGGTGGGGAGGGGGTTGTCACACACACACACACACACACACACACACACACACAGTTTAGAAAGCATTTCTTGCAGAGTTCATTCAGGCTGGAAGTTCTTAGTCTGTTCTAACTAGCAAGAAATTAGTCCAAGTACAAGGCCACGAGTTCTTTCTCTCTGGATAGACCACAGCTGCCTAGGTAGGGTTGGGGGGGGGGGGCAAGGAGAATCTGGTTCAGCACTGTGGGAAACCAGGAGTTCGACAGAGTTAAACTGGCCATGTCACCCCAGGACCTCTGAAAGCATCCTGAGTGTACCGTGACTTTCCAGGTGGGGGATATGTGGGCTGCATTTCCCAGGTGTGTTTACCTGCAGAAAACCTCCTTTAAAAGGGACACCTGGCTGGCCTGGAGAGATGGCGCAGGGTTAAGAGCACTGTCTGCTCTCCCAGGGGCCCTGAGTTCAATTCCCAGGAACTACATGGTGGCTCCCAACCATCTATAATATGACCTGACCTGACGCCCTCTTCTGGCTTGCAGGTGTACATGCAGGTAGAGCATTTGTACATAAAATAAATTTTCAAAAGGAGCACTCGGCAATGTCAAGGTTCCTTGGGTGACAAATTAGGAGAGAGTGTTCAGGGTCAAAGTATCCTTCTCTTTTTTGGAGAGTCTCAAGAAACGGCGAAAAGAGGGAGCGTCTCCTTTAAAGTCAAGAAGAACAGAAGGAATCCCTCCAGAAGCGGTACCTCGCCCCGGGTTCCATCTTCCCGCCATGGTTGCTTCCTGAGGGACATCAGGTGAGGCCCCTGATAGCTGTGGGTTTGAGCAGCTGCAGAGCCCTGGTCTGTGATCGCACCATCTTCCCCTTCATCCAGGCCCTGATGACCTGCAAAGAGGACAGTGGGTCAGTTGGGGACCTCAGACACGGCATGGCGCCACTGCGCCTTCCTTCTGGCTTCTCAGAGCAAGGGCGGAAACTTTGCTCTCCGAGATGTTTCCTCACTTGTAAAACGGGGATCCCAACTTCTAGCCCTCACTTCCTTACAGAGTTGGCTGGGCCTCAAGGCAGGTAACGACAGTGACCATTCTGTGCTAAGTGCAAGGGGAGCCTGGGTGGTGGGGTCGTGTGGTCCTGCAGCCACTGAAATGCTGAGTTGGAAACCGGACCTTGGGGATGCTGGGCCTCTCCTTGATGCTTTGCTGGGGGGAGGCGAGACCTCTGTGGACCGCAGGGGGGCTAAGACTGCTGCCTCGCTCTGGATTCACCCCGTCTGAGGCTTCAGGAAGGGTCTGAGTCAACAGCTGACTGCGGCATAGTTAAATCTTTCACCGGTGGTTTAAAGGGTCCTGCAGCTACTTTCATCACCTACTCAAGGTAGATTTATTGCTGAAAGAGCCTGGCAAGCCCTTCCTTGTTTGAAGACAAGTTGTAGCGATACCTCTGCTCTCAACATGCAGCTCTGCCTCTATTCCCAGCATGCAGCGCTGTGGAACAATGTGGGTCTGCCTTTCAACTAAGGGCTCTGGAAACCTCAAGTGCCCTGTGTGAGATGGAGAGCTGGACGCCTGGGAGTCTCCACAGCCAGCCTCACCTGCGCCCATCGTTCTCATCCGTGGTGGCATTGGCTCTAGGGTCAAAAGCCTGGGGTTGCAGGGGGCAGTTCTCCCCACCCCCTTCCTCTGCCTGCAGGGCATCTGATTAGGAGTGATGCTGCAAGTGTTAACGGACAAGACATGAGCTCGGGTTTTAAGTTCAGAAGTCTCCCTGGGTTTTATGGCCCAGGAACTTGATGGGTAGATAGCCCAGGGCCATGTTGGATTGTTCACAAGAGGACCTTAACCCCACACAGAGTAAGTATATAGCACTAAAGATCTTTGGATTCTAGAATGATCTTTTGATGCCAAGCCAGACTGGAGATCCATCCTTCGTAGTCAGATTCACTTGGAGGCGGATACACTTCTGAGGGTGGAGGAGGTGAAACTCCAGCCAAATGGATACTTGCTCAACAGCTGTGTACATCCGCATGCCTAATACCCACGTGCTGTGGGTAGAGCGTGTGCACAGGTCACTTCTCCCTGCCTGTGAGATTGAATCTGTGACTCAGTCTGTGTGAGAGCAGTACTTCTCAGCACACAGCATCGTCAGGGACGTTAGTTTACACTTAATAGAACCAGGTTAGCAAGAAAGGCGCTAGACATTTTGATTGTTGAAAGGAGACCAAACCTACGTTTTTATGTACATCAAGCATGGACTCAGACCATCCCAATATTGTGCTTTAGACTGGCAGTTTAGAACCAGTAGGGAGCTTTTACCCTGCCCTTTCCTATGGTGGCCTTCTTCTTCTCCTCCTCCTCCTTCTTCTTCCTTCTTCCTCCTCCTCCCTCTTCCTCCTCCTCCCTCCTCCTCCTCTTCCTCCTCCTCCTTCTTCTTCCTTCTTCCTCTTCTTCCTCCTCCTCCCTCCTCCTCCTCCTTCTTCTTCTTTTCTTCTCTTCTCTTCTCTCTCTCTCTCTCTCTCTCTCCCTCATCTGGGCATATAGACAACACCAAGAACCAGAATATTCCTCTATCACTCTCTTTTTTCCTTTTCTTTCTTTCTTTCTTTTTTTTTTTTTTTTTTTGAGACAAGGTTTCTCTGTGTAGCCTTGGCTGTCCTGGACTCACTTTGTAGACCAGGCTGGCCTCGAACTCACAGCGATCCGCCTGCCTCTGCCTCCCGAGTGCTGGGATTAAAGGCGTGCGCCACCACGCCCGGCCTCTTTTTTTCCTTTTCTTATCTTCTTTTTTGGGACAGTATCTCTCCTCATAGGCCTGGCTGTCTTGGAGTTTGCTGTGTAGACCAGGCTGGCCTTGAACTCGCAAAGGTCCTCTTGCCCCTGCCTCCCCAGTGCTGGGATTAATGGCCTGTGCTTTATTTTAACTCTTGATTCTTTATAATCTTAGTGTTTGAACAGGTTCCCTCACTGACTGAGAAACTCTCCATCTTGGCTAACTGGCCAGCAAGCCCTGGGATTTTACCAGCCTCCGTCCCTAAATGCTGGAGTTCCAAATACTCATGAACATACTTAGCTTTTTGTTTTTATTTATTTTTTATTTTTTAAATTATTATTATTATTTTTTTGAGACAGGGTCTCTCTGTGTTAGCCTTGGCTATCCTGGACTCGCTTTGTAGACCAGGCTGGCCTCGAACTCGCAGTGATCCACCTGCCTCTGCCTCCCGAGTGCTCATACTTAGCTTTTAACTGGGCGCTGGGGATTTAAACTTAGGTCCTCTTGCCATCACAGCAGATGCTTTTACTCACTGAGCCATCTGTCTCCCCAACCCTCCTGTGATTTTTCACAGAAGTCCATGACAGTGGGGGGGGGGGTGGAGGTTGGATGAAGATACCGGGGCTCCCACTTTATAGATGAGTAAACTGAGGAGACAGGGAGCAGAGCTTGGCTAACTGCTCATTGCTGGGGACCTGAGCCTTACAACCAGGTAATTTCCTATGTATTTAAAAAAAAAAAAAAGCAGGGCGTGGTGGCGCACATCTTTAATCCCAGCACTTGGGAGGCAGAGGCAGATGGATCGCTGTGAGTTTGAGGCCAGCCTGGACTACAACAGTGATCCAGGAAAGCCAGGATTGTTACACAGAGAAACCCTGTATAAATAAATAAATAAATAAATAAATAAATAAATAAATAAGAAATAAAAGTCAAACAGAGGGATGTTAAGGGGAAACGAAATTTAAACCAACGAAAATACTGGCATCCAAGGTTCAGCCTCTGAGCACCATGTAATTCTTTAACATTGATTGTTTTTGCCCTGTGATCGCCAGCAATTGGCCATTGCAATTAGTAATTATGCTGGGAAAAAATATCTAGTGGGGTCTGTAATTAACATTTATTGAGCCCTTGCTGTGTGCCAGGGACTGCACTATGGCCTTGAACTCCCACATACAGTCCTATGAAGTGTATGCGGTATTTGGCGACTCAGTTTTATAAATGAGGAAGCTGAGGCTCAGAGAGCTCAGATGGCTTTGAGTCCCAGGTTGTTACCGTACGCCCTAGTCGGCCCTGACTCTGTTTTCTGTGTGATAGTAGATGGTGTCAGTGAAGTCACTGATCCCACAGTGGTGAAGTCCTGATACCCCTCCCCAGGGGGTCTGCCTGCCTCTGCCTCCTGACTGAGTGCTGGCATTAAAGGCATGCACCACTTTTTTTTTGGCATTTGAAACTTTATTTTAAGCTGTTAAAAAATAACCCAAGTATCTGTGAACTGAACCAGTCATGAAATCAAGAGGTCCGGGCTGGGGAGAAGGGCTCAGTCAGTGGTTAATGTGCCAGACATGTAAGTGTCAGGACCAGAGTTTGAATTCCCAGAAATCACTTAAACGCTGTGTGGAGACGACAACCCGCTTAGAGGCCAGCCTCAGAGAATAGGGATTCCTAGGGTAAGTTGGTTAGCCAGAGTGCCATATCAACGAGCTCTGGGTTTGATTGAGAAACCTGCCTCAGTGGATACATTGGAAGAGTCATGTAGAGTGATTCCCAACATTAGCCTCAGACTTCAGCACACCTGCACACACATGTGCATGAGCACCCATACTCCCCCCAACATATGTGCCCCTACACAATCAACCATGCATATACACATGCACATCCCAGCACACATACACATGAAAAATGAAGAAAAAAAAAAACCCCAGCAGTTACCTTGTTCATAAGATGGTCTCTGTTGAATCCAAAATGAAGGGATGACAGGCAGAAGGTGGTATTTTGGGGGTACACCTGAAAGATCCTGCTGTGGCCTGAGATTCTTGGGCACCCCAAGCTGACTGTCCTGGAGCAACACAGAATCCTTGATGTGTCCTGGGGGACAGGTCGCGAGTTATTGATGTCATCAAGTATGGGAGCCAGCCTAGAGTTCTAGAGAACACTGCAAGTCCCCCCACTTGTAGTAGCCTTGGCTTTGAACAGACATCAAAGGGGACAATTAGAAGGTGAGAAGGGTTGGGAGGCTCAGATGGAATGCACGGAAGGATGTGTCACGTGCCTTGGGTGCTTCTGGACCGCTTGAGCCCTTAGCCCTATGTCACCATTCCCAGGAACGAGGTCCTTGTTGGGGGGAAAAAACCAAACCAAACCCAAAACCACAGCTGCTTCCTAGTGCTGACTAGCCAGCTCACTGGTTTTGCTTCAGAAAGAGAGAGCTAATGGTAGCAGGTGTGTCTCACTTGCTTCTGCAGCAGTTCTTGAGGTCTCGCTAAGGACCCGCCCTCTGCTAGGCCACAGGGCAGATGCAGGAGAACTAGGCATGGATTCCTCACAGCTGTTTGGAGCGATGGATCTCTCTGCACTCAACTCTGTAGCTCTGAGTGTCAGTGTGACTGTGAGGTCAGAAGGCCAGAAGCTCATTTAGTGGCTGGGATTGTTAGAAAAGTCTTTGTAGTCAATTTAGGCGTGTCTGTGCAGTTTAGATTAGACATTTTGTACGTTTGTTTATATATATGTATATCTGTGTGTGTGTGTGCGCACACACATGTAGGTTATGAAACTAAAAGGGGCTTCATGAGAGGGCAGGAAGATATCTTGAGAGAGGTGAAAAATAGAGAGGGCAATGGATCCATGTAGCGGGCAGAGAGGGGACTAACTCTAAAGGAAGACGGATGACAGGCAGCCGGGCAGGGGAGGAAGGAGACCACGCGCCAACACAGTGGTTCTCAACCTGTGAGTCACGACCCCTTTGAAGGCCCTGAAGGGTCCTTTTCACAGGGACCCCATACCAGATATTTACATTATGATTTGTAACAGTAGCAAAATTACAGTTATGAAATAGCAATGAAAATAATTCTGTGGTTGGGGGTCTCCACAATATGGGGAACTGTATTAAAGGGTGGCAGTGTTAGGAAGGTTGAGGGCCACTGCTCTAATGACATATGTATGAAGGCATTCTGATGAAAGCCATTACTTTGCATACTGACATAAATGTTAATTTTTAAAACTTTAAAAATTATTCATACACACACACATATATTTGCTAACTTGGAGGAAAGTTGAATACAAGTATTAAAATGCTAGAGGGATGGATTTTTTTTTTCCAAGACAGGTCTTAATTATTACTTGCCCCCCAAACTCCTGGCAATCCTCCTGCCTTACCCTCCATAGCACTGGGAATCTAGATCTGGACCAGCATGCTTAACCATACCATGGGCTTTTTTTCTTTAATTATTTTTATTTTAATGTGCATTGCTGTTTTGGTTGAATGTGTGTCTGTGTGAGGGTGTTGAGTCCCCTGGAACTGGCGTTACAGACTCAGACTGTTGTGAGCTGCCATGTTGGTGCTGGGAATTGAACCCGGGTCCTCTGGAAGAACACCCAGTGCTCTTAACCTCTGAGCCATCTCTCCAGCCCCATATATATATATTTTTTTATTTTATACAAATGCTCTATTTGCCATGTACACCTATTTGACAGAAGAGGACACCAGATCACATTATAGATGATTATGAGCCACCAGGTGGTTGCTGGGAATTGAACTCAGGTCCTTTGGAAGAACAGCTAGTGCTCTTAACCTCTGAGCCATCTCTCCAGATCAATTAAAAAACAACCTTTTAAGGCTGGGCATGGTGGCCTCATGCCTTTAATCCCAGCACTCAGGCTGAAGCAGAAGGATGCCTATGAGTTTGATGCTAGCCTGGTCTACATAGCAATTTCCAGGCTAGCCAGGGATATATGTAAAACCCTGTTTCTAAACGCAAAACAAACACACAAGCAAACAACCTTTAGGAAGGAAAAAAAAAAAGAGAGAGAGAAGAAACAAGCTTTAAGTGTGGGGTGGATTCACCATGACAGGGCAGGAAACCGTGACAAGAGGACATCACTACTAATGTCACACAGTGAGCGCACTCTGAAATGGGAGGGGGAGGTGTTGGCGTCTCACAATTGCTACTCCAGCTTGTGGGCCTTTAAAGGAGTGGCTTTAGCAAGGAGCTATGGTGAGGGCCCCACACATAGAAGGTAGTGAACCTTTTCTGAGGCCACACGTGCTAGGTAGAGGATGTCATGGATGGGGCTGAGATCTCTTTGTCCTTGTTTAAACGGTGTTAACCTTTCTTGAGGGTATTAGCCCAGGCTGGGGGACCGTAGTCTGCTCTGCCTTGGCCCCATCCACCTTTTTGGTTGAGAAGCTCTCTCTCTCTCTCTCTCTCTCTCTCTCTCTCTCTCTCTCTCTCTCACACACACACACACACACACACACACACACACACACACACACACACACACACACACACGGTGAGTAAATAGAACTTCCTGTAACCATGCAACACTGCCTTGAAAGTAAACCCAGTGGCCAGACAAGCCCACACGGTTCATTCTGTTTCAAGCCACCACTTCCTGGGCAAGGAGCTGCTTTCTCTCCATTCCCAGGTACACCCACAAAACAAGAGGCAAGCCAGAATTCTCTGGTCCTGTTGGTGCTGGAGGAGCGGGCAGCAGCAGAGGCCCTGGCCCATCCTACCGCCCACCTCTCATCCCCAGCAGTTTGCCAAATAAAACACAGAATGTCCAAGTAAGTTTAAGTTTCAGATAAACAATGAATACTTTTTTAGTAGAAATATGTCCCAAATATTGTGATTTTTTTTCACTGTTTGGGTGGGTGTAGTGTGTCGAATCTAGTGATTCGAATTCCCACTTCAGGCTTCCAAAAGTCTGCAGAGTGCATTTGGGGTTTCTCTCAGCCAGAGGGGTGTTCATCTCACTCAGGAGGGGACTGTGCCATTTTAAAGAGGACCCGAGATGACCTCAGACAGGGAACTTGGGAATTCTGGGAAGAGTGTGGGGCTGTGTGGATGCAGGAAATATCTGCCTTCTGGACCCAGCTCTACTTCCGGCTGGCTGACCTTGGACAAATGAATACTTTTGTGTCTTTCGACCTCCTTTTTGTTTTGTCTTGTCTTGTGAACAACAACAACAACAACAAAAACAAAAAACAAAAAACCACAAGATGGGTTTAAGATGGAAGATCTCCAAGGCCTCCGCCTGGAGCAGGTTGAGAAGCAAGTTCTAGACTTGGGTAAGGATGAGCCGCTTGAGCAGGGACAGGTACTTAGGTGGTCCTTTCCGCAAATGTCAGGAAGATAAAAGACACTAGGCTGGGGTGGAGACTGTGGACTCGGCCATAGTGCAGAACTGGACCTTAAACCCTGGAGCTTCAGGCACCAATGGGAAACACACCTTCACATCAGTTTGGGAGGTGGAGGAGACTGGGGTTCACTCCCTCCCTCTCGTTTTCCCGCTGACCTGCACACTGCAGCCTGTACATGGTGTTGGGGGGCCATGTCCGCAGAAGGCCTCGGAGGTATCTCTTGGCCGAATAGCCGGGCTGGATCCGACGTTGGGTCTGGCTCTCTGGCTTGCTTCGGAAGTAGAGGTAAGGTTGCCGGGCTCTGTCCTGCTCTCTCTGTGGAGACACCAATCAGGAAACAGCCCATCACCTGGGCCCTGAGACGTGTCCTGATGCAGGCCAGTCAGGCCAATCCTCATCAGCAGTCTAGAGACTCCCAGAAGGCACCCGGAAGGCACCAAGAACGGATGCCTTGGCTGGTAAACACAGCCCGAAGGCCCAGAGAGTAAGCGCTGGCAGGCTCCTGAAGACACACAGTCAGAGGGGAAGGAGAAATGACAAGTGCCAGACCCCATCTTGAGCTAGAGCATTAGGAAAGAATAAAGCCCGGAAGAATCGCTTCAGCTGTGGAAATCCTGTCAGCCCCTTCAAAACGGCCCGATACAGCGGAAAGTGTGCCTGCCGCGGCCCAGCACTCAGCGTTCTTCATATGAAAACCGAGGCAAGACAAAGCCTGTCCATGTGCACAGGGAGCCCAGCATTTGAGAAGATTTGACGGTGTTGCGTTTCATATCAGCTGAGAGAATTTTCTGTGACTCTTTCTTCCAAGAGCAGCCCCTCAGTGCAAGACATGTGGGGGAAAAAAGATACACAACATCCAACGCTTGACCTGGGATTCGTATTGTATAGCGAGCCTTTGCCTCATTGTAATCTGGTAAGGTGGGCAGAGTTTAAGTGATGCAGAGATGATTGATAAAGCCCACGAACAGCCAGGTGGCAGCGGCACATGTCTTTAATCTCAGCATTCAGCGGGGAGGCAGAGGCTGGCTGGCCTCTGGGAGTTCAAGGTCAGCCTGCTCTACAGAGCAGAGTTCCAGGACAGTGCACTACACAGAGAAAGGGGTGGTGGTGGCGGTGGCGGCTGCGGCGGCGGCAGCGGCGGCAGGGAGGGTCCAGGAATAACACACACACACACACACACACACACACACACACACACACACACACACACACACACAAAGGTGGCAGACATTACTAATTGATCATGGCATTCATGATTGCTGACGGAACATGATCTCAGAATCCAGGCTCTTAAAATTAATTTTTTAGATTTGTTTACCTTATTTTATATAAGTGAGTGTTTTGCCTGATGTATGTAAGTGTGCCCTGTGTGTATCTCATCCCTGCTGAGGTCAGAAAAGGACTTCGGATACCCTGAAATGGGGCTTATAGATGGTTGTGAGCTACGATGTGGGTGCTGGGAACGAAAGCCAGGTCCTCTACAGGAATAACGAATGCTCTAAAATGCCGGGCCACCTCTCCAGCCCCCCTTAATTTTTTTTAAACGAAGACAAAATTTATATATAACAAGCAAAGAGCTCAGATTTTTAGTTTAATGAAAGTTGACAACTATATATGCCTTTGTAACCGCCGTGGAAAATAAAATGCAGACTATTCTCATCTGCTCAGCACGTTTCCTAAGCCACTTCCTCAGCGTCTTCCCTCTACCCACCAGATAATCATAGTTCTGCTTTCTAAACCCATTTATATAAATGGCCACACACACACACACACACACACACACACACACACACACACACTGATGCTCCATCCATGAGAGTGACCACAGTGTTCCAGTGAGAACTGGTATATGAGAGTATTGAGGCACTACGCCTTAGGTAAGCAGTTCCCACAAGGCCGCAAAGCAGTCTGGGAAGGTGGAGGGTATCTTAGCCATTTATTGCTCCTGGGACAATATCTGAGCTTGGGGAATTTATGAAGCATCGAGGTTTGGCCAGGTGATGGTGCACACACCTTTAATCCCAGCACTCTGGAGACGGAGGCAGGAGGATCTCTGAGTTTGAGGCCAATCTGGTCTTCAGAGAGAGTGCCAGAGCCCGGCGTGGTGGCACACGCCTTTAATCAGCACTCAGGAGGCAGAGGCAGGCAGACCGCTGTGAGTTCGGGGCCAGTCTGGTCTACAAAGCAAGTCTAGGACAGCCAAGGCTACACAGAGAAACCCTGTCTTGAAAAATCAAAAACAAAACAAAACAAAACAAAATACAACAACAACAACCGCCCCCCCCCCAGAGAGAGAGAAAGAGAGAGAGAGAGAGAGAGAGAGAGAGAGAGAGAGAGAGAGAGAGAGAGAGAGAGCGCGCCAAGACAGCCAAGGCTACACAGAAAAACAAACAAAGCATCAAAAAAGAATAGAGGTTTTTTGTTTCCTACAGGTCTAGGTTGTCCAACGTAGAGGAGATTATACACTCGTCACAAAAGAGAGCCAGGCATGGGGCTGGGGTAGGGGCTGGACTTAACCCTTTAATCAGGAGCTGACACCCTTGGTAATTAGTCCCGTCTCGTTGATAATTACACTAATTCATTTATGTGGGCAGAACCCTCGGTGTTCAAATCGTCCCTTAAAGGTCCCACCCTGAGTGCTGTGTTTGGGGTTAAGTGTCTCACGTGGGAACCTTGGCTATATTTAAACCACTACAGAGCGTGTGTGCCCCGTAGTGGCTCAGCTGGCTGGCCCCGGAGTCAGACTGAGCTCAAAGCTTTAGGCTCCTCACTGGCGCAAAGCCTGGTGCTCCCTAAGAACAGACCATCTCGTCAGTGGGCCAGCACTTAGCTCCACGGACCAGCTTGATAATGGAACAAAAGATGGTTTGAAGCAGGCGCCTCATCGAATGTTCTGGAGAATAAGAGCTGTGAGACTACAGTCCAGCGTGGTCATGCTTGTTAGGATTCAGCAAAAGGCGATTTGACGGCTAACACAACGAGAAAGAAAGTGCGTTAGCTCACATATGGGGGTGGGGGGTGCGGAGTTTATTTCAGAGGTTCAATGACTCCTAAGTTCCACAGGCAGTGAGAACCTTTGTACCTCTGAGAAGTCTTTCACTTCAGTCTCACACACGTGCTGAGCCTCAGTAACGGGCACAGGAGATGTGAAGCGAGAGCAGAAGGCCCAGCATTATCAGGCCCGGAGCTAAAAGAGAAAGCCCGGGACAGTCTGAGCCCAGATGTCCGGTCAGGGTGTCAGCCTTCGCGGTTCATTCTGCCTCTGGGCTTCGTGGGCAAGTCGGAGCCTCCCCAAAGTGGGGCTAAGAGGATGTTAGGAGTGGGAAGTTGGTGAATTTGGAGTCACATGGCCTACAAGAATTAGATTCCGGAGGTCCCAGAAAGACATCGTTTGGGAGTCAATAACTAAGTAGACGCAGTTCTGCCCCCTGCTGCACCATGTCTCAGCCACCCAGGTCATATAAACTCATCAGCAAGAAAGTAATTCTTGTCGTTTACGGCTCCCCACGGTCCATCCTGTAGATTGAACCTAGTGTCTCACACATGCTAGGCACGTGCTCTACTACCAACCAACATCCCTAGCTTCCCCCTACACCCCCTTTTTTTTTGTCTTGAGATGGGATTTCATTTTAATTGTCCAGGCAGGCTTTGAACTTGGGATCTTCCTGCCTCAGGCTCACGAATGGAGTGCAACTTCAAGCCTATGTTATCAGGCTCTCTCAGGGTGTGTGTGTGTGTGTGTGTGTGTGTGTGTGTGTGTGTGTGTGTAAATGTGTGTGAATGTGTGTGCATGTATGTCTACGTGTGTCTGTATATGTGCATGCGTTTGTGTATGTGCATGTGAGTCTTTGTGTCCGTGTGTGTCAGTATATTTGTATGTGTATGTGCATGTCTATGTGTGTACATTTATGTGTGTGTGCATGTTTTCCACATATGTGTCTGTACACATGCGTGTTTTGCTCAGCAGAAAGAGTAACAAGCCAAGAAGGAGTAAGCGTATTCTAGACTTCTAGCAGGTAGTCAGCAATATTAGCCTTTTTCCTTCGCCTTGCTCAGGGTGGGGCCTACAGCAACTGCGAAATGCTTCTTCCTTATGCTGCTGTTTACCAACAGACTCCCAATTCATTTTGATTTCTGCTGTTAACTGAGCCCATTTCCCAGAATCCCTTGCATTTTGAAGTGACTGCACTGCCCAGGTCTGGACAAAGAGATTGGATAGGAGGCTCTTGAGAGCTTCTGGAAGATCCTGTCTTCCTCAAAGAAGGGATAGACACGTCAGACTGGTGTGCTGGTGACTTTCTTTTTGCTTTGAGCCAAGGTGTGATCTCTGGACCTATGGGGCCACTAGACAGAGGACCCGCTGCAAGCGACTTAGCATCTCACTTCTTCTCTGTAGCCATTTGCTTCAGCTGCTTCTTCTCTGAGTGTTCCTGTCTCAGCCTCTTTGGGTGCTATATGTCTGGACAAGACCTCCGTGCAGCCCTTGTGTACCGGTATTTCCAAGGTATCAGCGAGAGCTTTGCTGGGCTGCTTGCTCAAGGTGCAAGGGGTTGCCAAGACCAGCCAGGGAAGGCCTTGCCTTGGAACCTGGACTCCTTACATGTTGCCTTTGAAAGCTGATCTTGGCCACTGTATTCGTTTCCTGTGGCTGCTATAACAACTCACGCACAAGGAGCGACTCAGCTGACACTCAGCTAACAATGGATTATCTTACACTTCTTCAAGCAGTTTAGAAGTTTGAAATGGGTCTCAGTGAACCGATACCGAGGGGCGGCCAGGCCTGTGTACTGTTGGAGATCTCTGGAAAGCTGTTTCCCTGAAGCCTTTTCTAGCTTCTAAAGAGCCGTGTATTCCTTGGCTTATGTGGGCCCCTCTTCCAGGCCAGCAACGTTTGGATGGGGTCCCTTCTCGTGCTGTGGTCTCTCTGGCTCTCCCTTCTCAGTCCCTCTATTTCAAGAATCCTCATAAGTACGTTGGCCCCACAGGAAAATCCAGAATAATCTACAGGTGTGTTGTTGTTGGTAGTGTTTTTTGTTTTTACTTTTTTCCTGGACTCACTTTGTAGGCCAGGCTGGATAATCTACAGTTTTAAGCCCAGCAAGGTACTGTAATCCCAGAGCACAGAAGGTAGGGCCAGGAAGACTGTGCATTTAAGAGCAGCCTGAACTCTATGATGAGACCCTGTCTCAAAACAAAACAAAACAAAACAAAACAAAACAAAACAAAACAAAACAAAACAAGGGCCGGGGTGGAACTCAATGGTAGAGTACTTGATGAGCATATCCAAGACTGGATTCAGTCCTCAGCAAAGAGAAAAAAAATCAAAGCAAACTCCATCCGATTAGCAGTCTCCAATTCTGTCTGCAACCTCAATCCCTCCCCTGCAACATAACAGGCTCTAGAGATTAGGAAAAAGACATCCTGGTTTGGTTGTGTGTGTGTGTGTGTGTGTGTGTGTGTGTGTGTGTGTGTACATGTGTTCCTGTGTTGGCTTTTTTTTTTTTTTTGACAACCCCAGTTTCTTTTTTCCTCTTGTTTTGGTTTTTGGTTTTTCAAGACAGGGTTTCTCCGTGTAGCTTTGGTTGTCCTGGACTCACTTTGTAGACCAGGCTGGCCTCGAACTCACAGAGATCCACCTGCCTCTGCCTCCCGGGTGCTGGGATTAAAGCCACCACCTCCATTAAGCCCCAGTTTCTTTAAGGTCTTCTTAAGTTTCTCTTGGTCATTTCTTGAGTGACAGCTGTGAAAGTTATTTAATAAGCCTCCTCATTGGATGAACAGGGGCACAGAGAAGAGCAGCACAGCCGAGGAGGCTGGTTAGGGTTGGAGACATTTTCATGTTCCCAGTCCGCAGAATGTGAGTGGAAAGAAAGCAAAAACACAGAGCAACGAGTTAGAGTAACCACAACCTCCTGGGCACGCGCCTTCCTTATGTATAACGAGTGCGGAAAGACTGAAAGAAAAATATTAAAATGCTAGCAAGAGCAACATTACATGGCTGGGCACAAGAATACACAGCATTCTGTTTTTTTCTTTTTCTTTTAAAAAAATACAATCAAAATTCTAGCCATATGGTTAGTTTATACCTACAAAGAGGGAAAGTTTAAAAATTAACTAACTTTATTGCATCTGCCCTCCCTCATCTCTCCCATATTTTCCTAAGGCCTCTTTCCCCAGGAGCATCTTCCATCGAACCATCCACTGAGAGGTTACTTGAGAACAGAGAGGAAGACAGAAGGGAGCCAGGGAGGGAGTTTCTGGAAGAGGGAAACAAACAAGACAGCAGGAGGCTGCCTGTGTTGCAGTGGGCTCAGCCTGTTCAGCCTGCCTTGGCTTTGCCCCGTCAACCCAGGCTCCATTTGAGACAAGTAATTAGTATGCACAGAGCAGCCTGTTAGCCACCCTCCACCTTTAATGAGAGGCTTGCTCTGACAGGCTGCTTTTTCCATGTCTACCAGGCCTAGGAAGACAGAAGGGTGAAGCAGACTCCCAGACCTGTGCCTCCTTGCATCTGTAGTGCCGTCCACCCGTCCCAGCCCAGAGGGGAGGCTGTGGTTAAGGCTTGTATGCCCTCTAAGGGTGACAGGGCCCCAGAGCCCCCTCAGGAAGGCCAAACTGCAGAGAGAGTGGCTCAGCTTCTGGGTGCAGAAGTCCACAGGGGGTGAAGAGAGGTGCCCAGAAAGAACAGGGCTGGTAGGCAAAGCCCTCCCTCCACACTTCAGCCTTCACCAGATTCTCCAAAAATATTTTGCAGCCAAGAATTTATGCCTGGCTGATTCCCTGAGTTTCCCTCTGCTCGCTCTGGGCTCCTGCTCACCAGTGCCTGTTTCTCTTATTTTCACCACAAGATTCCATTTAAATTCCTCCTCCTCTTCCTCCTCCTCCTCCTCCTCCTCCTCCTCCTCCTCCTCCAAGAAGCTACTCTGGACTCTCTCAGAGGCAGCCACAGTGGGAAGACGCTAAGAGCACAGACAACAAAGGTACAATTAGATAAATGAGATTACACCAGACTCAGAAGCTCCAGCACAGAAAACCAACAGAGCGGAAAAGCCTGCAGAACTGAATGTTTTAAATAAAGAATTTCTTCTGACAAAGGATTACCAGTCAGAATATAGAAGGAACTCAGAAAAGTTAATAAAAATCCAATTTTAAAATGGGCAGTTTATACAGACCCTTCTCAAAAGAAATCTGAACGGTCAGGAGACTTGTGAGAAAAAATGCTTAGTGCCGTTAGCAGTAGAACTTCAATGAGAGATGCCTCACCCCAATTAGAAAGGCTATTATTAGCCGTCGTGGTGGCCCATGCCTGTAATTCCCGCAGAGGCAGGAAGATCTGAGTTCTAGGCCACCTTGGTCTATAAAGCAAATCCAGGACAGCCAAGTCTACACAGAGGAAACACTATCTTGAAAAAGGAAAAAGAAGGAGGAGGAGGAGGAAGAGACGGAGAAGAAAAGAAAAGCTATTATTACAAAGAATAAAAAGGCTTGGAGATTTAGCTCAGTGGTAGAGTGCTTGCCTAGTAAGCGCAAGGCCCTGGGTTTGGTCCAGCTCTGAAAAACAAAACAAAAAAACAAAAGAATAAAAAGGGCCAGGGAAATTGTTCAGGGGGCAAAAGTGTTTGATGCAAAGCTTGATGTGCTGAGTTCAATCCTTGGGACCTACATGGTAGGAGGAGGGAACTTACTCCAAAAAGTTGTCTTCTGATTTACACACACACACACACACACACACACACACACACACACACACACACACACACACACACACACACAAACGTCTGGGGATGTGGCTTAGTTACTAGAGTGTTTGATAGCCCACCTGAAGTCCTAGGTCCTATCCTCAGCTACATAAACCATCATGTGCTTGCCTGGCTGCCCGAAAGCTAGGGCACTCTAGAGATGGGAGCCAGAGGGTCAGAAGTTCAAGGTCACTCTCAGCTACATGGTTAGTTTGAGATCAGATACAAGATCTGGTCTTTGAAAAAGGACAAAAATGATCAGATAGCAAATACTGGTGAGATCTGGGGCAAAGGGGACTCTTACCACTGTTGTCGAGGGCGTGAGTCAGCATCTCCGCTGTGGAGAAAAGGATGGGGACCCCTCTACCCCACCTCCCTGAAAACAGATCCACCACATCATCTGTCCATCAAAGTCACTACCCGAAGAAAATAAAACCACCATTCCTGCACATCCATAGCTAAGATAGAGACTCTTGCTAGGTGTCCATCAGTGGGTGGACAGGTGAGTTCTTTCTCCCGTGTGTTGGGAGCAGAGCACAAAGGCCTTCGTACCCACAGATCTCCAGTGAAACTAAGAATGTTAAGCACACAGGGTTTTCCCTTCAAAGGAATGGATGTAAACCCCGTTCTTCCATCCGGAAGGCTGAGAGTTGGAGGTGGTTAGCAGCCTGGCGGTCTGTGTTAGCTGTTGAGCCAGGCCCAGAGGTGGTTAGTAATCTAAAGGACCTCAATGCTATCTGTATGCTGTTGTTTCTGGCTTTGGGTTTTGAGATAGAATTACTATGCTGCCCAGGCTGGTCTTGAACTTGTGGCTTTAAAAGATCTTCTTGCCTCGGCTAACTGGGTATGTGGACTGTAGATGCAGGCCACTGCATGGCTTAATAAGAGCTCTAAGACAGTGGCTGGAGAGATGACTCAGTGGTTAAGAGCCCTTTTGTTTTGTTTTTCAAGACAGGGTTTCTCTGTGTAGCTTTGACTGTCCTGGACTCACTTTGTAGACCAGGCTGGCCTCGAACTCTCAGAGATCCACCTGCCTCTGCCTCCCGAGTGCTGGGATTAACAGTGTGCTCCACCACGCCCCGAGGTTAAGAGCACTTTTAATAAACCTGTAGTCATGACTAATATCTAGAGCACCCCAGTTCAGTTCCCAGCACCCATATGGCAGCTCACAACTGTCTGGAACAGTTTCGGGGGGGGGGGGGTCCAATGCCCTCTTCTGGCCCTCTGCTTGCAAGCAGTACACAGACATACATGCCAGTAAAACAACCATACTAATAAAAATAATTTTAAAATTATATAAAAGAGAGGCTTTGGGCCATGTTTAAGGGAAGCTGGATAGAATGGGGACTGTGAGGCGTGTCCGTTCGGATGTTAAATGCGGTGCAACCTCTCCTGGTCTCATCAGCGCACAGTTCATCAGCATATCGAGTTATCACATGGTGCCCCGTAAATATATACAATGAAAATCAAACAATAATACAGCAGCCACACACACACACACACACACACACACACACACACACACACACACACACCCTTTAATTGTTCCACAGTGTTGTACTCTAGCTTGTCTCAAAGACTGCCTGTGTCAAGTGTCATTTGGGCACTATTAGCTTTCTTCACCAGTCCGTGGACTCCTCTTGGGTGGAGGCTGTGGCTCCTCACGACACCACTGGCTGACACCACTGGCAATGAATATGCTCGCCTGACCACTATTTGTGGGGTGTCTTCTGTCTTAGACATTGTCCTCGGAGCTGGTTGGTTAGCTGTTAGCTCAGCTGAATGGGGGCAGACCCAATATCTTCAGAGCTGACTCCCTCAGCCCCAGTTTTGGAAATTTTTTAAAAGTATGGAAATAAATGGTAGTAATGGTTGTACAACAATGTGAATGCGCTTAATAGCAGTATATTGTGCACATAAAAATGATAAAATAATATCTATATATGTGTATATATATATATATATATATATATATATATATATGTTGCTTTATCTGCATGTACACCTGCACACCAGAAGAGTACATCAAATCACATTATAGATAGTTGTGAGCCACCATGTGGCTGCTAGGAGTTGAACTCAGGTCCTCTGGAAGAGCAGACAGTACTCTTAGCCACTGAGCTATCTCTCCAGCCAATTTGTGTACACTTTAACACACACACTACAAGCCTTATAAATGAGAATTAAGTAAGGCTACAACATAATTAGAGTAATAACGGGTGTAATCATAAGCTCTAGGCGTTAGTCATCATTATAAATATTCTTCAGAACCAGGGAGATGGCTCAGCATAAAGGTGTTGTTAGCAGTGCAAGCCTGAAACCCATGTAAAAAATCTGGATGCAGGCCAGGCATGGTGGCGCACGCCTCTAATCCCAGCACTCGGGAGGCAGAGGCAGGTGGATCTCTGTGTGAGTTCAAGGCCAGCTTGATCTACAGAGTGAGTTTCAGGACAGCCAAGGCTACACAGAGAAACCCTGTCTCGAAAACAAAACAAAACAAAACAACAAAACAACAACAACAACAACAACAACAGGATGCAGTGCTGTGCGTTTGTAATCCTGGCACTCCTGTGATGAGCTGGGAGCATATCTGGATGCTGTTGAGCCAGTTAGGCTAGAGTAAGAGGCACATCAGCAGGAGAAACAGGAAGGATGCTGGGTTACCAAGGCAGAAGAGGAGAACTGACTTCCAAAATTTGTCCTCTGATTTCTTCACATGTTCCATGATGTGCATGTACTCACATAGTAAATGAGAAAGAAAAATTAAAATGAAAAAGTAAATAAATAGTCTCTATTAGCTCTACAAGGGAACCAATAGATGAAAAATATAAAAACAAGAGTCCACTGGACCATGCATATAGCATAAAAATGTTTTCTGTAATCCAGTTAGATTGTAATGAAAATCTGATTCATTTCCATAGAATTGTGAATGGTTTGTGTAAGGAATGTGCTGGAAGACTCTCAGATCTCCTCCCTCTCCCCTCCACTCTTCTCTTTCATCTGTCTGTCTGTCTGTCTGTCTGTATCCGTCTTTCTGCTTCTCTGTCTCTTTGCTGCCTCTCTCGACCCTCTCCGTCTCTCCACCGTCCCCCTCTCTCATAGTGCCAGGGGGATTGGGGTGCAAACTCTGGATCTCACACGTGCAGGGCAAGTACGAGCTGGGCCCCTCCCCCTGCAGCCCCAGCTCTGCTTCCTACACATATTGCTAGAAATGCGGAGACTCATCTCTCCTCTGAGGGGTGTAGTGTCTAGAGGTTGAGCTGAGCCTGAGAACAAATCGTCTAAGCTCCCATTCCAGTTGCGTAGCTTGGATGTGTAATTTGGGGTAAATTATTTAGTTTCAAGTCTGATTTTTTTTCTTACAAAGCAAAGGTAAAGCTAGCACCCCATCATAGGCTTGCTCAGGTGAAGTGACATTTGGTCCACAAGATGCCCGTTACAGTTAACATTCAGAAAGCATTCGTCTGAGTTGGGGGGGATAACTTGGTTGGTAAGTACTTGCCAAAAGTACTAAAGCAAGCAACTCTGTTTGTTTATTTTTTTGAGACAGGGTTTCTCTGTGTAGCCCTGGCTGTTCTGGAACTCATTCTGTAGACCAGGCTGGCCTCGAACTCAGAGATCTGCTTGTATCTGCCTCCGGAGCGTTGGGATTACAGACATGCACCACCATGCCTGGCTAAAGCAGGCATTTAAAAAGTATTGATAGATTCACAAAATGTTAAAACCATAAGAGTGAGAAAGAAAAAAAAAACAATTTGAAAATTAATACACTTGACAATTTTAGAAACTCTTTGGGATATTCTGTTGTGCCTCAAGACTGTAGCCACATTTTCATTTAAAAATTGCCCCGAATTATAGCTATCTGGGTTTACAGCAAAGTGACTGCTAAATATGGAGATGTTGAATGAATGAAAGCCCTTGAGAGTGGTTTTCACTGTGAGAGTGTTGAGACTTCCCTTGGCTTAAAACAAAATAAAACAAAAAGCAAGAGAAGGCCCCGGTGTGCCTGCAGAGGCCTGAGAGCTCTGAGGTCAATTGTCTTTTCACTTGACATTGATCCTTGCTCTTTAGGAAGCTGGGTCATCAGGAAAACTGCTAAGGGGATCCAGAGATGTCACTGCATGCTTGCCCTCAGACTGGCACACAACCAGAGGTGCTGTGCACACGCACATGACCCCTAAGCCCCTGTGCTAAACTCTAGATCTGTATGGGGTCTTGATTATTGGAATTGCGATTCTTGGCCCAGCCAGTATAGACATTCACTAAGTGTCCCTACCATAAAGGTGTCACCGTCCACCTCCTCGTTTGGGCTCTTTAACATTGAGTGTGGTCTTTTTTTTTTTTTTTAACTACCGGTCTCCTTTATTTAGACAAAGACAGTGTGACCCGGAGGAAGATGGCGTGGCTAACGGTGGATTCCATTTCTATAGTTTGCTGTATTTTACTTTTCTTGTTTGTTGTTTTTGTTTTTTGAGATAGGGATCGTGTGTGTGTGTGTGTGTGTGTGTGTGTGTGTGTGTGTGTGTGTGTGTAGATTTGGCTGTCCTAGAATTAGCTCTGTAGACCAGGTTGGCCTTGAACTCACAGAGATCCACCTTTCTCTGCATCCTGAGTGCTGGGATTACAGGTGTGCACCACTACTACCCTGAAATATTTTTATTTTTTATTTGTGTATATGTGTGAGTATGGGTGCCTGCAGTGTTCAAAGGAGACCCACTGGACCCCCTAGAGCTGGAATTACAGAATGTAGAGAGTTGTCTGACCTGCAGGCTGGAAACAAAACTTAGTCCTCTGAAAGAGCAGCCAGCACTCTTAAGCACTAAGCCAAACATTAGTAATTTTTTTACTTATATATGGATACTATTTTATAATCTCCCTTCTCTCTCTCTCTCTCTCTCTCTCTCTCTCTCTCTCTCTCTCTCTCTCTCTCTCTCTCACACACACACACACACACATCTGTCTGTCTATCTGTCTATCTATCTATCTATCTATCTATCTATCTATCTATCTATCTATCATCTCTCGAGACACAGGGCTTTTCTGTGTAAGCCCTGGCTGTCCTGGAACTCTCTCTGTAGACCAGGCTATCCTCGAACTCAGAAATCTATCTGCCTCTGCCTCCCAAATGTTGGGACTGAAGGTGTGCACCACCATGCATGGATGTAATCTACTTTTAAAAGGACACTGAATATTTTTTCATGTGATTTGTGATTAATACATTGTTTATTGCCTGCCCAGAATCTGTTACATGGTTGTACTGTAATTCACTTAATCAATATTCCATTGTGAGACATTTAGTTTCCAGTGTTCTGCATAGTGATAGATATGGTGCTCTTGTAGTAAACATTTAGGGCATATCTCGGCTTCATTTCTAAGGAGCTTCTAAAAGCCAAATGCTGAGCCAAAGGATATCAACCCTTTTTAGGCTTTGCCAAAATGTCCCCCAGAAAGGTCACGTTACTTTTCAGTTTGAATGATTGAGACTGTTTCCCTATAGGCTTTTGGAAGTGGGTGTTAGGCTCCTGGGTTTGTGGAGTCTATAGCTCTCCTTCTGGGAGCTCACCTCTGTTGAAGTATGCATCTCACGCAATCCTAGGTTTCTTGACTTGTTTCCCTTGTAAAACCTACAATACTGTTTCCTAGTCTTTTTTGGGGGGAGGGGTGGATTTTCAAGACAGGGTTTCTCTGGGTAGCCCTGGCTGTCTTAGCTTTATAGACCAGGCTGGCCTTGCATTCACAGAGAGCCGCCTGCCTCTGCCTCCTGAGTGCTGAGAGTAAGGGCGTGCGCCAGGCCCCGCTTCCTAATCTTAAATGTCTGCCTTAAATTCCAAGTCCTCTCTCCACATCTTCCCTCCCAGCCATTTGGAGTTGGTCTATACCGCTGTATCCTACAGCTTTGAGTCCTTACTAGACACAGGTACTGGAGGGTGAGACCTCCCCTCCTCTATGGAGCCCAAATGTCACCAAAGACAGAGACAGAGTTGTCTCTGCTGGAACAATCGATTTTATAAATTAGTAAATTTCCTGCCTATCCCCCCACCCCCCACCCCCCCACACAAAGTAGCCATATGGATAGGCAGTTCAAGGGTGTGGAAAAGATTCTCTGTCTGGGAAGTGAGTTATTCCAGCCAGGGAAAACAAAAACCACTTTAATTATTTAAATATAGAAGGGGTGCAGCAAGATGGCTCAGCAGGTAGAAAGGGGTGCTTGCTACCAAGCCTGGTGACCTCATTTTTGGGGGGGGGCGGTTCAAGACAGGGTTTCTCTTTGTAGCCTTGGCTGTCCTGGACTCACTTTGTAGACCAGGCTGGCCTTGAACTCACAGCGATTCGCCTGCTTCTGCCTCCCGAGTGCTGGGATTAAAGGCGTGCGCCACCATGCCCAGCTGCCTGGCAACCTTTGATGACCTGAGTTTGATCCCTGGAACCCACATGGTGGGAGGAAGTTGTCCTCTGAGCTCCACACTTATGACACGGCATGTATGTCCTCTCAGATGGACAGACAGACAGACAGACAGACAAAGAAATAAACAAATGTTGACGACAGAAGGAATATAGTTTAGGGTATTGTTTACACAGGTGATTGGAGTGTGTGGAAGTCAAATACATATTGAGATAATACTGAGATCTGCAATCTTGGTGCGTTGATTCCACCCCATTCTAGAGACCAAGAGAAGAACGGGGTCAAGGGTCATCCAGAAGAGCCTGGGACCAGTGTGGGCCTGCCTGCTGGAAGCTGGACCACGGAGGTTAGGTTGTACAGGTGTTTCTTGTCAACTGGGATGGAATGGAAGGCAGGTGGCTTCTCTGGATTTTCCCTTCTTCTCCACCCCCCCCCTCCAAGTCTCCTCTCCGTGTACCCTATTGACAAACAGCTTATTAACAAAGATGTTTCTGGAATTCTATGGAGCCTGTGGTCAACCCCATGAACACAGCAGTGCAAGGGAAAGGTGTGGAAAACAAACTGGCCAGGCACAATGGTTTCTAGAGTCCTTTCAAGTTCATAGACAGTAGGTTATCCATGCTAGCGGTGGAGAGGCACACAGTAGGCTATCCATGCTAGTGGTGGAGAGGCACCCAGTAGGCTATCCATGCTAGTGGTGCAGAGGCACATAGTAGGCTATCCATGCTAGCAGTGGAGAGGCACATAGTAGGATATCCATGCTAGTGGTATGGAGGCACACAGTAGGCTATCCATGCTAGCAGTGGAGAGGCACACAGTAGGATATCCATGCTAGTGGTATGGAGGCACACAGTAGGCTATCCATGCTAGCAGTGGAGAAGCACACAGTAGGATATCCATGCTAGTGGTATGGAGGCACACAGTAGGATATCCATGCTAGCGGTGGAGAGGCACACAGACCCAGGTTTGAATCCTCTGCCAGTCACTGACCTCAGGAAGTCACACAACTCCTTTAAAGCTTCAGTTTCCTGTTTCGTAAAAGGGCCCGTATGGTGCTGGAGCAGAATGATCAAGTGCTGGAGGCTAGCCTGGGCTACACAATGAAACCCTGTCTTTAAAAGATGGCTAGCCGGGGATAAGGAAGGTTGCCGAGAAAAACTGCACTTCATAGGAGCATGGAGGAGGGTCAAATTAAACAATAGCTTAAAGTAACAGTAAACATTTGACAAGTGTTCCCCTGTCATTCAAGAATTTACTCAGGATTTCATGGTAAAGGGCAGCGGGGTGATTGGTCAAGAGGCTTTCGTTTTGCCTGTGGCAGATCTGTGACTCAGGTGCCTGATAATCAACACGTGAAAACACTGAAAGCGCGCACAGCCAGTTGACACAGTGCCTGTCCTAGAGGACATATTATCCCGTTGGATGCTCAAGGAGACTGACCTTTCAACACATCATGGGATGGGGATGTTTGCGAGGGAGGAAGCCAGGTGTGTTTCTGCCCAGAGACGTGGGAGACTTTGTGAGATGACACGCTGTGTTTTGACGGATGTGTAGGAGTTATCCAGAGGCACACACAAAAGTATTGTTGAAAAAGGAGCTGTCGGGGTGAGCTAGTGTAGGCATAAGGTTATTGTGTAATTCAAATGCCGATTTCTGTACCCCCAGCCCCATATCTGGTTGCCAGCCTTGTTCTGAGAATCTCCTGTCTCAATGTTGTGTAAATGCTATTCCCCAGTTGTCTGCTGATATGCCAATAAAGCAATTTACGGCTAACTGCTGAGCAGGGGAGAGAATAGGACTGGATTTCCTGCCAGCCAGGGGAGGAGTTAGAGGATGAAGTGGAGGATTCAGGTGTGGGCAGAGGCGCAGGAGAGAGCAGGAGAGAAGAGCTGGATCAGGAAAGTCACAAAGTGCAAGCATCTCTGGGGCTTATGTTGGGAGGAATCCAGATTAGCCTAGAGGATTAAAAATTGAGTGATAACTGGTCAGTTATTGTGTTGTGAAGCTTGTTTACCAAAAACATAATAGAGTCTCAGTTCTTTGAGTGATAGCCGGGTTAAGGGAGAAACTGAGAAACAAACACAGTTCTGTAAAAAATAACCATAACAAGGTAGTCTGTGGGTTAGATCTGAGGGGTCCATCATTGAGGTAGAGTGTGTGTGTGAAAAAGTGGGGTATAGGGCGAGACATGGAAGAGAGAGCCAGTGTGTGAAGGACCCAGTGTCAAAGCTAAAGCTTTATTAGAACTGAGAGACTTTGAAACTAGGGAGTAACCCAGCTACCATCTCTAATCTAGAATTTCACCGAAGGACATATCTTCCCAGCCTGTCTTGGGACTGATGCATGTGGTTGTATTATAGAAAGCAGAAGGCCAAGTGCACGTCTCAACACGCCAGTCTGTATGAACCAGAAGAGAGCAGAGTTTCTCCTTAATAGTAAAACACAGAATGGGAAAAGTAAGTAACTTCTGCTGCTGCCAAAAGGCTCAAGGTAAATATTTAAAGCATTCTTATTTCTACGAGCTGGGGACATCAGAGGTGGATGGTGATGCTTGTGGTTGTGGACCTGGGTTTCGAGGGTTCTGATTCCGCTCTTGATGTGTTTTGTGTCACTAACTAAAAGAGAAGTGTGAACTGGTAATATTCAAGTCTTCTTGCTTTTGGCATTTCCCCCATATATGACATGTGGGCCTTAGGATGGTAGTTCTCAGCACACAGGGCAAGATGACAGAAGTGGAGACCTGTGAGTTCCGTGCCTTCCCTCCCTCAGGACCAAGAAGTTACATCCAAAGCTGGGATTGCATTAATGAGCACACGCCACCATCTTTCCCAAACCCACCTTTCTCCTTCCGTATGCCAAGATGGCTTCTCTGAGGTCTTGGAGCGTGCGCAGTTCAAGGTCTGGCTTCTTCCTGTGATCTCCTCTCGTCTCTCTGGGTGGCCATGGGGACAAGGCTAGCCCTTCTGAGTAGAGGATCAGTGCCCCCTTCCTTGTGCTGAAGGTCTTAGGAAGAAGGAGGCTCCAGGGGTTCTGGCTGGCACTGTCCCCATCCTGGGCCTTGCTTACCAGGACGTAGTCTTCCGGGGACTTCCAGTTCAAATAGTCCTTTAATGAAAGGAAATGCCTCGATTGAGACACTGTGGAGGATCCTCCTACAGCAAATACTGTGTAAAGATTTTTGGCTTTCTAAAACTGTTTGTTTATGTGCGCACATGCGTGCACATGTGCCGGGTGCATGTACAGAGGTCAGAGGGTAATATGTAGGCAAGCCAGTTTTTTTTGCTTTCCCCCTTAGGGCTTGAGGGAACCACACTTAGGTTGTCAGTTTGAGTGGCAAGTGCTTTTACTGAGCCATCTCACTGCTCACCTCCTCTCTCTTCTCTTCAGTTGCTAATTTTTCTCTGAGTGACCTTTAACAATTAGGAGTAGAGTCTCTGCCTGTAGTGTGGCAGGCCTTTAATGCCAGCAGAGACAGATGGAGCTTTGTGAGCTTGAGGCCAGCCAGGTAGGTCTAGATATCTATCCGAGACAGCCAGGGCAACAAAGAGAGACCCTGACTCAAAAAACAAAACAAGACAAGACAAAAACAAAACAAAACATGGGCTTGGAGAACCACCTGAGTGGTTAAAAATACTTGTTACTCTTCCAGAAGACCTAAGTTCAGGCCCCCGAACTCACATCAGGCAGTTCACAACTATCTGTAACTCTAGCTCCAGAGGAGCCACTGCCTCTGGCCTCTGCAGGTACCTGAACTCATGTGTACACACCCATATGCAAACACACACATGCATACACACACACACACACACTCATGCACATATATACACATACACATATACACACATATATGTGCACATACATAAACACACATACACACATACATAACTGGTACATATATACTCACATACACACAAACACATGGACACACATACACACACATACTCACATACATACCCACACACCCATATACACACACATACACATTCACACAAACTCACACCTATGCTCACACACACACACACACACACACACACACACACACACACACACACAGAAACCGACACAATAGCAAAAATTAGTAGAACCTAGTACACAAATCCATTTTATTCCACACAACTTTCAGAAGGGCTGGGCCTGACTAGAGGCTTTCAGTAGAGCACTGTGTGGGCCACAACTCTGTGGAACGCTGCCTAATTTGGCTACTTGGGAGCTTATAAAGTGGCTATATAGTCAGTCCGTAAGTGTACGCCATGGGCCACTGGAGTCCTTTGAAGCTTTATATATCTTTTAAAGCAGTAGAGGTCCAATATTATGTCAAACTACCATGGTGATGGAGATCTCTGACCTGTGGATTTGCAAAGCACCCCGATGTGTTTATTGTTTCTGGCAATCCTCAAGGAGCAAAACTCGAGCACAACAAGGTGATTTTTGCCACCTCTTGAAAAATCTTCTAAAATGAGATTTGTTTTGGCCTCCATTAAATATAAATACTGGTGGGTTGAAGTCCACAACATTCCAAAAAAGCTATCGAGAGGCACAAACACACACACACACACACACACACACACACACACACACACACAGAGCGTTTCAACCACTGAGCATGGCTCCTCGAAGCCAGCAGCTGTCAGCGCTCCTAAACGCCAGGTGCAAAGTCTGATCTTGGACCAAATGTCTCGTCTCCAGACAACCTAGATGCTCCTTCAGGCTCGAGCAGAGGCAGCAGGAAGCAAGTGTGAGGGAGGCAGACTGTCCCCTGGCAATTCTGGGCAGGGGGGTGGGGGTGGGGGTGGGGGAAGGGGGGGGGAATCAGGCAAACAGAGGGAAGATCTACCAGTGACCCGCACCATCTTGGGTCCAACACTCACTAAAATACAGCTTGAAAAGACAGAGCAGGCCTCCCCATCTTCAGAATGTGCCCTCCACCCCGCCCCCACGCCCCAGCTCTAAGACTCACCTCTGGTTCAAAGTAGACTTCCAGCTTTTGTTTTTTCTGGACCAACTTCCCATGTCCTCGGCTCAGGAGAGAGAGGGTGAACATGTTTCCCTGTCGGCTCTCTCTCTCTCAAGGGCAGTTCATCTCAGTTTTGAAGGCTGAGAACTGGTCACACCTCAGGGTTTCCAGAGCTAAACAGCAAACCGAAGGAGACCAGGAACACAGGGCCTTTTGTGAACTACACTCCCTCTCACACAGCAGTCGGGTAACAGCCACCAGCCACACAGTTTAGACAGAGCGCATCTTTGTGGGGGAGAAAAACCAAACGGTAAGGCCTGGCTCCTCAGACAGCAGGCAGGCTGTGTTAGGCCTGGCTCCTCAGACAGCAGGCAGGCTGTGGACACTCTGCTCCTCTGAGCCCTTGTTGTCTTTGAGATCTGGTTGCCCTGCTACAGGCTGCGGGCGTGCATCTACAAATCTGGGCCAAGGCACCATCCTTCTCATTGTGAGTGGAGGTTGTTTCCGGTTGCTGTGGCAGCACAGGGAAATGAAGTTTAACCCAGGAAGGCAGAGGAGGCTGAAGACTCTGCTAACTCACTGGCTGGGGATGGGGGTGGGCGTGGGAGCTGTCCACTGGACGTATCAGGAGGTGGGGTGGGAGGCTGTGTTGATGTGTTGTTGTTGTTGTTGTTATTGTTTTTTGCCCCTGATGTGTGCTCATCTTGCTTTTAGCAAGTGTCTTCCCCTTTCTCCTGACACATGAGGCTGTCACTGTCAAGTATTAACAGACTCCATCTGTGTCCATCTGTGACATTTCCCTTGGCTGTGGCTTCCTTTTACTAATGACTGTGTGCCCGAGCGACGACTGGGAGACATTGGGAAGCTCTGGCTTCCATTGCATACCCGGTTCTCAATGGGGGACATCTTAGTTGTCAACACACACACAGACACACACAGACACACACACAAACACACATACACACACACACACACACCAATATGACCATACCACTTTGGTGCCTAGGATGTCAAATGTCTTGCAAGGTGTGACTGTCTTGCATAATGCAGTATCCCTCAGCATCGTGTTATGAACTTACCCACTTGCTTCTCTTTGGTGGTGACCCTGAGTGAACACAAGGTCCCGTAGGGGCAGGAAGTGGTTAGGCTCCAGTTTTGACCAAGGAAACAAGTTCTTTGTGGATCCGCCCCCTGCTGGTTGGTATTCAGAAGTGCAACAACCCGTGGGCCTACAGCTCCCTCTTGGTGGAGGCCTCCCTCACCCGGCCCCTGGCTGGCTCAGACCACCTAGAGAGTTGGGCCTCATGCTGTGAAGCGAGGTTGAGTTTATCTGGAGGAATTAAGATGCCGAGTGCAGCAGTTCAAAACTGAGTTTAGACAGACCAACTGTGAGATAACGCTTCACAAGCAAATAGAACAACAACAATAATAAATAAAAATAAACAAAAGATGCATGCTCAATGAAAAATGGCGTGACAGTATCTAATTAAAAAACTAAGTAAAACAAGCATATAATGAACATGTTGTTCGGTAAGTCTACTTTCAGGTAGATTCCCAAAAGAAGTTTCTGAAGGCAGAGCTTAAGATTTGTCTTCCTCGTGCTCACACAGCGGCACCAATTGCAACAGTTAAAATGTGAAATCAACCCAATTATCCAGGGACACAGAGATGGTGAAACAAAAACACATATAATACAATAAAACATTATTCAGCCTTAAAAAGAGAAATTAAGCCGTGTGCTACCATGCTGATAAACTTTAAAGACATCGTGCTAAGTGAAATAAGCCAGTGACAACACTGGTCAAATATTGGGTGGTGATAATTACATGAGCAGTCAGGTTCATGGTACTGGGAAGGGGGCTAGTGGTGGCTAGGGGCGGGGCCTGGGAAGGGTGTGTGGGTGTGGGGGTGGGGCCTGGGAAAGGGGCTGGTGTTGGCTAGGGGCGGGGCCTGGGAAGGAGGCTGGGGATGTGGGGGCGGGGCCTGGGAAGGGGGATGGGGAGGGGGACAGCAAAGTTAGCGTTCTGTGGATAAAGTGTTTGGCAAGGCAAAATCGTTCTGGAGATAGCCTCACCACAGGGTGGAATGGAACTGTTGGTGCTAAGGAACTGTTGACTTATTTATAGTTAAAATGGCAAGCTTCTGTATCTTTTCTCACAGTTCTTTTTTTTTTTTTCAAATATATAGCAAAAAATTGAAAAACTGAACTGAACGCTTGCTAATCCAAGTGGTCAGCATTATTATCCTGAAGTGACCACCTCACAACAGGTAGGACAAAATCCTGCAAAACCAGGGCTCTGACTAGTTTCCAGGTGTCTTAGGCTACAGCCGCCCTGGTCTTCCCCTTCAATGCCTCTTCCAAGTGTAAAAAAAGAGACCTTTGACAAACCTTTCCCTAGTGGTAACTATAGCTGAGCTAACCCTAGCTTAGGAGAGCATCCTTTCCCTGCAAGACAGCTGTGTCCCCAGAGGTGGCGTACAAAAGGTGTTCTAGGTGGCGAGGACTGTGTGGCAGAGGGAGGGCATGGGGGCCCGTGGAAGGCCACAAACAGGAAGGGTCTTAGGGTGGGGGACATCAAGGGGCGGAAGTTCGGTGGGAAGATGGGAGAGTGAGGAATGGAGGGTGAAAGCAGACAGCATAGGAGGCAAGCGTACCACCCCTCTAGCAGCCATGGCCAGGAAGACCGTACACCCACTGGGCTTTTATTCCTCAGCTCTTTCCTTTCCCCTCCTTTCTTTTTAAAGACAGGGTCTCATATATCCCAGGCTGACCTTGACATTGCTGCGTAGCCATGGAGATCTGGAATTCCTGTTCCTCTTGGCCACTCGGATGGGGTTTTCAAAGCAAGGAGGCGATGAGGTTCCGTCCCGGGCTTTAGAAAGGCAAGTCTGAGAGCCTTGTAAAAGGTGGCGGGAAGAGGGTGCTAGCTCATGAACCTCTGGGTGACCTCTCGGGGACCAGTCTTCACGTGGACTTGAGTGAACTGGTCAAATAGGTCTGGAGTGACTAGTCCATTGCTAAACGGCCACTGAGTGAAATACAGAAAGGGAAACGCCATAAGAGGCGAGAAAACAGAAATCTGAACATTTCAGAAAAGACATTGCTTACAAGAGAGTAAGATGGCCCAGAGGCGCATGGGGGAGAGGCTGAGAGGAAGCTGACAGGTGACCCTGTTTCTCCAGGGAAAGTTCTTCCTGTGAGTCCCGCAAACTCTGAAGCGTCGATTTGCCGGCAGATGGTGGACCGGACACGGGGAAATGATTGTGCCCGTCTAGTTAGAGTCTCTCACTTGAGAAAATATCCAGGTGTCCATGCGGACCTCTCAAGGCCAGGGCAAGGCAGCTAGGCCACTGTGGGGTTCTGATCTGTGAGGAGGCAGCCCGCGGCCCGCAGCAGGCCTCTCCTAAATCACCGTGTTTACATCCGTGCTGTTTAATACGGACAATGAGCAGATCCACGGATCAATTAATAGGCATTTAAAAGCATTTACTCAGTCTCCACAACAGTTTATGGAAAGTGCATTTAGAAAGCAATAGACGTTATTGCTATTCTAAAGTGCTTGCGGATCCCAGATGAAAGGCGCTCGTAACTGGGAACTATTTATAACTGAAGGAGTCCTCCACACCCACGGCATACAACGCCGCCGCCATCCCCTGACGGGCTTGACCTGCCAGTCCATGCAGCGTGTCTGTTTAAATTACACTGTAAGTTCCAGAGGGTGGAGGCCTTGTTTTTTTTTTTTCTTTTTTCTTTTTTCTTTTTATGGTTTGTAAAGCATCATGAATAACCTTGGTACTCTGTAAATAAATAAAAACCACATGAAACGGTGAAAATAGATGCCACCTCCCTTGTGTGTTTGGGAATCTGCCCTTTGTTTCAAAGAGTTGGATTCAATGGATGTCACTCTGCAAAAGTGGCTGAGAAGGCTGCATCGGGATTTAAAAAAAAAAAAAAAAAGTCCCTCGACATAGACTCGTGGATCGTGCAGGTTTATGTGTCTTCAGTCGGCAAGATTCCCTGGTGTGCTGTTACTTCCCATAGTTTCACACGGCCACGGAGCAAGGCAGAGGCGACATGGGACCTTCCCTGAAGCTGGCTCTGACCTGTTGTTTATACTAGAGCGGGGACAACTATCCCCAAGAAACCCCTTTAAGGCTAATACGCAGCTGTCAGGACAGAGCCCTGCCTGTGGCTCCCCTTTAGCTGGGGGGGGCTGCTATGAAGATGGAGGGGGGACATTAGCCTCTGACCTGCCTTTCAGGGCTCTCTCTACTGTCATCTCGCCAGGCTGGCTCCTCCTTGCGAGTGGGCCTGCACATTCGTCTGGGTCAGCTCTTAACTTATTAAAGTACAGGAAAGGTCAAATGAAGGTCAAGAGAGCCCACTGCAGGGGCCTCCTACAAACACTGAATACAGGTTACAGGAAAAAAGTCAAAATGAAAAAAAAAAAAAAAAAAAAGACAGCTTCTGCATTTGACATATAATGCTGTCTTATACAGTGAGGGCTCTTTCACAGAAGATAGGCACCGGATCTTACTCTACATCTCCTCAGTGGCACCCCTTGCACATAGTAGCAGCTCACTGAACGTTTGGTGTTTGCTCTGCAACGTGCTCAGAGAGATGGGTAATTACCTTTGAGCCATTAAGAGAAAGAAATAAAGGGAGGGCATTAGGTCAAAGCCTGTCTTGGAAGCTGATAGTTTGTCTGGCCACGGTACAAAGCTTCGACTCAGAGGTTAAAAGCACCAACCAACCCAAGACTCAGTACACAAAAGGCAGAGCGCGTGCGAACAGCAGTGTGGGAGCGTCAGCCCTCTTGGCTTGTCAGAAAAAGCACAGGCTTGCTAAGGATGAGTACGTGGCTTGTTCAGATACTGGAGCTGCTTTCTCATGTGACTCAGGCCAGTTATAGGAGAAGACAGTGAAAAAAGCAACACATAATTCTCTGGAATCTTGTAAGGGGTGGCCGTCTTGCCCTCCCCCCCATATCTGTCCTTTTCTTAGGTATAAATCAAGGCCACTACACTACCCTGGCTGGTTCAGGAGATAGCTCTGGAGAACCACTTGTTCAAGGTCTGTCTGAAGGGTTTGCTTTGGGGGTAAAAAAATGCTTGGTTCCTAAAAACAACAACAACAACAAAAACAAAACAAATAAAAAACAAACAAACAAACAAAAACCAAAACAACCCCCCCCAAAACAACAACACAAACCAACAAAACAAACAAACAAATGAAACCCCTTTGTTCCAGGCATCATATTCTTACCAGAGATATTCATAGTAATTGCAAACTCTTACATTTATGATGGGGAGATAGCAAGTTTGTAGAAGAGACACAATCCCATGTTCTTGGTCCTTTCATAACATGGGAGGAATCAGTCACTGTCTAGCCAGCCGCTCCATCAGTGGGAACAAATGTAGCGAATCCTGGGAACTGATCAGGAAGGAAGACGAGGGTAGCCATGAGCTCAGCTCTAAGGGGAGACAGAGCAGACGTCACTCACAGACACCTATGGCTCTGCTTGCCTAGAGCCACTAAGCAGCAGAGTTAGAGTGTTTCATTGGTGTCATTGGCTTATAGTCCTGTTTGTCTGTTGAGACAGGGCCTTACTGTGTAGCCGTGCCTGGCCTGGAACTCATGCAGACCAGGCTGGTCTCAAACTCAAGAGATGCTCCTTGCCTCTGACTCCCAAATGCTGAGATTAGAGGCAGAGGCAGGAGGATCTGTGTAAGTTCCAGACCAGCCTGGTCTACATAGTGAGTTCCAGGGCTACAGAGAGAGACCCTGTCTGAAACAAAACAAAACAAAAGAAAACCAGTTTCATTGGCTATTGTTATAATCATGTTGTTGTTGTTGTTGTTATTGTTATTATTATTTTGGTTTTTCAAGACAGGGTTTCTCTGTGTAGCCTTAGCTGTCCTGGACTCACTTTGTAGACCACCCTGGCCTCGAACTCACAGCAATCCACCTGTCTCTGCCTCTCGAGTGCTGGGATTAAAGTCATGCACCACCATGCCTGGCTATAATGATGTTTATTTAATGGATAAAGCGACTGGTGTAAGGGCCAGACTGCCTTGCAGTATGCAGTGAACGAGCAGTGTTTAAGACCTAGTTCTGTCTGGTAACACAGCTCGCAGGAGGAGCTCCCAGCTGTTAGGCTACAGAAGTAAGGTCTTAACTGTACAAACGATGCTCTGAAGGCCACGCCTCACAGGGGGCTCTCACGTGTAGAGACAGTAACTAGAACAGATTGCATAATTTTAGCTACGCTAGGCACACATTTCTCCTCCCATTATTTGCTCACGTTAGTAAGATTTTTTTTTTTTGAGTGTTCAAATTACATCCCCACCCGTGGCCCCAACAGAGCTAGAATGATAGTGTGACCCAAAAGAAGTGGTATTAAGAAGCTTGGAGGCGTTCTGAGCCTTCCTTTCAAAGCCCGCGGGTCGCTAGAGTTCACACGATGAAGAAGCCCCTAACCTCCCAGGAACCCTCACTGCCCGAGCTCAGCCTGCGTAGACTCTTTTAGGGAAGTGCTCAGATTCTCCTGCAAATTAATTTTCAAGTTCCTCAGGAGAGATTGCTTAACCAGACTGCGCAGAAATGGGTCCCAGAGTGAGTGCCTGATTAGGATTGACAGAAAAGGAAAGGAAAGGCATGTACCCTTGGGAGGTAGGCTAGGAGACCCACCCATGGCAAGATTGGCCGGCCCTCATTTCCCCAGAGGGCTAGCCTATACCTACTGCCCTTACAGACAACCATCTTAAAGTGAGGGTAGGCTGCCAGTCTCCGGATGGCCCAGAGGCTCCGAGGATACATTCTTAGCGAGGGTCCTCTTCATCACACACAACATACATGGGGCAGCAGAGTCGCCCTCCTGAGGCCAACGGCCAGAAGACGCCAGGCCACAAGGTGAAAGGAGTCATTAGTATAGCAGACATGAGCAGTGCCCCCTGCGATCATGTGATAGCCAGCCCTCGCTCATGGCCTCTGAGGGATGCCTACACATCTTCAGTAGGGTCCCAGGGCATGGGGGTGGGGGAGGGTTGTCAGTCAAATAGGGAGGACAGCTTTGCAATTGTCATTTCAGTGGGACGTGCTGGCAGCAGGGGTGTCTTGGCTGTTTGGATTTCACCACCCTCCTTCTCCCTGACAGCCTGCTCCTGGTTAGGTGCATGAAGGGTTAACCGGCCTTGTAGGACTCAGCTGCCAAGTATACTTAATGCTCACTCCAGCACTCCAGGCCTGTATGCTTGTATTAACACTGCTGGAGTGGCCCGGCTCATGGCATCTGGTTCCCTGGCAACAGCTTTCATTGGCTCATTCCAAGCCCTTTCTTCTTAAGAAAGCTCCGACGGAGCCGCCCACCCATTACTGCTGATCACCGTCTCCACTGCATCTCGGGACGCAGTTGGTATGAAAAAGAGCACTTGCGCACGTGAGGCCAAGTACAGCCGCCATGCCGTGCCCGCGGTTAGTACAGCTGCTATGCTCTGGTTTTCGTCAGGGCTAGGTGCAAATGGTTTGCTTTTCCGCTGGGACGGAGCGAGAAAGTTTCCCAGCGCTGGAGGTCTTTGTTCGGCAGAAATCCCTCAGTCCCGTGACTCACTGGCTGCGTCCTGGGCTGGTCTGTGCTGTGACGGAGCTGACTGAACCCAGACAAGAAATCCAGATTGTGGACGGCTTGTCCTCCGTCAGGAGCAAGGCAGGGCAAAGTCTGCCTTCCTTAGAACCCAGGGAGCCTGGCAGCCGCTCCACACTCCCCCAAGATGTCTGGCAGCTCCAATTTTGCAGAGAAAGGCAGCAAAAAGGAGCTCTTGATGCAGTATTTGGGGGAATAAAAAAAAAATTCGACTGGTGGCTCTAATAAAGAAGGGAGCTCTTCCAGGGTTCTCAGACTCACTCAGAATAATTTGGGGTTGTTTTGTCTGGACCCCGAATAAAATGAAAAGTAATGGAGTAGAGCTGAGGGAGGAGGCAAGCTATTTTTGTTCAACTGCTTTGTCAATCAGCTCAGTTCATTCTGGCTTTTAAGAAAAATACCAAATTTCATCTAATCCACTTAGACTCAACAGAACTCTCGGGCCTGAGCATGAAAAAAACGCTTAAAAAGAATAGTAGCCATGTCGATCAAAGATGTTGCCTTCCGGCCTGGCCTCCCACTCTGGGCTGAGCATCCTGGTCACTGTGGAGATGCAATGGGAGGGGCAAGAGAGGGAGGATTCAAGGATACAGGGCCGGTGTTTGCCTGGAAGAGCCGGAAGTGAGCAGGGGCCTTTCCTGCTGCTTGGGGATGGTCTGATTCTTGGGCCTGTGTGAGGGTGAGTGGGGTTAGGGATGTGGTGCTATGCCGTATGCTGTCAAGATATGGTACAGAGGACACTCAACGACATGCATTTGAGATCCAAATCAAAGCTGTTCCTTATTAGGTGTGCAAACAGCTCTTTGACCTCCATTGCCTGGAAAATGGGGGGGGGGGGGGGGGAGGTGATAGTGTCTACCAGGCAGGCCTGTTATCAGAGAAGTGGCTGGTCCCTGCTTCTGTCAGGCGCTGATAAGCTTTGGAAGCTCCTCAGGTAATTCTAGCGTTCAGCCATTTTTAAGAACAACGGATGTATACTGGAGAGATGGCTCAGAGGTTAAGAGTACTGGCTGCTCTTCCAAAGGTCTTAAGTTCAAATTCCCAGCAACCACACGGTGCCTTACAACCACCCATAATGAGATCTGGTGTCTCCTTCTGGCGTGCAGGTGTACATAGAGGCAGAACACTGTATACATAATAAGTAAATATATATTTAGAAGAAGAAGGAGGAGGAGGAGAAGGAGAAGAAGAAAGAGAAGAAGAATGCACGCGTGTGATCCCAGCACTCAGGGAGGCAGAGGCAGGCGGATCTCTGTGAGTTCGAGGCCAGCCTGGTCTATAAAGGAAGTCCAGGACAGCCAAGTCTATACAGAGAAACTTGGTCTCAGAAAACCAAACCAAACCAACCAACCAACCAAACAATCAAGCAAAAAAGCCATGGGTGTGGGCTGGGTCTATAGCTTGGAGGTTAAGGTGCTTGCCTTGCATATGTGAGGCCCTGAGGTTACATCGTTAAAATCTGAGGGAAAAGAGACCTGGAGAAGAGGGGTTGGGATGTATTGTGTTCAGCATGCTTATAGCCCTGAATTCAGTCCCTAGCACCAAAGAAACGAATCAGAACAATAAACAAAACGCACCTATAGACGCGCCATGTGGAAGGCCCTTTATAGTTGTTTATTTTTGAGGCTGCAGAATTCCTTGAAAAGCAGAGCATCTTAGGGATAGAAATGAAAAGCAGGTATTATTTGGAGAAATAAAATCGCTTTCTCCTTTCCTCGCAGTAAAGAGTTGGAGCAGAAGGCAAGCATAGCTCACTGCCCTGAAGCGCATACCCTCCTTTGAGCTCTGCCCAAATGGGTCTCGCCCCTTTGTATTAAAGAGAAAGAAAACTGAGTAATTCCAATAGGAATGGTTTGGCAAGAGGGTTCATAGTGTAACGAGGATAGATAAGTGGCCTAGTCCCGGCCTGAGAAAGCTCATGGCTTCGTAAGGGAAAGTAAGACACGCCACCTTAAACCCGGATGATGCTGGGCTTGACAAGATTACATAGTCATTCCCTGAGCTGCTTTTCCCAGGAGGAAGATTGAGAGTGTGACCCAGAATGCTTAAAGAGTCTCTGAAAAGGGGGTTCATTTTCAGCCAGGACTATAAGCAGGAAGTGGTTCTTATCAGTAACAGAGCAATTGAAGACCTTTAGTCAGAGCATCACATCATATAAAACACCTGACATTTTCATTAGTTAGTACACGAGACAGCATGAATTTGTGGAGCAAAATTGAAGATAATTTATTTATTTTTAACTACAGGGTCCTGGAGAGATGGCTTAGCAGTTAAGAACACTGGCCGTCCTTCGAGAGGACCCAGGTTTGATTCCAAGCACTCACATGGCTGCTCACAACTGTCCGTAATTTAATTATTTTTACTATCATTATTATGATTATTATTTTGGTTTTTCAAGACAGGGTTTCCCTGTGTAGCCCTTGCTGTCCTGGACTTGATTTATAGACCAGGCTGGCCTTGAACTCACAGAGATCCACCTGTCTCTGCCTCCCAGAGTGCTGGGGTTACAGGCTTGGCTGCAATTTCAATTCCAGAGGTCCAAGGCCCTTTTCTGGCCTCTGAAGGCCTCAGGCATAAACAGGGTTTATATACACGTATGCAGACAAAATACCCATACACATAAAAATAAATAATAAAATATTAAAAAACTAATATTACCTGTGTGTGTGTGTGTGTGTGTACGTGTGTTGGACAACTCTCAGGATCTGATACCTTCCTTTTACAATTGGTCCTGGGGCTGGAACTCAGGTTGTCAGCCTTGTGGCAAGCACCTTTACCTGCTGAGCCATCTTGCCCTGCATGCAAATTATAAGGAAAAAAATAATTTTAATACACCAGTGGGCAGATGGGTGACTTAGAGGCTATGTACAGACTATTACGTTCCTCTTGTTGCTGGGACAAGCTACCCCACACAAATAACATAAGAAATGGTTGCTTGGGGCCACAGTTTGAGGTCCTGGTCCGTCACAGTCAGGAGTGTGAGACAGCCAATCACATAAGGGAGTAAGAGCGGTGAGTGCTGGTTTTCTCCATTTTGTTTAGCTCAGGACCCCAGCCTTAGGATGGCGCTGCCCGGGGCGCCAAGTGGGTCTTCCTACCTTTCCGGAAATCCTCTCACAGACACACCCAGAGGCATGTTTCCATAGTGCCTCCAAATCTCATCGAAGTATCAAGACTATCACGCACGGTAGCTGTGTCACCCAACACAGCACTTTTTGTGCTTAATAACAAAATGGGAGTAGGCCAAAGCGGTGTGGGAGACTGGTTCTAGAAACCCTAGAGTCTGTGCGGCGATTCCAAGCCAATCCCAGACTGCTCTTTTCACTCTTCCTGTTGAGAGTTTCACGAAGGTCTTAGGGTAAAGCCAGAGCAAACACGTTGCTGTTAGAACCCCCTGTGGTGTCTCTGGTCTCCACACAAGAACATAACACAGGAGTGGCATGCTGGCTCCTTGAGGCACACCCAAGTCAGTCTCTCCGTGGCGGCTGCCTAGAACACACAGCTGGAAGTGACTGTAGAATTCTGGCCTAGTTTAATACAGCGCTCCATGGATGGTGAGTGACGTCTTCCATAGGCTAGGGAGGAGAGCCAGTCGTGTGTGATACATAAACGGAGATCAGCCAGCTCAGCGTTGTTCTCCGAGGAATTCCCATTCGTGTTCCAGGGTGTGGATTTGATCATTCTCAGGAATTGCTCTCAGCATCAATCAATGTGGAGAGTTAAGGAAGTAATCCAATTTATTGGGTTAACCCTAGCTCCTCAGTCTCAAGATGCCATTTAAGGACACTACTTGCTTAATGCTGATTTTTGTTTGTTTGTTTTTTCTGAGACAGGGTTTCTCGGTGTAACAGCCCTGGCTGGCTGTCCTGAACTCACTTTGTAGACTAGGCTGGCCTCGAACTCACAGAGATCCGCCTGCCTCTGCCTCCCAAATGCTGGGATTAAAGGCATGCCTCCGCCATGTCTGGCCTTGGGGATGTGCCTCTTTCAAAGTCAGGCTATAGCTTCTTTGAATTCTTTGTGACAGTTGCAGCACTGCTCAGCTGTGTGGGTGGGGGTGCTCAGATTCGTGGCGTGGCGGAGTTAAGCTCACAGCCCCTTTAGCAAGTAGAGGCTGGGTGCCCTGGTGGGAGGCATAGCAGGATTTCATTTGTTTTTCCTAGTTGGCTAACCTCATGTCTGTCCTCCCTTTAAGAAGACTGTCTGTCTCTAGAAGCTTCCTCTGAAAGTCACTCAGAAGCCCCTTGAGGGATGCCCTGTGCTCTACGGTAACCTTGCAATAAATGAGTTGATTCCTTCAAATCATCTTTAACTTTAAAAGCCCTGTTTCTCCTGAGACATCGGTCAATTTCTGTTGTATAAGTACAGGGCCTACTGTGTGGGCTGGCACCCCACCCCCACCCCCCTTGACTTGTTTTGTTGTAACACCTAGAAATGTCGTCCGGTCATGCCTTCAGCAACGAATACTGAATATTCACTTATTGTAAATATGCTTCGCTCTACTCATTGAGTTCTCCCACGGGGCAGATGATGACAACTCGGCACCGAGTTGCTCTCCTGCCAGCACTTGGCAACTACTCAAAATTATAAAAGGAATCTCAACTTTACAAATCTCACCAAGTGTACAAATGACACCATGAGGGTGAGGCAGGGCCCCCTCAGGACCGGTGTGCAGAGGTGCACGCCTGGAACCCCAGCGCCGGGACTTGGAGCCTGTTCTGAGATACGTGATGAGAACTTGTCTCAAAAGAGAAGAAAAGTGAAACTAGGTGTCAGGGAATGGGAGCAGCAGGTGAGGGCGCTGGCTGTCTAAGTCTGAGGATGCAGGTTCGATTCCTGCCTGGAACCAGGTAGATGTAAATGGAACTTTTAGTTACCTGTTTCAGTTGTTGTCTGGGAGGGTCTCTGCCTCTTTCTGCTCACCTAGGCCCAGAATGTTCTCAGCCTCTGAGACTTACTGCTTAATAAGCTCACCCTTTCTGGTCCTTTCTGAGCTCATAGCTGGCTGGCTCAACTGAGTTGTTCTGGCTCAAACTCCTCTCCCAGCAAACTTATTCAATCTGGCTTTTCTCTCAGCCTCTAAATTGCTCTGGTTGGCCTCAAACTAATTCCAACAATCTGCTCTAATTTCCTGGCTCCTTCTCATTCTCTGGCTCATTCGATCTTCACCTGAGTCTAGCTGGTTTGCTCTCTGCAACCTGTCTCTCTATTACTGTTGTGGTAAAACTGCCTCCTCTCTCTTTGCACTGGCCCTATGTAGCTCCCCCTTTCTCTCTCTTCTCGAGAGAGTTGAGCGTATCCTATTCTGCTAAAACTTTCTCAAATTCGTCACTTTTTCTGCCACTCAATTAGACATCACTTTCAAACATGGGTGCTTCCTTCTACAAACTAACTTTACCTTCATTGTTTGGCATTAAAGCCTTGTACCATCATGCGTGGACCTCAGCTTTTCTTTACCTGAAACTTGCCCTGTGTCAAGCCAGCCTTGAATTCAGATCTGCATGCCTCTGTCTCCTAGATTAAAGGCGAGGTTGCATTCCAGACAGATCATATAGGCCTAGAAGGTCTTTGGATGTGCTCTCTTGCCAGAGCAACCATGTTCTTGAATTCAAATTCCTCTATAGGTTAAAAAAGTCAGATGTGGCGGTGGGTGGGGTTCGAAAGATGAGGTCCTCAGTGCATTCTGAGGAGGATGACTGTCTTCCAGAGCTACACAGAAATGTTCACCCCAGAGAGTGGCCTGATTGGGAGGAAACACTTAGCGTAATGTATTAGAAATATCCAAGCTGAGATCATCCAAGATGGCGCCAATTGCACACTGTGTCTGATCTGCAGAACAGCAGTGACTGCACAGCCACCAAAGGACCATACTGAGAGCTCCAAAACACAGTGCTGGTGTTTCCCAGAAAGAAGGAAATCCTGTCATGTGGATCGTCCATGCCTTCCCGCGGACTGCAGGACCATGGGACCACACTCAGGTGAGTTCTCAGGGACCCTGGGCTGCCACTGCTGCCTTTTGGGTTGCAGCCAGGTGCAGCGTTCGAGGAAGGGGTGCTGTTCGAGTTGAGCCCCAGTGAGGACTCCACCACCCACACCACAGGCCTCATGGACCTCCTCTCATGGGCTGGGGCCATGCTCAGTGCTGAGAGCTGGATGATGCAGAGGTGAATACTAGCAGCAGCACTGAGGTGGGGGCCCATGGCAGATGGAACATGCAATGGAACCAGAGATCCAGGAGGTACAAATCAACAGAGCCACAAGTTCCCCGGGATAAGAAGCTGAGCTGAGCCAACATCAGTGGTTTCTGTGAGCTATTCAACAAAGACTTTGAGAGGCCTCCACTTGCCGCCTGCTTGATGGCCCACAAGATCCAGTACCCACAGGAATAGGAGGCCATCTGGGCCTTGACGGCCAGCAACAATCTGGTGAACTGAATGGGAGCAGGAGAGCTGGCCCCGAGGACACAGAAACAGGAGAGCTGACCCTGAGGACGCAAGAACAGGAGAGCTGACCCTGCACTGAGGACACAGAAGTGGGAGAACCGGCCCCACCCCGATGACATGGGAGCAGGAGAGCCTGTCCTGACCTGAGGACACAGGAGCAGGTGAGCCAGCCTTGCCCTGATGACATGGGAGTGGGTAAGCTGGTCCTGCCCTGAGTACATGGGAGCAGGGGACCAGGACCTGCCTTGAGGACACGGGAGCAGGAGAGCTGGCCCTGACCTGATGACATGGAGCAGGAGAGCAGGCTCTGCCCTGAGGACACAGGAGTGGAAGAGTGGGCCCTGTCCTGAAGACAAGGAAGCAGGCCCTGATTCAGGGCTATGAGTGAACCTCAACCCAATATTCTACCCCATGTATGACCTGCTGGAACACATAGAGGGGCCAGACCTGCAGATTCAAAGATTCAGAATCTCCTTGACACATGGAAACAACAGGATATCCGACAGCAGTCCCAGTGAGGTAACGGTAGTGTAGGCCTCAAATCAGACCTATGAGTTGTAGCAATGAGCATTTGAAAGTAAACATATGTTGACAAAAAGTAATACACTATAGCTTCTGTGACAAGATTTTTGGTTTGTCTGTTTTGTTTTACTGGGGGGAGGAGAGGGATTTTGGTGCATATCATGTAAATCATAGATATTCAATAAAAGTTTAAAAGACAACAAATTACCAAACTACTCTCCCTAAAAAATGTTGTATTTTTATAATGATTCCTTATGTAAGAGATACTCTTTTTCTTACCTGGAACAACAATGTGCATTTTTGTGTAAAGACTGACATTTACTGTTCTGTTTTGGTCAAAGACTGTGTTTCACCCCATAATCCAGGCTGGCTGGGAACTCCTGGCAATTCTCCTGTCCAGCCTCCTTAGTACTCAGCCAGCCATGATGCCTGGTCAAGACTGGCATTTTAATAGATGAAGGTGACTGTTCATATAAAATGTTTTCATTAATGGGAGACATATTTGTTACGATTATTTACCTCTTTCCTTTTAAAGTAGCCTCTTCAAAGCCTTTGATCATATTTATCCTGATTTACTGTCTCACTGGTAAAACCTCTTTGTTGAGTAATGATCCATTGTCTAAGTTACTCTAAATATCATTTTTACTATTTGTCATTTATATTTTCATGCTGATTACAACTATTTTTAATTTACCAAATTAAAAATTTACAGTAAATTTTTTTTTTAAAAAGTCAGACGCAGTGGTTATAGACACTTCTGAGTTGAGAAGGCCTGTCCCCACAGGGTGGAAGGTGAGACCTGACACCCAAAAGTTGTCCTTTGACCTTTACAAGTACACTGTGGCATGCACATACCTGAACACACACACACACACACACATACACACACACACACACATACACACACACACACATACACACACATACACACACACACATACACACACATACACACACACATACACACACACACATACACACACACATACACACACACATACACACACATACACACACACACATACACACACACACATACACACACACATACACACATACACATACACACACATACACACATACACACACACATACACACACACACACACACACACACACACACACACACACACACATACACACACACACACAGAGGTAACGAAGTAAACCTTGAATATTTCAGTGAAGATTCTAGCACCCAGACTAGGTAAGCAATCTACTATCTATCTCAGGCCCTCACAGAACAGTCTCAATAGGTTACCTTGTACTGAGTGTGTTGTGTAAAGTAGAAAGTATCTCAAGAAAATAATGAAAGACGGAAAGCGTTAAGTTGAAGCTGGGCATGGTGACACATGCCTGTAATCTCAGCAAGCAGGAGGCAGGATTTTGAGAGTTTGAGGTCAGCCTAGGTCATATAGCAAGACACACACACACAAACACAAAACAGCACACTCACAAACACACACCCGGGCACTGATTTGTGTAAGAGAGGGATGAGGACAACACTGTGAGAACCCAAGGGTAGGGGAGCAGGTGCCCCTCAAAGGGATGTTGAAGAAATAGGGTCTAAGTGGGACTTGTAAAGAGAGGACACAGCTTGGGGTAGCCGTGTAAAAGCACCTCTTAACATCACCAATTCTGAGGAGCAGAAGTGACAAGGGCCCCCGTTGCTCCACTCTGACTCTATCACCACATTTGTACCAAAGCTGCTCCTAACCCATGTCTGAGTATGCCAGCAGAACCATGACAGACAGGCTAAGCCCTGGGGACACTGCAGACAGGGCGCACCTCCGATGGGTGACTGGCTTCGGGATTCCCAGTGACCTTGCGAAACCTTCCTCCTATGGCACAGCACTCTAAAACACTTCACCCCTCCGCCTTTCTCCCCACCCTCCTTCGTATGGGTGGATCTGGGCCCTATCTGCTGCTTCTCCTGGCTCCCGCCCCGTTTTCCCTCACAGGTGTTTTCCTTAATAAATCTCAGACGCATCTAATCTTGTCTTGGTATCTGTTTCTGGGAGGACCCAGATGGACACACAAGTCTTGTGATGATGCCAGGTCGGCATCCCCAGGGCATTCCAAAGCTCCTGTTTCATTTGCTTGAGTATTCGTTCCCAATTATCTTCCTAATTACTGCTGTCTTTCAGAAGTTGCTACTAGGGGAAAAAAAAGACATTTTAACTAGGAGGAAGTGTCTGTGGGAAATTCCCACCAAGGGAGGGGGAGAGCTGGGGGGGGGGGAGAGCAGGCCTAGAGAATAATTAGAAAAACACTCTAATTTTCCTTATGTTAATTACTTTCAATAAGCTCTAGTAACAGGAAAGCACAGAGAGAGAGCTCAGCAGTTAAGAGTGCTAGTTGCTCTTGCAGAGGCCCTGGGTTTAATTCCCAGCACCTACATAGTAGCTCACAACTCCCCCTAATTCTAGGTCCAGAGGCTTCCATGTCCTCTTCTGACCTCTGAGGGCACCAGGCAGGCACCTGGTCCAGCTATATACATGCAGGCAAAACACTTATTCTCCTAACATACAATTCATCTTTTTTTCTTTTTTAATTAAAGCATTTTCTTCTTAACCTTTAAAGTTTTAATGTTGGTTTATTGAGACAAGGGTTTATTTTATAGCCCGGGTTGGTTTGGCACTCGCCATGCAGCAGCCCAGGGTGCCCTTCAATCTGCAATGCCCCCCTGCTCCTGCCCCATAAGTGCTGGGAGGACAAGCACGCACTACCCCACCAGGTTGGTGTGGTCCTCAGGATTGAATCCAGGGCTTTGGGAGCGCTAGGCAAAGGCTCCCCATCTGGCTTACATCCCCAGCCATGCTTACGTCGTTAGCCAGCTATGCACCACCTGGTTTCTCTGCACTGAAACCTCTTCAGGTCTTCAGAGAGAGAATTAGAAAAGCAACAGTTGAGCCCAACAACAACAGCAACAGCAGCAGCAACAACAACAACAACAACAACAAAAATCCATGATTCAATATACCACCGGTTGGTTGGGCATTTCACCGTGGATATCACTGCACTTCCACTTGAAACTAACTTTCTTCCTCCCTCTTTCCCTCCCTTTCCAGAAACATGTATTGAACAACTGACATGCACCTTGCCATGAGCTACGATTTGCACATAAGACGTGACGAGCAGCCCCATCTCTCAGAGAGCCCGGAGACCAGTGGGATTGTAAGCGTATCAGCAAATAGTTAAAATGTTACATGATAAAGCTTTGGTCTCACACAGAGCTATTTAATTGAGCAAATTGTTCTTTCTTGCAACAGCCATGAGTTGTTGTTGTTGTTGTTGGTGTGTGTGTGTGTGTGTGTGTGTGTGTTTTCTGTAATCACACATTAGCATTTTTGCAGGAAGTAGCATCCTCCAGATCTTCTGGAAGGAACACACTGGATGAATTAGTTTTGGTTGCTAAAGCCATTCTGTCAGGAAAAATTAAATGGTTGGAGCTAGAGAAATGGCTGAGTGCTTAAGAGAATTTCTTAGTCTCGCAGAGGACCCACACTGGCTCCCAGCACCCAACATGGCAGCTCACAGCTGTCTATAAGCCCAGTTCCAAGGAATTCAATAGCTCTTTTGACCTCCAAGGGCTACTGCATGCATGCAGTGTGCATACACTCACTCATGCACACATACATACACATGCAATAATTTTTTAAAATAGTTTTTCAAGACAGGGCTTCTCTGTGTAGCTCTGGCTTGTTCTGGAACTCACAGCAATCCACCTGCCTCTGCCTCCCAAGTGCTGGGATTAAAGATGTGCGTCACCACTACCCAGCTGGCCTGTGTTTTTATAACGAGACTCTCTTAGGATCTACCTTGGTCCCATCTGAGGGGAGGGGCTATGATGACGTAATGACCTCCCATCAGGCTGCACTTCCTAAGTACCTCTTAATATCACCACACCAGGGATCACATTTCTAACATGAACGTTGTGGGGCGAGGTGGGGGACAAACCACATGCAAGCACAGCAGGGTAAATAGAGGCCAGACAATGTGGTCTCTTGTAAGTCAGCATAAAGGGATGATGAGACAACATTGAAGATTTTGATGAGCAGAATGACTTGATGGAATGTATATAATTTTTTTCTAAGGTGCCCCTGGCAGGCTATGGTGGTGCAGATCTGTAATACCAGTATTCACTAAGCTAAGACAGGAGGATTCTGAGTTCAAGGCCTGCCTGGGCTATATAGCAAATTTGAGATTAGCTTGAACTAGAGAGTATGAACCTATTTAAGATAAATACAAATAAACACACAAAGGCTGGGTAGTTCAGATGGTAGAGTGTTTACTTAGAATATAAAAGGACCTTGGAGTATGTACACACACACACACACTATGCACCACGCACTCATAATACTCTGTCACACACACTAACATACTCACACACACCATACACACACACACACTTTTATACACTTACTCATTCATATATGTTCTTACACACACATACACCACACACACTCTCTCTCACACACACACATACTCACATTTTCTCACACACACACATTCTCTCAGACACACTTGCAAGACACTCGCACACTATATACCACAGACACACTCACACACACACACACACACACACACACACACACACATATATATATATATTCACACATCAAACAGCACACACACACTTACACATACATAACCATACTCATACACCATACAGCATACTCTCACACACCTGCATGCGTGCACACACACACACACACACACACACACACACACACACACACACACACAGTGGATCTGATCATGTGACATATCCCACCTTCTCACGGAAGAAGGCTCCTCCTATGAACTCACCAAGGGGTGTGTTTTGGAGGGGTGTTTGTCAGGAATTAGGACAGCTGAGAACTTTGTTTTCCCAGCTCTTGCTCTCTTAGTTGCTGGGCCAGGCATGTCCTTGGTCCCCTGTAACCACATTTGTCAGATGGAGAAAGGGAAAAGGGCTTTGCTTTCGGCTCCGACTGGTAGAGGTTCACTTTGTTTTTGTTTTTTCAAGACAGGTTTCTCTGTGTAGCCTTGGCTGTCCTGGACTCACTTTGTAGACCAGGCTGGCCTCGAACGCACAGTGATCCGCCTGCCTCTGCCTCCTGAGTGCTGGGATTAAAGATGTGTGCCATCACGCCTGGCTGAGGTTCACTTTCTTGAAAGGTAAAAGCAAAGTTGTGAGAAGTAGGAGATATAAAGTCCTGTTCCCTTTTAAAGAGAGCTAGGGGAACCCGAGAATCCAGACAGCAAAGCATCGTGTGACTTCACATCTGGAACAGCTGGCTGCTGATGCAGGGCCTACCTGGCCAGCCCAGGACGATAGTGAATAAGGTACTCCAGGCCAGACACAGCAAAGAACAGATGATGGAGTTACGCTCAGCCATTGGCTAAACTTTGCCATGTGATCCTGGCCAGTTCTTTAACACCTCTGAGCCTCACCTTCCTGTCTGTCTGGTTAGGATGATACCATGAAGTGTCAAGGTTGGAAGGATTAGCCCAAGTTATGTGCCACAGGCGTGAGTTACAAATGGCAGCTGTCATGGTTGCAGAGAGTGCTGGTCATCAGGCTTTCAGGGGTAGCCAGGCGTTGAACTAAGTGTCTCTCCTCTCTCTCTCTCTCTCTCTCTCTCTCTCTCTCTCTCCTCCTCCTCCTCCTCCCTTCTTTCTTTCTTCCTTCCTTCCTCACCCCCCCCACCTCTTTCTTTCTAAGACAGGCAGGGCCTAATGTAGCCCAGGCTGGCTTCAAACATGCTACTTAGCCAAGGATGTCCTCTGATCTTCCTCTCTCCACCCCCAGAGTGCTGGGATTCTGGGTGAGCACAAACATAGCCAGTTTATCCAGTGCTGGGATGACCCCAAGGCCAGGACCACTCTGGGGCTAGCACTCTGGCAACGGAGCTCTGTCCTGAGCCCAGGAACCAGGCATGGAAGGCATCATTTTCCAGTCTCTACTTCCCTCCCTGCCCCACCCCCATACTTTCTAGAAAAGATATGCCAAGCTCTGGAATTTTCAAATGTACCTCTGCTTTCAAGCAAGTTTGGATTGTTTTTATTTTGTACCGTATTGAATTCTCATGGAAGGGTCTCATTTTCGTCAGGCCGCTGTGCTTTTTGGATTTGGGAGCATTGGGAAAAGAATATCAGCATTTTTCTCTCCTTAAACCCCCCGCCCCCTCTGCCCCCCCCCTCCCGCCCCATGGCTCTGCCCTACAGACCCAGACCTGGGATAGGAATGTTCATTCGTTTCCCCAGTTGGCATCTCTGGGCTCCAGGAGCTGCAACTGGTGCCCTTAGTGCTTTAGACACGGGGAAGGTAAGGCTGGGGCAATGCCTTGTAGCATCTCGATGGGCCAGCACAGTGCCAGGCTCCGTACTCAGGCCCTAGTACAGCAGCTGCGGTCACCGCTGCCTGGGGAGCCTAGCCTGCCTTTGAGAGCTGGCATTTTGTTGGTACAAAGTCAAGTCCCAACGGCAGGATGACTTGGGTTGCAATGGAAAGTAGATTCCAAAGCTGCCCCTGGAATGTGAACTTTTCCTGGAAACTTTCCACGCTGCCTCTTAGAGAACAGCGGGCATCAACGTCTTCACACCAGGAGTCAATTAAAGGAACCCAAATTATTGCCATTCCAACAAACAGTGATCTCTGTTCCTCTCCAAATAAACTTGTTGGGATGGCCTCGGAGCCAGGTCTAATTACAGTCAGATAGCATAAATCTGATTAGAAGCCTTTCGTCTGCTTTAATTAATTTTCTCCTGCAATCAAAGCCATTTTCAATAAATGCTAAATATGTATTTAAACAACTCCGGGGCATCACATCGCTGCTCGAACCTGCTGGGAGCCTCTTTTATCCCTTCCTACTTCCTTCTGACGAAACATGGTCCCTGGACACTCTATTCTCAGGGAAAGGCTCACAAGAGCTGCACAGCTCTGAAATGGAGCCTGTGATATAAATACTTATATCCTGGGGACATGGATCACCTCGTCGTAGGTTAGAGTGGAGGGGTCATTTAAGGTGGTTCTGCATACGGTTACACATTTGGAGCCACTAGACGGAAAAAAACAAGAGCAAGTCAATAGTGAGAAATTTAGCAGTTGGAGCCTAACTGTGCCTTTCAAAGTTGTCGGAGGTAGGATTTAACAAACATAATCCTTTTTTTTTTTTAAATAAAATGTCAGGCTGGAGGGAAGTAAAGTGGGTGAAGCGCTTGCCACACAAGCCCGATGAACCTGGTCCCTGGGTCCCCCACAAATGTGGGAGCAGAGAACCAGCTCCACGAAGTCGTCCCCTCTCCTCCCCAGGTATGCCGTGGCAATGCACGAACCCCCATACTGATAAATGGTATTTTAATTTAAAAAAAAAAAAAGGAAAGAAAGTGTTTATTAAGAAACACTGAGCGCTCCACGACTCTGTGTGAGTACAAACCGCTTTGTCAAGCACAAGGTGAGGAAAATGACAGGACATGAAACACCGGGATGGATGGAGATTGGGAGGCTGGGAATGAGGCCGTGAGTTCAAATAACATCGTCCTCAAGCTTTCTGCTTAAAGCCACACATAGGAGACCCTGGGCCAGCAGGGTCAGCAAAGCTGACTGGGAACAGCCTGACACGGATGAGGTGAGCTGTAAGAAGCTAAATAACCACACACCTGGAAGTTCTGGAGGACGCCCCCCTGAGTCCCAAGTGACACTGCAGCAGCCACCCCAGGTTAAGGTCAGAGCTTGGAAGGCTTTATGCTCATGAACCCCCATGGGAGTCTTCAGCATCAAGGAACCTAACATGAAGAACTGCAATCCTAAAGCCAGGAGGACAGGCTCACGCCGGCAATCCAGTGGTCCTCAGCCTTCCTAATGCTGCAACCCTTTAATACAGTTTCTCATGTTGTGGCGACCCTAATCCCACCCCCCCTGTCCCCCCACCCCCCACCCCGCGCAAACCATAAAATAATTTTTTTCTGCTACTTCATCACTGTGAATTTGCTACTGTTACAAATCATACTGTAAATATCTGATGTGCAGGATATCTGATATGGGACCCCTGGGACAGGGTCGCTTGAAGCCCAAAGGGGTCACACCCCACAGGTTGAGGACTGATTGCCGTGTAATCCCAGCACTTTGAAGGCGGGAGTAGGGCCCACTCCTTTGCTCCTCACTACCATCAAAGAACTGTTCAAGCCATCTTCACGGACCAAGGACCCCCATGGGTGGAGAGAGAGCTGGGCCAGCCCAGTATCCACGGAGCCAAGGTGCCAGCAAATCTTAAGAGAGCGTGCATGCCAACAGTGGCACCTTTGCCATCATTCAGCGGACTGTTATTCCGCTCCCTTTCCGGTGGGGTCTACCGGCCGCGAAAGGATGATCACAGGAGGCAAAGCGAGCACACAGATGGACCGGAGGACAGAAGCATGGCTCCACCCACACCCTGAGGGCGGGAGGAGGAGATCGAGTTTTATTTTGCTTCCCTTCTGTCCATCTTGGCCTTGAAATGGTGATTCCATTGGTTTCCAGAAGTTCTGGGTCAAGAGTAAGCTGGAATGGGGTTAGAAGGGTACCCTGGGATCGAGGGCTGGCAGAAAAGGCCTCGTTCCTTCATTTCTCTGCCCCTTGGGATCCTGTGGGATGGCCCACTCACAGCTAGGAGTTGCTGTGGGCAGATGGTTGGAGCTATGCTTTTAAGGGCCCAGGAAGAACCTGGAGATCTTTTCCAAGTTAACTTTCCAGCATTGAGCTCAACTGTGAGCCACTCCAGAGCAGAGGAAGGAAAGGGCAAAGCTGCACTTTTAAAAAGTGGTATTGTTGGGCTGGAGAGATGGCTCAGAGGTTAAGAGCACTGTCTGCTCATCTGGAGGTCCTGAGTTCAATTCCCAGCAACCACATGGCGGCTCACAACCATCTATGATGTGATCTGATGCCCTCTTCTGGCCTGCAGGTGTACATGCAGGTAGAGCACTGTATACATAATAAATAAATAAACAAATCTTTAAAAAAAATGGTATTGTTGGGGCTGGAGAGATGGTTCAGCGGTTAAGACCATTGGCTGCTCTTCCAGAGGACCCAGGTTCAATTCCCAGAACCCACATGGCAGTTCATAACTGTCTGTAACTCAAATTCCAGTGGATCTGACTGCCTCACACAGACATATATGGAGGCCTAATGCCAAATGGTACATAAAAATAAATAATTTAAAAAATGACATTGTTTTTTTTATCTACACATAAGAACACAAACTATCAGGCTCTGATATCCAAGCTAGTGAAACTGGGTCCTCCTTTTCTTTCTTTGCTGTCTCTACCTCAGCTGAGGGGCTCGTTGGGGTTGCAGGGTGACAAGGGCACGGCAGTCAAGGGGAAACCGGCTACTCCAAACTTCCAAGGAGCATGGCTGGACTTGTGGGGGTTTGCTTGTTTTTGCAAAGCAAGAGAACAGTTGTCTTTAAAAGACGGCTCCTGGCACGCAGCTTTTAGATTTCTCTTTCCTGGCTCTAGAGCTGGTGGCAGGAACTGCCTGGTGGGCTGAAGAAAAAATAAAATAAAATAAAAAAAGAATATGACGAGTGGACGGAAGGAAGGCCTTGCCAGAAGTCCTCGAGGTTCCGGGACAGTGAAAGGAGGCATGCATGATATTCACATTAGTGCCAAATGGCCAGGGTGGCGCCAAACGGAGCTGATCTGATTCCATGCCCTCCTGGGGCAACTTTCCCTTAAAGGCCAAAAAGAGAGAGAGAGAGAGAGAGAGAGAGAGAGAGAGAGAGAGAGAGAGAGAGGGAGAGAGGGAGAGAGAGACTCATCTACTAGCTTGGGGCCAGACATTGAGCATGAACAGCAGCGGCCGCAGATCCTGTTCTCGCTTCCCAGGAGGAAGGCAAAGGACAGTCATTCTTGTCAGTTATCTCCCTCCTGCTCCTCCACTAAACACCAAAGCAATCTCAGCTTCTGCCCCAGAGGCGGCTCTGCCCCAGTGGCTGCAGTGGGGATCCTACACTAATCCAATGCAAGTTACTCATCTTAGTCCATCCTGGTCCACTACAGGTGGTCAGTGCGTGCTGTATGAAATGAACGGAGGGAGGGGGGGAGGAAGGGAGGGGGGAGGGAGGGGGAGGAGGGAGGGAGGGGACTCTGTATCTTACAGGTTAGGATTCAGCAATCTCTTTGAAAGGTGGTTAAACTGGCTGAAAAATAGGATCCGTTAAAACTGGTAAAACATAACTTGACTAAATACAGGACGTCAGCTTCATGCATTCTTTGCACGAGTGGATAATTGTTAGCAAATTGATTTTCCTTTGTAATGGAGTTCCTCGAGTGTCTGCATTAAGATTCAATTACTGCTGTCACTTTAGGTTCCTTGAAATCCATTATGTCTCTGTTAAATCCTGACGATAAAAAAGGGACCCTGAGGTGGGCGTGGTGATGCACCCCTTTAATCCCAGCACTCGGGAGGCAGAGGCAGGCGGATCAATGTCAGTTTGAGGCCAGCCTGTTCTACAAAGCGAGTCTAGGACAGACAGGATTATATACATATATAATTTTTTTTTGAGAATGGGTTTCAATATGTAGCTTTGCCTGGCCTAAAAATCACTATGTGGACCAGGTTGGCCTCAAACTCATAGAGATCCAATTGTCTTAGCCTCCCAAGGGATTAAAGAGTATACACCACTATACCCAGCCCCACCTTGAGATTTTTAATAAACAAAAACAAATTCCTGTAGAACTCAAATTAAACTTAAGTAATTGCTTCCTTGTCCCTCACAGTTCTGAGTTGACTATCTGCTTGGCTGTAGTCTAGCTAGGAGGTTTGTAAAGTGGGAGAGAAACTGATTTTGGCTGGTGGTTTATAAATCCTAGTTCTAGGAGTTAATATTGATTTAGTTCTAAATAATTTCTCTCAGGTGATCATTATATTCCACCCCTCCCCTCTTTTAAAAAAAATTATCCGAGAGGCATTCACGGAGTTCACTGCTTTCCTAGGGCTGCTTGTAGCAAGTGCTCATCAACGGTCAAGGATGGGCACTGTGCTCTAGCAACAAGAGTCTACAGCAAGATATCAACAAGACCAGGCTGTCTTGGGAAGCCGACTCCCTCTGTCACTGCACGGCATCTCCTCCACTTCTTTCTTCTCTGCTTCTTGGAAGGATGGTGCATCGGAGGGAAGCCTTTCTGCCTCAGGATGATGACCTTGTCTTAACTCACTGCATCAGTTGTCATCCCTTCTCCAAAAGCGGTTAAGTTCTGTGGCTCTAGGAAGCACACGCATCTGGGCGCATTATTCGGCTCGGCGTACTAAGCATCCACTGTGTACAGACACGGGGCAGAGAGAACACCGGATATTAAATAGAGTCGTCTCTGCTTTCGAGGTAGCTTTAAACCCAGACCCTTCTCTTTGGGCTTTGTTTAGTTGTCCTAGGGTAACGCAGAAGAACGGAGGCCCAGGCCTTCATTCTGATTTCCTGCACACCCACATTCCTACCTGTTTCTGGGATCCGCAGAGAATTCGGCAAGGGAAGCGGGGTACATTCATTTGCCTCTCTAAAAATTGTGATAGCAACAAATTCCTTCCATAGGAGCCTACGTGTGACAGGTTGTCATGGCGAGCCCCTGTTGCTTTGTGGGAAATGGTGAGGCAGCAGAGCTCAGGCTTTGCTTAGGGTTCTAAACATGGAAGAGACACATGCTCCCCTCAAGTATCCAGCGGCAGTCAACTGGATGAGGTACCAAAATGAGGCAAGAAGGCTAACTCATTAGGGGCTGTTATAACGATCTAAGTGAGAAAGACAGAGGGTGGGGGAGGGGCACTAGAGTCCACAGTGAACAACTAATAGAGTGTGTAGATCTGAGGAAGGCTTTGAAACACCAACTTCTTACCTAGTTTGGGGGAGGAGATGGCATGAGCATCTCAGGCTACGTGGTGGAGAAGCTAGTTGGGCTGTCGAATATTCATATATCTCCTCGTTATATTTAGCAATAGACACTCAAAAACAGAGCTGAAGGTATTTCTCTAAGCTGAAACAACAAGTGATGACATCTTCCACACTTACACACACACACACACACACACACACACACACACACACACACACACACACACCACCTTCCCCCCAGCCTACTTTCGCATTCCTTAGACTTCCGTCCTTGTCTCTCATACTCACAGGGGATTCTGGAGCGTGAAAAGCGACACTGCTGCAGAGCACACACACACAGTGAGCCATCTTGACTTGGGTGGTGCTTTTTTTTGGGGGGGGGGTACCACTGTGCCTATCCCTCCAGGGGAGGCACTTAACCCTTTTATGTCAGAACACAAGGAGATATGGACTAAATCCAAAACTACCTCAGCTCCAATTGGATTAGCCCCAGCAGTCTCCACAATCCCCCTGTGACACCCTAGCATGTGGGACGAGGTCTGTAGACACAGGGCATAGAAAAGCAGGGTCTAATTCCCTGTTAGCAAGTGACACACGATATGGAGTAACCGCCCGACTAAAGCCCCACGGCTTGAGCTAACCACACTGTCAATGATAATTCAAAGAAAGGAGTCATTCTATGGAGACCGAGAACGGCCAGGCATGGTGCCGCACGCCTTTAATCCCAGCACTCTGGAGGCAGAGGCAGGCGGATCTCTGTAAGTTTGAGAAAAACAAAACAAAACGAAAACGAATTTGGTAGTCGTGTCTAGATGGGGTGCGGGGAGGAGAGGGATGGGGTACAGGGCAGAAATCAAGAGATCTTAGGCAGGTTGACCTCTTGGTGTCTTTAGCCTTTTTTCTTTTTTCTTTTTGGTTTTGTTTTATTGGTTTTTTGAGACAGGGTTAATCTGTGTAGCCTTGGCTGCCCAAGACTCTCTTTGCAGACCAGAGTGGCCTCGAACTCACAGAGATCTGCCTTCCTCTGCCTCCCGAGTGTTGGGATTACAGGCATGTGCCCCTGTGCCCCCCCCCCCCCCCCGTGCCAGTTCAGCCTTTTTACAATGGAGACAGTGTGTTTATTTGTCTGAGAGGCCGCTGAGAAACAATGAGGAAAGGCGTATAGTCCTCGCCCCCGTGACTGTTGTCATTGCTCATAACTCTGGGGTACTGGGAAAGAAAGAAATGAGAAGTCAGTTCATTAACCTTCAGTTTATTGTAAAAAAAAAAAAAAGTTGGGAAAAAAGGTCATGGGTCAGGAAAGGTGAGTTCAGAGTGTTCTATTACTGCTTTGCTCTGTGGTGTGCTCCTTTGTGGGTTTTCTGGGTTTTTGTTTGTTTGTTTGTTTGTTTGTTTTGTTTTTTGTTTTTATTTCTGTTGTACTTGAGGCTTCATTCATGCTAGGTAAGCACTCTACCTCTGAGCTCTATCTCCACCGCTCTCCTTAAACTCCTTTTAGTGACAGGGTCTCACTAAGTTACCCAGAATGGCCCAGAACTCATTCTGTAGCCCAGGCTAGCCTTGAATTATTTGTCTCTTCAGCCTCTTGAGTAGTTGGAATTACAGGCCTGTGCCTCCAGGCTCAACCTCTCTTCTTTGAACAACCTCCACCCTGGAATTCCCTTTTTATTCTCCTCCTCCTCCTCCTCCTCCTCCTCTTCCTCCTCCTCCTCTTCTATATATTTCCTTCCCTTCCCCCTTTTCCTTTCTTTTTCTGAAACATGGTATCACTATACAACACTGTCTGGCCTCAAACTCAGAGAGAACCACTTGCCTCTGCCTTCTGAGTGCCGAGATTAAAGGTGTTTTCTTTTCCTCCATTCAGAAAATGTCTAAAAAACATCTCTAGGTTCAAGAAGGGACCGAGGAAAAGGAGGCTAACTCTATTCTAGGCTTTTTCTGAAGCCTGGTTCTATGTAGAAAGATACATATTTGGGTTGTTGTTGTTTTAATTTTAAAAATCAAATAGCCAGACTTGAAAGACTCTTCCTCCTATGCAATGACTGTCTAGAGGTGGAATTGCTTGAGTCTTCCTATTCAGTGTTATTCAAACCTGATGTTCTGACAGGCAGAAATTATGCTTCTTAGTTTAAAAATAACAAAAGCCCATCTAGGTGGTATTCTGATTGGTTATCAGATATTGGATTCCCCGGACCACCCCCACCCCACCCTACCCCCCACCCCAATAGTCACTGCAGCTGCTTAGACGGAGCTCATCAATGCTGAGAGACAGGGAGCAGTTTTAGTACCTAACAGGGTGGTTTGCTGATGAAGGGACTCACCGATCTAGAGATCACACTTTTCCAAGTTGTAGACCAAAATCCACTTGGAGAGTGGAGCAGTTGTTGTCTTCCTCGGAGAGGAAGAAACGGAATGGAATTTCTTCACCATTTCAGCTAAGTCTTCCAGCAAAAATAGGTTCCACTTTAAGTGAAACAAGAGCCCCACTTCTTTTGAGGGGCCTCTCCAAGTAGATCTGGAATGAAGGACTTGAGGTTTCAGCCTCCTCCCTCCTCCTCCTCCTCCTCCTCCTCCGCCTCTTCCTCCTCTTCCCAGACACTTGTGCAGACAGTGAAATGAAGCTTCCTCATGAATTGAGAGGCGGCTTGCTCTGAGACCTTCGTTCCCATTTTGGGGGGCTCTTAATGCTATCGAGCCATTCGGCTTTTGGCGAATGCTGCAAGAGTGGCTGCTGACTGCGTGCTGTGCTGGACACTGGGGGCGCTGCTGGCCAGCCAGCATCCTATCCATTGGCAGCCAAGGAAAGGCTGCTGCTTACGACTAGCTCGTCCGTTTGGAAGTCTGACCTGCAAATCGGGATGAAAACGGCAACAAGGTACCCTTGCAAGGAATGATCTTCTGCTAACAGCTCCATAGCCTCAGCCATATACTGTGAACAAAGTCTTTTTATTCTGTTCAGGACTTGAATTTCAGTGAGAGGCTAGACTTCCTAAGCAATCCAAAGCGCACTTAGACGCGGATGGACTGAGGCTGGCTGTGAGGGCCACAGCGATGGCCCGCTGGGCAAAGGTATTTGTTGCCAAGTCTGATGCCTAAGTTTGGTCTCCGTATGCTAGAAGGAAGGAACAAATTCCAGCAAGTTGTCCTCCGATCTCTACCCATGGACTGTGGCATGCACACACACACACACACACACACACACACACACACTGCAAATAAATAAAATATAATAACAATCAAAGAATAAATGTGAACCCGTCCCAGCCTTTAATCAGCAGGTCTTACTTGTGTTCAGGAAAAGCTTTAGGATTATTTGCTGGTCTCTGCTATGTCCTTGATAACCGGAATGTCCCTTCTGTTGGAAATCTATTGATCTTGCCGGGAAACCCTGTAAGCCTGCCAAGGCACACATGCAGAGGAGGGGCATGGGCTAGGGATGCAGATGCTCTCCTATCCGGACAGTCGGCCCCACGGAAGGGACAATGTTGGGCAGGCCTGTAGCTCAGTTGTAAGAGCCTCTGCCTAGATGCTGGAGAGATGGCTCAGTGGTTAACAGCATTGTCTGCTCTTCCAGAGGTCCCGAGTTCAATTCCCAGCACCCACATGGTGGCTCACAACCATCTATAATGTGATCTGATGCCCTCTTCTGGCCTGCAAGGTGTACATGTAGATAGAACACTTATATGCAATAAATAATTCTTAAAAAAAAAAAAAAGAGTTGTCTGCCTAGCATGCAGGAAGCCACACCACCATATAATCTGGACATGGGGGTGCATTCCTGTAATCTTGGCACACAGAAGGTAAAGGTGGGATATTCAGGAATTCAAGTTGCTCGGCTACATAGCAATCTGGAGACTAGCCTGGGATACTTGAGACCTTGCCCCTTGACCCAAGAAAAAGAAAAAGATAGAAGAAGAAGAAGAAGAAGAAGAAGAAGAAGAAGAAGAAGAAGAAGAAGAAGAAGAAGAAGAAGAGGAAGAAGAAGAGGAAGAAGAAGCAACACTTGTTTATTTCTCTGAAAATGCTTTGGATTTATTATTGAAAACATGTGTACTTGTGCTTTTATTTTATTTTAGGCAAGGTCTCACTCTGTCACCTTGGCTGGCCCAGAATTTACTATGTAGACTAGAATGGCCTCAAGCTCACTGGGATTAAAGGCAACACACACACACACACACACACACACACACACACACACACACACACACACACACACTTTCTGGAAGAATTTAACTATATACTCCGCAATTGTTTCCCCTCTCGCCCCTAATGTTTATAAAAGAGACCTTCAATGAGACATATACTGAAAAGAGTCCACTCTTGGTCCTTAAGATCCAGCAGAGTGTCCTCTTGCCTCAGTGGTCCTTTCTGTAGCTAGGATAATGCAGGGCAGTTAAGGCAGGAAGCTTGCATGGCTCTCTCTTTAGTGCTTGTCTAGTTTTAATGCTCAGCACACTCCTGAAAGCCTATTAAATGAGAATTATAATAATTTTTTATCTCCTAGTGTATGGGCAAAATGAGTCAATGCAAGTGATTAGCACAAAATGGCCACATTTCAGATCTTTACGGCATCCTAACATCAAGAAGTGAAGGCAGGTCATCTTCATAGGAAGACCTTGTCCGGAAAAAAAAAAAATCCCTGGGAGACAGAGGCAGGGGGATCTCTGTGAGTTCAAGACCAGCCTGGTCTACAAAGCAAGTCCAGGACAGCCAGGGCTACATAGAGAAACCCTGTCACAAAACCAAAAACAAACAAACAAAAAATTAATAATAAAAATCAATCAAGTCACTTATTAAATGATAGCTGTCAATAGTTTAATTGCACTGATAACATTGAAATTATCTGTGACAAGGACAGTGTAAGCATGTTTACAATTCCTGGCATTGGCCTCTAGGAAGGGGATTTCCATGGAGCTGGGCTTGTTTTCTTCATGTTTCCACTCGCTGACTCACCAGTGGGGAGACAGTAGGGGAGACAGCCTGCCCTGGTCAGCGAGAAGCCAGAACTTTCCCACCAAGTCCTTGTCTCACTGTAGCCCACCCTCTCCTTCCGGGCTGGAATGGGTAGGCAAGGAGCCACAGCAGCAGAGGAGGCCTCCTAGGGAATTGCATATACATAATTAAATACATTTAATTAAATATACAAATATTTATATTTGTTTTATTTATATAATTATTTGTAAATTTTACGTATAATGTAAAATATTTTATATAAAAATAAATAAATTTATTTATATATTTAACTATATATGTGGTTAGGATATAAATGTGTACTTTTTAAAAGATTTATTTATTTATTATGTGTACAATGTTTGCCTGCATGTGTGCCTGCACGTCAGAAGAGAGCACTTGATCTCATTATAGATGGTTATGAGCCACCATGTGCTTGCTGGGAATTGAACTCAGGTCCTCTGGAAGAGCAGCCAGTGCTCTTAACCTCTGAGCCATGTCTCCAGCCCCATAAATATATACTTAATTAAGATATAATTATATCATTTGTAGCCGGGCATGGTGGCGCACGCCTTTAATTCCAGCACTGGGGAGGCAGAGGCAGGCAGATCGATGTGAGTTCGAGGCCAGCCTGTTCTATAAAGTGAGTCCAGGACTGCCAAGGCTATACAGAAATACCCTGTCTCGAAAAACAAAACAAAACAAAACAAAAACCCAAACAAACAAACAAACAAAAACCCCAAATAATTAGGGGTACATATTTAGAATGTAGTTAAAAATGATGCTGGTTTAGTAAGGCAAGAGCAGTAGGTTCTTCTCTAAGACACATGACCTCCTCAGCCCTGGGTAGTCAGTTAAGTTTCCAGTACCAGGCATGATTTCCCTCCTGTTGAGTGCTCCTTAAGTCCAATTGGAGAGCTGTTGTCTACTGCCAAGGTGTGTGTGCCACTACTGCACCCCCTTAATGCCGTTGTGCCATGATGGTCACTGTTGTGGTCCATAGCCAGATAGGACGATTGGTTGGTTCCCACCCTTGGCAACTGGCACGCACCTTCCAATACTCATAGAAGAAGCTTTCTGATCGGATCTAGCTCAGATTTTCTGGGTCCTGAATCCTAAGTCTATGGTGTCTTTAGCATCAGGGACCTACTTTTAATCTCTGGAAGCAACTAAGTACAATGGCAACAGCCTATATTGTTTTGGGAGTCTTTCAGACTCCCCTCCCTGGGAACTTGAAAGAGGGGCTTCTCATGCTGGTTGTAGGGGTTTGGTTAGGTGGCGTGTGGCTCTCTGTGTGACATTCCAGGGCTCTTTGACCAGACTTGCGGGACAGTTAGGAGTGCCATTCCTCAGTTGTTGTTGTGACGATGATGATGATGAAAGGTCTTATGTATCCTATGGAGCAGAGGATGACCTTGAAATTCCTTTTTTTAAACCTATGTTTTACAAGATTTATTTATTTATTTTATGCATATTAGTTTTCATATACTCCAAAAGAGGGAATCAGATTCTGTTACACATGGTTGGGAGCCATCATGTCATTGTGAGAAATTGAACTCAGGACTTCTGGACGAGGAGCCAAGTGCTCTTAACCACTGAGACTTCTCTCCAGCGCCCCTCTTTGACCTTGAACTTCTGACCTTCAGGACTCATGCATTCCTTTGGTTTTGGGGACTGTGCCTGGGAGCTCTTATGTGTTAGAGTGCATTTCTAGCCCCATACACCAAGCGAACTCTCACTCCCAGGTCCTGGAGCCTTGATGTTAAAATTCATGTTGGGCAAGCTGGATGAGCCCGCCTGGGTGTGACGGTTCAAGCGTGTCATCCTAGCACTCAGGAGGCAGAGGCAGGCGGACCACATGTTCTAGGCCAGACTGAGCTCACAGCCAGATTCTCTCAAAATGCCAAAAAGGGGGGGGGGGGGGGAAGCATTTAAACAGTATTTATGAGCCTTCTGCCTCTTTCTAAGAAAAAAACCAAATACTCTTTGGGAACTAGCGCTGCAAATCCGCTCCCCAGTTCTGCCCTGCCAAGATGTAAATTATTTTCCTCCCTTTGGAATGGCTCTGGATTAAATTAAAGAGGAATAATAATAGAGAGTGGAAGACATTAAAAACTCAGTAAATATTTGTGGCATGGTGATTAGGGGCAGCAACCAGAGCCCGGGTGGCCACTCTCAGGCTCACCTTGCAGGGCTGGGTCCTCCCCCCCCCCCCCCGAACCCCCCACGCCAGTGGGGGATGATTACACCTCCCTCCTAGGGCTGTTACAATGTGCAAGTGATGTCACTGTGTATTTGTCATAAAGATGTTGATATTTACAGAGTACTTATTAGGTACCAAAAACTGTGGTTGGGGTTTTTAGGTAAGTTGTCTTGCCCATTCTACCATATTGCACGCAGGGCTGTGTGAGGCTGGGCATACAGTTGGTGCTCAGGAAGTGTTAACCTCGATAAAGATAATAATCATTATTATCAAGGACACACAAGGAGCCGGCCTGTACTGCCCGTGACAACCCGCCAATACCATCCCATTACGGTCCCTTTCACAAAGCCAGTGCAAAGCCACAACCACTCTCTGGCCTCCCCCCCCCCCCCCCCCAGTTTGCTCTCTCTGCTTTGGTCATGCCACAAATTTAAGTCCTTTCGCTCTAGAGGAAAGAGAAGCAGATTCAGTTTTAGGGCGATCTGGGTGGATCCTTCTCTGCGGCTTGGCTTGGCATTACTTGGGGCACTGAATAAACTGCTTTTAGCCTCACGGCTGTGGTTTCCCCGTCTTTGGAAAGCATTCAGGATACCCGTATTGATTTGTTAGCGTTTTAAGTCCACAGGGAGAGGAAGATGCTTTGAAAATACAGAACACTGTTTTCCATTCACTCCCTGCCTGAGCGAGCAGGGTGCTGTTCTTTGTAGGATGCTGTCCTGGCTGATGCTGGCCAAATCTTACTAGTCACTATGCTGAACACAGGGCTCTCCTGGCCCCCAGCACCGAAATGGTTCCCTAGAAAATGTCCTCTGGGCCTTCAGGGGGAAAAAAAATCGTGGTTTTTAGCTGAAGTTTCTCTCTACATCTGCTGTAAAAAGCTAGTCAGGGACTAGCTGCCACTTGCTTTCCTTCCAGACCTGGAACCGAGAACTATATGCTATGTGCACACCCCTTCCCAGCTATAGGCACCGTCCCCCAATGTGAGAAGTACAGTTGGTGCTAGGTTATGGGGCATATGCCTCCCCTCTTGCCACCGTGTTTTCTACTCCCTGTCCTTTTGCTTCAAGTGGCCTACTTGGTCAAGCTGGAAGTTTGGGGCTTAAATCCCCCATGAGTGGATAGCACTGGATCACTTGGACAGCTGGCCTATTTATTCAAGGATATGTAGTACGCATCTCCTCACCCCTCCTCTCTTTGTTTTTGCTTTAAAAAAAAAAAAAAGGTTTTTCAAGGCAGGGTTTCTCTATGTAGACCAAACTGGCCTTGAACTCACAGCCTACCTCAGCATTCCTAATGCTGTGACTAAAGGCATATGCAACCATGCCCTGCTGTCTCCTCTTCTTCTTGTTCTTCTTCTTCTTGTTCTTCTTCTTCTTGTTCTTGTTCTTGTTCTTCTTCTTCTTCTTCTTCTTCTTCTTCTTCTTCTTCTTCTTCTTCTTCTTCTTCCCCCTCCTTCCTTCCTTACTTTTTTTCTTTGTTTTTCAAGACAGGGTCTCTCTGTGTAGCCTTGGCTGTCCTGGATTTGATTTGTAGACCAGGCTGGCTTCAAATGCAGAGATCTGCCTACCTCTGCCTCCCAAGTGCTGGGATTAAAAGCGTGCGCCGCCACCACCGCCGCCTGGCTGTCTCTGCTTCTTACACTCCCTTTCTTGCTCCGGACAGGCTTATCTCTGAAGACTTCTTGAACTCTTAGCTGAACCCGACCCAGATCTGAGCAGGACGAAGAGCTTCACAAGGCCATTGGAGGCAGCTCACCAGCCAAATCGGCAGAACAGAGCCCCGGAGAGCATCCTTACAGCTAAGTGGCCCCTCGGTTTAAGCACACTCGAACCCCTCATGATAGCTTCAAGTTTATCTTGTCAGTTAGGCAGCTTTTGAAAGCGGCTTTAGGAAGCTAGAGAAACATTTAATTCTTGCCTAGGTCAGAAGCAAAAATGTCTGTCCCTATCATTTCAAACCTTTGAGTGTAGATTTGGTTGTAAAATACCAAGTAGCGAAAATTCCAAGAAACTGGTTAAGCCTGGCTGTGATACGGGTGCATGCTTGGAGAGGAGACAAGAGGATGTGCAATAAAACTTTTGTTTCTCTGTTTCTGAGAATCTCACTGTATAGCAGCCAGGCCTGTCTCAAAGGCATGGTCCTCTTACCTCAGCCTTTCCAGTGCTGGGATTACAGTCGTTTGATATCCGCCACATCCTACCCTTGTGGGTTATCCAGAGTGAGATGTAACAGTCTGCTTCAGAGCCATGCTGTGTCTCCCCCCGCCCCCCACTCCCACCCCCTCCATATCTAAAGCGGCTTCTGTAGACACAGAGCACATACTCACATGGTTGGTTGAAGGGCAGACCTACAGGAGGTTTATGAAAACTGTGGGTGTGCCACAAACGGATGTGCCCGTTTGGTGTACCGCACAGTGGTGATTGTGTTTGCCACCCCTGGGAGGCTGGAGGAAGGTTTTCACTTCAGAGGCCATCTTCTTAGATGAGGCGAGCAAGCCCACAGAGGAGAAGAAAGCGATTTTAAGTACACACGAGCATGCGGCATAATCTGGATTCTTGGGAACAAATCCTTGCTGGACTTCTCTCTGTGATCGGCTGGGCTGCCCTGTATAGCACCTTGCCGGAGGCTAGGCTGCAGAACACAGACAGCATACCATAGCCAGTGTGAGAACACCACTCGCTCCCCTTGTACCTCAATCTCTATACCTCACTGATTTTTTAAAAATTACTTTTTGTAATGAACTCGGCGGCAAAACCATCACACAGCTAGATTAAGGCAGTCATCCAAATAAACACTTGCTCAGTCCCGACCTTTATATATTTCAAAGACGGTCTCTACAGTGAATAGCTGTTCACCAACTCTTTCAGCTCATCTCTCAGTTGGTAATGCTTTCCGTATCAGGGTTGAAAGACTTGTAAGCATTAAGTCAAATACTGAACCTTTAGAATAACAGGTCAAATGTCATTCGAGTCCCCTCCTGATGTTTGCCAGTTCTGTCCAGCATTGGAGCTTTTAGTTTGCTCATTCTTCCTTGGAGGGCGTGGTCCCTCTGAACTGGGTCTAGACTTACTTCAGGAGAGCTCTGTCTGTCTCCCTGTCACCTGTTCTCCCTCTGGTACCTTTGACCTGGCTGCTGTGCACTGCGTTTTGAAATAGAACATATAGCTGGACACAGCAGTGCATGCTTTAAATCTCAGCACTCAGAGAGGCAGATGTGGGCGAATTACTGAGAGTTCAAGACCAGCTCGGTGTACAAAGCAAGTCCAGGACACCCAAGGCTACACAGAGAAACCCTGTCTTGGAAAAAACAAGAAACAAAAAACAAAACAAACAAACCAACCAACAACAACCAAAAAAAACCAACCCCCCTCAAAAATATAATAAACTACTATTGTCAAAATTGCTTCCTCTCCACTACTATAATAGTAAGAAAATTCCAACAATGAATATATATGTACATACATATACACATCTATCATCTATCTACCTACTTATCAATTATCTATCTATCTATCTCCCCAAAGAGGGGGCTAGGGAGATAGTTTGCTTGCCCCACAACTACAAGGATCTGGGTTAGGATCTCCACACACGTTCCCAACACATGTAAAAGTATGTGTGTGTTTGAGTGCTTGCATGTGTGTGATAATGTAACAGTAGGACTTAGGGGACAGAGACAAGAGGATGGGTGGGGCTTGCTGCCCAGCTGTTCTAACCAAACTGATGAGCTCCTAGTCTGCTGAGAGACTTGTCTCAACAAATAAGGTGGAGAAAAAGAGGAAGACAGCCAACATCAACCTCTGGCCTCCACTTCACACACGTGTGCACCTGTGGACACACACCTGTGGACACACCCATACTCACATACGTAGTTCACACACCCACATATCCCCCCACATGCATACAAAAGATAACAAAAGAGAAGAAGAAATATAATATGTTTATCAAAGAGCTGGCATTGTGGTGGTAACCCTTTTAACTTGGTTCAATTTCCTGGGCTGGGCGTGGTGGCGCACACCTTTAATCTCAACACTTGGGAGGCGGAGGCAGTCGGATTGCTGTGAGTTCGAGGCCAGCCTGGTCTACAAAGTGAGTTCAGGACAGTCAAGGCTACACAGAGAAACCCTGTCTGGAAACAACAACAACAAAACAACAAAAAACCAATTTCCTATGAAGTGTGAGGAATACAGGTTTAGATGCTTTTTTTTTTTTAATGACTTATTAAGAAGAGCTTAGGAATGAGTTTTTTTTTTAAATCAGTTTAATTTGCTGAGGAGGGGTAACAAAAAACAAACAAAGAAGCAACAGGAGATACATAGAGTTTCTATTGTTGTGATAAAACACCAGGACCAAAAGCATCTTCAGGAGGAAAGAGGTTATTCCATTTTACAGATTGTCCTTCATCATCCAGCCAAGTTAGAGCAGGAAAAGCAAGGCAGGAATCTAGAGGCAGGAACGGATGCAGAGGCACGGAAGAGTGCGATTTACTGCCTTTCTCCTCCTGGCTTGCTCAGCCTGCTTGCTCTCCTGTCCAGGACCACCCACTCAGGGATGGCACACCAGCCATGGGCCCACCAACATCGATCATTAATCAAGAAACCGCCCCTCCAGGTTTGCCCACAGGCTAATCTGGTGGGGGCATTTCCTTAACTGAGGTTCCGTCCTTCTAAATGACTCTAGCCTGTGTCAAGCTGCCATAAAAGCTAGGCAGTGTAACATGGACGAACTGTTTATTTAAGTGTACACTGGAGTGTTTTCACTCTCTTCTAGGATTTCCTGGAGTCCTGTAGACTGTTATTCACCATTCACATATACATATACAAAAATATACCATCTATAAATAGCCACCTGCCTTTTCAGTGAAATTAAAGATGGGAGAGTGAGAAGAGATTTTTCTGAGTGTAATTACAGGGCTCAAACCTACAGCTGTCATGTTACTATAGCCCTACCAAGAGAATGTCCCGTATCACTATTTTATGCTAAGTACATTAAAAAACTTAAGAGCAAGATGTGAGCAGGACACTGTTTTTCCTTGCCAAGAGTTCTCACATACCCAGTTACCAAGATTAGGTGTTACGCTGCATTTGCATGTTTTGTTTTATAAAATGCAGAAAAATTTTCAGTGTTTTTGTTCCTTATCTGGGGATTAACACCAAACTCCTGCTAGTGTTTTTCTTAAACTCGATTTCTGCTCTCTCGCACACGCTCTCCTTCACTTCGTTTCTGCTAAAATGCAACTTCTGAAGGAAACCCATGGGCTTGTTAAAAATGTGTAGGTAAGGGCTGACCTCACAGGGCATCCTCATGTGGAAGGAACGATAGTGGGGGGTAGGGTTTTTTTTTGTTTTGTTTTGTTTTTTGTTTTTTGTTTCTAACAAGAGCAGGTACCAATTTCTTCACATGCTGTTTTTGTTCCCTCATTAGAGACCAAGCCTCTTCCATCATTGGGAGCCCTGAAAGACGGGCAGGGGTATTTTCTTAGGAGCAGCCACAGGATTCCCTTAGAAAGGTCTAAATGCCTTCCTTGGTTGTTTACAATAAAGAAGAAAGAAAGAAGGAAAGAAAGAAAAGAGGAGGAAGAAGGAGGAGGAAAACAACAAGCTCTTTCCAGCTACTCTGAAAGCAAACATTTTTAACAGGCAGTATTCCCTGTTAAGAGAGGCATGGGTCACCTAAAATTTGTCACTTAATGACTGAAAACTGGATAAGCCTTAAGAGATGCAAATTTACTAAATTTTCTCTCTAAGCTGCGCAATTCTTTACGGGTTAGAATGACCTCACACCCATAGTGATGTTCAGAACCCAGGAGACATATTTAAAAAAACAAAAACAAAAAAACCAAACAACGCTGCTTTGCAGCAGTGTCTAGCTAGCCTCCCTCCTCCTGGAGAGAGCTGTCTGTCATTGGTTGTCATTCTTTCCGTTTGTAAAACACGCCCGCCCTGTGTGAGCCTGTTAATTAGAACAAAAACACAACTGTTTCTGTTACACTTTGGAACTATAGAAACTTCCAACCGGTTGTGGGGTGGGAGAAACATCAGCACTCCGCCTGCTCTGGGCATAACCAGGGTATTGGCACCCGAATTAAACAAGAGACAAATGAAAACATTATCAAAGCTTAGGACTGGGAGTATGAGAGTGCCTTGACCATTTCCCTGAGGGGCGAGCGACCCACTTGCGTCTGATTCCAAAGTTAGCCTCTGCAAGAGCAAGTAAGAGCTGAGTGGCTCCTGAGGCCACCTCAGGGTCAGGCTTGGAGTCGATTCCTACAGAGCTGCTGAGTCATGGCCTCCGAGAGCAGCTCAGCCTCGGATTTGGTTCACCTGGAGGGTACAGGGGAGCTTCCAGCTGCGGGTTCTAAAATGGTGACCCCTGCTCTACAAACACTCCCTGCCACCCGAATACAAAGCACTTAAATATTAACAATTTGGATGAGATGCATTAGGGACACACACACACACACACACACACACACACACACACACACACACACACACACTTCCCAAGGGGGAGGGTCAATAAAAAAGTAAAAATTCCAAAAATATCTTGTAGACCCTTTCACACATAGGCTTAGACTTCTAAGGTTAGTAAACTACAGATCAGAGAGACATGGATTCTGAACCTCTCACTTAAAAAGGCTCAGTGCAGTGGTTCTCACCCTTTCTAATGCTGAGGCGGTTCCCCAACCATAAAATTATTTCCTTGCTACTTTGTAACCGTAATTTCGCTACTGTTATGAATCATAAGTATCTACTAGGCAGGATATTTGATAGGAGACCCCCAAAGGGGTCTGACACTGCTGAGAATCGCTAGCTTAGAGGGAGATGAGGCAGGCAGGGAGGTAGGAAAGAGAAAACAAAAGTAAGAGCAAAGGCAAAAGCAGTCAAAGGCTTCATGACCCCCTCTAAGCCACCAGCCTCTTCTATGGGACACACACCCAGTCACACCAGCTAAACCTTCTTTCCACAATAAGGTTTTTTTTTTTTTTTGGTTTACTATCTCAGGAAGAGTAAACAAACATTCACTTTTGTATTTTTTTTAAAAAAAATTTATTTGTGATCTGTACACGTGATAAAGTGGGGCTTCATTGTAGATCTTTAAAGGCAAAACAAAACAAAAATCCAAAGTAAAAATGTATAAATACAATATATATTTTCTTACAAAAATGGGAGATTTACAAAATATACATACTGCACTGTCTCTATTTTACAAATTTCACATGCACTTGAGAGATAAAACACAAAGGATGCCAAACCTGTGTAGTGGCAGTTTAAAAAAAAAAATCTGACAAGTGAGATCGCTTTGAAAGTTTAGAAATACAAGAGCACTGTAATGTAGAAGCAGGACCATTCAACTGAACGCGGCGTATATAGAGTAATTTGTGCTCCTGACAGTGCCCCCTGATTGGCATTTAAAAACTGCTCTGAGAAACAGCATTGCAAGATTGGGGGACAGTCAGTGTCAAAGGTGGAGTAAAGGTTAACTCCCATGATGCTCTCTGCCTTACACCATCGTGCCAAAGAACCAGAGTTCTATTGCAGGAGAAAAAAAAAAGTATACGATTTAAGATTAATAAATTTAAGTCTTCCAGCACATTTCAAAGAACTCCAGAATCACTTTGAAGTTTACCTTCCTTTAATGACTTTCTTTAAACCTGGTTCAAATTCCCCTCTTCCTTCACCAGCACTCTGCACATCAACTCTTCATGCAACCTGTGTGTCTTATACATGGATTTATGGAACTAAAGGAAAAAGTGGGCACATGTTTTTAAGCCTTTACATTAATTTTTTTCTTTTATTTTGACTCTGTGAGCACTATGTCTCTTCTTTTATCTTGAGGGATACAAATGGGACAGGGGGGCCAGGCGTGGTGGTCCCTGCCGTGCCTTTAATCCAAGCACTTGAGAGGCAGAAGCAGGCGGATCTATTAGAGGCCAGCCTGGTCTACAGAGCCAGTTTTAGGACAGTCGGGGAGACACAGGGAAACCCTATCTGAAAAACAAAACAAAACAAAAAAAACCAAATTTGGCAGAAGTGGGGGGTGAGGGGAAGCGGAGAATTGGGTTTGGGGTGTGTATGCAGAACGGAGATTTCATTAAGCAGTTTAACAGAGCCTGTTAGATCACGTGTTCTCAATTAAGTCTGTTTAAAACAAATAACAAAACTCCTTGCATTTCCTTTATCCAAGTCAGAACCTTTGGCTGAATGGGTAGGAGAGCAGCACGCAGCCCTTCACTTTTCCTTAAAAAGGAATGTTTATCTCAACCAAATTAACAAGCAAAGGGGAAACCTCAGCTTTCTGCTGCTTTGCCTATAAAAGCTGCTGTCTTCACAGTTAAGCCTTTCCTCAGGGAGACACTTTTGTTCCCCCCTTTGTCTCTTACAACAAAGACAAGGGGGAAAATGCATTCCTGTTTTTGAAAAGCAACAAGTCATCACTTCTTTTCGGGGGTATGAAACCAAATAAAACATTCTTTTTCTCTCTGCCTCCTGCCTTCCCTAGAAAATGAAAAAGGAGCAGACCTAGCTACTACTTCTTTCCTAGGCCTCCTCTCAAAAACAAAACAAAAAACCAAACAACAACAACAACAAAAAACCCAAAACCCAAAACCAAAAAACCGGTACCTTCTGCGCCTTAGGGTTCTAGCAGGCAGGCCTCCCCAGCCGTCCAAATGCTTATTTAACTAGACTTGAAAGGAGGAGGAGGGAGGAAAAACAGGCAGGAGGGGGGAGGGGAGGGAGGACTGTACTGTCTGACCCTGGAAATTAACCCATCTGGGCTCCAGTTTGGCCCCAGTGAAAAGAGATTATGGTTTGACCACCGCATGACAAGGACACCGCAGGAGGTCCCCCATCTTTGCAACAAAGCCCAGGCTGCAGACAGAGCGGTATCAGGCCCCTCCCCCCAGGCCTCACTGGAGTGAGGACAGCCACTTGCCTTACAGCGGGGGGGGGGGGGGGGGGAAGGGGGAGGGGACGGGGGGGGGGGACGGGACGGGACGGGACTGGACTCACAGCCCTGGCTCAGCTTTGGGGCCTGGAGGAACTCACCAGTCTCTGCCGATCTCGACCTTTCCCTTAGGCCCTAGCCGGCCCGTATCTTTCACAGTTAGCATCCTCCTCCAAGTCTTAAGCCAGAAGTCTTTTTTATCCACTGCCTTTTCACTCAGGCCTCCTCTCAAAACCACCTCTCACCCCAAATCTCTTCTCACCTCCAAACAACTTCTCACTTCCAGATTAAAGCTCAGTTGGGGGGGGGTGTAGCTTACAGAAACAAACCCCCACTCAGCAGTTCGTTCCCTACCCTGCCTCTCCTACAAACCGGTAGAAGTTGCAAAGGTAGGGTAAAGGACCAGGGCTCATACCGCAGTCTCCCCCTTGCTGCTGTGGCTGAGTCTGTGGTAGAAGCGACGCCATGACTGCAGGGTCTTGCCCGACCAGATCCAGAAGCCGGTAGTGATGCCTACGATCATGGTCATCAGGTACTTGATCATAAAAACTGTGAAGTCGGGGCTCATGGGCGGGAAGTGGCCCGGGGGGCATGGCACTGCATAGCTCTTGCAGGTCTGCAGGAGCCAGGTGCGCTCCCAATGCTCGCGGAAGGCCTGCTCGTAAAAGTAGCAGGCCAAGACGATGGTGGCCGGCACCGTGTAGAGCACGCTGAAGACGCCGATGCGCACCATGAGCTTCTCCAGCTTCTCGGTCTTGGTGCCGTCGTGCTTCATGATGGTGCGGATGCGGAAGAGAGACACGAAGCCGGCCAGCAGGAAGGATGTACCGATGAAGAGGTAGACGAACAAGGGCGCCAGCACGAAGCCCCGCAGCGCATCCACGCTAGACAGGCCCACGTAGCACACTCCACTGAGTAGGTCACCGTCCACCTGGCCCATGGCCAAGATGGTGATTGTCTTGACCGCCGGCACAGCCCACGCGGCCAGATGAAAGTATTGCGAGTTGGCCTCGATGGCCTCATGGCCCCACTTCATGCCAGCTGCCAGGAACCACGTGAGGGACAGGATGACCCACCAGATGGAGCTGGCCATGCCGAAGAAGTAAAGCACCATGAAGAGGATGGTGCAGCCCTCCTTCTTGGTGCCCTGCGCCACCGTGCGGTAGCCATCGTCCGAGAAGCGCTCCACGCACACTGCCCGGTCCTCTAGCAGAAAGCCCGCCACGTGCGCCACTGCCACCATGAAGTAGCAGCCCGACAGGAAGATGATGGGGCGTTCGGGGTAGCTGAAGCGCCTCATGTCCACTAGGTAGGTGAGCACCGTGAAGAGCGTCGAGGCGCAGCACAGCACCGACCACACACCCACCCAGAGGCGGGCGAAACGCCTCTCCTCTTCTTTAAAGTACATGAGGCCATTAGCACGGCCTGGCTCACACGGGGCACCGCAGTCGCGTTCACCTAGGAAGCGGTAGCCCAGGTAGGGGGGCACTTTGAGCTGGCGCGGGCACGAGAAGGGGAAAGACCAGCGGCCTCTGCCATCTGAGGGGGACATCGCAGTGAAAGGCGGGTCTGGCAGGTAGGGAGCGGTAGGGTAGGCGGTGGGACTGCCGCCCGCGCCCCCGGAGCCGTCGGACGTGTTCTGCCCCACGCAAATCTCTCCGGCACCGTGCACTGGGAAGTTCTCACAGCGCAGCCGCTCAGGCCACTGGAAGCCGAACTTGTTCATGAGCGCCTCACAGCCCTGGCGGGCGCGCTCGCACAAGGAGCGGCACGGAGGAATGGCTTGGTCGAGCACGGTGCATACGGGTGCGTACATGGAGCACAAGAAGAAGCGCAGCTCGGGAGAACACTGCACCTTCACCAGCGGGTAGAACTGGTGCACCTCGAGGCCCGCGTCCTCTTGGTTCGTGTGGCCCAGCAGGTTGGGCAGGATGGTCTGGTTGTAGGCGATATCCGTGCACAACGGGATGGAGATGGGTTGGCAGAAGCCGTGGTCCGGTACCGAGATGCCTTTCTCGCCGTGGTACGGCTGAGCCCGGGTGCCCGTGGGCAGCGCGCCCAGAAGCGCCAGCACCAGGGCGCAAAGGCCCAGGGGCGAGTGCGACGCCGCCGAGCCGGGGCCCCGCATCGCCGGCGGCGAGTGCAGCGGCGTTCTCAGCTGGAGGAAAAAGACCAGGCGCTGGGGAGCGGCTTGGATGCAGGGAGGCGCCGCCGCGCCCGGCGCATGAGAGTCCTCCCGGCGCCGAGGCCGGGCCGTGGGCGGTGCGGAGCCGAGGGTGCTAGGGTGCCTGCACGGCGGGGGCGAGGCCGCCAGCCGAGGGGGCGCCTCCGCCGCCTCCGCGTGGCACTCACGCGGCCGCCGGGGGATCAAACTCCTGGGCCTGGGCTGGGGGATCGGGGAGGGGGGGGGGTGTCGCCTTACCCTCCCCGGCGAGACGTAACGGTGCGGCTTTCTCTGCGGCGACGGGCAACAAGCGTCTCCGGTTACCCTTCAAAGTTTGCCCAAGTCTCTCGAGCCCCGGGCGCACGGCGATGCGCACGTCCCCCACACCTAGTCGGGCCTCCGCCAGGCCAGCGCCCCGCGTCCCTGCCTGGTCGCTCGGGCCGCCGCCTCGATGGTGCTCCTCCGCCTTCTCGCTTCCAGGCCCCTCGGGCCGCCGCTGCCGCCTCTTCAGATCCTGGAGCCTCCTTCAGCCCGGGGAAGGTCAGCCCCAAGTTTCAGGCAAACGGCTCCTTCTTGCTTTGAGTCGGATCGGTGCTCAGGAGCTAAGAGCTGGGAGACTTCTTTTTGGAAAGCTAGTTGCGCGGAATCCGAAGCACCGAGGCCCTGCACCCGCGGCCTGCCTGCACCCGCCTCTCCTGCCCCGCGTAGTCCCAGCCCGCGAGTCCCCGCGTCCTCCGCCGCCCGCCAGGGAAGGAGCGCCGAGTAACGCCTGGGAGCTGCGCTGGTGGCTAGAAGAAGCGTCGGGCTTGCAGGGCTCTGGGCCGCCCCGCCCCCTCCCCTCCCCCCATTCACAAACCACTCCGGGGGCGGGCCCCGAGCCCTCTGGAAATCCAATAGCGCGCTTTGTTTTCTCTGTGGACGCCTTTCGATTGGGTGGAAGTCGGAAGGGGCGGCCAAGAAGAACGAGGAAGGCGGGGCCTGAGGTGCTCTGGGCGGATTCCTGAGGGGAGGGGCGGGGGACTGGGAGAAAAAAAGTTAGGAAAAACTTTTACCCAGAATTTGCTCGGGGGAGAAAAACGCATCAGAAAGGGAACTTGCTTGAAAGATTGGTTCCTCTTCCGGGTACCCTAAAATACACATTCCTGAGCAGAAGGGGGGCATTGACCGAAGGCTTTGGCGAGGAGCTGAGAATAGCGCAGCGCTTGGGCGGAGAGACGTGACCGGGAGTCACGTTAGCCCGGCCTGGCTGGCTGGCTTGGGCGGGAGGCTTTTGGTTAGCATCGGTATGGGGGGGGGGGGTGGTGAACGACAACTGAGGATCGCTTTTTTCTTCTAGTACTCCAACCGACCACGTGAAGCCACAATCCCCTCTCCCTCCCCCAGCTACAATAAGGGGTCCCGCCTGGAAGGAGAAATCCGAGTCGGCCGAGGGGCGGACTTGTGGCGGGAGGAAGTGCAGACCCTCGGAGGAGAGGGCCCAGAGTTGGGGGTGCGCGGCACTCAGTCAGCCAGCCACCCCGCCCGTGCACACTGTTGAGAGCCTAGGGAGCCCGAGAGGCTCTGGGTTTTTTTCTTTCTTTTCTTTCTTTCTTTCTTTCTTTCTTTCTTTCTTTCTTTCTTTCTTTCTTTCTTTCTTTCTTTCTTTCTTTCTTTCTTTTTGAGCTCTAAGGCAGCTCGGGGTGGGGGTGAGGGTGTTAGGAGGGGGGTGATGCTTATGAAAGTAATTTGAGACCGAGGGCCTCGGAACTCTGTACGACTTTCTGAGAGCCTTCGGTTGCCCTGTTTTCTCTTCGTTCGGCAGTGTGTGGCCTTCGGGGACCCCATCTTCGTTGCAGAAGCAACCATTTGATCTTTCCATTTGGAATCTACATAGAAAAGTTTTAACGCGCCTTGGAAACCAAGGCATTTGCTAATTAAAGGGCTTTGGAGACACAAAGAGGGGTTATTTTCCTTCTGGGGTAGAGTTTTCTGATTGGCAAGCGTTCTTTTGTTCACGGTCAAATCTTAACCCTGCTCCAGGCACTAGGCGCTTGTGCGAGTTGTCTGATTGCCCCGAACGGGTCGGAAGTTACAAAGGGGACCTCTGCCCTTTTCACTGGGGCCAGCAAGGAATATTATGAATATTATGAATTCCCGTGCAAGGAAGTGACAAGTTGAGTCGTTGAATCTGCTCCCGTCTCTGCAGTCTTACTATTTAAATAAACGTTATTCCTGGCTGAGTCCCTTTGCCTGTCTCAATTGGGTTCTGGGGCTTGAGAGATTTTTGATCTGGTCGACCGTTGAATGCTGACAGAAGTAACTCTCTCCAGTACACGGTTTCTCCGTCTAGGAAAAAGCTGATTCTGAAATCTAAGACAATTAATTGGGTTCCCTTTTCTAGCAGACTTGGGCTTCTTCTAATTTTCTTTTTATTTACTTTATCTCAGAGGTTTGCTGTGCTCTTTTCTTCCACTTTAGAGTTCTTTGTCTTTTGTGCTCGTGTTAATGGGTCTAAAGAGCTGAACCCCTTGGATCGGAGCAGAGTGTCAGACAGTTGACACCCTCCATCCGGCCTGCAGTAGGAATCACCATTTTCCTTCTAAGCATCAGTTTACCCTTCACACCCGTCCCCCCCCCTTCCGTCCCGCTCCTCCCCCTCCCTTTAGAGTATCTACACCAAAGCAATAAAGATTATTAATAGGCAACATTTTCCTTTATAACAATGTTCTTTCTTTAAGACCTCATCTGCTTTCTAAAATATTAATCCTATTGCCTGCCAGTGTGCTGTGTTGGTATTTGTTGGAAGACGTTTTAAGGCATTGGCTGTTTTGCTTTGTCATTGAAAGTGTGGGTGATGAGGGCTTAGACTTCTTCTACCCATGGAGTTCAGGGTGTCCTCCTTTTTTAAATCAAATTTTCATGCTTATTCATCAGGCCTCTGATCTAACTTATCTCTGGTTATTGAGGGAAAAATAACAAGCACTGTCATCATATAAAATGAAAACTGACAGAACACTGCCTCAAATGCAACAAAAACCAGTTAGTTGATGAACTGCTCATCCTTGTAGTCCCAGCTAGCTCTGATGTTAGGCAATAGGAAGAAATGAAATATTTTTAAAGCAATCTATGCATAAGGCACTGGAAATCCATCATACATGGGAATGCCACTGTCTCAGCACTTATCCTAGGCAGATAAGTGCAAAAGAAGTAGAGAAAGAAAGGTATATTTTAGGAGTTGGGGTGGGGTGACTGTTCTTAAAAATGACTTAAAACAAGAACAGCAGCACTCAGTTTGGGCATGGGGAATGTAGCTCAGTATGGAGCAATTGCCTAGAGTGTGAGAGGCCCTAGATTCCAACACACACACACACACACACACACACACACACACACACACCACCACCACCACCACCACCAGTACCACCACCCCAAGCAAATGAACAAACAAAAATCTCAATCCAAAATTACTTCAAGAAAATAAAAATGTATTGTTTGTACCAGGTGTGGTGGCACATACCTTTAATCTCAGTGCTTGGATCTCCATGAGTTCAAGGCCAGCCTGGTTTACATAGTGAGATTCTGATTCAAACAAAACACTCTCTGTCTCTGTCTGTCTGTCTGTCTGTCTGTCTGTCTCTCTCTGTGGGGGGGGGCAAGAGGGGGAGAGAAACTGTGAGACAGTTGCTATAACTTTCTATGCTTGCCTGATGTCAAATGCTATGATTAAGCAAACAAACAAAACCAAAACTGAAAAAAGGTTCCTTTCGCTGTGAAATGCTATGGTGTTAAGGAGCCAGAAGAGGTGAGTTCACAGTGTGAGGCCAGGTCTGTTTGGGCTCTCTGGCAAGTGTGGCGGTGCTGGTTTGCATTCTCTCTGGGATTAGTTTCCTTTCCAAGCAATACCTTCCACACCCAGCTCCCAAAGCCTCTTACTGGTATCTTCTTTGGAAAGCAAGGGATGGAAAATTTTGTAACTGTCTGCTGCAAACCTTCCAATTGTCCCTGCCCTTTAAAATAACAAAGGCCTTTGTTTCTTCACGTCATAGCCATATTGGCCCCAAAGAAAATGGTGGTAGTCACTAGCTTCATTTTTTTTTTTCAAGTACTACTTATTTTGGCTGGGTCCCAGGTTTATCTGGCTGAATTACATATTCTGATGTCAGGGTGGATTTGAAATAGCCACGTGGTGCCACAGCCCCGTAACTGTAGTGAAACTCTGGCTATAAGCATTAGCCATGGAAGACAAGAAAGGGCATCTTGGAACACACACTTTTCTTCTGGCCTCTCTTTTGCCAGGCAATCTTGACATTATCGCACTGACAATTTGAGCTACTTAATTGCCAGGTTCCTGTCAGTTTGTGTTCATCTTAGTTTAGGGTGTTGGCTTGTTCTCCGTCCAAACATTTTTTTTTTTAATCTTTAAAATATTTTCAAATGTTACAGAAGTTAGAGATGCCCATGTCCAGATGGAAGACGAGGAAGTCTGTGCCGTAACGGTGCTCGTGTTTGGTCCGTGAGCAGAAATGGTTTACATTGCAGATTCCATTGCTGAAATCTGTTGGAACGACATTTTCTTTATTGGTCAAGAGTTTTATGAGTCAGTTATGTTGTATAACAAAAAGTCCCTCAATTTAGCAGCTTAGAAAGAAGAAATATTTGATATCAGTTTTAAAGTGAGGAACGTGGATGAACATGGCTGGACTTTCTATCTGCTTGTTGCAAGCAGGGTTAGTCACGGCTTCACTGAAGGACACGCTTTCTTCTTCCTTCCTTTTTTTTTTTTAAGTTTTTTTTTTTTTAAAGACAGGGTTTCTCTGTCTTTGGCTGTCCTAAAACTTACTGAGTAGACCAGGCTGGCCTCCAATTCAGAGCTCTGCCTGCCTCTGCCTCCCAAGTGCCCCACTTTCAACCTTGATTAGCATCTGGCCAGGCTTCCGCTTCTTACTGGCTGGTGGCCAAAGCCATCAATTTCTTGTCCTTCATACCTCCTCTGAGGACACTCAAAGCTTCCTTCAGGGTAAAGGCTCAGAAGGAAAGAGAGCTGTGAGTGTGGGAGTGAGAGCAAGAACGCCTCGGACTCTGACACGCAAAAGGGAAGACCCAGTCTGGCCTGAAGTGATAACCTGTGATGTGTGCCATATTGTGTCCATCAGAGAGAAGTCTCGAGGCTACCCTCACTTAAGAGGCAACAAGGAGCCAGAGGTGGCGCATGCCTGTAACCCCAGCGCTCAGGAGGCAGAGGCAGGTGGATCTCTGTGAGTTTGAGGCCAGCCTGGTCTACAAAGTAAGTGCAGGCTACACAGAGAAACCTTGTCTTGAAAAACAAAACAAAAACAAACAAACAAACAAGGCAACAAAGATTGCAGCAAGGTGTGGAGGCTCAGGAGTGCTTGGCCAGCAATGCTTGCTTTTTGGCCAGAGTGTTGTGTAGCCAAGGCCACAGAGAGAAGCAGCTCTTGGGCTTCTGGCCTTGCAGTCTAAGAATGGCACTGGTGTTGACTGGCTACAGTGCCACTGACATCTGTTACCGTCAGGTACAAAACCCTGACTCTGGAGGACTTTTTTCAAACACACATCTTTGGACAAAGGGAAAAAGAATGTTGAGAAAGTTGCTTCATGGAAAACCATCAGCAACTCTGGGAAACCCCTCTGGGTGCAGAGAGTAAGGAAGGTACTCCAGGGACCGAATCTGCAGAGCGGTTTTTGAATACAGTCTGAAGGAGACACTGGCTGTCTGGGTTATCAGGGCACAGGCCACCTGTGTCTCAGTGCCACTCTCTGGTGCTAAGGTGTGGGAAGAGTGCAGAGGTGGCCAGTGCAGGCTGGTTTGCTTCTGGTTTTCACTACTGACTTCCTGCCCTGCCTCTGCCGAGTCACATAGCTTCTCCCTAGTAGCCGTGGTGGAAACCCCCCAGAGAATCTTCCAGAAGACTGAAGATGGGAGAACGATGGCGCTCACACCTAGATGGCCATCAGATCATCTGAAGAATAAGGAAGAAAGGGGGATGGAGGGAGAGAATGGAAGAAGGGAAGGGGAGGGGAGAGAAAGGGGAGGGGAGGGGCTTAAGAAGCTTAGCCCATGGAAGACGTGTTGGGTCAGAATCTCTGGCATAGGGTTTGGGATTTTTATTTTATATTTTTACTTTTTTAAGAGCTCACCAGGTGATTCTTTTGAGTTTGTCAGACTTGGGGACTTCTATCCCAAAGCAGTGCATGTGTCACTGGTACCACACAGAATGTCCTCAGTCTCACAGAGTCCTCACTCAGCCTGATTTCATTTTGAAATGAAGACTGGAAACATGAGATCTGTAAGGGAGTAGTGTGTGTGTGTGTGTGTGTGTGTGTGTGTGTGTGTGTGTGTGAGAGAGAGAGAGAGTGCGTGTGTGTGTGTGTGTGTGTGTGTGTGTGTGTGTGTGTGTGAGAGAGAGAGAGAGAGAGAGAGAGAGAGAGAGTCAGACAGACAGACAGACAACAGAGGCATAGACAGAGACAGAGAGATACAGACAGAGACAGAGAGATAGAGAGTGACACAGAGACAGAGAGATATGGACAGAGCCACACAGAGAGAGACAGAGAGATATAGAAAGAGGGAGGTGAAGGTAGGGACAGAGAGGGTTGGACACTGTCTGTATGATGTGATGCTAGCTCGCTTCTGGGATCTTATCTCCAAGGCTCAAGTTCACTGCTGCTATTCTGAAGCGTAGCAGCTGCTACTCCCACAGTTCACTTCCTTGGACTGACATTGCCATCCGTGGACCACATGAACCCTGACCTCGTAGACTGAGTCATGAATAGATATGTGACCCAGCCAGGAGGTTGTCTGTCATGAGACCACTGTCCAACAGGTGTGTGTGTGTGTGTGTGTGTGTGTGTGTGTGTGTGTGTGTGTGCGCGCGCGCGCGCGTGTGCTGGGTACCTAATTAGATCCTTTGTTTGGGGGAGGCCTGGGAACATGAAAGGCAAATATCAAGAAGCAGCAGACACTGGGAGGAGGTGACGGCTGCTCAGACAACGGGGCAGGTAGAGAGCAATGAAACAGTAGCAGCGGGAGCAATAGGAGGAAAGCCAGGAAGGCAAAGTGGAAAAATAGGGAAGAAAGAAAAGATTGAGAGGCAGGTAAAGAAGGGACTAGATCCACCTGTTTTAAGAAGAGGAGACCAGGGGCTGCAGAGATATATGGATGGTTAAGGGCATTAGCTAGTTTTTTTTTCCCCCTCCAGAGGACCTGGGTTCAAGTCCTAGTGCCCATACCCTTGCTTATAACTGTGTATTAACTCTAACTACAGGAATCTGGGAATCAAATGCCTTTTTTCGACCCCCACCTCCACCAGATACCAGACATACATGGAGACAAAACACCCAAACATATAAAATAAAAATAAAATAATAAAGAATTAAAGCAGAAGAAGAAGAGGAGGAGAAGGAAGAGCAGCAGCAGCAGCAGCAGCAGCAGCAGCAGCAGGAGACCAAAGGCCCAAGGCAAGAAGATGCATCTTGGCTCTTTTTCTGCTCTCAAAATCCTACCATGCCCTAATGAAACCACTTGACCACTTATCTTTTACTAAGCAACTAGAGAAAACCCAACCAACCACATGCTAGGGCCTGGAATATGTTGAGCACGTGGGTGGGTTTCTTCTGACTGTCCTGTGGGTGGGCTCACAGCCTCAGAAAGCTGACCGCATCATCATCATCATCAGGGGCCTCGAAGCATCTTCTCCAGCTGACTAGCCCGTTTCGGTCCTGCGGAGACCTTTGTGTTGCTGGACCAGCCTGGGTGCAGAACTTGAGAATAGGGCTGGGGCCAAAAAAAGGGTTAGTAAGTGCTTGCCTAGCATGCTTGACATCCCGGCTTAGGTCCCCTAGCACTGCGTAAGCCCTGCCATGGTAGCTCCCACCTGTAACCCCAGGACTCCGGAGATAGAGGCAGAAAGATCAAAACTCCCAGGTCATACCCAGCTGCACAGCAAGCTCAAGGCCAACTTGGGATACATGAGACCCTGTATAAAAACAAACAAGCAAGCAAGCAACAAACAAACAAACAAACAAAACAAACCTGGAAAATATAGCAGGACAGCAATCGATGTATTGACTGTGAATTATCTGCAAAAGCTGGGGAGACCACTGTCTCCTGGGTTATGAGGAGAAATACATTTGTCAAGGCATCACTAGCATCTTCAACATGTTGTAGAGGCTGCTATTGTCTTTCAGTTGCTCTTCTTCCAACCCGACTGGCCTCCGAGTCTCTGGCTGCACATATGATCTACTAGGTGTTCTTTCTTGCTTTTCCTTGTGGTAGCCGCTGAACCCGGCCGTGGGTGTCAGCAATAATCTGTGTGTGCAACACTAACACAACAGGTACATCCTCCTTCCTGCCTGCCTTCCTTCCTCCCTTCTCTCCTCTCCTTCGTCTGCTAATGTTTAGAACTTGGGAAAGAAGTGAGAGACGGAAGCCCGGGTCTCTGGCACCATGCTATCAGGATGAACTCCTTTTCAATGTTTGAGGTCTTGTATTTTGCAGCCAACCTAGTCCTATTTGGTCACAGCGTGCCTGGCCCATAATGCTCCCGTTTCCTTCCTGCTTTGTGACTGCAGCAGGGATTATATTTTCTTTTTTTCTTCTCTGGCATCCCCAAGGTGGATATTTGCTTTGTTGAATCAAATTGTGCAGTTCATCAGTCATTTGAAAGTTAGTGTGTGTAGGGTGGGAGGGTGGTAGGATTTACAAAAGGCAGATTTACAGGATACAGATAGGGACAAAAGACCTCAGGATCCTGAAAATCATGGGCGAAACCTAGGCGATTTCTTCTAAATCGAACACAGACTTGGGATACGCAAACTAAATTAAGTGGTATGCGGGGAAGGAAATTGATTCTCAAAGGGGTGGTGGTAAAGATGAATTTTTAAAAACCTGCTTCCCTCGTTTTAAACATCTGTTAAAAGCTCCCCAAGAGGGTCTAATATGAAGCCAGGATTTTAAATAGTTGATGACAAAACAGAAAGAAAGGGCTAGTTTCCTTTTCTTGAAAAATATATTAAGTCAGTGGGTTGCAGTCGGGAGATGGTGTGTTGAATTCCTTCTCTCTCTAGAGAATTTAATGGAAGTACTTCAGAGCCGGTGAAGACTCCTGGGACCCTCCGATTAACTCCACACCCTTGGCTAAGGGCCAGCCTGGTCACCTCTGAGCCTGTCCACAAAGGAAGCTGCCCTTTGTGATATGGCTATGGCAGCCTCTACCTCTGTTTGGGAATTTCTGGACTCCCCACAGTTGGGGTTCTCTTGGATGTATGGCATGGAGGTGGGGGGCTCTTACAGCCTGTGGACTGACTCCCCACCTGTGTAATTTGTTAGGAAACCCATCCTTCCCTTAAGGGCCCCTTGCGCATGGCTTTTCTTCCCTTTCACATTTCCACTTAATCTCCACACTCCCTACCCCCACCCCCACCCCTGCCCTCCTTTCGCTGCCTCCTCCCTATTATTATAAATAGCACTCTAAACTCTAGAGCCAGGCTCTTCAATTAAGGTGTAGACAAAGTGGTTTCACTCCACTTGATTAAAAACTCTGAAAGGGAGAGGGCACAGACCTTAAAACATTCGCTTTTTCAAAGCCAGGGGAGCAGGCGAGAGAGAAACTTACCTTGATCTCAAACTTGCCAGATGTCAGTTTAAAGGGGGCTGAGCGTCCCTAAGCCTTTGTTTACCAAAACCTTGCTCAGAAAACTCAGAGAACCCAAGGCCTTTGAGTACCTGACAGAGGAGGCCACCCAAAGGCCAAGGTAGGATGGGAAGGGGTGAGGGGTGGGGCTGGAGCAAGTGGGGAGCCATTTGAGTTTTGTTTTGTTTTGCTTCCCACCCCCACCCCCCACCCCCACCTTGTAATTATCTGGGGATGTCCTTCAAGAAATCGGTTCTCTTTGCAGTTGGGAAATTAACTCTTAATCTCCACAAATGAGGGGCAATCAACCCATTTGCTAAATAAACACAGATCATTACAGCTTGGCTGCCCCTCATTGTGATTTGAGAATGGCTTCACCTGTGCAGGAGTAGGGGCGTGACCTGGTGCTGTCCCCTAAGGGGAGATGATGGCAGGTTGAAAAGTGGCCGTGGGTGAAGTGAGCTGAACCAAGCCTGCAGGGAGCGTTGAGGTTTCCTTTACAGGTGAAAGTCTTAGACCCTCCCCTGACTTGCTTCTACCTTGTGAATTTAGCCTTGATTCCGGCTAGCCAAGTGGAAAGCTGGTTAAAGCAAGTTTTATTTGAATATTGACTGCTGAAGCCCCAGGGATGGGAACAGAGACGCTCTTTCTATCTCAGTTTATTCTTATTAATATGTTGAGGAATCTGTCCGTGCACTTAATCCCCTGCTTCACCCACCAGTTCTTCTCTTTATTGGTAGCCACAAAGGTTTACTTAAATTCAGCAGTGGAATGCTGCACCAAGCACACAGGGGGTGCCCAGTGCCCAATAAATAACTGAGTCAATGAGTTACTATGGCCCAACTCAAACCGAAAAGCATCTGAGAAAAGCTCATGACCCCTTCGCTTACTTAAAAATACGGATTTAGGAGCCATTGCGGTGGGTCAGCACTTGACACCAAATCCGATGACCTGGATTCCATCCCAGGAACCCACTTGGTAGACACGAGAACTGACTCCCGATAGTAGTCCTGTGACTTCCACCCATGTGCTGTGGCGTGCACAGCCACGTGTGCCACACACACACACACACACACACACACACACACACACACAATAAACACATGTAAAAAATGTTAAAGAAAGATTAAGGGGCATCAAAAGGGAGGGGCCGCAGCAAGGAATGACTCGGACTTGTGTTTCAGAAGGAATCTGAAAGTTTAATAACGCTCACCTTTTATTGTCCGTGAGCTGATGGAAAGGACTGAAAAGAAAATCCACATGTTTAGGCTCCTAGACCCGTTTTGGTTTTTTTGTTTGTTTGTTTGTTTTGTTTTGTTTGTTTGTTTTTTTTTTTAAACCAGGGTGGCTTCTGCCTGGGAGACCGGCAAGAACGCCAGAACGCCCGGTGAATGCGCTGTTCAGCTTGCCTCCAAGTCGCCGGAGGTGACCCCCTCACAGCTGGGCCTCATGAGGAAGGGACGGGAAGGGGCGGGAGAGCTTCGGCCCGAGGTCCAGGCTGACCTCGGCAGCACAGGAGGGAGCTGGGGAAGGGACTGCTGCGGCTTGCTTCTGTGGCCTGCAGCAGACCTGCCGCTGAAAAGGGGGCCGGGGGGAGGGGCGGGGGGAGAGGCAAGACTGCCCAGAAGGCCGAAGAAATCAATAGAGAAGAGCGGGGCGACAGACTTCTCACTTTGGCAAAAGGCGCTTTGGTCTCCCTGTGAAACTTCGCCCCTCCTCTTCCCCAGTTTTCCTTTTACAAAGTCAGTCCAGGCCCAAAGAGATGGCCCCTTGTTTTAAAGTTGTCCCCCCCTCTCCCCCCCCCCCCCCGCCCCGAGTTCTAAAGACCATATTGGTCCTGCTTTGTTTTGGCACCCTGGCATGTTGATGTCCTAACTTAATTCCCAGCTGAGCAGTTGGGAGTGAGCCAGCTGACGACTCCAGCGTCTGGGGCTAGCCGGATCCTTACTATTTTTATGAACTGCTAACGTTTATTTAATGCTCACCATGCCAAAGACATCCTGCTCAGCCTCGGCCCACACTTCTAAACCTTCGTCCACAATAGCGCTTGCAAACGGCCTCCTTTTAATTGACCCACTTTACAGATGAGGATACCAAGTCATTGAGGGGTAAGGAACAAACTTCGGGCCCACTTCTTTCCTTGAATAAGGGCATGGTGGGAGGGAGGAGATGTGAAAGGAAAGAAAGGTGTTGAAATTTAGCCCGCCCAGAAGAGCATGAGCCTAAGTGTCTGGCCTGGGAAGTGCCTGCAGAGCACAAAGAGAAACAGTCAATTCAGGTGTTCCAAGGATGCTCCGTGAGGCTGCCTTCCTGTCTGGCATCTCTGCAGCCAGCTGTCCAAGAGGAGGACGTCGCAAGTCCACCATGTTTGTGGGAGGCCGGATCATTAGAAAGCATATAGGCCGCCTCCTCTGGTGACCAGCTCATATTTCTCACTCGGCTAGGAGGCAGAGGAGAATTTTCCCACCAACTATTTTGAAAGTTCCATTTTTGCTGCTGAAAAGGCAAGACAGCCCCGGGAGCAGGCGGGGGTCGGGGGCAGGTGGGGGCGCGGGTGTTAGTGTGGTCCAGGAGGGACCCCTCTGCACTCTGTCTATGGGTATGTTTGTGTTGAAAGCCAAGGCTTTATGGATTTGAATCCTTATTTAGTAGCTTGTTAGCTGTGTGGCTTTGAACAAGTTCTTTCTTGCAGCCTTAGTTTCCCCTATCTGTAAAGTGATAGTAATTTCACTAGCACCTGTGTCTTGGGATTGTGACGATTAGAACGGGATGATAAGATGAATTCAGTATCTGGCGGGCTGTAAATGATCAATGGACAGTAAGGTTAGGTTTAAACCTATTGGTGAAGGCTTCCCCTCTCCCCCCACCCCCCAGACAGGGTTTCTCTGTCTAACCTTGGCTATCCTGGACTCGCTTTGTAGACCAGGCTGGCCTTGAAACTCACAGTGATCTGCCTGCCTCTGCCTCCTGAGTGCTGGGATTAAAGGCTTGAGCCACCACACCTGGTTGGTAAAGGTTTAAAAAGGCAATTTAGGAAGCCAGGAGGTGGAGGCTTGTGGTTCCTCAGAAGGCCACCAGCAGGCTCTGCGTGCTGCTGCGAATGACAACATTCCAGGAGTGAGTGGGCCAAGCAAAGCTGGCCTTCCCTCTGTATGAATACTTCCGGTGAGCTAACAGGCCACAGAAGTAGATGCCTACGAGTTGCTAAGAGCTGCTGAAGAGAAAGAATGCTTTTCCAAGTCTGGACACAGAAAAGATAGTTTAGGCATCCCATGTTTATTTCTACGCGTGCCCATTTTAGGGCCAGGTCTCTCGGAACCAAGAACTGTGCTATATATAAATAAGGAAAAGACAAAATCCCAGGTTCAGTCGAGATGGACACAGTCTGTGGATTGCTGGCCTGAGCTCAGGGCCCTGGAGCTCAGAAGCTGCCCAATACAGTGCTTACAGCTTTATAATAAGTCATAGTCTCTCTGTGTCAATCATTGGGAAACTAACTGGTTAAAGAAAATTGTTACCATAATGATTTTATGTATTACTTAATATAGAAAGAATAATTCATCTTTCTACACAGCCTGGCCTTGCACTCAGATATCCAGCACAGATTCTTTTTTTTTTTTAATATTTAGTTTATGTGCATATGTGTTTGTGTGAATGTATGTATGTGTGCCACATGTATGCAGGAGCATATGGTAGAATTGTAGTTACAGATGGTTGTGAACCATCATGTGGACGTTGGGAACAGAATTCTGACCCTCTGTCAAGGCAGCCAGTGCTCTTAACTGCTGAGTCCTCTCTTCAGTTCGTAGATTCGTTTGATAAACATAAAAACAAAAACAAACAAACACCCCCCCCCCAAATCTTATAATATTCCAGAGAGTTACTGAGAATTTTTTTCCCCTGTGTACACCTGTCAGAGGACAACCATGTGGGTCACGGGTGAGGAACCAATTCAAATTGTCAGGCTTAGTGACAACCACCATTTGTTAACTCACTGAGCCATCTTGCAGAGATTAGTACACACACACACACACACACACACACACACACACACACACACACACATGCACGCACATGCTCGGGTGCACGTGAGAGAGACAGTGACAGAGATGAAGAGACAGGCCTCGTAACCTGGAACTCACTTTGTAGACAAGGCTGGCCTTGAACCTACAGGGATCTGCCTGCCTCTGCCTCCTGACTGCTGAGATCAAAGGTATGTGCCACCACACTCAGTCCAAATATATTTTCAAAACATATTTTTTTTTCTGACATTTTATGCATATGAGTGGCTTGCCTGCCTGCATGTATGTATACCAGGTGTGTGCCTGGTGCTTGTGGAAGCCTGTTGGGGGATGGTCTGATGTGTTTTGCTGCAACTGGAGAGTCTTGGTTGGCTGTGAGCCACTATGCAGGTGCTGGGAACCAAATCTGGATCCTCGGCAAGAGACCAACAACTGAGATATGTCTCCAGCCCTCTAGTATGTTTTCATTTTATTTTATGTGCATGTCTATTTTGGCTGCATATATGTCTGTGTACCACTTGTGTGCCTGGCTCCCCAAGGCGGTCAGAAGAGGGCATCTGATGCCCTGTAAGTGGAATTACACATGGCGTGAATGGGCCCGTGGGCGCTAAGAACTGAATCTGGGTCCCTTAGAAGAGTGCTCGTAGCTGCTGGGCCCTCTCTTACCTTGTAAAAAAAAAAATAGTTTGTGTTGCTGGGGACCAAACCCAGGGCCCCTTGGACATCGGTTAAAATAATTAATTTGCCGGGTGTGGTGGCACACGCCTTTAGTCCCGGCACTCGGGAGGCAGAGGCTGCCGGATCGCTGTGAGTTTGAGGCCAGCCTGGTCTACAGAGTGAGTCCAGGATAGCCAAGATAACATAGAGAAACTGTGTCTTGAAAAACAAAACAAAACTTTATCTCCCACTAAGCTATGCCCCATTCCTTGTAATATGTTTTCATACACACACACACACACACACACACACACACACACACAGAGGGGGGGGGAGTTTTGGAAAGGCTGAATAATTCACCCAAGGTTGTGAAGCTAGTGACATTTGGGGCTGGGATTCGAACCTGTGCAGTCAGTGGTACCACTTGATCATACTGACAAGTGTCAGGTGCCTATGCTGCTGGTCAATGAACCATGCTGCCTAGTGAGATCTCACCTTTGCCTGAACTTCACGAAGGGAGGCTTATCTTTAAAAGCTCTCACTCCACCTAAGACAGCTTTAATTGTTAAAAAGTCCTTCATTGTATCGAACTGAAGTCCACCTCCTCAAGGCTTCCATTGATCCCTACAGTACATGTTTAATCCCCCTTCCACACAGTCAGATTTGTGAGTGCCACCCTGCCCCCAGGCCTCCTCCTCGACATAGTTTGTGGGAACCCTGGAAATAGGCCCTCTCATGGTTCCAAGCTCCCAGTGCAGCCCAGGGGAGGCTGGGCGGGCTTGAGCAGGAGGCGAATGTTAAATCAGGTAGCTCAAATAGCTCCCAGGCAATGTGTAGAAGGACGGGTGAGAAGCTGCCTGGGAACCAGCTAAGCATCCTTAAGCATCCCTGAATCAATGCTTGTCTGTAACACGGGCATTGCCCTAAGATGTAATTGGTTCTGAAGATGGGGGAGCTCAGTGGAATTAGCAATGACTCTAGTCCTCTGCGTTGTAGTGGAATCTTTAATAAGATTCTATGGGTAAGTGCACCATACAAAAAAAAAATGAGTGAGTATGAGACCCTCCAAAGACATCAGCGTTGGGGGGGTGGAAGGCTGAGTGGGCTGTAAAGAGGTTCTGCATCAGGAATGAAGGAGTGATACCTAAGCTCCGCCCTTGATGAGGTCACCTAAGCTCCGCCCTTGATGAGGTCACCTAAGCTCCGCCCTTGATGAGGTCGTATATGGTCTAAGCATTAATGAGCTAGAAGGGCAGACTTTACAAATGTCTGTTCCACTCAAGACATGGATAAAATCAAAATGCACAGATGTGTGGCCCGGGGTAGGCTCGGGAGGAGAGTGGGATAGAATTAAGCTCATCTCTTGGGAGACATGTCAAGAAAAGTGAGAAGATAGATAGGCCTTCTGGCAGCAGATTTTAACTTATTTTCTTTGCCCCTTAGTGTTCAGGTAGTCTGTGGCACCCGATGCGTGAGTGGCCTTCCTCCTGGCCTGTAATCACACACAGCTGCAGAGCTACAAATGTTAGTAATGAGGAGAAACCCCAAGCCTGGGAGAGCTCAAATCCTGACCAGAAAAGAAGGGCTCTTGGAAAGGCAGAAGAAAGAGTGAACTGTTTTAAAAAAAAAGAAATCATCTTATTTTTTCAAATGCACCATTCTACAAAGCCACGTGGGCCAGGCCCTGTGCTTGTCCTTACAGATTGAGGACGGTGTTCAATGAAATCAGCACAGCCTTGTGGCAAGACACTCAAACATACCGGCTCCAGGCTGGAGGTATAGCTCAGTTGCTATTTACCCAGCATGCACAGGGCGCTGGGTTCAATGCCCAGCACTGTGCACACAGTGGACGGTAATTCATATATGCAGTCCCAGTACTTGAGGGGTAGAGGAAAGAGGATAAGATGTTCAGTGCTGCCCCCCCGCCCCCTCCCCCCCCCCCCCCCGCACTCTTGAGGCATGGGCAGGCTGATCTCTGTGAGTTCGAGGCCAATGTGGTCTACAGAGTAAATTCTAGGATAACCGGGGATGAAACAGAGAAACCCTGTCTAAAACAGAAGTTCAAGACCTTCCTTGGCTATATGGTGACATCCATATACATATGGACTACATGAGACCTTATCTGAAAACTAATACCAAAACAACATGCTAGATTCCTACATGTATGCTCAGATCTGTTCCCATCCTCCTCTTATGTTTTTTAAAAAGAGATATGAAGGGGAACCATTTTTCTGTTCTTTAGGAATAGGGTAGTTTTTGTTTTTTTGTTTTTTGTTTTTTGGGTTTTTTTGGTCTGGGCGTTGGAACTGCCTGTGTTGGCTGTCTTGTAAAAGTGAGTGTGCAGCCACAGAGCTTCCTTGGAGGATACCCACAAAAGTCCCTCGCTCACCCCTTCGACAAACTCCCCTTTGTCTAGACGAGGTGTTGCTCTCTAGCCATGCAGAGGGGGTAAATATAGCAATGTGAGTATCTCCCTGAAGTGAAGGCCAGGTCTCTAAGGGAAGACTATGTGGTCCTCAGCCTCCATCTCTCAGTGGCTTCTAGCGATTAACATAACGTGACACCAGGCCCATCAAGGTAAGGATTCTGATGGCCACGATGGCGTCCCTTTCTTCCCCAGCCTTTCTTTGTCACTCTGCACTTTTCACTCACTTCCAGCAGGGAAGAGTTTAGAAGCATGGGGCCAGGCTGGGTGCGCAGCTTCCCATAAGCTCCTGCGAGGGCTCCAGGGACAGGAGGCATTTCCCTTTAATAAGCTTCTCACACTACATTAAAGATAAAAGGGGAAGGGAAATATTTATATTCTGACAAAGCAGCTCTTCCCTTCAGGCTCTTGTTTTATTTATTAACTTGCTCTGTCCCTCTCTGTCTCTGTGTTTCAGGGGCTAGGCATTTGTGGTCCTTCTCTCCTGTAGTCATTAGATTTGTGGGTGACAGTGACAAGGGAGGGGACTTTAGAACCGTTGTCAAAGAGATGGGATTGCAGGTGGGCGCCGTTCCCAGGTGACACGAAATAGATGTCCCTCCACCTTCCTGGGAGCTGCTCTGTGTCAGCCTTTACCACGTACAGCGTGTGGATGAAGAATGGTTCACACTGTGTGTGAATTGTTCAGAGGCACAGTGACCCAGGTTCCTGATTGTGTACGGCTGGGGCCTCTTGACCTCTCCTCCTGCGCATGCTCTCTCACTCCAGTGACTAAGGAGGCTTATTCTTGCTAATTTACACAGAGCCCATAAAAACAAAAATCTTGAATCATCCTTTTGCAATGACAAGCATTAAAATTTCAGCCTAGCTATTGCTCCGAAGCCTGGGTGGGTTGTGAATGAGTGACTCTGCTGAACCACACCCCTCCTCCAAGGAGCCTGCCTAGATTAGTGAGAGGAGAGGGACAAAAATCACTTAGTTCTGCTCTGTGAGCTTGGGTCACATGCAGGAGTAGACATTAAAAAAAAAAAAGATCTTTTAAGACAGAGTTTTAATTAATTTAGTGTGTGTGTGTGTGCGCGCGCGCGCGCGCGCATCTGTGTGAATGCATGTGTGTGTGTGTGTGTGTGTGTGTGTGTGTGTGTGTGTGTGTGTGTGAACATGGCACAGTGAGCACTGGAGGTCAGAGGACAGCTCAGCTTGTGTCAGTCTTCTTTCACTATGTGGGTCCTGGGAATAGAACTCTGGCTGCCATCGTTGGGGGCTACTCCCTTCACCCACTGAGCCATTTCACCAGCCTTGATCTTTAAAAAAAAAAAAGTCACGCATAATCATCAATTAAAATTTCAAATACCATGAACCCAGCCAGTGACCTACCTATACCTATGGAGAGAGATATATAGCGATGAGTAAACACACAGGCTCCGCAGCCTGGGCTACTGGTTTTGAGTCGTAGCCCAACCACTTGCCAGCGTGTAAACTGCAGGAGGCATCACCACGCTCCACGCTCCGGTTTCCTCACTTGTAAAATGGGATGATGAGAGTGTCCACTCCTTCTGAATCCAATGATGCACTGAGGTACTTGAAGACGGACGGTGCTTGACTCAGAGCGAAACCATACTAAGAATGAGCTATTGTTGCTGCCGTCTTAAAATAACCAGTGAGTAACAGCTGACATATATTCTATCTGTGTATATACATAGAAGCATTTTACAGTAACATGATGACATTACATAGGCTTTTTAAAAAATCATTTTAAAGGAGGGACTGGCAAGATAGCTCAATGGCTAAAGGCACTTGCTGTACAAGCCTGCGGAACTGGGTTCAGTCCCCGGGGCTCATGTGAAGATGGAAGGAATTGATTTGTCCTCTGGCTTTGGTGGCATTCATGTGGTCCCTTCAACCCCTGCTCACCCACACTCCACCCCACACACATAATAAACAAAAAAGTTAGATAGTGTTGGGTTTACCTGAGCATTAGCAGAAGAAAGAGAAACAGAAATGAAGGAACCTTAACTATTAATTTCCTGATGTGAAGAAGATACATTAATTCTTAAACTATTCCAATGACCTAGAGTGATGGTGGCTCAGTGGCTCAGAGGACGTGCTACATTTGCAGAGGACCTAAACATTAGATTTGGTCCTAGGATCCGTGTCAGGAGGCTCACCACTGCCTCCAGGGCCATCAGACATCTCTGGCCTCTGAGCCCTGCCCCCCCCCACTCCCATGCATCCTCCTACCACATACACATAATTAAAATAATAATAATTAAGTCATTAAAATGTCATCCCAGTCTAGAAAACGGCAATGACGATGAAAACTAGTGAAAAGTATGTGCATCATGGTGCCCACCTGGAATCTGAGCTCTCAGGAGGCAGAGGCGGGAAGATTGCGGAGGCAGGTTCATGACAGCTTCCTGTACACAGTGCTAGGCCGGCCAGCCAGGCCTCAAAAGAATAAAAACTCCATGGGAAATTCAGGTGAGAGGTTTGGTTATGCCCCTGCCAGGCAGTGAGATGCTTTCGTGTGCCCACGTCTCTTCCTGGTCTCCCAGCTTTGCCGCTTCTGTGATTTTTTAAATTCGTTTGGGTTTATAGCATCTATGTTCTGATTTGCAATCACTGCTTCTCCAGAGGGTTTGTCCTCGTTCCGTGTTTAATTGGACTCAGTGTTTATTGCTGGTCCTTTCACTGTGCCTTTCACAGTAGTAGTTCTTGGATTTGGGCAATTTCTTGAGCGATTGTGTCTGAACATCAAGGATCTCTGCGCCCCCTCCGCGCCCCCTTCCCCCCCCCCCCCCTTTTTTCTTCTTCGTTGAGAAGGGCTCACTGGTACCTCCTTTCCCAGAGTCTCTCACAGCTGGGGATGTGTGTTTGTCGCTTCTCTGAACAAAATGACGACTTGCTAACTGCATCATTCTCCACCCTGCTTTGCCTATTAGTTTAGAAATATTGTACAAGCATGCAAAACAACAGGTTTTGATAGTTTTCATCCGTGTAACCATTGGGCTTTGCATTCGTTCCCCACTGTCTTCTGTTTCCCTTGTTCCCTGCCCTGTCACGAGTCACGTGTGTGTGTGTGTGTGTGTGTGTGTGTGTGTGTGTGTGTGTCCATATGTAAAAGTAAACATTAGTGCCCCCCCCACAATTACTTTCTCTTGTTCCCTCTTCCCTTCTTAGATGTGTGAAAATTCCTCCTCTTCCTCCTCCTCTTCTTTAGACAATGTCTCATATATGCCAGGGTGGCTTGAAGTTTGCAAGCAGCCAAGGATGACCTTGACCTTCTGGTCTTCCTTCCTCTTTGGGGCATCTCCTTTCTGTGCCTGCCTTTCTTTCTTAGTTGTTTTCTTGCTATTCATATCAGGGGAGTCTCGATTCTGAACTATATATCTTTAGCTGCCTGATTTCTCTTCTTATCTCCCTTCTTTTGCCAGTTTGTTTTTCCCAGCTTTGTGCTGACCGTGCTTGTCCCTGGGGACTATGCAAGACCAAATGATGTTTGTGTTTCCCCCACAACAGGAAAGCTTAGGGTGAAGAAGCAAGCAGCACAAGCTGACTGACAATCTGACGGCTGTCAGCTGGAGATGAGGAGGAATCCAGGAATCGGGTGGGAGTCCCGGAGTGAGCGTTACAGACGGGGTGCTGGGAGAAGAGGGTGGGATGCAGCCCCTGATACCTATTTTTGTCCAGTCCGTGAACTAAGAATGTTGTTTGCATCTTTAAACATTTGGAATATATCAAAAGCATAATATTTTGAGAAACGTGAAATCTCTGATTTTGTTGCCTATGACTAAAGTTCCAGTGGAGCCTGGCTACCCTCAGTCACTTAGGGAGTGTGGCAAACTTTCTCTTTAAAAGGCCCGACAGTCAATGCTGCAGGCTGGGTGGACCATGAGTCTCTTGTGGCAGCTTTTCAGTTCCTTCATTGCAGCAAAAGGCAGCCATGGGCTGTAACCTTAGGTAATGCTGAACACCAGAAACAGTAGAGAAGCAGAAGGGCTCCTACCCAGGCGGACCCCCCACCTGGGATCCTGGAAACAAACCAGCATCAGGATTCTGGTCATGCTACTTCACGCCTTTGGGTCTGGTTGTCTAGGAAAAAAACAAACAACCAAACCAAACAAACAAAAAACAAAACAAAAAAATTTCAAGAAAACACAAAGAACTTTTTAAACTGCACTAGATTTTGAAGAGTTTATCTGTTTTCTTTTTAACAACAATAGAAACCACATTTATTTATTGTGGCCACCTATGTGCTTGCATCACAGTGCATACAGGAGGGCAGAGAGCAACTTGGGGGAGTTGGTTTTTGGATTAGATGCAGGTTGTCAGTCTCTGCAGCAAGCTCCTTTACCTGCTGCCCCCCTGTGTTTATCTAGGCAGGGTCTCTGTAGAGTGCAGGGTACCCCCAGACTTGTGACCTTCCCACTCAGCTTCCCCAGCACTAAACGTACAGGCACCCACCATCACTCCTAGCCGGAAGACTTCTGTAATAACCAGAGTCTATTCTGAAGGTGTATATTAGTAGTTAGAATATTTCGGTTGAGACAAGAGGCATTAAGTCAAGCGAAAAGATACTTATTATAAAGATAGGCAGAGAGCCACAGAAGTAGAGGCTAAACAGACAATATAGGTTCAGAGGGGACAGGTGGCAGTGCAGGTTCCAGGATTAGGAGCCAGTAGGTAATCTTGGGGTGTTATGGTCTTAGTTGACCTCTGACCATTTCCAAGACTATTATGATCGCACGTCTGTTGTGTTTCTAACATAACTTAGCTTTGTTTAAAAAAAAAAAAAACAAAAAAACACCACCATGATTGAGCCCAACAGGGAGCGAGCATTCCTCAAAGCCAGACCAGAAGCTGTAGGGCTGGGGGTCGGGGCATAGATGCTAAGTGGGAAAGATGGCAGACACCCAAGACAGAGAATGGCACAGTCATTTAAATGCCAGGCGCTGAAGCACGAAAAGGAATCAACTCTGGTTTGTGAGTCATTTGCTCACTCTCTCAACAGCCCCCCCCCCTCCGCCCCAACTTCTGAATGGCATTTGGAGGACACCAAAGAAATAATACTGACCTGTGGGGAGAGGGCATTGTGGGTCTACACTCAAGAAGACCCAGGAAGGATTGTATTCCTTTTTCATTCGAGTCACTAAACTATATCCGGGCATATGCTCATTATAGGAACGATGTTAAATAATTCTCTAATTATATGTATTACTCTGTGGGCAGAGGATCCGGAACAAGTGACTTCTCTCACATGTCAGGGTGCAGAGCTAAAAGCAGGACTTGACTTCCTGACTTGAGTAACTGTTCTGAACCCATTGCCTAGCAACCGTGGCCCCAGTTCAGGAGCAACGGCTCTGAGGAGCCTCTGGCGCTTGGCTCCCTACAGTGAACTATCTCCTCAAGGGTAGGAACTGAGAGCCTTCACCTCTATCCCCTGAGTCTCAAATGGACACCGCCGCCACCGCCACCGCCACCGCCACCGCCACCGCTGAGGAGCCTGCTACTTAGCTTCCGGTGATGAAGCCGAGCCTACCTCCACTCTAGAGGAAGATGAGTTGAGGAAAATGGCAGCCATCATCAGACAAAGCCTGGTCTAGGGAAATAGAGAAGAGCAGAGGAATTCAGAGTCTGTTTCTAACAGGAGACTGAGCGGAAAGCTCCCTGGTGCTCACGTTGGACGATTTATCCGTCTCAATGTGTACGTTATTACCTCTGGCACATAATGAAACATTATGACCTCACAAAGCAAACTAGTGAGTGTAATCGTCTCCATTCGCCTCCCTCCACCCTCTTCTATGGTGAAAAAAAAAAAAAGCTAGCTGGAGCCTTGACGTTTGCTCAGAAGGAAATGTTTATAGAAATTTGTCTTCAATCAAGAATTCCTGCATGTGTGCACTCTTTGTTTAGGAAAACTCACCAGCTCGCTTGACTGACCTTTGAAGGCCGATGCCCAGGCCTTGACTCAGCTGTCTCCCATTTTGTGGTTGCCCTAGGGCTCAGGCAGACTCAATCCTTCAGGGTCAGAGCAGAGCAGCCCCAGTGTACCTCACCGGGTGTGTGTGTGTGTGTGTGTGTGTGTGTGTGTGTGTGTGTGTGTGTGTGTAGAGGATCTCAGAGACTTTTCAAAAAAGGGAAAACACCACTGCTTTTTTTTTTCCTTTTAGATTTATTTATTTATGTATATATAAGCATTCCATTGTATGTATGCCTGCATGACAGAAGAGGGCATCAGATTCCATTATAGATGCTTGTGAGCCATCGTGTGGTTGCTGGGAGTTGAACCCAGGACCTTTGGATGAGCAGCCAGTGCTCTTAGCCACTGAGCCATCTCTCCAGCCCCCACTGTTTTAAATTTACCTGAAAGGGCCCCCCCACCGCCCCCACTCCCACATTCTCACTCGCCACTATTTTTCTTTCCCTTTCCCTGAAGCGTTGGGCTTTAAATTCAGGGACTTTCAGCTTTTGTTTCCGCAACCTTGAGTGTCTCCAACTGTCCGAAGGCGTGTGGAGAAATCCTCAAAATTAAATTAACCTCAGTTCACTCTGGCCTAATAAATCCACATTAGTCCCCATCCCTCAGCACAGTACGGCGCAAAGGAGAGAAAGCTGGGAACCTGCAGACCTTAGAGATTGCCAAATGTCTAAAAAGAATGGTTCTTCTGGAGATTATTTGGGGCTGGCCCGTCACTACTTTTCTAATCTTTTTGGCAGGACTATAGTATTTTTTTTGTTGAAATAATATCTCCTCCCGACCCCTGTATCTTTAATATGGGGCAGTCCTGTGTGCCATAGTCCCAAAACCTTAAGTAGCTCTTCACCACACTCACTAGCTGCTGTTCTGGTGTGCCCTGACCACACCCCAGCTTTGTCCTTCCTCCAGCTCTCTCACACCGGCTGATTGCTCAGCCCAGCATATGCTAGTGAATCTGCGGTCTTCACTTCCACAGCCCAGGTGCAGTGACTTCATCCATGCCCGTTTCCTTGGCAATTCTAGTGGCCAGTGACGATCTTGATGTTTCTATGGGATGACTCTCCAGCTGGGCCTCATATTGGTCTGTGTATCCAGAGAGTTGTATAAATTGAGACCAATCCCAAAGGATGTTACTAGACGAGTTCAGACAGAAGGGTGGCAGGAGTCATCAAGGGTGAGGTCATCAAGGTCCCCGGTGGGGTCTCCAGTCCAACTTACAGGTCACGCATCCTTAAGGAGGCTGACATTCAGTTCAGCCTGGAGGTTCCAGCTGAGAGTGCAAGATCACCACTCGCTTGATAGGTCCTCTCTTTTCCTCTGTGCTCCCTCCTTAAAAATGGCTCCAAACTTTTTTTTCTCTTTCATGTGAAACACATTTAGAGAGTGATTCAAATACCAGGAACATCCAAAGAATGTTTAAAGTTTCCATTCCATCAAGTGGCTTTACTCTACAAGCAGGAGCTCGGGCAGGACACACCCAGCGCTGCGGGTGGAATCTGCAGCCAGACCCTGGGATTCAAGAGCTAGTTCTCCAGCACAGCACTTGGAGGAGTGCCTTGAGACACTGACTGTGCATCCTCTAGGGTGAATGAATAGTCTCTGCCAGAGCGAGTGTGGAGGGAGGGCAGCCTAAGAGCAAAGACGTGAGTGCAGGTCACGGCAGCTCTTCCCTAAAGCTGAAGTTGCCGACATGACCACGCTATTAACGAACATTCTGTGTAACGGGAACTTTCTGTCGGGGTCTTTTTTTTCTTCTTCTTCTTCTAGGAAGGTTACAGGGAAGCTAGGAAAAAAAGAGGACATTTTCAGCAGGAATGAATCTGCAATAAAGCCACAGAAAGCAGAGCAACACAGCAGTGTTCTTTGTACAGCATTTTGTTGATCAAATAAATACCTCGCTAGACCTTAATTCCAGCCCTATCTCTATTACACTGGAAAACATCTACCTCTTGTGTTATGATAAAAAGAAGGGGGAAAGCATGCCCAAACACCAAATCTAAAACCTTCCAGTGGAGCATGCCTGTAATCCCAGCACTCTGGAGGCAGAGGCAGGTGGATTTCTGTGAGTTCCAGGTCAGCCTGGTCTACAAAGTGAGCCCACAACAGCCAAGGCTACACAGAGAAACCCTGTCTTGAAAATCAAAAGAAGACAAAAACCTTGCATCAAAATCTATCACTGACTATGACCCTTTAGTTCTTTGGTTCCACCAGAGCCAGTCAGTACCGCTGCCGAGCATCCTTGGAACTTTCTGTGTGCACAGTCCTGCTTGTAGGGCTGCAGATGATTAGACTAACGATGCTCAGCTTCATGGACCGGCATGAGGGACTTGGATGATGATGCCAAAAGCAGGAAGGAGGATTCTGAAACTCTCTCCAGTAAATCAGCCTTAATGAGGACGCACTTCGCATTTCTTACCGCATGTTGAGATAAAGCTACCAAGACTTGTCAGTGTAATCCCTCTAGCCACACTATCCCCAGGCAGGGTGGCCCCATTTAAAGCCACATTCCTACCTTGTCACCTTGTTTCTCTTGTCAGTGGGGTTGCATGTAACGCTTCCAGTATCCATTTGATCTTGTAAGGAGGGAGAGAAGACTTCGGTCTGACTTGTGAGAAACTCAGCGTTTGCTGTCTGGCTCTCTGCTCCTGATCAGGCGTGGTGTGTTTTCTTTCCAGCATCTTGGAGTGTCTAACTGAGTATATGAGACTCATTCAGAACTTGAACCAAACAGGAGTTAAAGGATGGAAAAGAGAGACACTGCTCCATGTACTGTCTGTATACTTAAAAAACTTACAAGAAAGCTTGCAATTATTTTATTTATTTATTTATTTATTTATTTATTTATTTATTTCCTATAGGATATTGCTATTCCAGCAAGGTAATGCTTAAGAGTAAACGAACTGAATTAGAAACAGGTAGATTCGTGTGGGTCCCCGACTCCATCGGCTTCTGCACACTGGTGGTCTCAAGACGCAGAGGATGTGGGGAGCAGGGTCTCGGCAATGGCAGGTATGAACAATCTGGGAGTCTGCTTCAGAGGACAGATCATTTATTGAAATTGGGGCCTAGCTTATATAGCCAGAGTCAGAGGGGAAAGGGAGGGAAAAGGTCAAGGGAGGAAGTGTTATGGGGTGGGGTAGGGACATTCCAAGAGTATCAAACTAGCAGACTTCCAGTCACGTGATTTCTGAGAAGCCAGTTCTCTGGTGGTGAAACGTAAGCTTGTCTGACTTTATCACGACTTGGCCTTTGTCTCTATGGAGTTGAGTAGGCCCAAGCCTGATTTGGGTAGAGAGCAGCCCCACTCCTGCTGAGCTCTCTGAGAGATGTCTGGGGTATGGGCAGTGCTCTGATCTCCGTCATCTGGCTTGGGAACCCACATCTTCCCCTTTGTGGTTTTTTTTATAATGGAGCTGTATCTTATGTGTTAGTATAGATTTGGGGAATAGTTTGATATTACACCAGAACTTGATTGGCAGTGACTTTGACTATTAGTAACTTTTTTTTTTTTTCCTAAGAAACTGTAAAAATTGGGCTGGAGAGATGGCTCAGAGGTTAAGAGCACCATCTGAAGGTGCTCTTCTGCTCTTCAGCTCTTCTGAAGGTCCTGAGTTCAATTCCCAGCAACCACATGGTGGCACACCACCATCTGTAATGAGATCCGGTGCCTTCTTGTGGTGGGCAGGCACATGTGTGGGCAGAATATTGTATAAATAATAAATAGATCTTTAAAAAAAATAAAAAGAATTATATAAAAAAAACTGTAAAAATCACAGCGTGAGAAGGAGGATGGCTGCAATGAGTGGGTTGGAGTACCAGGAGGCAGGGTCACTGAAGGCCTATCGGGACCTCAAATTGTTGTGGAGGTCTTGAAGGAGGGTCTCAATATTTTGTTCAACTGTTGCCAATTTATTTTCATAGTATCAACACTCTTCCCCCAGGATGACACAAGTCCTGTCTTGCCCCCACCCACTGCCCAGTTCTGTAGTCGAGGAGTCTGGAGACCGTTTATTGGGAGAAATGCTTGCTGTCTGCTGAGGATTAAACCATCACAAACCATTGTATATTAGACCATTAAAGCATTATGTTGGTGAGTATGCTAACCCCAAGCTACCCTTCCAACCCAGAATGACCATTCTTGGAAACCTCATTTTTTTTCTTGCCTTTTCTTTTTGGTGGATGGCCAAGTCACACAGTCAAATGTGAACCATTTCTTACTGTACTATTCTTTCTTTCTTTCCTTTTTTGAATTAGCCATTGTTTAAGGTGATATTATTTAGCTCAGCTACACTATTGACTCTGATATGAATACAGCTTTTTTTCCCCCCATGAAGGGTTTAAAAAAAAAAAAGAGTAAAATCAATGGCTCTGATGTCTTGAGGTAATAGCAAATCATGTGAAACAGTAAAAGAAGAAATGACTAGTCATTTTAAGCAGGAAAATAAAAAGAGAAGACAGACTGGTTAGTTGAAGGTCTGGTCATAAATATTATAGATTTCTTAGAGCTGCAGTATATAGCAGTTACCACTCATTTTAATACCTACCACTAATCATTTGGAGATCTCCGACATCTTTTCATTTCATTATTTGTGTATTTAGTGGAAACTCTTTAAAAAGTCATGTCACTAGCCAACACAAGTCATTTCATGGTTATGATGTAATTGTACGGTAATATTTCAGGGCTGTCAACATCAAAGACCTCAAGTATGACTTAAAAAAAAGATTCAAGAGAGACCCCTCCGGACAACCTCTTACAGGGCAACGGCATTTCAGTTTCTGTTTCCCTTAAGCTTTTAAAAACAGAATCATACAAAACATATATTCTCTAGAGGCATATGAATTAAAGAGTAAAAATAAATAATGCCAGGCAAAATTTCCCTTTTGATTTAAGCAGTGGGAAATAGAAGCATTGAATAGGTCAAAAAAACAAAACAAAACAAACAAAAAACAAAAACAAAAACCCCACAAAAAACAAAACCCACCAGAAAAATTGTATTCAAATTATAAATTAGGGACCTAAGATAGAAATAAATGAAAGAATACTTGCCTAGCCCCAATCCTAAACACTAAGAAAAAATTATTTTTAAATTTGTGCATTGGAAAGATCTTTTTTTTCTTACTTTTTGTTGTTGTTGTTGTTGGTTTGTTTGTTTGGATTTCCCTATGTAGCCCTGGCTGTCCTGGAACTAGCTTTGTAGACCAGGTTGGCCTTGAACCTCCATGCCTGGCTGAAGGAATTTTTAAAAAAATGTATTGAGAGTTTCTATACAGTTTATCTTGCAGAGCTTTCTAATGGGTTAGCTGTAAAACTTAAAATTCTTTACATATAATAAAGACCAAAAAATCTTTGTATGTAAAAAAGGCCACATTGCCAAATACATTTTCTAGATATTTAAAAAAATTATTTATTTCGTTTTATGTATATTTGTGTTTTGGCTACATGTGTGTCTGTGTGTCACATCCATGCCTGATGCCCTTGGAAGTCAGAAAAGACATTGAATTTCCCAGGCACTGGAGTTACAGACTCTTGTGAGCCACTATGTGGGTGCTGGGAATCAAACCTAGGTCGTCTGGAAGAGCAGCAAGTGCATATAACTGGCACACCATCTCTCCAACCCCTATTGAATTATTTTTATTTTATTTCACATGTATGAGTGTTTTGCCTGCAAACATGCCTATGTGCTACATACATGATTCCCCAAGGAGGCCAGTAGGTGGTGCCCGATCCCTCGACACTGGAGTCACAGACTGTTGTGAGCTGCCATGTGGGTGCTGGGAATAGAGTCCGTGGTCCTTTGCGTGAACAGCCAGTGTGATTAGCTTCTGAGCCATTTCCCTAGCCCTGCAAGTCTTCTGTATTTTTGACCACTGTAAACTCAGCTGTGAAATGCTGCAGAGTGACCCCACCATGTTATTTATTTTCTCCTGCTCATCAAAGGCGGTGGAGAAAGGAAATGTCAAATTGTCCTGTGCTCTTTAGCCTCATCTGACTTGTCAAAGCTACAAAAAGAAAGGAGATGATGATGGAGGGATGAGACAAAGAAGGAAGACAACGAGCATCCTCCAACGGGACATTTTTGGGATGGCGATGATTTCTTTTAAGCATGAACTGGCAGCTCCTGTCATGTCTCCCTCTTCTGGTAACTCAGAGTGAAACTCCAGCCCAGCATTTTTTTACTTTCTGAGAGACTTGCCAGAGAACATACTTTTAAAAAAAAAGAAGACTGACTGATTCCTAGAAGCAGAAGAAATCAGCTGAAAATCACATATAAGTAAAAACAAAACAGCAGACACAACTGGATCTTTTTTTTCACACAGACAGAACCTTGGCCTTTGCTACCTAAAAATGCCACTGCAAGGGAGAATTCCAAATTGGTATGATGTGATAGCTCCCTGGGAGACTTTCTGGGACCAGATGTCCCCACTGTGGTCTTCTTCCTAGTGCTTGCCGCTCGGAGGTGACACCTTACCTCACAGAGCACAGAGAGGTTACCAATGACAGCGGTGGCAGCAGCAGCGGCAGCGGTGGCAGCAGTGGCAGCAGTGGCAGCGGTGGTAGGAGCAGCAGCGGTGGCAGCAGCAGCAGCCACAAGGACTGGACACAGAGCCATACCCCTTCCACTTTAGACTTCACCACATGTCAGACGCCAAACTGAGCGGAGCGTCCGGTATCTCAGCCCCCACTGAACCCCTCCGGACAATGGTTTCTTGTCACCTCGAGAGGAAGCTGCTCAGAGATGTCAAGTAACTTGATGTCTTTCAACCTAACAAGGAAGCTGCTGAGCTGCACTTTGACCCTACATCTGCTTTTACCAAAGCTCCTTTTCCACTGCTCTGGCTGACTTAGCAAGGCTCTCCCTTTATAGCAGAACCAAAGAGATGGGGAGAGAACACGTGAGCGAAGTCCAGGAAGACTGGGGAATAAATAGTCATTACTGTCCTGGACAGTCTTCTCCTCAGTGATGAAGGCCAGCCTAGTTTGCTGTTATCACTCTGGTGTCTATCCCACAGGAAACCAACAATATGAAGTGAGTGAGGTTAACGGATTCTCATTAAATTTGTTCTGGATTGAACTGAAATGTAAAAAACCACTGCTAAAGACTTAAGAGGGCTTTAAGGACCGGTGGTGAGTTGAAGGGGGAGGGGCGGGGAGGGGAGGGGGGGACACGCTTAAGTAGAATGGCTAAAAGCACATCAAAAAAAAATGGGCGTCAATGGTAACAACACTTACGGGACACATTAATTATGGCCACCCAGGGCACACTGAGGTCCTCACAACACTCAGTGGTCTAAATTCTGCTGACTACGCCAGGGACTGATATCCTTAAGGTTTCATTGTAGTGTTTTTAATAAGTTTTTCTGATTGTTTGGGTTAGTCAGGTTGATAGGGAAATAGGCTCGTTTAATAAGTTCATAATAAAATATAATTGATTTTAAAAAATTGAGCCTACAGGGTCTCATGGTGAAGAGCTTACAAGTAACCTCATACACCACGGGGGCCTGAGGAGGACAGGAGTGGGTGCCAGAGGGCCTTTCCCCACTGTACTGCCGTCGACAGCACTGCAGCGGGCGCCTCACGGGAGTGTGATGACCAGGCCACTGCCCTGCGGCCACACAGACCCACCAAGCACCAGAACACGCATACCCATATTCTCTCATGCGCTCCCTTGGAAATCCACCCAGCTTGGGGGGGGGGCACCAGGGAAGAAAGACAGAGGGGGCACCTTCCATAATGGGACATTGTGGCACATTCATTCAAAATAAAATAAAAGCAAATCCCCCCTCCCCCGAAGCACAAAGCCACACAGATGGCTTGTCTCTTCAGAGGCTAGCTGGACTCACTGACCATGATATAGCTAAGAGGGTCACCAAGGATGTGGGAGGTAAAGTTTCTCCGTCAAGGAGGGAATTTAGAAACTGACTTCAAAGACAAGAAAGGGATGTCATTGTTAAAGCCCGGGTCTCATAGGGGAGACCTCACTTCAGAGGAATACTCTGGAACCAACTCTGCAGACGGGACGTGCAGGCGCTTCGGTCAACAGCACCTGGATGGAGGCTCAGGGTTTGCGGCTTAGGGGTACTTTGGATAGCTCTCTCATAGGTTAGCCCTGGATTGAGTCAAAGGCTTTGTCTGCTCTCTGGAGAGTTCTCTGCAATTCCCTAAACATTCTCCAAGCCTTTTAGATCCAGGGGCCATTTCCCGCTCACTTGGCACTTGTCCAAATTACTTGTGCGAACATTTGGTCCCATGAAGACCCATCTGTCCTCCTCAGAGTCCAAGACTCCGCCGGCCTAAAAGCTGAGCGCCGCCATCTCAGCCAGGAAGAAGCCGTACCTGCCCTTTCTCTCCTCAGCAGCCTGCTTATCATGTTTCTAGGGAGAAAAAAATATTTTTTTTTTCTCAGAACAGCTCAGAGAAAGTTAAATAAAACCTGGGCCTCCAGGTGCTTTGGACTAGTCAATTAGACTTTTGACCCTTCAAATATAGCTCTCTCTCCCGCATATATATTGTACTTCCTCACCAACAAAGTATACCAGAATGGGGAAAAACACAAAATAAAATTAAGCTCATAAATTTGCCTGTTCTTAGGAGTCGCCAAGAATTTATGCCCAAGTTTCTATTTTATCTGCAACTGTAAGTTTGTTTTCTCTGGAAGGGAAGTTCCCTCAGCCGAGGGTAATTTAATTTTGTTAGTAACCAGACACATTCTGTTTAGATTTGGACTCCTTTTAAAGCGGGCGCTTTCTGCCAATCACTCATTCCCAGCGTGTTTGGATTATGGACCCTGTTAAAAAAAAGGGGCCGCCTGCTCATTGATGATTTGGTGACCGGCAAGGGACAGACACCTTATCTACAGCAGCTTCCCAGAGAGAAATATTATCAATATCCACAGGTTAATTAGCAGGAAATGGTCGGGCCAGAGCGCTCCTGCCGCGTGGCCTCCCTGCCCCCATGGGACCCAGCGCTGCCTTCCTTGTGAACGGCTGTTATTGGACATTGCCGAAGGGAGAAAATTCCAGCAATAGTGAAAACACCACTTTCCACTCCATCACTAGAAGCCAAACACAGAAACCATATTCAAAGAGTTCTTTGTCCACAAGATAGCGAGGAACCAGAAACTTGTTCAGCCAGATTCTCTTGTTACAATTTACTGTTTCATCGGGTGGGGGCAGGGACAGACACAGCCCTCCTTTCAATAATAGGATGATTCCCACAGGAAGCTTGGCCTCTCTAAGTATGTGTTTTAAAAAAAAATCCCTTCCTCTACCCGCACCTCAACCTCCAGTGTGGAAAACGTGCCTCTGGCTGCTGAGGGCGCTCGTTCAGAGTTGGGGGATTATGAACCCATAGCTCGCAGGAGCACACCAGCTGCGACTTCCAACTTGGACCGAGGAAGGTGCCAAGGGTAGCCCTATTTAGAACACCATGACTCCCCGGGATTAAAGGCGGGAATCCAGGCAGGAAGAGAGGTTGGGAAAGAGGCAAAGGACGGACAGACATCCACCTCCCTGCAGAGCATTCCTGAGAGAACAATCGCCTTTGTTTCCAGCAGGCTGAGAGTCCGCTTGCTCGGGAAGGGCAGCCCAGCCGGATCTGGGTTTAGGGCAGGTTGTAGCCTGTGTGTACACGTGAGGTCTCCTGGTGACCAAGGGCCCAGGTGGGTGGGCCTGGAATGTGGATGCTCCAGCAGGCCTGAGGGGCTGTTTGGGCCCATTGTCTGCAGGCCTGCACACAGCGTTTCTTGTGGCATTGGCTTCTGACGCTCCCACCAGCCACCCCCCTCCCAGAGATTTACTGCTTTCTCAGAGGAGGGCAGAGATGCTAGGCCCAAACTGATGTTCTGCCTGTCCATTCTGGGGCAGAAGTGGCTTTGGTCCAAGTTAGGCCACAACTACCTGGAGAATCGAAAACCAGCACAAAACAGTTTCACAGACCCCCAGAGATCTTTTGAGTCAGAATCTCAATTGGTATCTGGCTTGAGAATTGTTTTTCCAAAGCTCCTCAGGTAATTCTCATGTACCTGGGAGGGAAACTGATGGCGTGTAAGGAGCTTCCGAGCATGAATACAGCCTTTGTAGAGCTTTAAACCTGCTAATGCATGTTAACTAGTTGGAATTCCAAATCCACAAACTGGCCAAGCTTCTGTGGGCCTGAGTGGTCTCCGGGGCAGATTCCTTTGACTAGTATCTTTCCTAAAATAACGCACACCTTTAAGCCCAGAAGAGGCAGGGGCAGGTGGATTGCTATGAGTTCGAGACCAGTCTGCTCTACAAAAACAGAAAAAAGATGAGTCAGGAGGGTCTGCCAGCTGGATTCTTTCAGACTTTTGAGAGTCTGGGACAGGGGCTCAGTAGCCTTGGGCTTATGTTTTCAATATCTGATCTCGTAGAAAAGCTGGGCATGGTTGAGTGCAGGCCCAGGGCTGACACTGGGAGGTGGGAGAGGGAGCCACCTACCTGCCCAAACTCTGAGTGCTCTGCACCCCCCACCCCCAAGCTGGCTCCTGCCTCATCCCCACCACCCCCTCCCCCAGACGGATTATCTCTCATTCCCGCTGTCCCCAGCGCCTCTTCTGCTGCCTTAGGATTGTCTCTCATTCCTTGTGTGCTCTCCACTCTGTAGGTATTCACACTTAATGCCTTTAAAGTGGATCTTTTTTTTTGTCTTACACAAGGTATGTCCTATCTCGGTCATCAACTCATTCAACAAGTGTTTGTTGAGTTTCCTGCTTTGTGCCAGACTTTCTCCGGCCACACTGGGGAACAGAGCTGATAAAGAATCTTGTGGTGGCGCACGCCTTTAATCCCAGCACTCGGGAGGCAGAGGCAGGAGGATCGCTGTGAATTCGAGGGCAGCCTGGTCTACAAAGCAAGCCTAGGAAAGCAAAGGCTACACAGAGAAACCCTGTCTCAAACAAAACAAAACAAAAGAACCCCACCTTTGTGGGATGTATATTCTCACAGGATGGTAAACATTTACCTATAAGCATAATGATAAAAACAAGACTGCAAGGGCAGGGGATGTGGCTCAGTTGGTAGGGCTAATCTAACACATAGGAAACAGTTGGCTTTATTCCCAGAACCCCATAAGTAACCATGGCAGCACACACCTGTAATTCTAACACTCAGGTGACAGAGGCAAGATCACCAGATGTTCAAATTCAAGGCCAACCAGGGCGACATAGTGAGACCCTATCTACTCGCCTTTCCTCCCTTACAAAAGAAAATTATCAATAGATCAGAAGGTGGTAAGTGCTATGGGAAAAATAATGTAGTAGAGGAAAGTGATGGGTGCTGACCTCAGTGTGTGGGGGGGGGGGGGGGAGGGGGAGGGGGCGGAGAGGGTTGTACCACCTGACATGCTAAAATTTTGGTGTCTGTATCTTTTATTTGCATAAATACCATTGCAACTTATTTTGTCTTTTGCTTTGTTGTTGTTGTTGTTATTTTTGCTTAGTGCCACATTTTAAAGATCCCTCCAAGCTGTTAGGAGTCTACTTAACTTACTGCTTTGTGCCACATTCTATGGTGTCTTTACTGGACTTACCAAACATTCACTACTGATTGGCTCTTGGATGGCTTCCAGCTTCTCATTCGATCAACATTATCACCAGCTAGAAGACCATATTTTAGATTTATAGCCAAGAGTAGAATTGCTTGCTGTAAATTCTTCCTCCACTTACTTTCCCCAAATGTGCCAGTTGTTGCCCAGAATTGCTAAAGCAGTGCACAGTGCCATCAGCGTGTCCTTGTATCGCCAACCCTGGCCAACAGTTGGCATCACTCAGTTCCTAGACTTCTTGCCAGAGCAGAGCAGTCTGGCTTCTGCTGTCAATGCTACGGCTGGGATAACGTTCTGTTGTTGATTTCCAGGGCCTCTTGTTTCCCTGGCTTGCCTCAGCTCTCATCTTCACTTCCGCCCAACTCTACTTCCTTTTAACCCCCAACCCATCTTACATGCCTCGCCGGTTACTTCAGGATTGATTCCAGTTGGATTTCTTATCCCCAGGTCAGAACTCCCATCCCTTAGTTGTCTGAACCATCTGCTGAAATTACCCCCCTTCTGTGTTGTCACAGTTTGGCTCCGGTAGTGAGCTCCTGTCTCTGATCTTATCAAACCTATGCTGTCCCTTCTGGCTTTAAGATTGTCAGCTGACATGGTCTCCTTTCCTGTTCAGCTCGAACATTTGCCCGCACTGTTCAGCCGGGAAGGCTGCCCTCCCCCACTCCAACTGGATAATCGAGGCTCACCTGTAGATAGCAGCACAGAATTCCCTTCTTTTCTTTTAGCTTTGGGGCCCTGTCCCTCAGCTGTCCCCAGGATTTGCTGTGTGCCCCTACTGTGACAGTGTTTCATCCTTCTATTTATAAATGCCAGAGGACCTCAGCTTTTATGAGACAGGTCTGTGTCCTGTTCATTGTCATAGTATTGGGACCTTCCTGCTGTGTCCCTCAATATGCATTGGCCGCAAGAAGGAAGGCAAGAGTGAGAGAAGGCCGTCACTTGTCCGTTGCTCACACATGTGGAATTGCTGCCAACATCAGGTTTTTCTGCTCTCTTGAAATGTTTCTTGCCTCATCTTAGCCCATCTAGGTGGCTTTAGCAAAATACTTTAGGCTAAAGTACTTTAGGCTTGGTGTGGTGGTGCATGCCTGTAATCCCAGGAGACTAAAGCAAGAGAATTGCAAACTCAAAGTACTGCTTTGGAAATTTAGCAAAGACTGTGTTTCATAATGTGAAAAAAGAACTTTTAAAGGCTGGGGATATAACTTCCATGGTACATAGTGTTTGCCTAGCATGCCTGAGACCTTGGGTTTTCTATCCCCAGGAGTGCAAACAAACAAACAAACTAACTAACTTTTGAATAGGGGTGGAGGACCAGGTTGGTTGGTAAAGTGTTTGCTGAGCAAATATGAGGACCTGGGTCAGAAACCGAGCACCTAGGTAAAAAGTCAATTTGGTGGATTTTGCTTGTAATCCCAGCACTGTGTAGAGAGAGGCAGGCAGATGCTTGGGCGTGGTGGCCAGCGAGCTTGCTTAGTGAACCTCAGGTCGAAGAGAGAGACCTTTTCTCAAAAACCAAGGTGAACAGACCCCAAAGCAGCAACCTCAGCTGTTCACTTCTAGCCTCCACGTGCACACACATGCACAGGAACAGCCCCCCAAAACCCCCTACTTCCACCCTACTCCCCCCACTCCCTGAGCCAAACCAAACCAAGGAAACAAAAATACCACAGACCGAGTGGCTTAGAAACAAAAGAAATTGCGTTCTTATGTTTCTAGAGGCAAAAAAAATCCCATGTTTTCAGGGCACCACTTCATGTCTTAATCCACGTCTGCGGGCCCTACCTCCTACCGTCATTACCGTGAAGGTAGAGAAACGAACACGTGAACACGAGGGACAAGCATCTGAACTACAGCAATCCTCCAAACATTTCCTGGCTTTTTCCTTTTGTTCAAAAATTGACCCCCTAAACCCAGCAATTCCATAATCTTACTCGTATCTCCTGCTCCTTGGGGAAGTTTTAGAACATGAGGCAAGGTTATGCGAGGCCATGGCTACCCATGAGGTGGTATTTATATCTGATGAGTACTATTGAGCAAAGGGCAGAAGATTTGGGGGTGGGGGTGGGAGACAGCGCTCAGGACTAGGAATAAGAATTAGAAGCAAAAGCAACTGAACAGCAAAGCCCTCATTAGTCATATTAGTTGTCATTGGCCATGGTCAGCTGGTTATATTCTTGGATGTCCAGACCTGCCAGGGCAGTGAGCTGGGCAGGCTCGTGACCAGTGTTTCTCTAGGACAGGTCAGCTTCTGCTGCCTTCTGATCTTGCCTGAGTTTCACAGTCGTCAACTATTTTACATCTGGGCTGGGTAGCTCAGTGTTCTTACAAATCTTTCCTATAATGGCTCCAAGCAGGAAAAATCAGGTCTCTTATGATCCCTGACATTTGGATTGTGTCACAGCTGCAGTGAGTGCAAGATCCTGCACGTCAAATTAAGAAATGCAACATTGGCGCTCCTAAAAAAAATTATTTTTACCCTGTCCACTTTCCCCTTGATTCCTGTTGGCTCAGTAGTGTCTGGTTTGGGACGAAGAGGAAAAGGGCGGTCTAGACCTCGGCCCAGAGAGTGACCTCGGGCATGTAATTTGTCTGTCATTACTCTGTGGGTGGAGATGACAAAGAGGGTAATTCACGGTGACATCAGGAATCAAGTTGTGGAGCCTTTTTTTGTTTGTGTGTTTGTTGGCTTTTCTTGTTCTGCCTCGATCCTGAGACTTTATGATCTCCCCTTCTCCCGTGTTGAAACTTAGCATTAAAAGTGGCATTTCCTCATATTTTTGTACTAGAAAAATGCATATTTTTTTTGTCCCCCTTTTGCAAAGAGGGAATGGGACGATCAGTAGTAGAATTGCTAATGAGTGAATTCCCAAGCTCCAGCATCCGAGAGACACTGTCAAGGACAGTGCGATCTGGGCAGATAAATAAGCTCAAGTTGTTGCCGTATGTCCAAAGGGCCGTGGTTGAAAAAAGTGTAAAATTCAGTGAAAATAGAAAGACTCCCACAAAGATTTCTTTTAGTTTAAACAAATCTGGTTGACCAAAAATATTTCTTTTTCCATTTTGTTTTGAGTTTTGGCATTTTGTTTTGTCTTCAAAACCAAAACCAAACCAAATACCCAGGAACATTATAGTCACCAGGCTGGCCTTGAACTCCTGATCCTCCTGCCTCCCGTGTGCACCACCATGCTAGGCTGACCTGAAAATACAAGGAAACATTTTTAAAACATTAAACGTAAACATATTAAGATACTGGGCATTGACACTGAGTTTTTAATGTGGATATATAATTCCAGACTGTACAGGGGAAATAAAACCCTCTCTTAAAACACATTTCTATAGACAATTGCTACAAATCCATGAAATTAAAATTAAAATCAAAGCGCTAGGCAGGTTGTAGGTGGTCAAGTGGCATTACGTAATGTATAAGTGGACCTATTAATTTTAATTTAGGACGATGCTATAAGTTGCAGTGGTAATAGGCCTGCTGTACCTGGCGTCGCAGGACCTGGCCCCGGGTGAGCAGGCCGGCTTTGTCTTTGCTTGTAGCCTCAGATCTGTGGGCTCACACTGACTACCTTCCCTGGCCCAACGTGACTGTGACATCCCATGGAGGTCACTAGGAATGTGCAGTACTGGTCAAGGCCTTGAAACCCCATCAATCAGCTGCTATGTCTAAGATGCATAAAGTTATATTAGGGGAGGCAAGGTATGATTTCAATAATGTGGTCAGTGGGTCGCAGCCTCAGAGTTTTATCTGTGAAGCCCCTGGGCCCAGTGATAGAAGCCAGTGAGCAAAAACTATATTTTCTTCTTAGTTATAAAATAACAGCTTTAAAACATCTCTGAAACCTAAATAAATTAATAAAACACACTCTTTTTTTTTCCCCAAAAGATACTTTTCAAAAGGGTGCCACTGCGTTGGAGAGACTGCTTATAAGTTAAGAACACTGGCTGCTCTTGTAGGAAACCTGGGTTCAGTTCCCAGCACTTAAATGGCAGCTTCCAATATCTGTACCTCTAGTTCTAGGGGATCCAACACCCTCTTCTGGCCTCTGTGGGCACCAGGGACACACGTGGTATACAGATATGTATGCAGGCAAAACTCTCATAAACATAAAACACAATAAAATGATTTTTTTCTAAAGGGAGAGACAGCTGGCAGGTGGCTCAGCAGGTAAAGGCACTTGGCACCATGCCTCATGACCTGAGTTTGATGTCAGAAACCCACACAATGAAGAAAACCAACTTCCGAAAGCAGTTCTCTGACCTCCATATAGATGACCTGGCATGTGTGCCCTATCTCCATAAATAAGTAAATGCAACTCTGTTTGTTTGTTTGTTTGTTTCAAGATGGTTTCTCAGTGTAGCCTTGGCTGTCCTGGACTCACTTTGTAGATCAGGCTGGGCTCAAACTCACAGAGACGCACCTTCCTCTGGCCCCTTAAGTGCTAGTGTTACAGGCATGTGCCACCGAACCCAGCTAAATGTAAACATTTTTTATTAAAAAATACTTATGAGAGCCAGGCGTGGTGGCACACACCTTTAATCTCAGCACTGGGGAGGCAGAGGCAGGCAGATGGATAGCTGTGAGTTCGAGACTAGCCTGGTCTACAAAGCGAGTCCAGGACAGCCAAGGCTAACGCAGAGAGACCCTGTCTCAAAAAGCAGAAAAAAAGAAAAGGAAAAAAAAAAAAAAAAAAAAAAAAGAAAGAAAGAAAGAAAGAAAAAAAACCATTTTATTTTACAGAAACTCAGGTCTGGGGTTTTGGTTTTAGGGGCTGAGGTCACTAAGCCCCTCCCACAGTCAAACTGGTCACACACTGACTGGACTGGACCTCATTTTTACTTTGGAGGAAACCAAGGCAAAGAGTTGATGACACCTCCATGGCAGGTTGTGCCAAGAGAGTTACTTAGTGGCCAGGCTCCTTCCTCTCTACCCACGCTGTGCCTGCCTCTCTCTTGTTGTGTTATGACAACTTGGAACGTAATCTCACATGTCAGCGTCGGCTTTCCGGAATACCTGCTTCTCATATTCTCGGAAAAGCCGGTGGTGGGGATGAAGGTGAGACAGGAAATCGCTCCGGAGTCTCTGAGGCCATTCTGGTTTTGGAGTGTCCCCAGCAACTTCCACAGAACCAAGGCTTTTAAATTGCCTTTTGGGGGAGATTGCCCAGACAGCTGGGTTGCCTCAGTCTGCTCTTCCCTAGCTTCCTTTCTGTAGGGCCCGCGAGAGGAGCGGAGTAGCACCCTGGGGGAAGATGCTAGAAGCTGGAGACAAGCAGGATGCCACAGAGGTTGCACGTGAGCAAGCTGCGGGGTGGAGCAGGCTGCGGGGTGGCTTTTCTTCTTGCTTTGCCTACAGAGCCAGAGAGACTGGGCAACTCTGCTTAGAAAAAGCCAAGGCCCCTCTGGCCCGCTCCGTTGCCTGTAGCCTCTCACGTGAGGAGCCTTCCTGCTAGTAGACACGGACTCCACAGGCTAGGTCCCTGCTGTGACCGACGGGAGACACTGGAAGGGAAGCCTGATGAATGACGCAGCCATGGAGTTGTGTACCTCACGAACGCTGGTTGGCATCTGGTACTGAGGACACTAGCCTGTTCCGGCGCCTGTTAGAAGTGTCAAGGATGGTAGTTCGGATTCTCCGGAGAGCGAGGCTTAGGGATCTGAAATGTCTTGCCCAAGGTCACATAAGGAAGCTAGGTTCAAGGCCAGGCCACCAGTGCTGTGTCACGTGGCCTTGAGATAGTTACTCAGCTTCCTGGACCCCTTCCTCACCTCCGTAGGGAGACTGTTAGCATACTCCCCCAGTCTGCCTAGCAACCTATGACGTCATTATCTGCCTGCGGCTAGATGGGCTAGCTGCCCTGTATATAACAAGGGCAAGCCTGGCGTGATGGCACATGCCTGTAATCCCAGCACTCCGGAGACAGAGGCAGGCGGGTCGCTGTGAGTTCGAGGCCAGCCCTACAAAGCAACTCCAGGACAGCCAAGGCTGACACAGAGAAACCCTGACTCGAGGGAAAACAAAACCAACCAAACAAAAAAGGCAAATCTTCTGGGCCTGGTGGCACATGGCCACTTAGGAGGCAGAGGCTGGAGGATCTCTGTGAGTCCGAGGCCAGCCTCATCTACAAAGGTACCAGAGGTACACAGAGAAGCCCTGCCTCAAAAAAAGGGGGGCCAGGGGCAGGCGAGGGGGCACACACCTTTAGATCCAGCACTCTGGAAGCAGAGGTAGGCACATTGCTGTGAGTTCAAAGCCAGCCTGGTCTACAAAGTGAGTCTAGGACAGCCAAGGCAACACAGAGAAACCCTGTCTTGGGGGAAAAAAAAGAAAAAGAAAAAAAAAAAAAGGAAAAAAAAGGGGCAAATAATGTACCTGTCTCTCTTTTGCTTCTCTCTTAACTCTTACCTCCCTCTTTTGTTCCTTTCTCCTCTTCCTCTCTCTCTCTGTCTCTCTCCCTCTGCCCCCCCCCCTTTTCTGGGGTGCCCCTCCCCCTACAATACACTTCTCCATATCATATCTGTGTGGCTCATATTTCATATGTAAAAGAGACTGCACCTAATCCTCAAGGCTAATGTCAAAGAGACAAACAGGATCATGCAAGTGAGGGACTCTCTACGGAGTGTGACTGCCTCTACCTCGGTTTATCACAGCTCAGCTTTGTTTGCTGTGGCCACCCTCCCCACACCACACAGACCCTTCTCAGTCCGCGGCCGCGTAGTTCCTCCACACTGCTGCATGGTGGCCCTTCCATCCTCCTGTCTTTCCTTGTCCATCTTGACGATGATGGATCTTTTTTTTTTTTTTTCATTTTTCATTTTGCTGAAGCTGATGGGAGAAAAGATCGGGCCCTCAAACCCTCGCTCTCCACTTCCTAGTCTCCATGCCTTTTCTGCGTCCACCTGCTGCCAATTCGAATATTCCAGCTGCGTGTGGACTGGCTGTGGGAAAGAAGGCATACCTCCCCCATGAATGAAATCATCTCAGATTCTTGCCCCCTTTCTGTTGTGACCTGATCTGAGGAGCAGACACAAGCCTTTCCCAGCCCTAGGGCTGCTGCCTGTAGCAACTTGAAGGGCAAAGACTTACTATCAATTGTGTTATAGGGGCCAAAGGGGTTTATGGGCATTTTCTGTGCCTCTATGGACACAACTGAACAGAGCCAGAGGAAACACAGTGGGCCTTGTTATTGGAGAAGAATAAGTTTTAATGTGTACAGGGTGAGGCTAAAGACAGAAGGAAAAGGGGTTCACCCTGTTAAATATTTACAATTTGAGTCCTGGGCCCTGTGTTTCCAAAGGTGGTGGCTGGGGGGTGATTTCTGTAATATATTCCTCCCTCTAAACCCACCTTGCATGAAAAACTGCATCAGGCACAAAACACTGCTCATGAATATTCATCAGCCAACTCCCCCTGCCATTTGGAAACTGGGTCTGGTGCTAAAGCTCTCCTTCCCAACCCCCAAAGGCGGCCCTCTCCAGGAAACCCTGCCTCGGAGGGAACAGAGTCTGCACTGCAATGGGGTCAGAGGGCATGGCCAGGGGAGGGGTCAGCTTTGTCTCCACTCTGTGTTGGTGAAAGCTGAACCTTTATGGAACTTTTCTATCTGCATTTTAGGCTACGTAGCTTCAAAAACAAAAGATTTCTTTTCCTCCTCTTCTTCTCTTGGGTTTTGTTCTCCCGACAGCATTGACACATGTGGGTCTGGAATCTCGGAAGGCCAAAAAAACAAAAACAAAAACAAAAAAAAACAAAACCACCACCACAACAACAAAAACAAAAAAACCCAGACTCTTCGCCATGCCAAGAAACAAACAAACAAACAAACAAGGACAGGCTCTAAATGGAAAGAGAGCCCACTCTGCAAGCAGGAAGCCGTTGCAAGCATCCCTAGCACCTACAATCGTTTCTCCTCTTCTTTTTAACAGAGAAAAGAAAAATCAGAGTGGCGTGATGTGGAGTGCCGCTCAAAGTGCAAGGTGAGTGTACAGCCAGTGGGGGTGTGCGAGCCGCGTGCCAGCTGCCGTAGTCCAGGTCAGGCCTCCCTCAGCCGTGACATGGGGCCGATGCTCCCCTTTCACAGACAAGAGAGCTGAGGTTCAGTCTAGTCACAGGGACCTTCTCAGTAGACAAACCGAATGACGTGATCTTAACTTCATGGTTATATTCTCCAAAATCTGTGGGAAAAGGACACCCTCCAAGCTCCACATGGATCTTCACGCCGTTCTTTCGTGTTGGCCCTTCAGGAGAAACAATCCAATAGGTGTGAGACCATGACCAACAGTATTATGGGAAGAAATCGAACTGTGTGTCTCAGGTCCCAGGACGGGGATGATGACTGGCAGTCTCCATGTACCTACTCTCACAGACCTAGCGGCATAGTGACGAGATCAATCCGAAATGTCCCTTTGGAGCACTGTAGAGAGGGAAGCGACCCCTAGCACTGCAGAGTATCTGACAGTTGGCGATTTTGATCAAAACGATGGTCCTGTTTCTGCCCTGGCATCGTTTAGGAGCGATGTGAAGTTTACTGCTGGACCTCCGCGTGCAGGTTCTGTGTGGCTCAGGGCAGGCATTTTGGATAAGAATTTGTTATTAGATCACTTGTGGGGACCAGTATGACCTTGGGCATAGTAATAGCCACCCTCAACTCCTGTGTTAGTTCTTGGATAGAAAGTTGCTTCTCAACTTACGCAACCCAGATAAAAGCGTCCTGGTGACTTTCTATCCTGGCCAGTTTGGATGTCGCACAGGGACTGAATGGCCTGTACATCGCAGGGGTGAGGTCCCATGGCCCAAGTCCGAAAGTACAAAAGCTCTGATTGGTTGGCTAAGTGAGCCCTTTGGAACTGAGGTCATGATCTGGTGCTCTCTTGTTTCTTTGCCTTGTGGGCAGGGGAGACCAGAGGGCACAGGGGAACCAGCCCCATTTGGCAGATGCCTCCCTTTCCCAGGTTCTGGTCTGTTGGCATCGTGACATCATCAGAGAGGCTGCCAGAGGTGAACACCGTGGGAAAGCCTCCCTTTCTCCTGCCGTCCACTCACTCTTTCTACCACAGCAATGTGGAGGCAGATGATCTCAGAGCCGTGATGGGTAATTAAACCAGCAGGTTGGGCTCTGGGCTGGCACAGCCTGGATCTGACCTTTCTACGTTAGCCCCCCCCACCCCCCCACCCCCAGTCTCTGTGACCAATGCACCTAACAGAACAGCTTAAAAGGAAGGAGGGTCACTGTTTGTCTTGTTCATGTTTTCGGAGGGCGCAGCCCGTGGTTACTCGGCTTTGTGCACCTGTGCAGGTGTCATAATGGCAGTAGTGTGTGTGACAGAGGGACTTTGGGGCAGACAAGAAACGGAAGGAAATGTTGACCCTTGGCTGGCCTTCTTTTATTCTGTCCAAGCCTCCAGCCCATGGGGTGGTGTCACCCACACTCAGGGTGGGTCGTGCACACTCAGTCTTCTTTGGAGATGTAGAAGTGTGCTTCACTAATCTCCCAGGAGATTCCAAATCCATCCAAGTCCACGGTGAAGATTGGCCGTGACTGGCCATAGCCCCTTCATACTGGCATCATGGCGAGTTGGTTTACCTCTGTGATGTGCCTACTTGTTTATCATAAAGTGGGCATAACAATGCTCCTTTCATATGCAAGAGAAACACATTCAGGTTAATAGCACTGTCAGCTCACAGCAGTTCTTATTACCCAGCATCCTTTGTTGCTGCAGCATACATATCAAGAGCATCGCTGGCCTCTGTGGTCTGGGTGAAGGTCATATGCTCTCTCATGGTTGAGGAGTTGCCCATGTTTTGATTTACTGGGTGTTGTTTTTCCCTTTTTTTTTTCTTCTTTAGAAATGTGGGAGTTTAGCCAATCTAAAAATTATACAGAGAAAGGCAGACTCCTGCAACCCTTTCCGTGGCCCAACCCTCTGTGGGTTCTTTGCCAGAGCGCACTGCTCTAACAAAGCCACGCGCTGTATGTAGGCTTTAACAAGTTGGCTCCACAGAGGCCACCAGGTGGAAGAGCTCCCGGATTCTTAGCGCAGCCAAACTCCAATCCTGCAGGGCACAGCCAGGAAGGAGGCAGGCTCTAATGCGCCTGCGCTGCCGGAAACTGATCTTAAGCGCCCACCACTCTCAGCAAGATGGAGCTACGCAAGTCTGTAAACATGCGGCAAGTCTGTAAACATGCCCCGTTCACCAGATTCTCCAAGGGTCCTGGGACCCTGGGGAAGAGTCATGTCAGAGAAGAAGAAATTCTAACACAGCCATAACCAGGAGGAAAGTGGATGAATGTCCCAACATGGGATGCTTATAGGTGAGCAAGTCAGGATTCCACCCAGGACTCTGTCATGAGCAATGGCTGTGTGAGAACACACATGAAGATGAGTGACTCAACCATACTGTTTCCTGCTGCCAAGCCATGAGGACAAAGAACCAAGGAGTCTTCCATTCAGATAAGAGATCTGGGCTGACAATACGGCTCTAATTAATACACTTGCTAATGGAAGTTCCCTTTTTAAGATCTCCAGTTGGAGATCGTGGTGGATACACGTTTCTGGGGGTTCTGCAGATACTTAAGACATTTAACGAGAGGACACAGGGTACTGTTCTTTTTATTTTTTCTGCATTGAGGGAGTTTCTTCCTTCAGTGGTTTCCCCACCAACACTCTTTTCTTTTGCATTCTGCAGTCTTAACAATAGCACCCAGGACTCTGGCAAGACCCACGAACAGAGATGATGCAGCTGTCCAGAGGCAATGGCTGCACCTCAGGCAGGGATTTGACTGCCCTCCTCCTCACTGCCTAATCCCAGCAGTGGCCCTGCACTCTGATGAGATGACTGTTTCAGAGGCAAGGAACCCAACTCTTGCCAAAGCCACACTTGGGACATAGAAGTGAGGCCAGACTCTCCCAGCCCTACCAGTCATGTATATGGACTGTCTTGACATCTTGGTTAGGCTGTACCAGTCTGGAGATAAGAGCTTCTCTACTGGTCTGCTGTAAAGAAAGACAGAACAGCAGTGTCTGTGTGTGTGTCTGTGTGTGTGTGTTCACTCAGTGTGCCGCATGTCGTGTGGTAGTTGTCTCCGTGTTGAGGTGCTGTGTAGTGGCATGCACTGTCGTGAGGGTATTTTATCTTATTTTATTTTGGGTACTAGGGATTTAACAGGGACCTTGTACATGCTAGGCTATCCCTTTCCCACCCAGCTTTCTTTTCATTTTTATTTTGAGATGAAGCTGCCCAGGCGGGCCTTGAACTTGCTGTCCTCCTATCTCAACCTCACGAATAACCGAGTCACAGGCCTGCTGCACCAGGGCCTGGCTTGGGTGGGTTCTCTGTGACAGAAGGAAAGCGGGACTTTCTCATGCTTGGCTGGTTGCTCCTTGGCTTAGGACTTGACTCCTCCTGCCAAAGTCTCAACCCTCGCTGCTCCCCGCCTGCCACAGGCTTCACAACAGAAAGAGATAGAGCAGCTGGCCCCCATCCTATCCTCTCTGCCTTTTTCTTTTTAAGTCCCAAAGGCTCTTGATGTGGGCCTGAGCCCAGCTGTCAGGCTCCCCCAGTATTAGGAAGCAAGGTGAGGGGCTGACAGCAAGGGCTTTGGGTACAAGCCATCTTGGTATAAGCTGATGCATTCCATCGATAAAAGTCCTGCGATTGGGCAACCCTCATGCACAAAAAAGAATATGCAAAGAAACAAAGGATCTGATCAAACTTAATTTAATTTTGGATGCTACCACAGTGATAATGCCAAATAGTTAACAGTTACATAGGCCTATGTATCAGACACCTCTGTACATGAATTATTTAATTTAATGTTCGGAACACCCCTCAAGAAGCTTTGTTTCCCTCTCTTCTTTCTTTTCTTTCAAACCCAGAGCCTTGCTCTATGTTAGGTAAGAACTCTGTCACTGAGCTATGTCCTCAGCCTACTGTGTTTTTATTTACAGTTATTTATTTACAATCCCCATCTTAGAAGTGAAGAGCTTGCAGCACAGAGAAGCAGCCTACCCTGAGTAGCTCAGGTAAGAACTGCAGGCACAGTGCCCTGTAAGCCCCGCCCCCATGCCAGTAGCCACACCCCCCACCCCCACCCCCACCCCCACCCCCACCGGGTGCCTGACAGGGACTAACTTCTCTGACTCCTATTTCCAGGTAATGAAGCAGAACCTCCAGCCACTCTGGTCCTGAGGTTGGTGAGGCTGGTAAGGCTTTGTGGCTAAGCCCATGAAGGTCTCAGCTGGGTCACATTTAGGCAACAGTTTGCATGGCTGTTTTCAATAACCCAAGACTCAGCTTGCTAGCTGGCAAGTGTTTGCAGCAAGAAACAACTTCTTCTTCTTTTTCTTCTTCTTCTTCTTCTTCTTCTTCTTCTTCTTCTTCTTCTTCTTCTTCTTCTTCTTCTTCTTCTCCTTCTTCTTCTTCAGCATTTCTAGCATCAAACCCAAGGCCTTGTGCATGTTAGGCAAGCACTGCTCTACCACTGAGCCACATCCTCAGCTATTTCCTATGGAGGTTAAGGGATGGTATCCCAGGGAACTCTGAATAGAAGGTCAAAGGCAACAACTTTTCACTCTGCCCTGGGTTCGTTTTTCTCTTTGGGAACCAGTGCCTCTGTGCCCTGAGTATTTATTTATTTTAATTTTTTTTGAACTTTTAATTTTATGTATATGGGTGTATTGCTGACATATCTATCTATCTATCTCTGTGCACCACATGTGTGCCCTGTGCCTGAGGAGGCCAGAAGAGGGCATCAGATCCAATGGAACTGGATTAATGGAGTGCAGCCATGTGTGTGCTGGGACTTGAACCCAGGTCCTCAGGAGGAGCCGCCAGCGCTTTTAACCAGTGAGCCGCGTCTCTAGTCACATCATGAATGTTTAAAAAAATAATTGTAATATATATATATATGTATACATATATATATATATATATTTTTTTTTTTTTAAATGGTGGAAAAAGCTATGTCTGATTCTTTGCATGCCTATACTTCCTGGATGTGTTTTTGGAAAACTTCAGTCCCATGAGCATACCGAAGTATGTTCAGAGAGAAGTGGAAGTGGTTGACTGACTGTTTGGTCATTTCTCAATTCTCTATGGGAGAATAACTTGGGAGAACACACTGTGAACATCTCAGAGATGTAAAAAAGAAAAGTGTTGAAATGCATGGGGTCTGGGTGGAGCTTGGCGGTAGACCACTTACCTAGCATGTGTGAGGTCCACCCTCAGCACCACCAAATGGAGGGAAAAGAAGGAATTCTTTTCTTAGTTGAGGGGTCACAGGTGTCTGAGTGTACCAGCCCGTCCAGAGCAGGAAAAAACAAACAAACAAACAAACAAAAATTTTAACTGCTAAGCAATTTACACTGAGCCCAGACAAGACTGGGCTATTCACTTGTGTCCTGTGGGGTATATGATGGGAGGGGCATCATTTTATTTGTTTGTTTTGTTGTTGTTTTTTGTTTTTTGTTTTTAGAGACAGGGTTTCTCTGTGTAACTTGGTTGATCTGGATGTACTTTGTAGTCCATGCTGGCCTCAAACTCACAGCGATCCATCAGCCTCTGCCTCCCAGGTGCTGGGCCACCACGCCTGGCTACACGGAGTGTTTTGGCTCCAAGAATTTTTTTTGTCTACAAAGAGGATGTCTTAGGAAAAAAAAAAAACTGGAACCTGGTTCCCTTTAGCTTCCTTAAGGGCAGAAGGAATTCCCTGGGGCTCACACAGTGTTTCTGGTAGATATTCGAGAGAAGCAGCCGCTCATGTTTGTCCCAAGCCAAGTCCACCAGACAAATTTGTTGGCCTGTGATTTTTGGGTCCCTCCAGGAGATGGGAGACGGGAGGAGCCTGAGGGAGGCTACTGGGAACCCTTGTGGATTCTGTCACAGCTCTGTTCGTAATCCGATGCCCTTGCTGACCTATTCAGAGCAGAACTAAGCAGGGCAGGCTCAGAAACAGACATAGAACAAAATCCCCTAAGGCCTGAAGAGAGCAGAGAGCAGAGTTGAGTACAAGCCTAGAGGAGTGGTTCGGAAACTTCCCTTCTTGCCTTCTGCAGAGCCCCTCTCCTGGCCCTTCACAACCCAGAGCTAGTATAGAGGTCCTCAGAGCATTTCTGCCGCAGCTTGGATCCTAGTCGGTTTCTCAGAACATTCTTACCACCCTGGGCCTGGGCTAGAAGCAGATAAGGCCACGGAATGCTAGCATCTGGGGGCCGAGACTACAGCTCAAGCCGCAGAACACTTGTCTGCTTGAAACCTCAGGTTGATTCTCAGAGCCAATTAATACAGAAAGCAAAAGCCCCTCTTTGTTGGTGCTTCCCTTCCTGCGTCCTGAGTCCAGCCTGTACTCCCCCTCCCCGCTGTGATCCTGGGAATTAAACCCAGGCCCTTGTTAGGCCATGTTAGGCAGATGCTCTACCACTCAGCTATATCTTAGCCCTTTTTGTCTTTCTATTTTTGACCCAGGATTTCAATAAATTGCCCCGGACTATATCATCAGGCTCAGCTTCAACAAATATTTTCTAAGGCAACACACTTTCTGAGCATTAGAAACCTTCAGAGTTAAGGAGTAGTACATACATGCATGTATATAAATATATATTTATTTTTAAATAATATTATTTTATTGTATTAATATTTCTATTTTAAATTGTAATCTATTTATTTTATTTAATATACATAATACAATATACAATGTAACTTATTATAAAGAAGTACTTATTAATTATTTCATTAATTGAATCAAGTGTTTTATTAATTATTTAATAATATTGAAAACAGAGATATATATAAAACCTGGGTGACTGCTTTGGTAGTTTATTGTATATATGTGTAATAATATAGATATATATGTAAAAAATAGAAAACATTTAATAAAAAATATAAATATAGTCAAAGTACATGGTAAACTTGCATGAAAAAGTCTTTAGGAAATACACAACTATGTGCAAGGAATATATGCCAATAAAGTTAAATAAACGAGATATTTATAGAAAGCAAACAAACAAACAAACAAACAAACCCGGTTGGCTCTTGCCCTAGGTAACATCCTATTTGTTAATACTCTACAGTCTGAGATCTGCAAAGGAGGGCTCTCTTTGTTTCTTTCATTCCCCCCCTTGGCTGACTACTTATCCCAAGAAGCACTGGGCTGTTGACAATGGTGGGGACACATGGTGGCCTGTCACAGAATCATAGAGCTATTGTGTTGTTATAAAAAATAAAACAATCCCAAGTGTTTGATTTTACCAATAAAGACTCAGGAGTCAGACGCTGGGGTGAAAACCTGCTAGCTCAGAGAGGTAGAGAAAGCACCCAGCTGACCTTCCTACTCAGCTCATGTCTCAGGGGAAAAACTAAAAAGCTCACTAGCCCATGGCAGCCCAGGAGGAAAAAGGCAAAAAACTAAAAGCCTAAGGCTTGCTAGCTCAAAGGTCAAAAAGCCTCTTCTTGTCCATACTGTCCCCTCAATTCCCCTCAAGTACCCCTCAATTCAATGTCCCTCCTGCTCTTTAACTCCTGTCAGCTGGTTTCTTGCTCCAAATCTTTACCTAGGGTTAACTTTACTAAATCCAGTGTGCAGAAAGCTCTTGGATTAAAGGTGTGTGCTGGGGCTGGCTGAACCACACCACAATCACCTGTTTACAATAAACACAAAGTTCTTGGATTAAAGGTGTGTGTTTGGGCTCAACCACACCAAATAAGAAACAGGGTGTTGCAGTTCACAATCTCAGGGTTCAGACTGGGGTCAAATATTCTGCAACACTATTGAGACAGGAGCTGGCTCTCTGAAGGAAGTAAAGTTAGGGTCCTGGGTATAGCATGTGTTAACTGAGTTCAAAATACCTCACCCAATAGCCTACAAAATGAGTAAAAGAAGCTGAGATGGAGAGTGGATGGAGGTGACCGTGACCTATGACCCTTCACCTGGTGGGAGGAGTGATTCCGGATCTTTCTGTGGTTGGGCTAAGGATGGCGGTGGGGGATGCAAAGGTGTGTGCGCCACTCACTGGTTCAGTCTGTGATGCTGTCAGAGAAAGCCAGTCCCGGTAACGATGACCTCATTCTCCAGCTGACTCCTGCTATAAGACTTCAAAAGGACCCTGAGGCAGGCCAGCACAGCGCATGCTTCCTTTGGAGTCCAGAGTTTTTTCTTACTTTTCTCTAATAAATGTATATTCACTCTTCTGGCTCCTCCTCTGTGTGCTTATTCCTCTTGGATGGGAGGCAGGGAACCTGGAAGTTCCAGTCGGCTGTGGTGGCTATTACTTGTCAGGCACCCTAGCTCACCAAGAACCGAGAAGGGCTACGTGGCGCTCTAAGAACGCATGCAATCATGAGGGAGTATTGACGTGGAATCAGAGCCTGGAGATGGTGGGTTTCAGTGGAAAACTTGTCTTCGTCACACCCCTCAAGGCCTTACGTGAGCTTGACATCTCCAAACTACCTCTCAGACCTCATCTCCCGTCATGCTCCCCACTCCTGCCTGCTCCTCTCCGTGAGCAGGGGGACTCGAATCCACCTCTCAAGGTCAAATGGACTCCAGATAGGTACTGTCAATCAACGCCTATTCCTGAGGGTGGAAACTATTCCCCTTTCCCTGGTCCTGGGACTCCCTGCCCCCACCCTCCCCCTCCACCAACTACTGAGACCACGGGCCTAAAAGTTTCAAATGTACACACAAGAAAAAAACGTTCTCTCCTTAAACTCTTTATTTTCTACCCCTAACATATATCTGTACCAGCATCCGGCCAGGTCCAGGTGTTTCCTCAAGAGCTGCATCCAGAACACAGGTGCTCCTGTCTAGCCTGGCAGACTGCTTCAACGGGGCTGCGCTTTCCTAGCCGCAGATGGTTCCACAGATCCTGGACAGTGAGAAAAATAGCCTGCTCTTCCTGGACTTGGTCACCATTCTAGGTTTTTTTTTTTTTTTTTTTGGTTTTTCGAGACAGGGTTTCTCTGTGTATCCTTGGCTGTACTAGACTCACTTTGTAGACCAGGCTGGCCTCGAACTCACAGCAATCCGCCTGCCTCTGCTTTCCGAGTGCTGGGATTAAAGGCGTGTGCCACGACGGCCAGCTCATTCCAGCTTTTTGGACTTTCCCCCTCAACCCCAATAACACCGTCCCAAATGTCAGCAGGAAGTGGACAGACACTTATGCTGCCGTACCTTATTCATTTATTAACAAAAGGCTGGGATGTTCTGCCTCAGACCTGGGACAAGTGGCTGAGGTGCCTTCTCCCAGCATCCCTCAGTCTCTACCTGTTACAGGGCATGGCTGGCATACCCTGCCCTCTACCCTGAACTTCCCCTTCCCCAGAGGCTCTGCTATATAATCCAGACAATTTGGTTCCCATGCTCTCTGCTTTTTCTTCTCTCTCCATTTCTTTCTCTCTCTCTGTGTTTCTTCTCTTTTTCTTGTGCCTGCATGCACACTTCACATCCTGCCCCCCCTCCAACCCACACCTCGCCCAATTTTCTGCCTCCCACTGCATGGTGGCTTCTCTGCCTCTTGTTCTTTGGGGCTGGTGAACCCACGGAGAGCTGTTCCCAGTAAACCTGCATTTATATACTTTGAACTCATCTGGAATTGGCTCATTTAGCTGGTGGAAGAATGCTTATCAGGGACTTTTATTTTGTCCACTATTCCAAGACCTGAGTTTGGGCAAATAGTGAGATACCCAAAGCGTGTTGCTTTAAGGGACAAACGTCCCTAGATATGCTGCTTGATGCAGGAGAAAAGGACTCATTACTGCTGTGCAGGGCTTATGAAATAAGGTCATAGCCAAGGTTACTTAGTTAATTAATGCCAGCAGCCGGGCTTGAACTCAGAGCAGATGAAATATGGACTTTCAGCTACTTCTTAGTCTGTGATCTTAGGAAACCTTACCAAAACCCAATTTGCTCACTTGGGAAATGAGAATCCGATCATTTGTCCCCACAGATACTTGTAAGACTGAAAGGTGCAGGGGGTGGGGAGGTGGCTAAGTGGTTAAGGGCAGCTACTGCTTTTGTAGAGGACCCAAGTTCTTCAGAGAAAACTTTCCTGGCTCTCTAGAGTAGCCCCTTAGACAGTTCTGGTTTAAACAAACACAGTGGATTCCAGTGAACTCAGAGGCTGGGCAACACAAAGATCAAGAAGAAGAAGAGCACAGTGAAAGGCAACGCGGACCGAGGAGGGGGAAGGGAGGTGGCAGGGGAGCCAAGTCTTCCCGGCTTGGGAATGAAGCAAATGATCCAAATACTTCCTGGTCTGCCCGCTCTTACAAAAGAATGCCCACGGGACAAGGCTCAGTGGTGTGTAGAGGCCTTCTGTGGCTAGAACCTCACTGGGACGCGCTGTTTCCATCGCTGCAGTCTGCTGAGGAGCACGGCGAAGCCACGATGCAGCGATGGAGAGCCTCGATGCGGCGACGGAGAGCCTCGATGCGGCGGTGGAGAGCCTCGATGCGGCGACGGAGAGCCTCGATGCGGCGGTGGAGAGCCTCGATGCGGCTTGCCTCGATGCGGCGACGGAGAGCCTCGATGCGGCGACGGAGAGCCTCGATGCGGCGACGGAGAGCCTCGATGCGGCGACGGAGAGCCTCGATGCGGCGACGGAGAGCCTCGATGCGGCGACGGAGAGCCTCGATGCGGCGACGGAGAGCCTCGATGCGGCGACGGAGAGCCTCGATGCGGCGACGGAGAGCCTCGATGCGGCGACGGAGAGCCTCGATGCGGCGACGGAGAGCCTCGATGCGGCGACGGAGAGCCTCGATGCGGCGACGGAGAGCCTCGATGCGGCGACGGAGAGCCTCGATGCGGCGACGGAGAGCCTCGATGCGGCGGTGGAGAGCCTCGATGCGGCGACGGAGAGCCTCGATGCGGCGACGGAGAGCCTCGATGCGGCGACGGAGAGCCTCGATGCGGCGATGGAGAGCCTCGATGCAGCAGAACACAGGAGTGGTAGAGAGGAGGCTCAAAACAACAGCAACAACACCCCCCCCCCCACACACACACACACAAAACCAGGCTCTTAAACTTCATCTAGACAACCACGGGCTGTGCTTGGAAGTCAGCAAAGCAGCCAGACGCAGCATAGTTAAGGAATGATCTTTGCTAGTCTCTGAGGACCTGGACCACAGCTAGCCATCCAGATAGCCATCTTCATCGACAGCAGCTGCTGTGGCCCCACTGACTGTGGAAGCTCTGTACGCATCTCGGCTGTAGAGGAATTTTCACTGTTATATAAATGTGTGAATTAGAGTCAGCAGGGTTCTTTCGTCATCGCTCCGCCAACCCATAAAACAGAACAAACCTGACTCACCCTGGAGAAATGGTCAAAGATAAAGAAAACCCTCAATGCAAACCAAAAACAAACAGAGCCCCCAAAGTTGTTTAATACATGAGTGTTCACTGAAAACCCATCATGCACACACATGGTAAAGTCCTCATTCCTTTATAGGGCACAAGAAAGGTTCATCTGCTGGGCGCCTCCAGGTTATCCCACAGCCTAGAAACGCTGAAGCCGTCCTCCACCTCCTCTCAGTCTCCGTCCAAACCCAGGGCCAGGAGACCCGCTGCCCACAAGGCCAGTCTGATCTAGGAGCTGAGTGACTTTGACCACTTGTTTGTTTGGTATGGATTTTAAGACAGTGTTTCTCTATGTAACCTTGGCTGTCCTGGACTCACTTTGTAGACCAGACTTGGCCTCGAACTCACAGAGGTCCTCCTGCCTCCGTCTCCCTAAGTGCTGAGATTAAACGCACCACCATGCCTGGCCGACTTTGACCACGTTTGAAGTGTAAAAAACCAAAAAAGATCATATTTCATGACAACTAAAAATGATAAGAATTTAGATTTCATCATCCATATATTAGGTTTTCCTGGAATCCAGCCACGTTCATTTGCTTTCCTGTTGCTTATGATGGTCTGTGATTCAAAAGGCAGAGCGAAGTAGCTACAATCCAGACCGCATAGCCTGAAACAGTCCCAGTGCTCATCACGGTCATGTACTTGTCTCTTAGCTGGCAGCGTTGGAGGTTCGAGTCCCTTGTCTGTCATCTGGGTCTGCAGTGAGGCCGTCCACCATGGCAGGGATGAATAGGAGAGGGGTCTCATACTTCACGGTAGCCTAGAAGGAGAGGGAGAGAGAGAGGAGAGATAGATAGATAGATAAATAGATAGATAGATAGATAGATAGATAGATAGATAGGATGACGATGATGATAATGATGCTTGGATCCCATTGACTCCTTCAAGGAACACTCACTCCTCTTTGACCTAAAATCTCTCACTAGGCCCTATCTCTTTTAATTTTTTAATTTTTTTTTATTTGTAGGCCCTACCTCTTAAAGGTCTCCATGACCTCCCAATAGTGTTAACCTGCTGACCAAACCTTTGGCACGTAGGCATTTGGAAGGACACCCAGAGCCAAAGTATTGCATATACTACATGGTTACTTTTTTTAGTACTGTCTGGAAGTATAGGGGGAGGACCTACCCACTAAAAAGCAGTTTTGAATCCTCAGTGTGGACATTTTCTAAGTAGCTTTGGGTCACGATCTGAACTGGGAAGGCCTTTGTCGATATTTGAGTCTGGGCATAGGAAGGCCTCTTGGATGTGGCCCAGATTTTCTGTATTCTTGTTTATCTCCGGGAAGGCAGGATAATCCCAACTGTTCTTTCCTATCCCCTCCACTCTTAGGTCCACCTGTGGTCGGGTACAGGATGGGTGAACAAGGGATATTGGTGCTTACATGGATAGCGTTTTAAGTTGCCTCTTCCTGCTGGAAGAGGTGAAGATGGGCTAGGGATTTAGCTTCATGGTAGAGTGCTGGCATGAGACAGGCCCTGGGTTTAGTCCAATCCCAGGCCTGCATGAGATAAGAGTGACCACATATGTAGCCTGGAGAAAATGGTTTAGGTTTCAGGAGGAGGTTTAAAGAACCCGAGAGTTATTGCGAAAAGCCGGTGATGGCCAAAGCTGGCCCCACATCCAACTACAGGGTTTGGGATTTGCAGGGGCCTGTGGGGTTTGTGTAGGGGTTTTAGGAGTCTGCATAGGTGAGATTTGGAATGGGCAACGGACAAAGTGGCAGCTAGAGGTTTTGACAATAGCTCGTTTACTCGCAACAGAAAAGCAACATGCCTGCAGTGGTTGAAAAGATGGCTGTTTCAGTACCCAGTTCTGCTCACAGGCCTTTGCCGTGAAAAATGATGAGCTCTAAAACACCCCCTGTTGAAGGGAAGGGTTCTGTCTTGCCTTCTGGTAAGGTCCATGGACAGACTATGTCACTGAACCTCTCAATGTCCCTCTATTTTTTTTTAAGGTAACAGATCACCTTTTTTTTTAATTTAAAGATTTTTTAAAAAATAAATTATTTATACAGTGCTCACTCTGCCTGCATTACAGAAGAGGGCATCAGATCACATTATAGATGGTTGTAAGCCTCCATGTGGTTGCTGGGGATTGAACTCATGACCTTTAGAAGAGTAGTCAGTGCTCTTAACCGCTGAGCCATCTCTCTAGCCCATCAATGTCCCTCTTGAAAAGCATCCTGAGAAGTGTTTTGAAGGCTACAAAGAGGTCCCCCTATAGGCAGGGCTCTCCACAGGGTAAGAAAGGTCCTGCCACCCCACCATCCAAAGGCAGCCATGTGTCTCAGCTGCAGCAAAATACTCAACGAACGAACGCAACTGAAGGAAGTAAGGGCTTCTTGTGGTTTACAGTTCTGTTGCGTAGTCTGTTCAGAAGCCAGAAGCCGATCTGCTAGCCTGCCAGCTGATCTGATCTGCCTCTAGGTTGCTTAGCAACCTCTGACATCATCATCTGCCACCGGCCACCAGGTGTGGCACCAGATATAAAAGGACCAACTGGCTGTGTAGTGATTAAAAATAATAATAATAAGATGCCAGGCAAGAGATATGATATGGAGACATTTATTGTATGAGCATGGGAGTGGGAGGGGCACCCCAGAGACAGAGAGACAGAGACAGAGAGAAAAAAGACAGACAGAGACAGCAAGAGGAAGAAGAGCAAGAAACAGGAAGAGAGGGAAGAGAGGGAAGAGAGGGAAAGAGGAAAGAGGAAAGTGGAAAGAGAGAGAGAGAGAGAGAGAGAGAGAGAGAGAGAGAGAGAGAGAAGGTGAGTTTGTCCTTCTATAAACTAGGAGCTAGCCCATCTAATGGCGGGCAGATAATAACATCACAGGTTGCTAGGCAGACTTGGGGAAGTATGCTAACAAGCCATCTCTCCCTCTCTCTCTCTCTCTCTCTCTCTCTCTCTCTCTCTCTCTGGCACCTCCTCCCCCCCCTTTCTTCCACTGTCTCTCTGTCTCTTTCTCTCTCTCTCTCCCCCCCATGGCCTACTCAGGCCCTAACTCCTCCCCTTCTCCCTTCCCCCAGATGCACCTCACTCCTAATGATAATGCTGTCTGTCAGGTGTGGAAGGTGTGGTGAGAGGAGCTTGAGCAGCCACAGTCAAGGAAGAACTACTGCTCAGCTTGCTTTCTTTAACTCTTTTGCCTCTGCGTGTTGCCTGTGTGGGAGGTGGGTCATCTCACCTTAGGTAACCTCATTTAGACAATCCCTCCTGTGTGTCTCCAGAGCCCAGTCAAGTTGTCACCATTAACCAGCATACGTTCATAGACCTTTCTTTATAGAACATCACCCTTGATGCCTATGGACCAATGCTACTACAACTGACTGAAGCTTCTTCTTCTTCTTCTTTTTAAAATATTTTCTTTTTTTCAGATTTAGTTATTTATTATGTATACAGTGCTCTGTCTGCATGTACACCTGCCCACCAGAAGAGGGCATCAGATCACATTACAGATGGTTGTGAGTCATCCTGTGGTCGCTGGGAATTGAACTCAGGACCTTTGGAAGAGAAGTCAGTGCTCTTAACCGCTGAGCCATCTCTCCACCCCAAATGAAGCTTCTTAAACAAAACAAAAAATGCAGCTTAATCTAAACCATTCAATATTTGGAAATTGTTTTGAAGGTGTGGTTTGATATATTAGCAAATGGCGCTAAAGAGTCAACAGTCACTCTCCTCGCATTTCAAATAACACATTTTGAGCTTAGAAGACAGTGTCTTTCTAATGCCGGGGGATGGCCAGACACTCAGCAGGGACAACGTAGAGGACCTTGCTTCTGGCCAGGCGTGGACACGTGTTTGGCCTGAGAGCTTGGCTTGCTTCTGCAGATTTCCCAGATGTTCCTGGAACGTGGCTATGCTGATAAATGTTTAACAGTTGGCTGTAAGGGACAGAAGAGGGAGAGTGGGGGGAGGTGGGGGAGGGGTGGAGGGCAGATAGGGAGCAACCTTTGCCCCCTTGCATGGATGGCATAGTCATGCCAGAGCCCCATTTGGAATTCCCAATGTTACTGACACTAACCAGTTCACGGAGGCTCTGGGAGGGCCAGGACCTGGGACCCAAAAATAATAAGTGTTTACTGAGGATTCTCACCTTGCCATCATTGCAAAGGCATAACTTCCTGTCAAACCTCCCAGAGAGTGAGATGTCAGTGAGCAGTCAGGCCTGGCAACCTCCTCACCAGCTCTGGCTTGAGTCTTCCAGCCCCCCACCCCAGGACCCCGGAAATTGTAGAGGCCTCCTCCTGCCCCAGTACTCTGGTGGGGCTTGGGTGGGGATGGGGGTGGGGGTGCACAGAGGTCTCTTCCCAGGTCTGGCGAGAATCTCAGCTTGGCCTGCTTTGTGCCTGATCTTTAGTGCCATGTGCATGAGAATGGGCCAGTGGCAGGTGGCCTCCGGGTGGGCATGAATAGCAGTAATTGTCCTGATGTCAAAGGATGAGCCAGAAAACGCGACTAGCCGGGGAGGAGGCGTGGGGGGTGGGGAGCCGCTCTCAGGGAATTAGGCCCTTTCTATGGATTCCATAAGGCTACGTAATAAGCAGTTTTTGCTCAGCTACCTCTGACCTCCGGGGGTGGGGGGTGGGGGCAAGGAGGGGCAGGGGGTGGGGGAGGGGAGCTGAGGAGGGGCCAACCCCTCCCCTGCTAAATAGGCTCTGCCTTTGTTTACCGACTCCTGGTGCAGGCTGTTCAGGACTGCTGGGAGGCTGCTCTGCCCCTGACACTCTTGGAAGCCGCCTTCCCCCCCTGTGCTCACTTTCTCCACCTGCAGAGTGGGGGCTAGGAGACTCCCAGCCCAGAAGGCTGCTGCCAGGATCAAGGGAAAACAGGGCCACGTTTGCCTGGTGCCATCTCTCAGGTTCTCAGTGGAGGGCAGCCAGTAGCGGTTTTTTCCATTTTCTGCCCAAGTCCCCAGTGAGACTACACCTAACCCCTGTAACTAAAAGTGTGACCCTGGGGCCAGCTCTTTCCCTCTTTCCTCCCTCTCTCCCTCTGCTCACCTGTGAACTGTGGGTAACCACACTGGGGCCTCCCTGCCTCCCAGGGATGGGAGGACAAATAAGATGATGCAGAAGTCGGCTGCTCTGGGGGAGAAAGGCGCTATGTACACGGAAGGTGTAATTATTATTCCGTAACTGCACCAATGTTTATATTGCACGGAGCCTGGCAATTTCAAGGTGTTTTGACAAGCAAGTTGTCTAAAGTTTGGAAACCCATCCAAGGGGTGGGGACAGCTGAGAGCCTCTCTGGGCAGCCTGGAGCCTCCAGAGGATCCGGTGTCTTCGCTCCAGGCGGCATCACTCCGTGGGTGTGAAAGGAGCTGTTGCCACTGATGGCGTCACCGAAAATCTGAGGAAGGCCCCAGCGTGGCTACACAGAGCAGCTCAATTAGAATGGAAATCCAGACAGGAACATGACAATGCTGTGGCTGGCAAGGATTTGGGAATGGGGTTTAGCAATTACAGCCTTAGTGTGTTCTGCCTGTCCCTAAGGCTTCAGGCTCTCGCTGTCATCACCACCAACACCATGTTTATCATCATCTCTTAGGAGGTGCCCAAGAGGGTGCCCCTAACACGCACGTGCGCACACACACACACACACTTACACGCTCTCCTTTCTAGACTCCCCCAGATAATGTGCCAGTGGAGGAGGGGTGCAAAGAAATGGATGTAGTCACTTCCTTTGAGACACCGTATGGGGAAAAACGGGATCCATGGGCAGGAACTGGGCATCCCAGGCCAAGAAGCTGGTGGCTCGTCCTACTTGTACCATGGTCTCCTTGTCCTTTGGCAGGCTGGTGTGAAGATCACATGGCTATCCTGCCTCACCAAGGATGCCAGACATGTTGCCATGGCCTAGGGTGGGTGGTAGTCATTGGTGGCCTGTGGAGAGAGCCCTGTGGGTGCCTCTGACTCTAAGGCCATGCTGTCCTCCCTGTCCCACTCACTTGGGGAAACTATACCAAAGTACACCAGACTGTGCAAAATGTGAACAGCAGCAACTTGTTGTCACTGGAGGCTGAGAAGTCCAAGATGGAGGGCACCGCGAGTGATTCATATCTGGCGAGGGGCTCTTGGTTTCATAACTTGCGCGTTGTGGCTGCATCCCCACAGCTGAAAGGCGAACGAGTTTTGCCTGGTCTCTTATAAGGGGGCCAGTCCCACTCAAGAGGACTGTACTCTGATGACCTCTCAAATACCCGCCTCCTACTGCTACCGTATCGAAACTAGCATATGACCTGGGCAGGGGAGGTGTATGGAACACACACATTGCAAATATAACCCCTCCCCCAACAGCCAGGGGGGCTTTCTAGAGATTCTGCATAAAGGAGACTAACCATCTACTACAGAAGACTCTGAGAAAAAGAGAGATGCATTCATGGACCGTGGAATCAAGACCCTTAAGTCCTGGTGATGGTGAAGACGTGGTGACAGTCACAGCCTTCAGGCAAAATTTCACGTTCCCAAGTTTTCATAGTCTCTTCCTTCTCATTCGGGTCATGGTGGAACTGGATCAGCTAGCAGAACTGTCCACTTCTCTGTAGCTCTGTCCCAGAGTTCCTGAGCTTTCAGGTGGGGGCAAGGTGGGTGTGCTTCCACAGTTACTCCTAGTCCCCCGCATCCCCTCCCCCCCCCCAATTCCCTTGCACTACCAGCTGGCTCGTAGCTCGTTCACAGATGCATAAGGCTTTACTATGTTATGAAGTTGAGGAAGATGGTGTGCTCCCTGCATGGTTCTTGTGAGAATGTTTTGACAAGATGGAAAGAAAACTTTTTTTTTTTAAATTGGTGTCTTCTTGGAGCTGTGACAGTGGAGCCGACCAGTAGATAAAGCATTTATTTAAAAACACCCAGTGGGAAAGGCTCAAACCATTTAAGAATATTCAGGTTCTGTGAAAATGTGAGTCAACCATTGGCTCCCATGATTCGGTGGATACATCCCTTCCAGACAACCCAGCTCTCGTCGGTGGTTCTATACGCACAGCCTATGGCTTCTATCAGGAAGAGATGTTCTGACATGGGAGCCTGGTCTGCCTGGACTCTAGGCATTCAGACCTCTTAGTGAGTCTGCCAGGAACCAGTCACTTCAGGATAGTTGGAACATCACAGTCACGGGTGGAGAAATGACACCCAAGGGGACAACATGTCGTCCTTAGACATTTGTTCCCAGACAGGCCACATGTGCAGCTGTTCTGGGGAGAGTACACACAGGACCCAGAAAGACGTTGTTGAGTCCCTGATGCTGTTTTTAGAGCCGATGAGACAGTTTTTAAAGGAAGCTGAGGCAGGAGGATCATGAAGGGGATGTCAGCCTGGACTACATGACAGGTGCCCAGGCTCAAAAGCTGAGGACCAATGAGATGAGGGAGAGAGAGAGGGAGGGAGGGAGAGAGGGAGGGATGGAGGGAGGGAGAGGAGGAGAGAGGATAGAGAGGGAGGGAGGGAGGGGAGAGAGAGGGGAAGGGAGAGAAGTGGATAGAGGGAGAGAGGAAGAGAAGAGGGGTAAAAGAAGGGAGAAAGAGGGAGAGAAAAAGGGAGGGAGAGAGAGGGAAAGAGGGAGAGAAGGGAGGGAGGGAGGGAGAGAGAGAGAGAGAGAGAGAGAGAGAGAGAGAGAGAGAGAGAGAGGAGAGAGAGGCTCTGTACTACTTAGTTTTGTTAACAGTATGTAAACCTTTTTCACCTCGCAGGAGGGAACCGCCCTGAGGGGTTGCTCTGTCAGACTGGCCAATGGACATGTCTAAGAGGCACTTTCTTGACAGATGTGGGAGCTCAGCTCGCTGTGGGCAGTGCCACCTCTGGGCATCGTAACTTGGTGGTTAAATCTTGGCTCCTCTATATCGTACCCTACTCCATCTTAGGCCAGTTACAGTTTCTCTCAGCCTCAGTTTCTTCTTACACTCAAGTAACTTTTACAAGGATTAAATGAGGATGTAACTGCTTGGCGCAGTGCGGAGCACAAAGTAAGTTCTGGCCTCTATGTGACCGTGACTGTTATTCCTGAGTAGCCTGGGAGTGCCCCTAGACAGGGGTAAGCATCTGGCCGTGATCTAGTGAAAAGGCAGCCATTTACGATCAATGCGGACTCACATCCCTCTACTGCAGCCCCTGGTGACCAGGAATCTTGGAGTCAGTCACAACAAAGAGATGTCATTTTGTAGTGATGGCCAGTGTTGCGGTGTGAGGAGGGTGTGAATGTGCTCGTTTCACCGACTTAGCAAACTGTTTTCGGGAAGAGCTGAGTCCCTGGTCCAGCAGAGTAAGCATTGGTCAGGACATGCTCTGGTTCTACGAGTCTGAGCACAGTAAACGCTTCACACTCGGTCACTTCTGAGCTGGCAGCCCTGCTTCTGCATGAGCGGAAAGCCTGAGGTCAGGCATAAGCTGGGGCTTTGCGGATGGGGAGTAGGGGGCTGCAGGTGGAGACATGAGGAGGAGAGGTGGGGACTCTGCTCCTGGGGTTAGTAACAAGGGCACCAGGATGATGACTTGGTGTTGGGCGGAAGGTCATCTAGGACCCCACATTGGAGTAGAAAAGGGCAGGGAGAGAGGGTAGCAGTGGGTGGCCTCATAATCAGTCCTCCCAGACAATTTCTACAGTCCATTAAGACCAGAGCCGGTTTGGAAAGGCCACACCTGGAGTATCATCTCCCCCACTCCCCCACAAAATCCCTGCTAAGCTCTATTTGAGACCTCCCCAGGTCCTGAGCATCTAGAACTTTCCTGGTGGTGTGCTCTCTCCAGGCCTGAGCATGTGGAAGCCAAGCCCTGCCAGTTGTCTTTGGAGATCAGAGGCGAGGTGGGCAGAGAGCTGGAAGCTGTATCAGGCACCAGGATGTCATCAGCAGCATCATCACCACCACCTTCTTCTCCTCCTCCTCTTCCTCCTCCTCCTTCTCTTCCTCCTCTTCCTCTTCCTCCTCCTCCTTCTCCTCCTCCTCCTTATTCTTCCTCCTCCTCCTCCACCTTTCTCTTCTTCCTCTCTCTCCTTCACCAGCCACTTCCTCTTCCTCCACCTTCCTCTCCCTCTCCCTTTTCCACCTTCTTCTTCCTCCTCTTCCTCCTCCTCCACCTTCCTCTTCTTCCTTTCCCTCTTCTTCCTCTTCCTCTCTATCCTTCACCAACCACTTCCTCCTCCTCCTTCTTCCTCTCCCACCTTCACCTTCACCTCCTCCTCCTCCTCTTCCTCCTCCTCCTTCTTCTGACAGGGCTTCTCTATCTTGGAATTCACTTTGTAGACCAGGCTGTCCTAGAACTCACAGAGATCTACTTGTCTCTGCCTCCCAAGTGCTGAGAAGATTAAAGGCCTGTACCACCATGTCTGGCTAGCACTGGGGCATTTCTAAACATAGCCACAGGCCTACTAAACACAAGAGAGAATAGTGGCAGGGCCAGCTGCTTTTAAGCTGTTGCCCAGGGACTAGGGCTGGGCATTGGTGGCTTTGTGTGAATGCAGCCTGGGGCTGTTTTAGGCACAGTCACTTGGAGTCCTGTTGAAGCAAATAACTGTGATTAAGAGGGGAAACGGAGAGGATCCTGGGTGAGTTTACACCTAGGACCCATGGAAGCAAGAAACAGAAAGAGATGCCTGGCCAATAGATAGGCTGTCATCATGCTTGACTGGTTTGGCCAGTCAGCTAGAGGCCCCTGGAAAGGAAAGAACCTTTTCTCAAACCAGCTTGGGGAACAAACAGCCTTGAGAGTTCTGTCTTGTCTTTCTCCTTGGGGACCCATATTTGACAAGGGGGGCTACCCAGGAGCTGTTGGTTGTCCCCATGAGTTAGGAAAGAGAGTGGGGTGATGCTCCCTTTAGCAGGAGTGCCTGACAAATTGTCTCCTCCTTCCTCCCTCAGTGAGGACTCTGTGGTCAGCCTATCTCTTTCACTCTCTCTTCTCCAGGCCTCCATTCCTGTCGGCACAGCAGAGGTGCCAAGACCACAGAGGTAACTCTTGCTTGTGACAGAAGAGACCAGAACAAAGCATGGTTTTCCATACAGCAGAAGATAACCCAACAGTGGAAAAGTCTGAACAACTCTTCCATTCAGTCGGGAGTCCAGAGGCACAGGACAAACCGCTGAGTGAAAGAAGCCAGGCAGAACATAACATACGATTTTGTTCATATAGAGGCCCAGAGCAGCCAGACTAATTCAGGATGGCAGAATCTACGAAGTGATTACTTGCTTGAAATTGACTTGGAAAGGCTGTGAGGGGCCTCCTGGGTTGCTTTCACTGCTTTGCTGCTTGATTTGGACAGTAGATACCACGGAAGATGCTGCTGTAAAAATTCATCATGATGTCTATTAAGTGTTGTGCACTTGAATGTATACCTGTTCTGTCTTTTTTTTTTTTTTTTTTTTTTTTTTTTGGTTTTTCGAGACAGGGTTTCTCTGTGTAGCCTTGGCTGTCCTGGACTCGCTTTGTAGACCAGGCTGACCTCGAACTCACAGTGATCCACCTGTCTCTGCCTCCCGAGTGCTGGGATTAAAGGCGTGCACCACCACCCGGCTTACCTGTTCTGTCTTAATGAAAGTAGAACTTAGAAAACAAACAAGCCACAAACAAGGTCACTGATACCCATATCATCCAAATCTTTGCCTCGATGCCTTCCAGAAGGACTCTTGGGTTTAGAATACATCTGTGAAGTAATAAGCAGTATGTTATTCCACAAGAGATGTACTTCAGGTCCCCTCTGTAGACAACTGTGACGGCAGACAACACCAGACCCTGTATGTGCATCATATTTTGTTCATATGTCCTGCAGCGTGGCTGCAGAGTACCAGAGTTCATCTGCCCTTTCATGTTTTGTGCCCTAGTGCTTCCTCTACATTATCACTTTTGTGCTTTGGGGTCATCATTAAGTAAGATAAATGTTCCTGGTACCTAAGCACCTAAGCTCTGTGTTACTGTGGTAACCAAGATGGCTACTCAATGACTCATGGGCAGGTCACAAATACAGTGTGGAAACATCGAGCTAAGGGTTGATTTAGTGACCCAGGAGGGTAGCACAGGATCTCACCATGCTACCTGCAACAGTGTACACTCCCCCCCTTGCAGATTCCTAAGTGCTATTATTATCTTCAGGTTATAGATGGCTGTAGGCAATTGAAACTATCAGAAGTCAATTTGCAGATAGACTACTGTATTATCAAATGCTGTACTTATTAGCAGTCTGTTTAATTTCATTTTTCTTAAGCAATGTGTGGCTTCGTACTCTTCAAAGAAGTCCTCTTGAACTTTTGGGGTAGACCTCTAGGTGAACTCATCCTGCTTTGCCCTCCTTTCTCTAGTCTGGGTATGAAAATTATGGTCCCTAGATGTCTTGCTCTATTTCTTGAATCTTTTGAGAGGGAAGAAATTATGGCTCTTTGTTATCAGAAGTTTCTTGTTGGGAGAAACCAATACCTCTTCCACTAGGGTGTCACAGATTGCTTCTCCTTGAGAGTGAGCAGGTATAAAAGCTGGGTTAGGTCTACACTCCTCTTTCTCCTCCCTGTGTCATCCTTGGTGGGAACAACAGGTGGGCAGGGAGCTATGGGGTAGGGATGGCTTCAGAGAAGCCACAAAAGCAAGCAAGTCATCTGTTCCCAGATCTTCTTCTTAGAGCATAACCTGCCGGTCCTGTGCTTGGCCCTGTGCTTAGCGTGGGTGAGCTCTCTCATTAGCTTTTCAATAATGGGCCTCTGGGGTATCTCCAGGGATGTGACGATGTGACGGCAATCTGGAGTGGAGGTAAATCCCTGCCAACTGCTTCCTTGGCTAAGTCTGTGGGGTAGAAGGAGAGCCACCAACCTTTTCTTTCAAAACCAGAACTGAGCTAACTGTGCCTCAGAAAAGTGCTGACGCACAGCCCGAATGCGATCAGACACATCTCTCCCATTTTCTGCTGCTCTCCTTGAAAGCTACTGGTGTTTGATGAGCAGAAACAAGCCGCCCTGCTGAGATTTCCTGCTAGAGCCAAGTGTTTCTGCCAAGAGTGCTGAGCGGCCACCATGCTGCAGAGATAGCTTTGTGCCGTCAGTTCCGTGAGAGGCCTCCCTCTGGAGGGGTGGGACCTGCATGATTTCTCAGCATTCCTTCTCCACATAGCGGCCATGTTTAAGGGTGGGTGTGTATGTGTGTATGTATATGTATGAACACATATGTATATACACATATTCATGCATCTTGAGACCCAAGGTTAATATGGAGAATGGAGAATTTGATGCATTCTATGCCGTCTGTCTGAAGCTTTAACTCATCTGTAACATATTTTTAAGGAAAATAGCTCCTTTTTGAATGGCATCTTTCCTCTACTTCCTGGGCTCATTTCATTTATTTCTGGTCCAAGGAGATCCAACCTGTCTGGATCTTATACCACCCCTGCAGTGCTGTGCCTCCCACCTCGCATTCTGAGCCAGTCTTGCTGGGTAGGGAGGTCAAGAGATGCTATTAGGTATTTTGCTTTTCGGGGGCTCATGAAGCGGCCTTCCGTGTTGCCAGGGAATAAAAACCTGCAACTTAGGAGCTCAGAGGAGCTGGGCCCTCCCTCCCCCCTTTCTCTCTCCCTCCCTCCCTCCCTCCCTCCCATCTTTGGTGGTATAGTAATAACTGTTAGAATTGTTCCTATAATGATCTCAGCAGCAGCCATTTCTCTGGCAAAGCAGGGTGCTATACACCTAGGGTCCTTTCTGGGGCTTCTAAGGTCCTTTTGTTTGGTTTTGGTTTTGGTTTTTCGAGACAGGGTTTCTCTGTGTAACAGCTCTGGCCGTCCTGGAACTCTCTCTGTAGTCCAGGCTGACCTAGACCTCACAAAGATCCACCTGCCTCTGCCTCCCAAGGGTGTTTTTTTTCTTTTTCTTTTTCTTTTTTTTTTTTTTTTTTGAGACAGGGTTTCTCTATGTAGCCATGACTGTCCTGGAACTCACTCAGTAGACCAGGCTGGCCTTGAACTCAGAGATTCACCTACTGCTGCCTCCGGAGTGCTAGGATTAAAGGAGTGTGTCACCACACCTGGCCCAGGATGCCATTTATTTATTTATTTATTTATTTATTTATTTATTTATTGAGAGCCTCTGCCCCTGCCAGATGAAGGTCTGCCTGGGCTCAAACTGCTCTGACTTCACTGACTCTCTTCCTTTCCCCCTCATCTATTTCTCTTCAACAGTCTCAAGCGGCTACATAAGCAAAGGCAGTGGGAAGGAGACGCGGCCTTGCCTTTGTTCTCTCGGTGCCCAGAGGAGCAGGGATGCACAAGGGAGGGTGGGGGGAGGGCATTACAGGGGTTTTTGTCCACGTTTCCTGACGGAACTTAGGTTTTGCTTGCCCTGAGATCTAAATCAAGACAGGAGGACAAAGCACAGGCCACACGGCCGCCGTGCTACTGCCAAAACCTCCCAGAAGTTACCATGGCTAAAAGCTGGAATCCCTACTGGCTTCTCTTTTTAAAACCCAAACGTTTACTAAATGCAGCCAGTTGCCCACTGTTAAGACAATGGGCCTGTCCAAGCATCTTGTTTAGGAATCCAGGGGAGAAAGACATCGAGGGGCCCCCGAGAACAGATGAATTGCTCCCAAGAATGGAAAACAAATGAGCCGAGGCATAAATGGATGGAAAAACAAAAGGAAGAGATTCCCTGAACAATGCGGACTATTGAGAGGAAGCTGCGTGCGCAGAGACCCGGGTCGTGGGACCAGCTGGGGAGTGGTGGGACAGGGGACTTGAGCTGTCACTATACAACTCGGGAGCGGTGGCTTCTCCCCCACACCCGCTGCAGTTTTGTGGTTATAAATGGAGGGGAGAGGGAGACACACTAGGTGGGTTCATGAGCCACCTGCTCCCTCTCCCACACTGGCTTGTGTCAGATGGGCACAATCTACAGTGGCCATTCTTTTCTTCCGGAGAGCATCCTGCGGAGAGGCCCTTGGATAACTTCAGTGGAACAGACAGACTCCTGAGTAACTCAATCTCCTGTACAGGGACATGATGTACGTCCCTGTACATAATCCGAGTCTCTGGGAGCATAAAAATGGACCTGGGGGAATCTCCCTTACCCCAAAGTGGAACTGAGGTATCTCTTTCTTTCTAGAACACATGATCACCTTGCCCTCAGGGTTCGTCCATGAGAGTCAGTGTTAGGATCATGAGGGATTGTGCCTCGCGAGGAGGAGTACTGGCTCACTGTGCTTTAGATTTGCAGTTCTCCTTAGTGACACTGAGCGTTTTAATCTAACTTGATGCTATTTGTGTGTCTTCTGAGAAATGTCCTTTCAGATCATTTGCCCACTGTTTAATTGGATTGCCTTCCGTGTGCTGTTGTTATAGTACCTTATAATATCTGGATATGTTGCCTTTGCCGGGGGACAGTTTGAGAATATCGTCTCTCGCTGTGCTGGCTGTGCCTTCACTCTGATAACGGTCTCCCTCACTGTGTAGAAGCTCTTAGCTGCTGAATATGGCGTTTAACATGGGTAAGTTTATTCTTGACAACCTACATTTAAACTCTAGGACCTACTCCCTTGGGTGACATTTCCCCTCTATTAGGACGGTTTCTCCTCTCACTCTTTCTCTGCTCTAAATCCTGGTGACTGTGTCTGCTCGGGCCACGCCCTTGGTCTCTGGACCAGCACCGGCGAGCTGCTGGAACAGACTGCACCAATTTCACTGAGTCAGCCTTGCTCTGTGGATACTGTCCCTCCAGGCTCCTCTGGGATGCCTTCTAGAGAATTTCAAACCCCTACCCCCAGATTAAGGACTATTGCAATCACCTGCCTTACAACCAAACTTGGACAGATCCAAAACGGAACTTTTTAATTACTGCCAGCAATCGGATAGATGGAAAGAGGCTCCCTACGTCCAAGCCTTTTCTCTTCTTTGGTCCCCTAAAAGTTTCAAGTGAACACCTAAAGGGAATTTTCTCCATAACCTACTTAACTTTGTCTTCTGCCCATGTACATGTTCCAGTACCCTTCCAGGTCCAGGTTTCCTACGTCCAAGACAGCCCCAAAGCAGCTACCCAGAGGTGCTGCAGTCCAACCTCACAGACCATGCCAGCTCGACCTGCATGCCCCTCCGCCCCACCCAGCAGAAGACGTTCTCAGATCCTGGACAGCAAATACAACTGCCTGCTCTTCCCATTCTTGGCCAACATTTCAGCCTTTTGACTTCCTGTTGCTGCCCCAGTGTCAGTAGGAAGTAGCAAAAGACGATTGATTTTTTTCACCCTGTATCCATTTATGATCAATAAAAGGTTCGAGTGGTGTGCTTCAGACCCAGAACACAGAGCTCCAGGTTCTCCCAGCATGCCTCGGTCCCTATCTGCTGCAGGACTGCAGGACATGGTTGACATACACCGCTGCTCTCTACCCTGAACTTTCTAGGGCAGGGTTTTTTTCGTCCCTTTCACCATATAATCCAGACATTTTATTGCTCTCTCTCTCTCTCTCTCTCTCTCTCTCTCTCTCTCTCTCTCTCTCTCTCTGTCTCTCTCTGTCTCTCTCTGTCTCTGTCTCTCTTTCTCTCTCTCTCTTTCTCCCCTTGCATGGTGGCCAAGAGCTGCTTCCAATGAACCTACATTTATAAACTTTAACTCACCTTACATGAGAAGCAGTCCAATGTCCTTAATTTTTTAATTTATAGAAAAAGGGAGGAATGTTGGCATATAAGTGGCCTGACTCTAGGTTGCTCAGCAACCTCTGATGTCATCATCTGCTGCCCACTACTAGGTGTGTGCGAGAGGCACCAGATATAAAGGACCCACCAGCCACCCCTCTGTCTGTCTGTCTGTCTGTCCGTCTGTCTCCTCCCTCTAAGAGAGCCCCTTTTCCCTTTCTCTCTCTCCCACTGTCTCTTTGTCTCTGTCTCTCTCTCTCTACCCTCATGGCCCACTCAGACCCTAACTCCTCCCTTTCCCTTCCCGCAAGTACATCTCTCCATATCATAGCAGTTGTGTGGCACCTCTTTGTCTCTCTTTGGTTTTCAAGACAGGGTTTCTCTGTGTTGCCTTGGCTGTCCTGGACTCACTTTGTAGTGCAGAGTGGCCTTGAACTCACAGAGATCCGCCTGCCTCTGCCTCCTAAGTTCTGGTACTACAGGTGTGCGCCACCATGCCAAGCTGTGGCATCTCATTTTTAATTCTAACAATAATCCCATTAGTACATTTTTACATTTGTCTGTGTTTTGGGAGTCTTATCCAAAAATATCTACTCTGATACGTGTCTTAGAACATTTTCCTTATGTCTTCTTCTAGTAAATTCAAAGTTTCAGGTCTTAATTTAAGTCTATGATTCTTCTGAGCTTTTTTGTCTGTTTGTTTTGGTTTTGTTTTGTTTTGTTTGTATCGTGAAAGATAAGGAGTTAGTTTCATTACACATGTACTGCCTGACTCTTGCCAGAAAGTATTATGGCAGCCACATTCCCTGGCAATGGGTGGGAAAGCCAGTCTCCCCACATCCTCTCCTGTGTTTCGTTGTCCTCTGTGGCAACGTTTTTTGGGAAGCGTTTGTTGATTGCCAAACAGACACGTTCCTAGGGACTCAGTGAGCTTCAGATATGTGACATGCGTAAGGCATCTGTTCTTAAGTGACAACTGAGCCTGGTCTGGGGAGAAGCTTCAGCCACCACAAGCTCTGGAGTTCTGACTTGTGACCTTGTTCCTTCCCTTCATCTCACGGAGGCCCAGTGACCACCTTCGTCCCGTGTGTGCTCCATGCTTGGTGGCACTCCTTATGGCATTCCCCACACTTCTAAAGCTTGTCCTCGGAATATCCTGAATGCTTTTCTTCCTTCCTTCTTTCTTTCCTCCCTCTATCTTTCCAGTGACTGTAGAGCATGGTGGGTCCAGGGTCGGAGTCCTGATTTTTAACTACGTGACCTTGGGCCAATGGGTTTCCCCTTCTGTTCATTGGGTTTCTTCATATATCAAAGTGGGAGCAATAATTGTATCAGCCTCTTGGTTCTTGGGAGGCCTAAGGAAGACAGACAAAGGGACCTTTGTGGGAACAAGAGATATAGGTTCTCCCACTCTTAATCCATAAAGCCTGCTACCCAACAGTCTCTCTCTTTCCTTGTCAACAGTGAATGAAATGTGGCTGTCTCTCCAGCCCCTGTTCCCTTATCTTATCAGAGAGAGAGAGAGAGAGAGAGAGAGAGAGAGAGAGAGAGAGAGAAACAACACCCCGCTAGACACAGGAGAATGCCAAGATGTCGCCAAGGATGAGCTGGCCACTGATCTGTATCTTACATGGGAAAACTCCCCCTTAAACTTCAGGGAAGAGATTTCTTTAAAAACACCATCTTCATCACTAACAAACATCGCCCAACTCAGACCACTCTGACACCTGATAAGATGCCCGCCTGCTCTCTGTCAGCGGCAGCCCGGCTCTCCACCAATCAATCCCCCTTCCTCAACTCATTTTCTTTTTCTCCCTTAATTAAAACTTTTGCCTGAGAGTTTCTGATCTAGATTTAGTTTTTATTTCCATAATAACTGGAACAAAGTCCTTTTGTGTCTGGTATCAGAGGCCAGCCATACCAAGTGCTGAGACCTATGGAGCCTCAAGTGAGTACGTAATACATAGAGCTATTATCTTAGAAGAGAAGGTCATTTTCCAAGTGTTTCCTTCCTTCAGCTCAGCAGTTGGTATTTGTTGAAGGGGGATAAGATAGGAAGACGAGATGTGTGTGTGTGTGTGTGTGTGTGTGTGTGTGTGTGTGTGTGTAAAACAAGCTGGCTGGATGTGGTGGCTCATGCCTGTAATACCATTTGAGAAACCAAGGCAGGAGAATTGCTGTGAGTTTTAGTCCAGCACAGGCTCTAGAGTGAGACCTTTTGGGGAAAAAACTCTCAATAAATTAGTCAATTAATTAAATAAATACAGGCCAAAGATGGATGTTTGTGTGTGAGAAAAGAATCAGAGAATGAAAGAAGCCAGTGAGGCCCAAGAGTTGGCTGAGGAGGCATGTGGGGATGTGGCAGGTTAGGAGGTCGAGGCTGAAGTCAACCCCAGCTCCAAGTCTTAAAGGAGAAGCAGAACCGTGTAATGTGGTCCAGCTGTGGTGGCTATTCTGTGGACCAAAGGTCACCAGAGTGGAGGAGGGTACAGAAGGGGGCAGTCAGGAGACTGGTCAGGTCACTGACATGAGGATTGAGGTCACCAAGGATGATAACAAGGGCAGGGAGAAAAACCTGAATCAGGAACCAGCAGGGATGCAGAGGCGGCTGGCTGGCCACATGGCGAGGATTTGACTGGCACGGCCAAATGGCATAGACTTGACACACCGTTCCTTCCTGCGGCTTTTACAAGGAGTGCACTGAGAAACGGGATGTGGCCTGGCATCTGCAGGCTTGGGTGATGAGGAGGGGCTGTCAAGGCTCCATGGACCACAGAGTGGGTTTTAACTGGATTCTGTGAAAAGGTGGGGAACCAAGGGCCTCTAAGAAAGCAAGAGTGTGATCTTAGGCTCTGTTGGGTAGAATGAGAATGAAATTATACCACACACACCACACACACACACACACACACACACACACACACACACACACACCACGTACCACACAGGCATACACAGACATAGACAAACATACCACACATACCACATACATGCACACACACACACACACACACACACATACACCACACTATACTCATACACATACCACACATATACATACCACATATATACACCACACATATACCATATACTTACACACACCACACACATGCCACACACACACAAACACCATACATGCATACTATATACACCACAAACCACATACACACACACACACATACACCACACACTATCATACACACACTCTACACACATATACCACACATATATCACACACCATACATACATACACACACACACACACACACACACACACACATACACACGCACACACGCGCGCACACACACACCACGTACCACACAGGCATACACAGACATAGACAAACATACCACACATACTACATACATGCACACACACACACACACACACACACACACACACACACACACCACACTATACTCATACACATACCACACATATACATACCACATACATATACCACACATATACCATATACTTACACACACCACACACACATGCCACACACACACAAACACCATACATGCATACTATATACACCACAAACCACACACACACACACACACACACACCACAGTTTCTGAGACCTATAAGAGGATAGACTGGAAGGAGCCCCAGGGAGCATCTGTAGATACCACATATACATACACCACACACACACACAACTCAGTAAGCACAAACACACCACACACACACATACACCACCATACAGATAGCCACAATAAGCTCAAACACTCAGAAGGAAGAGGAAATGAAAGCTACGTGCCTATTCTCCTCCAGAGAGGAGTGACCGTTTGTCTCTTGGTGGTCTGGGCAGCAGGCCCCATCCACGTCCCTCCTGCTTCTGCGGCCATCAGTGCCGCAGAAAAGTCCTTGGCTACCAAGCAAATGAACTTTAAATATTTGCTGCTGTTACTCTGGGACCAGGAGCTCTTCTTTTGGTTAGAGGGAGAAGAATAAAACAACACAGATGCTGCTTCTGTGTTGAGAAAACTGCCAGGTCCCCACCGATGCCCATACATTTTTTGGGGGGAGCTAAGGTGGCACTAACATCCCAGCTCTGGAACAGCTGCCTGCCACTCTTTCTGGGCAGTATTTGTGGGTACCACACACCCTCTCAAACTCAAGGCATCTGGGGCTTTTCCCTTAAGATAAAAATCCTTTTCCCTAGCCTGGCGCATGCCTTTAGTCCCAGCTCTTGGGAGGCAGAGGCAGTAGATTACTGTGAGTTCAAGGCCAGCCTGGTCACAAAGAGAGTTCCAGGGCAGCCAAGGCTACACAGAGAGACCCCTGTCTCTAAATAAATAAATAAATAAATAAATAAATAAATAAATAAATAAATAAAAACCAAACCAAACCAAATCAAAACACTCCTTCTCCCTGGGCCCGTAAGGTGGCTCAGCAAATAAAGGCACTTGTCACTAAGCCTGACCACCTGAGCTCGGTCTGTGTGGTGGACAGAGAATCAACTCCTAAACGTTGACCTCCAGATATGCACACAAAGTAGATAAGTAAGAATGAAATTCTAAAACATCTTTTTTCCGCATCTTGCCTTTCCACGAAATTTTCACCCCCTAGTCCTTCGCCTCTGCCACAAGATAATTGCTGTTCTTCAGGCATTCCTCCAAGCACGGGTCCTTGGAAAATGTTCTGCATTTCTTATTTCTGAGTCACCTCCTCCTATCTGGTCATTTGCTGAAATGCCATCTTCCTTCTCTTTCCGAAGGGAAGTCTGAATAGGTGTCATCAGAGCCTGGAGGGTCTGTTTCCGCTCCAGTCTCTTGATCCCTTCGCCTCAGGTCAGTTTAGAGCCTCTGGGTGGACAGCACCTGCCGGCTGCACCCTACACACCCTACACACAGTGCTCACCGAGCCATTCCTAATGACAGAAATATCAACCACTGAGCAATTCGCCCCTGGGCATCTCTATGCTCCTGGCTGGCTGTATTTTCCTCTTACGTTAGTTTAGGTTTGGAAAGGAGACTGATCCCTGGGCTGTGCAGCAGGCTCATGCCTGACGTTTCGATACATTTCAATAATCCCACACTGTACAATGTTAGTTCTACCACCCCCCTTACTCTTTCATTATATCCATTTTACTTTTTATGTATTTATACTTATTTAGTTCTCTGTTTCCGCCGTCAGAAGGTGTCGTCCGCTAAGACAAGGGTTTTGCTCGTTTGGTCCACTGCGGCACGCTCAGTGTCTCAGCCTTCCCAGACCCTCAATGAGTGTTTATTGGGTGGAAAAGGAGATGAAGGCATCCAACCACTTCCTCTTCCAAAGTGAGACCCATGGCCACCGCAGTTAGTTTAGTGGCTTCGCCTCCTTGGCTAGCCAACTTTGATATAGACAGAAATACAAGCTCTGAGAGTGACCTGTCTGAGAAATGATAAAAGCCAGTCCAGCATGCGATCTGGGCAGCAGCTTTGTTGAGAAACAAACTCAGTGTTTCTGGGGGAAAGGCTGCAGCCTGAGGCAAGTTCTCCAATGTAGGAAGAGCTATGGGAGCATCACGAGGGGGTTCAATTGGTTCATGTACTAGATTTAACTTCAAATAACCTCTGGGATCTTGAAAGCACTTAGAACTCTGAAGTAATTAAGTGGAGACAGCTCTGTGCAGCTCCATCCAGTTTCGGCCGGTCTCACCCTAAGGCATAGTTAGGTAGTAGACAGAGATATGGTTTCTCAGGAAATCCAGCTGTTTTAGGCCTGCTCCTTGACAGAACCAGAGGTGGGCAGTTCTGGTGGAGGCCAGGCTAGTAAAGGACAAGCTCCAAAGTGCAGGCTCAGTCCAGGATTGGGGTGGGAGGCAGGGTGAGGAGGCCTAGGGTAGGGAATGGGGTGAGAGCCGGATGGAACTCATTCAAGCTGGGAATCAATGGCGCAAGCAACTGACTGAAGCAGACGAGGGAGGGCCTGGCACAGCACTTTTGTGTGAATTAGAAAAAGATGCTTTTCCAAGCAGAAGGAGACATGTCTCCCCACAACTAGAGGCGAGGACCTGATGAGAACAGAAGAAAGTCGGCCAAGCCCCGGGACAAGCCAAGGACCCAAGACCTCCCTGGAAGGCTGAGATTAGATGATAAAAAATTTGGTCCTTTGGGAGCTGGGCGTGGTGGTACTCGCCTGTGGGCTCAGAACTTGGGAAACTCAGGGAGGAGAATAAAGAATAAGAGCAGGTGCCAGCAAGGTGGCTCAGCAGGTAAAGCTGCGAGCCTGGGAAGCCTGCCACCCTGGGTTTAATTTCTACAGTCCATACGGTAGGTAGAGAGGACGGACTCTTGGAAGCTGACCTTGTACCTACACACACACACACACACACACACACACACACACATGTACACACACATACACACACACGTACACACACACACTTAAAAGAGAGGTGGGCCAGCATGAGTTATAAGGATGCAAACAAACGAACAAACAAACCCCGGACCTTCAGAGAACGGTGTCCCCAAGCAAGAGGAGCCGTGGCTTGTGCCAGGGCTTGGCTGACTTTCTTCTGTTCTCATCAGGGCCTCGCCTATAGTTGTGGGGAGACAGCCTTTCCCATCGTCTGCTGGGAGAAGCATCTTTTTCTAATTCACACAAAGATGCTGTGCCAGGCCCTCAGCCACGTCAGTCAAGTGCTTGCTCTGTTGATCATCGTGGCAGAACAAAGTTGAGCCACAGGTACAATCAAACAACGGAAATCTGTCTCTAGGAATGCATAAATCCGGGCCCAAGTGGTACCACCCTCAAACATGAGTGGCTGATGGACTCCCTAGTCTTGCCGACACCCAGATGACCCCCAGCACGAGGGCTACTGAAACCCCAGGCAGCCATTCACTGGTCTCAGTGGCGTTGGTACCAGATTTATCTTGAAATAGATAGACCATCTAAGTGTGGGCCCTGGACCAGCAAACTCCTTTTCATCTTTGAACTTGTTAGAAATGCAGATGTTCTGGCCAGCCCCAGAGATACTGAGTTAGAAGTCAGGATTGAGAGGAAGTCAGGATACTAGGCAGTTCTCTCCATACTGTCGGTTTTCTAGGAATCAAACTCAGCTTGTCCACCGAGCCATCTCACCAGCCCAGAAAGGACTGTAATAGCCAGCTGCCAGGCAGTTCTGACCTACTGCTCGGCTTGAGACCATTCTTGTAGGTGAACCGCCCATGCTCCTGTGTTAGAGGCAGCCTTGGTGTTGATGATGGAGGGACTCCCATGCTTCTGTGAGATGCTGGAGCACATGTTTGTAGGAAATCCTTGTCCTTTAAAACCAAGACCAGGGCGCCGACAGAAGCTTGGGGCACGGATCTAATAGTGTGGATGCAAAAGAAAAGGTCCATTCCGAGTAAGATGTATATTGAAGTTTAGGGGGCTGAAGTGACATTTCTTCTGTGTGTTTTAAAAAGAAAGATTTATTTATTTTATTTATTGCATATGAGTGCTCTATTTTCAGAAGAGGCATCAGGTCACATTATAGATGGTTGTGAGCCACTACGCGGTTACTAGGAATTTAACTCAGGACCTCTGGATGAGCAGGCATCGCTCTTAGCCACCTAGCCGTCTCTCCAGCCCTCTTTTTTGTTCTTTAAATAACAGACTTCAGGAAAGCTGGAAAAGGAAGTGAGACAAGTGTGGCAGTTCCTGGCAGTCCCTGAGTAAGCTGGTTGACAAGTGGCTTTCCTCATCATCATTATAAAACGCCTGAGAGATCCATCTTGAAGAAGGGTTTGCTTTGGCGTGCAGTTCCCACGGTTTTAAAGGGTTCAGCCCATGCTTGCTTGGGTCTGTTTGGGACAGAGCATCGCCATCACGGTGGAAGCATGTAGCAGCCCAGAGCTGTTCACTTCCTGCCTGAACAGGAAGCAGGGTTGGGAGAACGTTGGGGTGGAGAGACGGCTCTTCCTGTGCAAGTGTGAGGGTCTGAGTTTGGATTCCAGGGCCCACGTAAAAAGCTGTGAGTGGCAATCCAGGTCTGAAATCTCAGCCCTGGGCAGGCAGAGATAGGTGCATACCAGGAGCTCACTGACCAGCCAGCCTGCCTGACTTAATAGGCTCCGTGCTCAGTGGGGATGGGGGGGGGGAGGGGTGCATGATGAGCAAGGACACGTGATCTCAGCCTCTGGCCTCCACATGGGTGCACCCACACGTGTACACAGGCACACACAACACGCAATGATGAATGCTCAGCTAAAACCAGTCTTATTTTATGCAACTGGCTTCTGTCTAGGGCGAGGGAGGGTCTCCTGGTCACAACAAGGTAGATGGCCCCAGTGTCAGCTGTTTCCCCCAGCCCCCTTGGTCAGAGAGGCCCACCTTCCCCTTTCTAAACTTCCACTTGCAGCTTCTCAACAGCCAGAGTGGCTGAAACCAGCACAGACCTGTGGGAACCAGAAACAGCCCTGTTGGATCCTGACTTTAGGGGAAAGGGCAGTTCTACATCATAAAGTAATATAGGCTTGCGGAGGTGGAGTATCAGATGTCAGGGAGAGAGGAAGGAAGGATCTGCCTCCTGCACCAGCGGCCTCCTCCTGGCTCAGCACGCTTTTAGAGTCTTGGGGAGACTATTTGGCTGTCACGTGACATCTCCGTAGTACATTTTTTGTTTTCTTACTATGTTTTCTAGGACAGTATTGAACTAATGGTTCTCTTCCAATGTGCTTCACCCATTTCAGTTATTACTTTAATAATGCAAGGCGTGGCTGCTGTTTAGCCGTATGAAGTAGGGCTGGTCATTTTCCTAACTCTAATTTCTGTTTAGGGGTTTTTGATTGGACAAGTTAGAGGCCTTGGGGAGCGGGGTGGCGGGGGCGGAGGCAGAGGTGGGGGTGTCATTGCTAGACCTTCATACCTCTAAGGATGCTTTCAAGAGCCCACTTGTGTTAAGTCTTGGTTGGAAGAATTTATTTTCTTCTGTTCTTTGCCTCTGTTGCAGGGTTTATTATCATTTTTAGACATTTTAATTTCCTTTTTTTTTTTAAACCTTTATTTGGTTTGTATAAATGTGTGGGTGTGTGAGCCACCGTGAATTTATCCTCCCACCATGCGGGCTCCAGGATTGAACTCAGGTCTTCAGAGTTGGGCACAGATTTCATCCACTGAGCCATCTAGGTTTTGTTTTTGTTTTTAAAGATTTATTTATGTATATGAGTGCTTTGTCTGTATGTTTCCTGTACACCAGAAGAGGGCATCAGACTCATTACTACAGATGATTGCGAGCTATCATGTGGTTGCTGGGAATTGAACTCAGGTCCTCTGGAAGAGCAGCCATGCTCTTAACCTCTGAGCCATCTCTCCACTACCCACTAAATAGCTTCTTTTTCTCCTCTTCCATCTCCTCCCTCTCCTCCTCTTCTTCTCCTCCTCTTTGTCTCCTCTCCTCCTCCTCCCCTCCTCTTTCTCCCCTTCCTCCTTTTTCTCTTCCTCCCCCCCGCCTCCTCCTCCTCCAGTCCTCTTGTCTCTTTGGTAGATGAAGGGTGACAATGTACCCTTCAGTTGTGAGGCTACCTACTATTCTTACAGATTCTTCGGAAACACCTCTAGGCCTAACTTTCTCTTTAGCTTCAACCTCTTGGGTCCTTTATCACTTTTTTCATGGGGTCTGCCCTCTGTCCTGGTTTGAAGGTGAAAGTTCTTGATTTTCCTACAATCGGTGTGGTGGCGCATGCCTTTAATCCTAGCACTCAGGAGGCAGAGGCAAGTGGATTGTTGTGAGTTCGAGGCCAGCCTGGTGAGTCCAGGACAGCCAAGGCAACATAGAGAAACCCTGTCTTGAGAAAAAACAAAAAGAAAAGAAAAGAAAAAGGTTCCTCATCTATTACAGAGATCAAGGTGCTGCAGGGACCCTATGAGACGTATCGTTATATTCTACATGCATTTTAGTAATGGGTTACTAACTGTCTATGACATTTTGGTAAAATAGACAGCAGGTCCAGCCTCCTGTTGTAGAAGAGGAAACAGAGCATGACGTCAGTCAGCAGGACTGATGCAAAGAACTTTGGCTACCAACAGCTGGCATTCTCCTCTCCGTGTGTTTTATGACTTTTAATTGAACAGCCATCTGCAGCAGGGTCTGCCTTGGCCACTCTAGGCACAAAGACAAGATGTGGACTCTGGCTTCAAATCATCCCAGTGGAAGAGAATGCTGCTGCTAAGCTAAGCTAACGACCGGCCTCCCCAGGAACCACCATGGTAGCCACCACGTGCTCGGCAGGTAGAAGGAACCGTCTCCTTGCTGTCTTGGAGGTGGCAAAGTCACAACCATCTGGACAGCAAAGTGCAACCTTCTTATTTTGTTTCCCCGTAAACGGAGAATGGTATATATATATATATATATATATATATATATATATATATATATATATATATATATAATGGCTACAGCCCAGGACACAAGTAAAGCGACTGTACATCATTTTTAGATGCTTGTTATGCATCACGTGATGTCATACTATGTGTATGTAGTACAAGGCCCTGCTAGTTTACAAGCTCTCTGAGGACCACCACTCCACCCAACTGTCCAGTCATACTATCCTCTAAAATATACTCCTGGCTCTCCATTCAAACGTCTTTCAGAGGCATTAACAATGACTGAATAACTAACTAGCTGAGTACCTACTGTGTGTTGACTAGGTAACTACCTAGCTGAGAACCTACTGTGTTTTAACTAGGTAACTAACTACCTGAGTATCTACTGTGCTTTAATTAGGTAACTAACTAGCTGAGTACTTACTGTGCTTTGATGAGGTAACTAACTAGCTGAGAACCTACTGTGCTCTGACTAGGTAACTAACAAGCTGAGAACCTACTGTGCTCTGACTAGGTAACAATGAGCTGAGAACCTACTGTGCTCTGACTAGGTAACTAACTAGCTGAGAACCTACTGTGCTCTGACTAGGTAACAATGAGCTGAGAACCTACTGTGCTCTGACTAGGTAACTAACGAGCTGAGAACCTACTGTGCTTTCCTTAAGCACTTTTCACGTGCTTATTCTACACATTTTCCTCTCTGTGTAGTAAAGTCTTTTAAGTTCCCAAGTTACTTAACCTTTCTTCCACAGAAAATGGCGAGGAAAAAATACCTAAAAAAGGTCTGAGACCACCTGTGAGGGCCCCCACACTAAAGGACTGGGTTCAATTTTGCTCCTCTATCCATTTGAATGGTTGTTAATACTGGAAAGAATTCAGCCCCAGTGGCCGCTTGCCCCCTGGCCAGCTCAGATAAGGCCTCAGATTCTTATGGAGCCACTCAGGCCCTAAGATGGAAACACAGATAATCCCCGGCTGTTTAACACGGAGCTGGAGTCCTTTGGAGACAAATTAGAAAAAGAGAAGGGAGGCAGCAGGGGAGAAGAGAGGCCTGTTTAAATCTCTTTATTTTCAGGAAAACAATAATTTTAATGATTCAACCTTTAATTTGGAAAACAAACACAGCTGCCGGCTTGATGCCCTTATCTGATTTCAAAGGCACTCGCCCTCCAGCGGGGCTCCAGGGGGACAGCCCCCAGGACTAGTGGCTGTCACAAGGTTCAGACCTGCCGCGGAAACGGAGGAGCAGGGCCAGGAAGCCCAGTGGCTACCAGCGCTGCGTTGTCTGTTGTGATGACCCACGGGTGTACACCAGGGCAACAAACGGTCAGACACAGAGACTGTGAAAGACTACAAGACTCTCACAGGCATTGGTGAGCAAGTGCCCTAGGGTACACGGTGTCGTTATACGAAGAGATGAGGAAGCTTCGCAGAACTCTTTGCTAGTTCTGTGTCATTTCTAGTAATACTCCCAAATAAAAAGTTTGCCTTTAGGAAAGGTTTGAGGTTAGGACAAAAAAACAAAACAAACAAACAAACAAACAAAAACCAGCCTGACATAGTGACTTATGCCTATACTCCTAGGCATAGGAAGAAAGGAAAAATGACATAAAAGATGACACAGTCTCTATGAAGCTGGCTTAAAACAGGCATTTATCTGTGACCCCCACAAGTTTCAAACGACCTAAAATGGTTAGGAGAATAAAAAATTTAGCCCAGGGATGGTAAATTTTCTCTTTGAGATAGTATTTTTTCCAATCTTTTAAGTGTTTGTTTCTCATAAGTAATGTTCCTACAATTTTAAGCACAAATACTTTAGGAAAAGTCTCCATGTTTACTTGAGGCGTTAGGTACACTCTGGTTATATGTTTGTGTGCTGAGGAAGTACACACGTCCGGAGATAATACTGAGTGTTGTCTGTGTCCCGTGTTCCTAAAAGGCTGGCAGCATTAAAGAGTCCTCAGAAGGTAAAGGTGTTCTGCTGCCAAGCTTGCTGACCTGAGTTTGGTATCTGGGACCAACACTTTAGAAGGATAGACTCAGCTCTGAAGATGTGTCCACTGACCTTCACATTCACGCTGCGGCTCCTTTGTATACACACACTCGTGGGAGAAAAACATGCAGTTTTACTCAGTACAGATTTTACAGTGCTTGGTGTGGTGGCGCATGCCTGTAATCACGTACTTTTCGGCGGAGGTTCAAGGACAGTTTAAGAGCATATCGTGTGTGTGTGTGTGTGTGTGTGTGAGAGAGAGAGAGAGAGAGAGAGAGAGAGAGAGAGAGAGAGAGAGAGAGAGAGATGTGTGACTTTAGCACAGGAAAGCTGGAGGCAGCCTGGTCTTCAGAGTGAGTGAGCAAAATTCAGATCGAGAACCATTTGTGAGCTGAAGATGATGCCTTCTAGCAGGGTAACAGCGGCACTTCTCCAGCTAGGGCAGAGAGCGGAGGTGATTGCCCCAGGTTTTTTATAAGCCACTCCTGCTGTTTTCTCAAAAAACCAAGATGGCATACTTTAGGGTAGCATGTCTTAAACTCTTGGCTGGAAGAGACAGATGGTGAGATGGAGCAATGCTTTGGTGGGTAAAGTCACTGGCTGCCACGGCTCCCCCACACGTCTGTGCTCTAACCTCCGGGTGAGATCCATGGCTCCTGAGTTTCTCCGCGCGGGGGTGTGTGTGGCGGGGCGGGGGCGAAGGGCTGGCCTTGGAACTGTGGTTGGTTTTGAGGTTGCTGTAGGCTGAAAGCTGCCCCACTTCTTGTAGGTTAATCCAAGCACCATGCCTCCTTAGCTGCCCCACAGCAGGGCAGGGGCAGCCAGATTGGCAGTTCCCACCAGCCAGGGGGTGGCATCAGCTCTTTCCGTTTGAATCCTTAACGCATGATTCTGGACCCGGTGCTTCAGGTACCTTCCTGACGTGTGGAGGAACAGGGGGGAGGGGCGGGCCCGCTGTTGGGGGGCGGGGAGGCTCCCAGTCACCAAGCTGTTTACATGAGCACCGAGAAGAGAGAAGTTTCCATATTGTGTATGAGCTGGAAAGTGTAACCCGGGCCTGCCCTGCCATTTGTCTCCTCCTTAGAAACGTGCCCCCAAGACTGAGCCTCGGGCCCGGTTACAAATACTTCCTTTCCCAGATAAGGCCTGGTCCATTTTATATCCTAGAACCTCCACCTGCCTGTTGCCTGGGGCTACAGCAGAGAGGCTGGCTACTTGTCACCAATTTTCCTGTGCTGGAAATCCCCGAATCTTAGATGCTCCTGTCCGTCCCCTTAACAAACAAAGGAGAGCCTAAGAGTCCCCTTACCGCTCACCCTCCCCTCACCCTTCCTTTCTTTCCCCCAAATCCAGACTGGTGAGAAACTGCCGAGAAACCACATCCACAATTAAGTCGGAGGTCACACTTAGTTCAGCACCATTGGCTGCTTAATTGGCTGATCCTACTGTCGCTCTCCTCATCGGCCAGCACAGCCTCTAACAAGCTGCTTGCCCGGCAATTAAGCCTCAGCTTCTGAGCGTGGCTGATGCAAGGATCCACTGGCCTCCTTCCTCTGGGAACCTGTTGGATTGCAGGGAGTCCGTTCTCTTCTGGAGTCCCAGAGAAAACTATGGGGTTCTCTCTGTGGACACAGCTTCTGAAGGAGGCGGCTCCAGAAGCCAGGAAAGAGTTCTCCCACAGCCTCTGGGAGACAGCTTAGCCTGACTGAATCTCTCAGGTCATCTGGGGTGGAGAGCAGTGATACTGAAGGGTTGGAGAATGCAGAGTCAGGTGTGTCCCTCTGCTTTGACATGTGACTTTGCCACTTTACGAGTGTTGGGACCCTGGGAAAGTTGTGATCACTAATCTTTTCTGAGCTTCAGGGGTTTAAAAAAATAATTTATTTATTTTTATTTTATGTACATGGGTGCTTTGACTGCATGGAATAGGAATTAGACAGTTGTGAGATGCCACGTGGGTGCTGGGAATTGAACCCGGGTCCTCTGGAAGAGCAGCCAGTACTCTTAACCACTGAGCCATCTTTCCAGCTCCCTTTTGTTTTGTTTTGTTGTTTTTTGTTTTTAGTGATTTTTTTTTATGTGCATTGGGGTTTTGCCGGTATGTGTGTCTGTGAGAGGGTACCAGATCCCCTGGAACTGGAGTTACAGACAGTTGTGAGTTGCCCTGTGGGTGTTAGGAACTGAACCCAGGTCCTCTGGAAGAGAGTCAGTGTTCTTAACCACTGAGCCATCTTTCTTTCCAGCCCTTGAGCTTCTTTCTTTCTTTCTTTCTTTCTTTCTTTCTTTCTTTCTTTCTTTCTTTCTTATGTGTACAGTGCTCTGTCTGCATGTATACCTGTACAGCAGAAGAGGGCACCAGGTCCACCAGGTCTCATTGTAGATGGCTGTGAGCCACCATGTGGTTGCTGGGATTTGAACTCAGGACCTCTGGAAGAGCAATCAGTGCTCTTAACCTCTGAGCCATCTCTCCGGCCCCCAAGCTTTAGTTTCTTATCATGTAAAATTAAGACAATGATAGCAGTCACAACTGACCCTACTATAACCTACCAGTAAGGATGACTTCATACTGCAGAGATATAGCACTTTGCGCAGGACCTGGCGCCTGTATTAGGTCAACAGTGACATTAGAGAAACAAACGAAATCACACAGCCCAGAGCAGATATTTCCCATCCCAACCTGTAAATGACAATGGCAGTGAAGAGGTGGCAAGTCCCTCAGCGGGGATAGAAGACAGCTGTTTATTCAACCAGATGTGAGTGGAGTTGAGACTTAAGAATTTTCTGGAATAAGCTGACCTCATGAGGGAGCTCACCTGTGTGTACGATTGTAGTCTGTTCCTTCCCCCACTCAGTTTATTCACTGACTATTTGTAGTCATTAGAAAGGAGGTGTATGCTGCAGCAGGGATCTGGAAAGGCACTTACAGGCCGCGTGTGAATAGCTTGGGCCTTAGTCAGGTGTGGTGGCGCACACCTTTAATCCCAGCACTCAGGAGGCAGAGGCAGGCAGATCTCCGTGAGTTTCAACCCAGTCTGGTCTACAAAGAGAGTTCCAGGACAGCCAGGACTGTCTTGAAAAAAAAAAATTCAAACCCAAACCCAACCCAATCCAAAACAAAACAAAACAAAACAAAGCTTGGGTCTCTGCTTGAAGCTATGGAGAAGGGGCAGAGACTCTTTTTTTTTTTTTTTTTTTTTTTTTTTTTGGTTTTTCAAGACAGGGTCTCTCTGTGTAGCCTTGGCTGTCCTGGACTCGCTTTGTAGACCAGGCTGGCCTCGAACTCACAGCAATCCGCCTGCCTCTGCCTCCCGAGTGCTGGGATTAAAGGCGTGCGCCACCACGCCTGGCTGGGGCAGAGACTCTTAACAGCCAGAGCCCCGTGAGAAACTTGCAGATCAGTGGGGGTGTGCCCACAGAGGAAATGTTGGAATCCCAACTCCCTTCTCTCTCTCTCTCTCTCTCTCTCTCTCTCTCTCTCTCTCTCTGCTCTCCTATTTGTCTCTCTCTCCATGCAACACAAGGCAGGCTGTTACCAGCTGGCAAAGACCACACCCTGCAGGGGGCAATTATCAACTGTGGACATACTAAAGCCCAAACTAAAATCCCACACTTGGGATTAAAACAAAAACATTTATATAACATAACTGAGTTTACAAAGAGCCCAAAACTTCCATTACAGAATGAATTCAGGAATCATCATCACCATTATCAATATCACTATTCAAGACAGGGGCGCAGGTTGTCAGCACATCTGGATAGATTCGTGTTTTAGTCCTCAGAAGACCTGTGTGGTATTTGTGGGGGGTCATGCTTCCAGGAGAGATAGCTGAAGCCCTGACAGTTCGTCACGATCCTGTGGATCCCTTTCTCTGTTGTGAGTCCAGGCTTTGTTATGGGGGTGTGAGGGGCTGTGCAGCTTGTAACCCTTCTAAGCATCGCTGGCACTTGTTGTGTAACTCTCTGCGTAAAAGCATGAAGGTGCCATGAGCCAAGGCCCATTGCAGGTAAAAAGGAAGTGCTGCCTTCCAATGTGGGCCTAGGGTCTGGATTTGAAACCATTTCCATCCATTTCATAGCTGAACCAAAGCCTCTGTGTATTTCAGAGGATGTTATCAAAAGGCTCACCCGGACTGCTACTCTTCACTGCTCCTGAGACTAAGGTGGGCATCGCCACTCCATGCTGCATGCTTGGGAAACATCCAAGAAAATGGCTTCTGATTTTTTTGTTTTGTTTTGTTTTTCTAGACAGGGTTTCTCTGTGTAGCCCTGGCTAGCCTGGAACTCACTCTGTAGACCAGGCTGGCCTTGAACTCAGATCCACCTGCCTCTGCCTTCCAAGTGCTGGGATTAAAGATGCACACCACCACACCTGGCTGAAAAAAAATTTTTTTTAAAGATTTATTTATTTATTTTAAGTATATGAGTGCTCTATCTACATGTCCACCTGCAGGCCAGAAGAGCGCATCAGATCTCAGTATAGATGGTTGTAAACCACCATGTGGTGCCTGGGAATTGAAGATAGGACGTCTGGAAGAGCAGTGAGTGCTCTTAACCACTGAGCCATCTCTCCAGCCTGAAAACTTTGTTCTTAAAAATATAAAAGTAAAAATGGACTGGGGAGATGGCTCAACAGGTAAGAGCATTTGGTCTGAAAGCATAAGGGCCTGAGTTCAAATTTCCAGCACCCATTTTATTATTTATTTATTTTGTAGTATCTGTAACCTCAACACTGTGGAGTAGAGGCATCTGGATCCTAACAGCTTGCTGGCCAGCCAGAATAGCCAAATGGAGAGCTTTTAGTTTGGCCAACAGGCTCTATCTCTAGACAATTGAATGGAGAGCTAACAGAAGATATGGAAGTCCCAATCTTGTATCTGCATGCACATGAACACACACACACACACACACACACACACACACACACACACACACGCATGCGTCCACACCCACTCCCCATATTTAATTTACCACATACACAACTACCATGTACACATAATGTTATGTATATAGCACACATACAACTTACCACACACACAACTTAAAAATGTAAGAGTTATCTTTGTCTGAATTCTATGAAGGAGCCAAACACCCTGGCGATGGCAGTCTCGTGTGGGTGGCAAGGAGAGGTAGGGCAGATGCTGAGGATGGCCAGTGATGGTCCTGCTTGCTGGCCCACATTCCAGCCTGGCCTCTGGCCTTATTTACTATTTAGCAATGCTTGTGATTACCTGCCTGCTGTTCCTGAGGAGACTTCAGTTATCCTTTCAGTATATTTCAAAGCAATTGTCCTGATTTTTCTCAAAAGTTTAAAAAGTTACTCGAGATTGGGTACAATCCCACAGTTAGGAGGCTGAGGCAGGGGCATCACGAGTTTGAGGTCAACCCTGTGACCAGTGAAGACAACTAAGAACCTTAGCTTTCTCCTCCGGAGCCCGTGACCCTCAGCCAACACCACAGGGGATTAACGCACTGACACACAGGGATCCGGTTGTAAGCATCACCTGGGTTTTGAATAATAACACTGAGAAGGTGACAGCAGTGACAGCAGTTCCTGGGAGGCTTTGATAGTTAACCCAGGTACCTGGAAAATGAGGAGCAGAAGAGAATGAAGCCACTGGCTGAAAAACTTACCTGGATTCCTTAATGTCTGTTTTTCTGGGTTCAGCTGTCTGAGGATCTCTAAGAAAGACAGGGTTGGGATAGAGTTATCACAGATCATGGAAATTCAAGATATCCCCAAGCCACAATTTAATTTCCCTTCACTTTTCTTCTTGAAATCTCCCAGGAGTAAGCTGACTAATTGGGGCCTGCCTTCCTGCCTCCCTCCCTCCCTCTCTCTCTCCCTCCTCCCTCCCTTTCTCCCTCCCTCCCTCCTTCTCTCTTCTTTTCTTCCCTCCTTTCTTCCCTCTTTCCTCCCCCTCCTTCCTTCCCTTCTTCCTTCCTTCTTTTGGACAAGACTGCTAACAAGCAAGGGGATGGTTACAGGATGGGCAAGAGTGGTAAAGAAAAGGAGACATGGGAATAATCTACAGTCTAGGCAAATGGCCTGTGGTTCATCAAGGCTTAGCTGCTCCAGATGTTTTGATTTTATAAAATACGTCGATAAAATATCTCGAGCCCCATTTTGCGTGGGGGTTTTCCATTATTTGTAACTGGTCAGAAATAACTAGCAGCTGGGGATGAGGCTCAGTTGGTGGAAGGATTGCCTAGTATGCATGCACACACCCTCAGTTCAAGCCCTAGGGCGGCCAAAAAAGAGAAAGAAAGGAAATAGAGTGCTTGCATCTAGCATACAAGATTACAGTGAGGGTAAATTGGAGTCCATAAACATGAACAGCGACGCACCGAATTGCTCCATTTAGTCTCCATCTTTTTTACCCATCTCAGCCCTAAGCGCTGTCAGTGTTGGCCAGCGAGGCACAGTCCGTGGGAGTATCAGCCTAGATGAGGATGGTTGTTCTTTTTGTCTCCTAGGCTTGCCTCTGCCACAAAGCAAGACCTGCTGCTGAACCATCTCTTGTACTTGGGAACTCTTTGGGTTCCCCTAACAAATGACTGCACCACCACTGTGTTGCCTAGATTTTGCTCAACATGACCCAAGGTAGGATCATCTGGGAGGTGCAGCCGCAACTGAGAAAAATGCCTTCTTCTGATTGGTCTGTAGGTATATATGTGGGGTATTGTCTTGATTAATGATTGATGTGAGATGCTGCAGCCCACTGGGGGGGCAGGTAGGCCTTGGTGACATAAGAAATTGTGGGGAGCCAGCCAGTAAGCAGTATTCCTCCATGGTCTCTGTTTCAGGTCCTGCCTCCAGGTTCCTTCCTGGTGCTCCTGCCCTGATGTCCCATCATAGTGGACTGTGAACTGTGGGCTGAAATAAACCCTTTCCTTCTCAAGCTGCTGTTTGGTCACAGTGCTTTGTCACGGCAACTGAAAGCAAACCAGGGCGAGCAACAATGTATGCATCAACAGGGGGGAAGAATGACTGGAAATGTGGAATCATCTCCACCTCGCTCAGACCGAGCTGTCGGAAGGACGCGCTTTCTTGGAGGCCATAGAGGAGATCTGCCATTGACCTTTACTGCTTTTGGTGGCTGCCTATATCACCGGCTCTTTTGCAGTTAGTCCTTCTACTAAGGACACTTGTGGTTATGATCATATGTGGCCCACGTAGGTTAATTGGCTAAGATTGTGAAGTTAGGGGTGGTGGTGCACACCCATATGCCCATCATGAGAGAGCAAAAGCAGGAGGATCAGTGTCAAAGCCAGCCTTGGTTATGTAGTAGTTTGAAGCCAGTTTGGGCTAACCTCCACCCATACATCCATTCTCTCTCTCTCCTCCTCTTCCTCCTCCTTCTCCTCTTCTCCACCCCCCCTTCCCCTATCCCCCCCCCCCAACCTTTCTGACTTGGTCAGAACTAAAATCACTCAGAAGTCAAAGCTCTGGACATGTCAGTGATAGAGTTTTGCTAGACAGGGTAAACTGAGGAAGGAAGGCCCACTCTAAATGTGGGCGTCACCATGTGGGCTAGGTAGGTCCTAGACTGAATAAAAAGAAGCTAAGCAGAGACCTTTGTTCACGTCTGCTTCTTCCTGGCTGCAGATGCCATGTGATGAGCTGCCTCACATTCCTGCCATCATAACTTCTTTGCCACAATGGACTGTATTTCCAGCTGTCAGGCAAAATAAATTCTCCCTCCCCCCTCCCCCAAGAGTCAGGGCTTCTCTGTGTAGCCTTAACTGTACTTTATTTGCCTTGTAGACCAGGCTGGCCTCAAACTCACAGAGATCCGCCTGCCTCCGCCTCCCTGAGTGCAGGGACGACAGGCAGGTAAATTCCTTTTGTCAGATTTTTTTTTTTTGTCATAGCAACAAGACAATAACTAATACACTATTCCAGATCCTTAACATGATATTTGCCCAAGTCCCTTTTGTCATTAGAGGTCGAATCCCAGCCTCCCTGGATTAGGACCTGGGTGTCTTTGGGGTGTACTATAGAGCCTATCACTGCAAATCATGGGGAAACCTAGTTGTTTTTAAGACTCAGGAGCCTATTTTGCTTTGCTTTGGTGATGGCTATGCCACCAGAGATGACCAAGGGCTCCATGACTGCCTCCTGTGTTGTTTTTGTTGTTAGTAGACTCATTCTGCTAACCGCTGTCATTTGTCAAAGGCAGCAGGCAATAAAAGTCCCTGCCGCTTTTACCTCCCTCTCCTCTCTAGGATGTAGGCTCATGTACATGACTGCTGCCAGCCTGGAGTAGCCTTCAGTCACACACACACGCGCACACACACACACACACATACACACACACACACACACACACACACACACACGGAGCTGGTGAAGATGTACAGTTGTTGGACTTGGCTCTGCTCCATCCATCCATCCATGGAAAAGGAGAGCTCTCCAAGTCATCAAAATCATTTCCCTCCTTGTTCGTTGGGACAGGCAGTCATCCCAGCCTATGATAGGTGTCCAAACTCCAGGAAAGTCTCTCTCACTCAGCCTGTGCTGGACTCCACCAATGAAGGGCATCCTGGGAAGGAAAACAGTAAAACCATGGTGCCTTGTACGCTGGGGCTTTGTTCAGCCAAATCCCTCAGGCCCGCCAGGGCTCCTTCCTTGCTGTGCCAGGGCAGTCTCCTGGGAGTCTGCAGGAGCAACACAGCTTTCTCTCTCAGAGGAGTGACAGATGGCTTCAGAGAATCTTCCCTTCTAGAGGACCAGGGAAAAGAAAAAGAGGAGATAATTCTGCTTAAGTGGTGAAAAAGGAAGGTAGCTCTTGCTGGGATCAGGGTTAAATTGAGATGTTGTTTTGGATGTTATTTTTGGGCGACTATGTGAGCTAGCATTAATTTTTAATAGCGAGAAGGATGTGCATAGTCTAACTACCTCTAAATAGAGTCGAGGAGGAATAACTCGAGATGCTGGAGAGTAAATGTATTTTTGGTGGATATGGGTAAGTTTGCAGCCTCAATATAATGTCTGCATGTGGGTAGAAGTAAGCTGAGCACTTTAGTGATTCACACTAATTAAGTGGACTCCTTAAGTGAGGTGCCTGAGTTACTATTTATTTTAAAAAGCGTGGTTTTATTATTTTTAAGAGCTTTCAGTAATGAAGCTAAGAAAGTGTTACCTAGGACACATATTTATGGATTTATTCTTGAGGTAGCAGAAATGGCTCTAATTTAGAATTCCAATTCTGCTATTGGAGGGGCAAGATCTGTAAATTGAAGGTATGCTCTTATTGAAAGCGGGGGTGGGGGGGGTGGGGGGTGGGGAGGAACACATTGTGGGGCACTGAATCCTAGAAAACAGAAAGTGCTAGTTTGTTTGGTGTTAATTTACCTGGGCTTTAGTGTTGAGCATTCAGTTAGACACACACACACACACACACACACACACACACACACACACACACATATATATATACACAGAGGGGGGTGGGTCACAATCATGACATACAACTCTGCAGCCATCTGGTCAACCCAGAGACTCAGAAGCATCTTAAAGGCTCTAGTGGTGAAGTGACTTATTGAGGAGTTCACCGTAGGGTGGAGAAAGGGAACTGGGATGTGATTCTCTGGCCCCTGTTGGGCATTCATAACCACACTGGGAAGGGGGAAAGAAACAGGTAAGTTAGAACAGGAAGGGTAGAGATTTGGGGTTTGGAGTGAGATATTGTTGGCCCCCTGCTAATGCAGCAGTAACAGCAATTGTCATTTACCAAGTGCTGTTCCACACCAGTCTTTCTAAGCACTTGGCGTGGATTGACTTCAGGACAGCTTCTTCAGGTAAGTACTATGATTAGTGCCATTACCACAAGTGAGGAAACTGAGTCAAGGAGTCAAGAGTGACTGTGCCTAAACTCAAATCTAAGTGTTTTGACTTCAGAGGCCCCTCCCGCCCAGCACCATTCTGCCATAGCCATTTTCCTCAATGTCAGAGCCTTTTTTAAAAAAAAACTATTTTTTAAAGATTTATTTATTATATATACAGTGTTTTTCCTCCATATACAACTGTGCTACAGAAGAGGGCACCAGATCTCATTACAGATGGTTGTGAGCCACCATGTGGTTGCTGGGAATTGAACCCAGGACCTTTGGAAGAACAGTCAGTGCTCTTAACCTCTGAGCCATCTCTCAGAGCCTTTTAATGGGTGGCACAAAATATTGACCCATCAGCCATTGCATGGCCAGGCAAGGTGAAGAGTGGCTGAAACCATTTGATTAGTTACAAAAAATGGAAGGTGTTTATCCTGAGGGGTGGGGAAATCAGACGTATTGTATTGTCATTTGCTCTGGGTGCCGTTATATAAGAAAGCCTGGGAACTGAATTTCTATTCTGTGTACCAGTCTTGATATTGATGAAATCTGTTTCTATATCACTTAGGCCATCTGACCAACAGGGTAGTGACTTAGCCTCCTACATCTGTCTTTTCATCTCATAACCGTAAGAGAGAGGTGGCCAGAGTGCGCCTAGCTACACACAAACCCATCACCAACCAGAAAGGCCTCCGAAGCTCACAGCTCAGAGTAAGTCAGCAGCTCCATGTGCACACAAAAGCTAGGACTTGGGCTAGTGAGATGGCTCATCAGGAGAAAGCTCTTGCCACGCCAGCCTGATGACCTGAGTCTGATTCCTGGGCCCTACTTTGAAAAGACAGAACCAACTCCTGAAAGCTGGCCTCTGACCTAGACACACACACACACACACACACACACACACACACACACACACACACACACACACCAGGAGGCAGAAGCAGGGGACTCCAGAGTTCAAGTGTGGCCCAGACAACATAAGACAAGGCAGTGAGAGCCTATCTCTACAAAACAAAACACAAAAAACGTTCCAAAGAAAGCGTCAAGGCTGTGAGTTACAAAACCTAAAATGGAAGGTCAGTTGCTGTTCAAATGAACTGTCATTCAGGGAAGTTGGGTTTTGTGCCGGGAAGGCCGAGATCTCTTCCTTGACTGAGAATTACCTACTCTGAGATGTCAGGGTGTAAGGAGTCAGCACTTAAGAGTTTATGAGATAATGACACGTGTGTTTAGTGCGATTGGCAAATTATACCATAGGAAACAATTTTTTAAAAAGATTCATATTGAACTATTTTCCCATATAAACTTACTGCCTCAGGAAAACTGTGGCTAAAATTATAAATTACCAGGAAACTTCAAATTTGCCCTAGAGAGCCAAAATAGAAATATAACAAGCATTGTTGAAATCATCACAAATTGGAAGCAATGGGTTATTCAATTAAAAATAAATTAGTTACATTTTGTGTTTATATATTTTCCGTTGGCTGGAGGCTCAGAGGGGAGCTCTGGTGATGCTGGCCTTCAGTCTCTTCTATTCAGAGCCCTTTGATGCTTTACTCAGTAGCTAATCATCTTGTCAGTTGTTTTGTTGCTGAGACAGGGTCTCATCCTGTATAGCCCAGGCTGGCCTCATAGCCCAGGCTCGCCTCAAACCCATGATCCTCTTGCTTCAGTTTCTGGTTGCTGGGATGATAGTGTGAGCGACCATACCCAGCTCAAAGCAGCTAATCTTCCTAGCTATCTTGGAAGAGACAGCGTCTTTTTGTGTGAACCTACTTTAGTCGACCTAGGTTTCATAATCAGGAAAGCACCTTCTAATGTCTACTCAGAATTTTCTTGTTGGGATCTAAATTTATCTATTATTTGTCTGTTGATTGATTGTGTATGTGTGCACACGTGCGCCCATCGTGGTATGATGGGTATATGGAGGTCAGAGGGCAACTCTGGGGAGCCAATTCCCTCCCTTTCACATGAGGACCAGGGATCTAAAACAGGTGTCCAGGCTTGCCAGAGCTGTTGAGCCATCTTGCTAAGCCCCAGTTATGACTGTCTAAGCTTGATCTTTCGCTTTGTTTTGGGGAAATGGCAGGTACAGTTAGCCCTTCACAGGCATATGAGAAACCAGGTCAAGCCCTGACCTCAGGTTAAACACTGACTTCCTTCCTATAGAAACAGGCAATCTTATGCCAAACAGTTTCCATCTGGGGAGGGAGAGGCCCACAGGGCCCACAGGCCCACAGCGCCCACAGACCCACAGCGATGATGCAGGGTTATCACTGGGATGCACTGTTGTCTCTGGACCCTGCTAGTTGCCACCGGTCACTGTTCCATCTGTAGAGTCATGGGTTGGCCAGTGTCTAGCCTTATGGGATCAAAAGTTGACTTTTTTTTTTTTTTGCCCATCATCCAGGAAGTAAGGCATCTGCAGGAAGAAGAGTTCCCAGAGAGTTCCCAGAAGACTGAGATGACTCTCACACACTGCAGGCTTGTCTGGTACCTTGGGCATCTCAGTGGACCCTTCTGAGTGCCACAGTGTCCCCCTTTTTATAAGGATACTGTCTGTCTCGCTGAGCCTCACAGAATAACGCTAAGATATATGGCTAGTGGTGTAGCTCAGTGGTAGAACACTTAAACCTATGGTGTGTGAGGCCCTGGCTCTGGTCCTCAGCACCAAAGAGGTGGGGGAGCAGGGGTAAGATTAAGTGGAACAAGATGGCTGACTCTAGCTGAATGAAAAATGAGGTTAAGTCTAGGATATGGCCACCCACTGGTGGGCTGTTTCCTACAGGTTGAAAAAGTGCTGTGCCTCCTAACCTTGCTACCTTCCCTTTGTTGGATGTCTCCGTTGTTTCATTGTATGCGGAAGAAAAAGATGATTGCCCACTAAGCTAACGCAAGTCTTCAAAGTACTGAGTGGAAGTTCCAGGAGGCCAGAGCTCTGGGCTATGCTCCTACGCTATGCCCTAAAGACCAGGTGAACATATGACAACAGTCACTCATGCCGAAGTCCTATGCCAACAGGATGAAGCTAAGCCATCTATTTCACCTTTGAGAAGTCAGGACCAGGCGATAACAGCTGGATTTCCTAAGCGGGACCAGTTTCAACTGGCAGGCTAATCGGATTCCCTCTGTCCTAATCCTACAGCTAACCTCAAGTAACCTGCTTGTTATGCAGCAGTTGTTTCCTATTGTTCTGCCCATCTACCCCCCACCCCCACCCCACCCCGCCTTACAAGACAAATAACATTGGTTGGTTCGCAGGGACCGCGCATGCACACTCTATTTTATGGAAGGAAGTGTTGCTCAATCCTAGACTAAGAAATAAAGGTTCTGTGTTATCATAGGTCCATTAGGGAATTCCCTCTCAGATAGCTGGGCCCAGCGACTGGGGAGGGGGTCGTAGGGGATGGGCCCAGCGACTGGGGAGGGGGTCGTAGGGGAACAGGCCCTCCAACATCTTCATAGGTTGGGCACCAGGCCAAAGGGACTTTTGGAAAGGAAGAACTTGGAGTGAGTTGCCATTTGTTTTTTTGTTTGTTTTGTTTTGTTTTAAGGTTTATTTATTTATTATGTATACAGTGCTCTGCCTGCATGTGAGAAGAGGGCACCAGATCTCATTATAGATGGTTGTGAGCCACCATGTGGTTGCTGGGAATTGAACTCAGTACCTTTGGAAGAGCAGTCAGTGAGTGCTCTTAACCTCTGAGCCATCTCTCCAGCCCCCATGAGTTGCCATTTGTAAACCATCTATCTGCCTTTGGGTCACCACTGTTGATGCACCTCTGCTTGCTTTTCCTCTTTTCCTGAAAACAAGGCACAAGGCACAAGGAACTCAGCTGAATCCAAGGATAAAGCAGCAGGCTCTTCACCTCTACACGCCAGGAAAGGAAGGCAAGAGTTGGCTAGCGTGCTGCTACTTTGATCTCTGCCGCCTGTCTCTGGATCCAGGGCCAGCAGAAAGAGCCGTAAACCTAGTCAGTTTGCTGCTGACACCACTATGGCTGCTGTGTCTTGGGGGTTATGTGCTCATGGTACCCTATGGCTGCTGTGTCTCGGGGGCTATGTACGCATGGTACCCTATGGCTGCTGTGTCTCGGGGGCTATGTGCACATGGTACCCTATGGCTGCTGTGCCTCAGGGGCTATGTGCACATGGTACCCTATGGCTGCTGTGTCTTGAGGGCTATGTACACATGGTACCCTATGGCTTCTGTGTCTCGGGGGCTATGTGTGCATGGTACCCTATGGCTGCTGTGTCTCGGGGGCTATGTGCACATGGTACCCTATGGCTGCTGTGTCTCGGGGGCCATGTACGCATGGTACCCTATGGCTGCTGTGTCTCGGGGGCTATGTGTGCGTGGTACCCTATGGCTGCTGTGTCTCGGGGGCTATGTGCACATGGTACCCTATGGCTGCTGTGTCTCGGGGGCTATGTACGCATGGTACCCTGTGGCTGCTGTGTCTTGGGGGCTATATACGCATGGTACCCTATGGCTGCTGTGTCTCGGGGGCTATGTGTGCATGGTACCGTTCACACAGGGAGTCTGGTAATAGTTCCTCAGCTTTCACTATGGATCTCTCATTGGGACCCAACACTGTGCTAACGACCTGCCTCTCTTTTTCCCAGCCTTCACATCAACCTGGTAGTAGTGATGTTATTCTGGCACCATTACTATTTATGGGGAAAAGAGGCCAGAGGGATCAAACAAGAGCTCAAGATCACATAACACTGACAAGAGTCCCTAAGATTCAAACTGACCTGGAGGACCCCAGCGCCCAAGTTCTTGGTCTTTGCTTCCATATAAATTTTTTAAGTATGGCCCCCTAAAACCATCACCATGAAGTTCTGGTTTAAACAAGAGACGATCAGATCCCCAGTGCATCCAGCTCAGTTTAAAGAGACAGCTCAAGGCTGTCCACTGGGAGGGCTAGTAGTTCTCAAATGAGAAGTGAGCATTCATCTCCATGGTGACGTCATCCCAAAGCACCAGGTCCTCATTTGGGCCATTAGTTGTTGCAACAGAAATCATAATATTTCTTTTTTTCCTTTTTCCACTTTGTTTTGTGTTCAAGACTGTTTAGCTCTGGCTATCCTTGAACTCACTGTAGACCAGGCTAGCCTCAATCTCAAAGATCAGCCTGCCTCTGCCCCGGGAGTGTTGGGATTAAAGGTGGGCATCACCACAGCCCAGACTTAGAAGTCATAATATTTCAATAAGAGTAATTAGTGGGGAAAGAAGTCAGGGGCAGCTCATGTCCATGTCAAAGGCCTCTGGTCCTTCCAGGCACCGGGCCGTTCCCTCCCATTTCAATCCTGTGCTTGTGCACTGCATGGCACCCAGCCAGCAGAACTGTTGTGACCCACACCTCTTCTAACTCAAAGGGCTTTTACTCAGCTTGCACAGGAGAAGAGGGAGAAGACAGACAACGGGAATGCAGAGTGAGTGGGATGCAAGGGCCCACTCGGACGGAATTAACTCCTTTGGCCCATCCGGTCCCCAAAGAGTAAGAGGGAGCTGAAGGGGTGGGGGTGGGGGACCAGAAGGAGACAAGCACTTTGGAGGCCCAGACATCTATTTTTAAACTCTGAGGTCTCAAGCCAGCCTTGATCTGATGTCACACGTTTCATTTAGCGCTCAGCCATCCGGCAAGTGTGACTTCCCCCATCCCCAGGAAGTAGAGACACTGATGCTTCCCCTCTTGAGGCCTCCAGAACCAGAAAGCCAACATTGTGGGTGTGCAGTTTCACACCCTAGGCGTCTACCATAAGGGGAGTGAGGGGCAGACGGGAAGGAAAACACCCCCTTACTCCGCAGGGGTTGCCTCCTGCTCCGTGGGAGGCTTGGGAACCAGCCAGGGTGGAGGCCAGAGCCAGGGGAGAGATGGGTGTTACTGAGCGGCTGGAGCCAAGAACAAATGTGGGTGAAGTGGAAGAGACCTAATTTGGTAAGAGCTGTGTCATAACTGTCTCTTCAGCAACCAGGAGGTGCAGGTTTTGGGCAAGATGATGGTGTATACGCTCAAGGTCAGTATAGATCCATATTAACAACCCAAGCAGGTTCAAGCAGGACTTCTGTTGTTACTGTTGTTTCCGTACTAAGATTCTTGGTCTTCAGATCATTACTTATGTTTAAAAATTTATTTCGTAGCTACTCGGTAAAACCCCAAATTAAAAATAACACTCTGCCTGTATCTTCCTGATTCCTCAGCTCATTTTACCACTCAGTCCAGTGGGATAGATAGTGCAGGTCCCCTTTCCTTGGCTAGAAGGGAGACGGAGGTTGTGTGAGCAAGAATGATTGTCCAGAGGTTTATCCCTAGGAAAAGGCTAGGTTAGAACTAGAACTTGGGTCTTTTGACTTCTGGTTCAGCGTTCTTCTCCACCTTCCTGCGGCGGTTAGCCACCAGCCAAGACGGGGCCTTCAGAGGCGGAGGGAGCGCCTGCAAGTGCTCACTTCACTCTGTAGTCCAGGCTGGCCTCCAAGTGATCTGTGTGTGTGTGTGTGTGTGTGTGTGTGTGTATGTGTGTGTGCGGGGGGGGGGGGGGGGAGGAAAGGGGCCGCATGCGTGCGCATCATGACACATATATGGAGTTGAGGGGACAACTTCCCTCTGTGACTAAGGTTCTCTTTCCTCTATGGGTGGTTCCATTTTGAGAGGCTTCTTCACCAGGCCTTTATTGTTTGAGCTTGCTGGTCCCATCCTTTTCTGTTTTAAGTTAAAACTTTAAAAAAAAATTGTGGCTGGAGAGAGGGCTCATTGGTTAAGAGCATTGACTGCTCCTCCAGAGGTCCTGAGTTTGAGTCCCAGTACCCATTTTTTTTTTTTTAAATTGAGACAGGATCTCACTAGGTAGCCCTGGCTGGCCTAGGACTTGCTATGTAGACCAGCTTGGTTTTGAACACACAGAGATTTGCCTGTTTCTGCCTCCTGTTCCTCCTGTTTCTTCCGGGAATACCACCATACCTCAGCCAAAACTACTACAGCTATTCAACTGTCTAGAGGAAGCTGAGTGTCTCCAGACGCACTCCTGTTCCAGCGTTGCTCATCACGCCTTGAGGTGTTTCTGGCCACCATCTTAACCTTATAGACATGCGCTCTCTGCCCTTGAGCTCAGCTTGCCCAAAAGTGTGTCTGTCGTCTTTCTTCTTTGAACTATGACCTTGACCTGAGCATGCTCAGCAATGTCCTCACTGGAGTGCTTTTCCATGGTAACTGTGGGTTGGTTCCTCAAACGAAACCTTCACCCTTCCTTTGGAGTAGCTCGGGCACCTTCCCTTCTTCACTGCAGTAACCCATCTCCCTGCCCCCCACCCCCGCCCCCACCCCCGCCCCCACCCCCCCATCACTTTTTGGCTGTTCTTGCTTTGGCTTCTCATCGAAACGAGACGAGAATCCGTTGCAGTCAGTTGCACAGGAGTCTGCAGTCACCAGAAAATTAAAGCGATTCTTAGGGCTGCCTGACTTGGTCTGTCTTTACCAGAGTCCAAAATGCTCTAAAGCAGCCATTACCAAAAACAAACAAACAAACAAACAAACAAACAAACAGAACAAAAGCAAAACACCAAACCAACCAACCAAACAAACAAAAACCCCTAAAACCACGTTTCATTGCATCTTAACCGTCACTGTGCCCACCGAGGCATCTCAGAGGCCCTTGGGGGTCTTTTCCCACAGTGATTCTCTGTCAAAGTCCTACCTCTTGCCCAGGCCTGTCTTTCTCTCTAGCTCTGGTTTTCTTCCACTCTGCGGCCCCAGATCATTCACAAGAATCTGTTCTCCATCCCAGATGTAGCCTCTGGCGTCCTCAAAACCCCAGAGCAGCCTGGAAGGACCTGCACATTTGGGGTGGATGGATAACCCGACAGGAGCTCCCCTCTGATTTCTGGGTGCTGCCCCCAACTCCTTTCACTCTTACTTGGGGGTCCGTATCTTTCTGGCAGAGGCTTGAGATGGACACAGAGTTAACACAACTCATCTCCGGCGTGTCTGTGAAGGACGGCTTGGCATTCGTTAGAAGCCTCCTTGTTGCCAGGGGCCCACTCATCAGCTTCTGCTCCCTCTTGCCAATAAAATGACCCATTTAAACCAGATTTTTCTGATTAACAAGCTTCTGAGTAAATGGCTTCAGCGGTACTTGTTGGTTTGTAAGGCTCAGGAGTGTGGCTCTGCGGCAGCCCTCCTCCTTTGTCCAAGGTCCTCCGTGAATCACTGTTGCCCTGGTGACATGGTGGCAGGACACAAGCACCCTCCGAGAGGCATCTCCAGAAGGTTTCTCTTTTCTTTCTAAAATTCTAATTGTGGACATATCCAAACAAAGAAAATTCAAAAATGACTTAATAAAACCCTTTATAAACCTGGGCGGCGGTGGCGGCGGCGGCGGCGGTGGCGGCGGCACACACTTTTAATCCCAACACTCCTGAGGCAGAGACAGAGATCTCTGAGTCCGAGGCTAACCTGGTCTACAGAGTGAGTTCCAGGACAGGTCTACACAGAGAAACCTTATCTCAAAAACAAAAACAAAGCAAAAACAGCCCAAATCCTTTATAAACCATCACCTGCGAACCATGCTTGATACACTGGCCCCTGCTCCCTAAATGGACAGCATCCTACTGAGACTATCTGAAGCATTCATTTAATCCCTGGATGTTTTAGCGTGTTTTCTAAATATGCCATCTGGACATTAACATGTTACAATACTATTACTACATCTAAAGATACCAACAATAATTCCTGAATACTATCTGATACCCACCCAGAGTTCAAAACATCTTGGTTGTCTCATCAGTGTCTTCTTGCATTTAATTTACTTAAGGCAAGGTCCATCCAGCTGTGAGCCTGAAATCCCAGAACTAGGGATGTGGAGATGGAGAGCCTGGGTCTGAGGACGGCCAGGTCTTGTCTACACATAGAAAATCCAGTTATTTCACAATTAAATTTAACTAATGCGATGACTCATGTGGTTTCTGAAAGTAAATAAATAAATAAATAAATAAATAAATGAAAGTTTCTCTTTTCATTTTTCTTTCTCTTTTGCCTCTAGGGTCATCTTGATACAGACGTTCCCAAAACATGTGTTGACTGTGTCTTCAGCAATAAGGAAACCCTGAAAGACCTTCCCGGCAGGAGACAGCCTGATACTGGGATGGCAGTATTCCCATAGGCATTGCCCTAGGTCACAGGCCTGGTACCTGTCATTCCCAGGGACTTTGTAAGAAGGCTGAGTCACTGTATGCCAACACTGGTTGCAAGGGCGGGGTCCCTGAGTGCTGAGTACTTAGTTACCCACCCACTCACGACAACTACTCACTTTTATTAACGCACAAGTGTTTACCACAAGTGCGTTAATAAACTTGCTGTGCAAGTTCTCACTTCCTGCCGGGGCCTTCCTGACGCCTCCAGGTTCCTCTCAAGCGAGGCCAGCAAGACCCTTCATGGGAGGGATCTGCAGGAGGCGCCTTTAGTCCTCGGGAAAGGCCGTGACAAAGAGGAGGCGGAGAGGGGCGGCCTCCAGGGACCTGGCGGTCTTCTGTGGAGCCCTTCGTCTGTGCTGGCCTTGCAACTAACCGGAAGGAAGGCCGTGAACAGGTTTTCCCTCCTCTCCCCTTTCACAAGTCTCCACAAATCTTCATGGCTGCACACTGTCAAGCCTACACAAATACCATGTCTACATGCCTTCAGATTCACTATACACAGTCAACATAGCTCCTTGGCTATAGGCCAGCCCCACTAGTGAGCACCCTACTATCATAGACTTGCACATACACATACATACACCATACACCACACACACACACACACACACACACACACACACAGAGGCATGCACACACACATGAACCCACACACACATATATACCACTCACGGACCCAGACACAGACACAGGTACACACAGAGACATGCATGCACACACACAGAGACATGCGCGCGCGCGTGCGCACACACACACACACACACACACACACACACACACACTTTTCTGTGTTGAACAAACTCAGACTCTAGAGAATGTGGGGGAAGGGAGGGAAGAGGAAGACTAGTGTTTGTCTCTGTGCTGGCCACAACATAAGGCTTTCTGACTTCAAGTAGAAAGGCCGTCCATCTGTCTGTCCATATTTCTGTCTATCCAGCCATCCAATTTGACATATTTTATTTTATCTTCTCTTCTTTTCTTTTCTTTTCTTTTCTTTTCTTCTTCTTCTTCTTCTTCTTCTTCTTCTTCTTCTTCTTCTTCTTCTTCTTCTTCTTCTTTTGAGACAGGGTTTCTCTGTGTAACCTTGGCTGTCCTGGAACTCACTCTGTAGACCAAGCTGGCCTCGAACTCACAGAGATCCACTTGCCTCTGCCTCTCCAGTACTGGGATTAAATATGTGTGTCCAGCAATGGTTTAAATCCTGGAAAAGAGAAACACTTTGGAGCACCTGGTGAAATACCTGGGGAGTCTGGCTGGGGCCCTCAGTAAGCCAAGCCGAGGAGCCAGCTGGTTAAATTGCACTGAATCCAGTTCTGACTATGAGAGGCTCTCATATGTGGTTCGTGATAGAAAAAACACCAACTGCTAGCAAGATAATCCAATTTCCTCCCTCCTTTGCTGGAAGAGGACTGCCTTGGCCCTCCCGCTCCAACTTCCTGCTGGGTCTCAGTCTGGCTAGAACCCTTTACCCCTCCAGCAGAGTGCATATCAAAGCCCCAGCCCCCAGGGTTCATTAGGAGGCATTTATTTCTGCATATTCTTGGAGGGGCAGAAGGCAGGATAACTCGATTCGCAATGCAAATTGCCCGGCTGTAATTTCAACTCTCCCTCCCTTCTCACGGGGAGATTTTTGCAGGTCATTAAAAATATATGATCGCCTCCAAAATAGCGGCGACAGCTGCTCTGCTGTGCTGGCCAGGTGCTGGTGTCGAAGGCCACTGCGCGGTGGAGGGTGGATTCTCTGGGGGGGCGCAAATGGTGCCAAGCCCTCACTGCCTGGTGTGCCAGCATCTGGGCTCCAGATCACAGGGCTGGTGGCCTGGCTCAGGCCGCGCTGGGATTCACCCTCTTCAGGCTTCAGTTCTGCCTTCTGCTGCTGTGGGACGCAGGGCGAGGGTTTTCATCCCGGAACCAATGGTTTCCTCCTCCACAAGGACCGGGGGTGGGGTGTGGTGGTGGGGGTGGGGGGGGATGGATAAGGGGCTGGACATAAAGTGGCTGGCACAGAGTAGGTGGGTGGTCTGCTGTGAGGGCTCGGTGCTCCCCTCCACAGGCTTGCTACCACAGCTTAGTAACCTTTCTTTATCCCTGAATCCCCACCACAGTCTCGGATACTGTAGCCCACCTAGGGGAGAAAGAACTGCTTAGGTCTTTTGGTCACTTAGTCTTTTCTTCCCCATGCTGCGTGTGGAGGGGCAGTGGCGGGGAGGGGGGCATGGGGGGGGTGCGGGAAGGAGGGGGGGAGGAACTCCAGAACTGTTTAGGCCTTTACCCTAAACCTAACTGATTCTGTAGATACCACTGTACTGGGAAGAGGGGCGGGGCTTTGTCTTAATTACTGTTTCTGTTGCTGTAACAAAACACCATGGTCAAGGCAATTTATAAAACAAAACAACCACATTTAATTTGGGGCCTCACAGTTGCAGAGTATTAGTCCATGGCCATCATGGTGGGCCACATGGCACAGCAGCAGGTTTTGGGGCACAGTTTGGAACTTACATCTGATCCACAAACAGGAGGTAGAGAAAGAGAAAGAAAGGAAAAGGAGACAGAGGGAGAGAGAGAATAAGAGGCAGGCTAACCGGGAATGGCATGGCCTTCTGAAACTGCCCCCAGACACACTTTTTAAAACAAAGCCACACCTCCTCCAGTGAGGCCACACCTCCTAACCCGTCCCAAACAGTTCCACCAAATGGGGACTAAGCGGCCAAGTACACGAGCCCACGGAGGCTGTTCTCACTCAACCACCACCGGCCTTATGGATGAGATCACTGATCACAGCCAGTAGCAACAAGTAGAGATTGCAGGGAGGAGACGGTTTCTTCCTGAGTCTGCGGGATGAACCTGGGATTCAGTAGGGCCCTTTAAGTCCAGGTCAGTAGAGTCCCAGAATGCCACAGCCTGAGCATCAGGGACGTGGCGCTTTGCCTCAGTAAGGAATCACAAAAATGCGTGAGCACATATTGCTGTGTGCAACTGTAAGATGGAAGCCAGACATTTTGAAGAGTTAATGTTACTTTTTTTTTTTTTTTTTTTGGTTTTTTGAGATAGGATCTCTCTATGTAGCCTTGGCTGTCCTGGACTCACTTTGTAGACCAGGCTGGCCTCGAACTCACAGCGATCCACCTGCTTCTGCCTCCCGAGTGCTGGGATTAAAGGCATGCGCCACCACCGCCTGGCTTAATGTTACCTTTTTAATTTCATTTTCATTTTGATTTTTGGTGTTATAAGATTAAACCCAGAATCTTATCCACATTAAAGTACTCTATTTTCCAGGTCTAATTCAGATTTTAAAGATATATATATATATATATATATATATACCTTTATATATCTATCTATCTATCTATCTATCTATCTATCTATCTATCTATCTATATACCTGTGTGTGTGTGTATTGAATAAACTGATGTCAACTTGACACAAACTAAAATCATCTGAGAGGAGGGAACCTCAATTAAGAAAATGCTTCCATGGGGCTGGTACAGTGGTTAAGAGCGCCACCTGCTCTTCCAAAGGTCCTGAGTTCAATTCCCAGAAACCACATGGTGGCTCATAACCATCTGTAATGTGATAGGGCACCCTCTTCTGGCTTGCAGGAGTACATGCAAGCAGAGCACTGTATACATAATAATAAATAAATAATTTAAAAAAATAATAAAGAAAATGCCTCCATAAGATCTGGCTTTCGGGCATCTTCTAAATTAGTGATCAGTGTGGGAGGGCCCGACCACTGCGAGTGGAGCCATCCCTAGGCGGGTGGTCCTGTGTTCTATAAGAAAGCAGGCTGAGCAAGCCATGAGGAGCAAGCCAGTAAGCAGCACCCTCCATGGCCGCTTTCGCAGCTCCTGCCTCCAGGTTCCAGTTCTAAGTGAGTTCCTATTGTGGCTTCCTGCAATAACAGACTACAGTGTGGAAGCATAAGCCAGACAAATCCTTTCTTCCCCAAGAAAGTGTTTTATCACAGCAATAGAAACTAGGGCAACATGTATAGAAAAACAGGTTGGCAGTTCTTAAAAATGGGAAACCCGGGCCGGGCGTGGCACATGCCTGTAATCCCAGCATTCAGGGAAGCTGAGGCAGGTGGATCTCTGTGAGTTTGAGGCCAGCCTGGTCTACAAAACAAGTCCAGGACAGCCAGGGCTACAAGAGAAACCCTGTTTTGAAAATTAAAAAAAAAAAAAAAAGGGCAAATACAGAACTTTCACATGAGTCACTTGTCACTTTAAGAAAATTATTATTTTATTTATTCACTTTACATGCTGTTCATAGGCCCCTCCTCCTCCTCTCTTCCCATACCTACCCTCCCTCTTTCTTTCCTTCCCCCCTTCCCCCCTATTCCTCAGAAAAGGGGAGTCCCCTCTCCACCCACCCCAGCTCATCAAGTCACACCAAGACTAAGCTTGTCCTTTCCCTCTGTGGCCTGGCAAAGCAGCCCCACCAGGAGGAAGTGACCAAAAATCAGGCAAAGGAATCCCTGTCAGGGACAGCCCCACTCCTCTTACTAGAGGATCCATATGAAGCCTGAGCTGCCCATCGGCTACACCTGTGTAGGGGGCCTAGGTCCAGTCCACGCAGAGTCACTTTTATATTTATATCAAGAGTCGGAAAAAAAAAGTCTCATGAAAGTTTGTCCATCAGCTGGGCATGGTGGCGCCCGCCTTTAATCCCAGCACTCGGGAGGCAGAGGCAGGCAGATCGCTGTGAGTTTGAGGCCAGCCTGGTCTACAAAGAGTCCAGGACAGCCAGGGCTACACAGAGACACCCTGTCTTGAAAAGAAAGAAAGAAAGAAAGAAAGAAAATTTGTCCATCAATATCCATAGCAGATTATTCAGTAGCCCCAAACTGAGGAACATCATGTATGTCCACCAAAGGACGAAGGAATGAAGTATAGTGTACTCACAAAATAGACAGTGTTCAGCCATGAAAAGAAATGAAAATCTAGAAGACAATACAAGATAAAATCTGAAAGTCTTCTATGGCCTGAAGGCCCATGACGAAGGCCACAGGTTATACAATTCTGTTAGAAGCAGTGCCCAGAATAAGCAGAAAGCAGGTTAGTGTTTGCCTAGGGTGGAGGGCAAAGGAGCAGGGGGAAGAAAGAGGGCACCACTGGAAGTGGGCATGCCCCTTCCCTGGAGGCAACGATTGCTAAAGCGTATTGTTCTGGTAGCAGCATACTGCATGTGAACTATATTAACGTGTTAAAAAACCCCTGAGCTGGGAGCAGGGGGTGTAGCTCAGCTGGTAGAGTGCTAGCCTAGCATGCATTCACATCCTTGGTTCATTCCCCAGCCTTACATAAAAGTGGGCGAGCTGAGGTGGGGTGCACAGACCAGCCCAGTATTTGGAGGTGGAGGCAGGAGAATATAAAGTTCAAGATAACCTTCGGCTACAGAGCAAATTTGAAGCCAGTTTCGTCTAAAGGCCCTTCTCACAAAAAACAAAAAACAAAAAACAAAACCGGAAAAGCCCCCACTGAATAATATACTCTTTTTGTTTTTGTTTTTGTTTTTGTTTTTGTTTTTTGTTTTTTGTTTTGGAGACAGGGTTTCTCTGTGTAGCCCTGGCTGTTCTAGACTCATTCAATAGACGGGGCTGGCCTCAAGCTCCTGAGATGCACCTGCCTCTGCCTTCACTGTGCTGGGTTTAAAGGTGAGCGCCACAACGCCTGGCTTGAATCATATACTCTTAATCCAGCAAACTCTGTGGCATGTGAACTTTATTTCAAAACAACAAAAGCAGGAAGGAAAGAGGCGGATAATGCAACAAACCGGTGGTGCTAACACCTTGCTCGGGCTTGTCTCTTGTCCCCTGATGAGTTCTTGGCTCATGACCACAGAGCCGGGGACCACTCGCTGGCCTGAGAGGGAAGCAGGGTTGAAGTAGGCAGAGAGGGGCAGAGTTGGTGGGAAACCTACACATTGCCGTGACATCCAAGAGATGTGAATTCTGAAGAAAGAACTGTCACATTCACAAAGGTTTCAACAAGTCTGGCTGACAGAGGCAGTCCTCACCTTTGAGGGGATGCCGTGAGCCTGTCAACTTAAACCAGTGATAGCTATGCAACCAGCGATCAGAAGGAAGGGCTAAACAAGAATTCCAATCTTTCACAAATGTATTCCTTACAATCTCTGGTGTTGCATTCATGCGTGTGTGTGCACACACATGCACACACATGCGTGTTTTGTTTGGACAGTTTCCTGAAGAGATCCAGGCGCTTCTGGGCAGCAGGAATGTGGAAACACAGGAGGAGAGATCCCTCTTTCTACCCTATCCTCTGGCTCTTCAACTTTCTGTAGTTCTAGAACCTTCTATCCTATTCTTTGTCCAGAACTACTTCTCTAGCCTTGTCTCCCCTAGAGGCAGCTGTTCTCTGTCACCATCTCCAGGCTGAGGAACAGCACATGGCTGCCCCTTGGGTAGTGAGCAAGCACTGGCCATATGGACTTTGAGCTCCCAGGGGTGGGAGGCTGGGGGGACTAGAGTTTCCTTATAGGATTCATAGAAGTAAATACTCAAGTAATTACGGGATGGAAGGAAAGAAAAAGAAGACAGAAGGACAAAGGAGCCTTTTTAAAAAGTTACTATTTCTGTGTGTCTGGTTGTATATGTGTGTATATGGTGTTTGTGTGTGTTGTGTTTATGCATATGTGCGAGAGAATGAGTGTGTATATATGTGTGAGTGTAAGACTGTGTGTATTGTGTGTGAGTGGGTGTATTGTGTGTGTATGTGTGTGCATGTGAGTGTGTATTGTGTGTTTATTTTATGTGTGTGTGTGCTGTGTGTATGTGTGTTTGAGATTGTAAAAGTGTGTGAATGTGTGAGTGTGTGTGTGTGTGTGTGTGTGTGTGTGTGAGAGAGAGACTATAAGATGGGGGGCAGAGGCTGATGTTGGGTGTCTTTCTTTATTGCCCTCCACATTATTTTTTGAGGTGATGGTCTCTCAGGAAACCCGAGGCTCATTAGCTCTGCTAAACTGACTGAACAGTGAGCTCCGGTCACCCACCTGTCTCCCGCTGGGGTTACAGCAACAGCAACGTTTGACCAACCCAGCTTTTCATGTGGCTGCTGGAGACCCAAGCATGAGTCTTTCTGCTTGTGCAGTACGCACTTAGTGAGCCATTTCCCTTGACCCTCAGGGGCCGGGCATGGTGGCACACACATTTAATCCCAGCACTCGGGAGGCAGAGGCAGGTGGATCTCTGTGAGTTCAAGGCCAGCCTGGCCTACAAAGAGTCCAGGACAGTCAAGGCTACATAGAGAAACCCTGTCTCAAAAAAACCAAACCAAACCAAACCCAATAATAGTTAAGAAGAAATAGTTTCTGTGAGGTATGAGTTCTGGGCTTTTGTTGTTAGTATATTGGTTCATTTGTGAATAAGACAGAGAAAGAAAGGCTCAGGCACATTTTACATGCTAAACAAACTCAAAGAGATTTGATGAATTGAAAAAGACTAGAGACTGCAGACTAGACATGGTGGCGTCTGCCTAGAGTCTTAGGTACTCAGAAGTCTGAAGTTAGCCTGAGCAACAGCAAGATTTGGATCTATTTGCTAGTACAATATGCAAATAGATGAAATAATATGTGAAGCACACATAACAAATGTTTACCGTCTTAACCACTTTCAGGTCATTGCTCTTACATACATTGACAACATATCTACTAATAGCTACTTGTATAGGCAATATTCATTTCTTACCTATAAGAAAAGCCACCTTTCTTTTTCTAGAATAAGTCCAGTTCTTACTGTTTCTGGGAAATGGGGCTTGGTTAATCTACAATCCAAGTCATGATTTCTTTTTCTCTCTGCTTAGATGGGAAAACACATACTCAAAGCTGTTTCCTTCAGAGCAGAAGGGGCTACCACTACCACTAAGTTTCTTCTTGGTCCAAACCTATCCTGCTCAAGGCTGATTGTGTACAAATGCACAAAGTATATACATTTCAGAGGGCGTTCCACACGAGTGCTGGAGATGTGGAGATACAGCAGATGGAACTGGTGCTTCTCAAGGAGCGAGCATTCACTCAACCTTTATAATCATTTACTAGTTACCCTGGTGGAGCAAGTCCCACAGGCACAGAGGAAAGTTGTTTGAACCCGGCAGGATAGAAACTGATCTTCTGACTAGGTTACTCTACTTTCTTCAGAACTGGTCAATATGAAGGGAAAAAAACCTCTGAATGGCTTCCAGTTCCATCTCTGTCATGAGGTTGCTATGTGAGCTTGGATGCTTAGGTCACCTGTTTCCTTGGCAGTTTTGTGGCTGGCTCCAATCAGGGGGATCAAACAGGTATCAGATGTGCTACCACTGCTACATTCCCATCATCTTAGCAGACATTACTAATCAATCCTAGTTCTTTTCCTAAGCCTGTCGAGAGCTGACTGAGCTTGTGAGCCTTTGCCAGTTCCCATGCCTGGAAAAATAAAGCCTTTACTGTTTCTTCCAGGGCCTCCTCCAATTTTAAGTATTGTAGCTACTTATTTTGTTGTGGAAACAACCATCAACAGACCTTATAAAACTGCACTCTTCCATTGCAGGGATTGCCAAGGAAGTTCTTTCCTTTAAACACCAATACAAGGACAGAAAAATAAGTATTACACTTTGATCCTCCAGAGGGTGAGTCTTCCTAGCTACTCTAAAAGTACCAGTCAAGACTGAAAGCTGTGGCCACTGCTGCAAACCAATTCCTAGTTCTTGCCTTCGGAGGAAGAGGCAAGTCTTTACTTGTCAAAGGGAATTCATATGGTGTGAACTTGGCATGAAAATTAATAGGGCCTTGGACATACCCACAGGAATATAAAATGGTGCCCATGGCTTGAAAAAACAGACTGGCAGTTCCTCCAAATGTTAGATGTGGGCATTCCATATGACCAGAGAGTTCATTCCTAGGTGTATTATATTAAAGAGAAATAAAGGCAGATAATATATATATACACACGCACACACACAAAAAAACAAACAAACAAACAAACAAACAAACAAAAAACCACTTGCCCAATGTTCATGGGAGGAGTCATAGTCACACTAGCCCTGAGCTGGAAAGAACCCAGAACCTGGGAGTTCAACAGTTGACCAGCAGATAAAGACTGTAGCCAGGCGCGATGGCGTACACCTGTATTCCTAGCACTTGGAAGCTGAGGTAAGAGGATGGACCAATCCAGACCAGCATGGGTTACATAGCAGGGCCCTGGCTGACAAATCAAATAAAAAAAGGTGCACACAGGATAGAGTAATATCCAGCCACAGAAAGGGGTGAAGTATTGTCCGTTCCTTATCATGGACCACACTTGAAAATACAGTGAACGAAGGAATCCAGACACGAAAGGCCACACATTGTAATACTTCACAAGTATGAAGTGTCTAGAGCAGGCAATATGAAGGCAGAAGGTGGTTGGATGAGACTGAAAGGGATAGAAGACGGGTGGTTGATAAAAAAAAATATTCTGAAATTGGGGCTGGAGAGGTGGCTCAGCAGTTAAGAGCACTGTCTGCTCTTCCAGAGGTCCCGAGTTTAATTCCTAGCACCCACATGGCACTTGACAACTGTCTGTAACTCCAGTTCCAGAGGATCTGACACCATCTCTCAGACATACATGCAGGCAAAACACCAATGCAAATAAAATAAATAAATTATTTAAAAAATTCTGATCGTGAGGTAAACCAGGACAAATCTCTCCCGCCACCCCCTCTGTGTGTGTGTGTGTGTGTGTGTGTGTGTGTGTGTGTGTGTGTGTGTGCGCGCAGTACTGGGATTTAACCTAGAACCATGTGTATATTGGGTACTTGCTACATCCCCACCCTTCAGATATTATTTAAAAGAAATTCTCAAGGGTTGGAGAGATGGCTCAGTGGTTACGAGCGAGCATTGACTGAGTTCAATTCCCAGCAACCACATGGTGGCTCACAACCACCTATACCCTCTAATGCCCTCTTCTGGCACACAGGAGTATCTGCAGATAGAGCACTCATATACATAAAATAAATAAAATCTTTTAAAAAAATTCTCACTCTGAGATTAGTTGAATGTACAGATACCGAATCTCCAGACATGAGGGCTATTTAAGTACCTACACATCCACATATGAATGTACAACCTTTGCATACTTTTAGATTGATGCATTTATAAAATTATACTTATTAATATTGAGATAAGGTCATATAATACAGCAACATTCAACCTTTTTCCCCCAGTACCTTTAAAGTATTGTTCTTCCTCCTCCTCCTCTTCCTCCTCCTCCTCCTCCTTCTTGAGATGGGGTCTGAGGTGCAGCTCAGACTACTGTGGAACTCAAGTTCTCTGGCCTCAGCCTCCTGAGTGGTTGAGTTACAGGTGTGGCCACCACACCTACTCCTTATGGGTCTTAGCCAGTGTTACCACTCCCTTCTCGCTCACCCATGTTGGAAGATCAGCCATACAATGGAGCACAGATCACAGGAAGCTCTGCTCATGTTCTCTCAGGTACGGATGGAGAAAATTAGTATCCAATGAGCTAAAGGACAAGTCCCAAGCAGACCCTCCCGGCTAGTGATTTGCTTGGGTCATCAGCAGAAAACACTTGGAGGATTTCTGTGAGAGACCAAAAGGCAGCTACAGGTTGGGCACAGCTGACTTGATGCCTAAGTTCGTACGGAGCAAATAGAAACCACCTCTCAGCCGCCTTTGGAAAATACTAGAACATGCTAGAATAAGTGTTCTGGCGGAGCACTCTTGCCTCCTTCAGTTCCTGGGCCCGAAACCTTGCACACAGCAGGCTGTGGGTTACCAGTGACCCAGCCTTCTGTGTATACGCAGAATAAGTGATGGCCCCATAAAACATAGATTTCTTTAATCTACTGAGGGAGCACCCCTGACAAGACACCACAAGGGCACAGCTGTGTTTACTCCGATGTCACCTCGTGTTATTTATAATAAGTGCTTTTGCCTTTGCACTTTGGATATGAAGTATGTTACCCCAGAACCAGACGCCGTTAATAGGCCCACATGGCTATGCACACACCAGCCGGTCCAAGATTTTATAGCATCCATCACAGGACACCAGGATCCTTATTAAAGAGGAGAACTTTTACAGCATTTCCCAGAGCACCATATTTTTTTTATTTTAGAGTCAGCCCACAGGGAGACTGCTATGGTAGAACGTATTGCACTGTAGGCCGTTAGCCGGGGTCTGAGGACATGAATTCAAGGGGAAAAAAAGTCATCAAATGGTATTTATTACGTGCTTTCCTGGGTTGACACAGCGCTAGGAGCCATCCAAGGAAAGTTAGAACACTTGACACTTTCCCCCTTAGGAGCTTCTATTTGGAAAGAGAGAGCTGAAACATAAGTAAAAATTATGACTCACTTCTCCATGTGCAGTATGGAGTAAAAATGTAATTAACTTTGATTTATAGTGTGAGGTACAAGCCCTGATCTTTTTTTTACCCACCCCTGGGCCACCAGAAGTTCTTTTTCATTTCAACCCTTGCGTAATATCTTATCAGCTTAGTCTTGGGCCCCTTTTCCTATTTAGGAAGGCGAGTTCACCAAATATAATCTTATCTCTCTCTTCGGGTCTAAAACCCTCGCCGTATCCGACGGGTGTTTGAAGCTGGCTCATGTGCTCTGTTGGTGAACTGCAGAGTCAATGGGCCAGCTTTGATGTTGAAACCTGCCCTGCCTCTTTGCTAGCTGGGTGGCCTAGGACAAACCCGCTCCACTGGTCAAAGCGATGTGAGCCCTAGTGAACTGTCTGTGCAAGGGCACTAACAGCAGTCACTCTCCTGGGACAGGGTTGGGTGATGGCGAGCAGAAAGCCCTTTCCATAGCGTGTGCTCTGTGCCAAGCACCAAACAGACGATCGCTGTTATCGGTCATATCTAGACAGAAGGGAAGCGCAACATAACATGTCAGGACATAGCCCAGACATCTCGATGGCTTGCAGCAGATGCTTTGGTTCCCAGGCAGCTCCCTGTTTGGGGCTGGTCCATCTGTAACCTGTAGCTGGACCTGTCAAGAGCCGATAGCCCGCAGCTTTGCTACGCCTGAGCGCTGCTCTCAGCCACCAGGAACTGCCCCATCAGAGGCTATGCTCTCCCCAAACTGGTAACTCAGACAAGGAGCGGCAACAATTTTTTTCTTGCTTTGGGGGCAACTAGGAGGGACTATGGCAGCTCCAGAGTTGCCTGTAAGCCTAGCTACAGCCTTAGAGGACACCGCTTTGCAAGCTGATGTCCCCTCTGTTGTGTTCAACAGTTCTTACCAGACAGACGGCTCTCCCCAGTAAACCCGTGGCCTCAGCCTGCCGGGTCAGAGTCAGTTTTAGAAGAATCCAACTTAAGCTGCGGCATAAAAAGTGAATTGCCAACTTTAATTTTTCTTGCCATTTTTATCATTTCTCCCATGAGTGATGTGCGTAAAAGCTGGTGGCGAGGAGCTGGCTAAGAGTATGCGCGGCTTTTCTATAGGCCCCACGTTTGGCTCCCAGTACCCATGGCAAGCAGCTCAGAGACACCTGCCATTCCAACTCCAGGTGATCCAAAACCCAATTTCTGGCCTCTGGGGCATCTCTACATCTGACTCATAAATAAAGATAAAATCTTTTAAGAATGCTGGTGACTATCTTTTCTGGTTGTTTAGATTTAATGAACCGTCGTCACTCGTTTCTGCTTGCTGCTATAGCAATCCACCATAAATATAATGGATTAAAACAATATATATTTACCGTATTATAATTCTGAAGCAAATCTAAAGTAGGCCTCGCTAAGCTAAAATTAAGGATTCTTCCTTGTGTTCTGAGGGTGGTAGGGGAATTAATCTGTTTCCGTACCTCCCCCGGCATCAAGTGCAGCCCCATCCTGTGACGTGTGGCCACCTTCCTCCATCTGCCGAGCCAGCAGCAACAGGCCCAGTTTTCCTGAACAATACTTTGCCTGTTTCATCTGCTTCCGTCTTAATGGTTTGTTTACTTTTATATTTTTGTACACGGGGTGTTTCACCTGCACGTATGCATGTGCAAGGGTGCTGGGTCCCCCTGGAAACTGGAGTTACAGACAGTTGTGAGCTGCTATGTGGGTGCTGGGAGTTGAATTGGGTCTTCTGGAAGAACAGCCAGTGCTCTTAAGCCCTGAGCCATCTTCCCATTTCCCCTGGCAGTAATCTCAACTAATTCCTCCTCATCAGATAATGGGACAGGGCCACAGGTGTCTAGGATGAGGACATGGGCATCTTTGGGGACATTTAAATATTTAACTGATAAAACAAATGAAGCTGGGGGGCTGGAGAGATGGCTCAGAGGTTAAGAGCACTGACTGCTCCTCCAGAGGTCCTGAGTTCAAGTCCCAGCAACCACATGGTGGCTCACAACCATCTATGATGTGATCTGATGCCCTCTTCTGACCTGTAGGTGTATGTGTGGGCAGAGCACTGTATACATAATAATAAATAAATCTTTAAAAAAAAAACAAAAACAGAAACAAATGAAGCTGATTAAAAAAACCAAGCAACAACAGCCAAGAAACCAAAACTGACAGGAAGTTATGTGAATGCAGAAAAAGCAGGACTGTGAGCAAAGAGGCCCTTACCTAGGTCCTAAACCTGGCGAAAATGCCAGTAGGCTGGGTTAGCCAACACTGCCTAACGCACTGTGTGTTAAGAGCCGAGATTGGGAAACAGTGATCGCATGTATCTGGCATCAAACCGATGACTGGGGGGCTGGAGATGTAGCTTTGTGATAAAATGTTTGCCTGACATACAGGAAATCCCGGGTTTGATACCCAGAGCTTTGTAAACCTCAGTCAGGCGTGGCACATGCCTGGAATTCCAGCACTCAGGAGACAGAAGTGGGAGGATCAGGAGTTCAAGGCCAGTGTTGGCTACAGAGCCAGTTCTAGGCTAGCCTGGGCTCCATGAAGCTGTTGTCTCCGAGGTTGTTGGGCGTTGCCTAGCCTAGGATGTCTCACAGGTTTCAGGCAACATGAGATGCATTTCATCAAGGTCAGCCTGGGGCCATGAATGAGAGATGGATGACTTCCTAAATATTCATCTCTTCAGAGACCCAGAGAACTTCCATTTCCAGCTGGGGTTCAGCGCTGGGAAACAGAGATGGGACAATAGGACGCATAGACAGCATCTCTGTTCAGGTGGGTCCCTTTCCTTAGGGGGAGCCTCTTGCTCAGGATTAATTAATCAATTAATCTTGTAGTATTGGGGATTGAACCTAGAGTCTCGCACACCCTAGGCAAACATTCTACCCCTGCGATACATCTTTGGCCCTTTTATTTATCTTCATAGTCCTGAATGAAAGTTCAAAAGTGCAGGCAAAACACAAGTCCAAAGGACGTGGCAACCTCATCCATCCCCCGGAGGCCCTGGAGGCCCCGGAGGCCCTGGAGAAGTTCCTCGTGAATCTATGTAAGGACACTGAAGGTATGTTTTAAATAAACATACCAGACGGCATGCATCCCGCGTGAGCCTCCCTTCAAAGCAGTCTCCTTGGAAGACGAATCACTTGGTCCTGAGACGCTGTTAAGCTCCTCGTTCCTCTCCTGTTAGACGCTGCAATGCGCTCCTTGGAGTGCCCTGATGAGAGCACATATCTAGCCTTTGAAGGTGGATTTGATTTTTAACAGCAGCCAAAATTCATTCAGATCAAAGCCTGGGAACTGAGGTGTACAATCACGTTGAGGAATAATACTGTTTTGAAGTAAATGATGAAGATGGTAAAATTAAAGAAGAGTCTTTTTCTTAGGAGGTTTGCATATACCTATGGGAACCAAAGAGCAGGGACAGCGAAGGTTTGGCTAGGACAACCTGGTGGGTTTTGAAGCAATCTCTTTACAAGACAATACACGTGTGAAAGCAGCGAGGTTTTGTAATTTCTTTCTTTCTTTTTTTTTTTAAAGCCGTCCTCTCAATATATCTCACTATATCATAGTGTTTGGAGACATAAGCTCTAGGGTCAGCCCTGGAACCTGTGTGTTTCCAGGCAAGTCGCCTCACCTAGCCAAGTGCTACCATCGTTCTGTGAAAAGGACAATTGTAGCATGAACCATCTCACAGGACAGCTGCATGTGACACATAAAGTCGTCTGTGTGAGGCAGAAGGCCATGTATGTAAAGTACTCAGTCTATGTTACATGACATTTAGAGACTGTTCCATCAATAGTGCTTTTTTTTTCCTCTCTCACAGTCATATTACTATGTACATATTATATACGTAATAATATGACTATGCCGTCGTGTTAAGTGTATTTGTGATATATATCCTAGGCCTAGTAACGATTGTTGACTGAATCCCCTTGGCAGGTCGGCTCCTCTCGAGTCTTACTATAAGCCCTTAGAAGTAGGTACTATTATTGGGCCCATTTTACAGGTGAGAAAGTTGAGGACTAACCCGTGCAAAGGCATTCAGCCGAGAAGCAATTGAATCCTACACTGGTGCTTTAGTCCCTCCCACACAGTGAGTGGCTCCTGATGCCTTGTTTCTACTCTTCTGTAGGGGCTAGGGGACCTCCCCCCCAAGCATGATTTGAGTGTGACTCTTGCTTATATCTAATGTGGCCCACTGATCTGAAGATGAGAAACCCCCATGTAACAGCACAGGACTGATCCCTGGGCTCAGCTGAAACCAAATGCCATTGAAAGCCTTGAGTAATGAATGGCGCAGGCTGCATGGTTTTGGTCACCCACCACCTACTCGTGAGACACACACACCCGATCGGGTGCTGGGAGATAGCACTGAGGCTGCTCTGAAAGCCTTGGTGATAACCTGAGTATGAAACACAGTCTTCCCGATAGCGGAGCGTTCTCCCGAAAGCAGGAAAAGTGCTTCTATCAGATTGTGGCTGAATTCCAGTGGGAGTGGAGGAGGTGACAGACAAGAACACTTTATGTTGCTCCTCCACCTACAAGTTGACACTCTGATCACGCACTTTTCCTAACACACGTTCCTGGAGAGTGCCCGTGTTATCTGCAGCTGGGGGGGATGCCTGCTGACCCCCCTGCTAACCTGGGACAATCCCCACCACTGTGCTTTCCCACGTTGCCATATTAGATCTGAATGGTCAAAGAAAACCTAAGAGGGTTTGTAGTTTGGTGTCTGGCTGGTCTGCAGTGTTTTTTTGTTTTTTGTTTTTGTTTGTTTGTTTTTTGTGCACATGCATTTCTCTTCTCTGTGTTCCTGGACAACCTAGTGCTGGGTTGTTCCGGGAGTAGCCCTCAGACTTCCTGGGAATGACTCGGATCTCCAGGACATGTGTCTATTGACGTCACTGGTTTTTTTTTGTTTGTGTGTTTGTTTTTTTTAATAAATTTATTTACAAGGGGTCATCTGCTGCACGCTTTTATTTGTTCTTTGCTACTGTTGGAATAACGCCTGTTGACAGCCACCCGAGTGCCTTCTGCCTTGGGAGGGGGCAGAGCTTCAGAAGTCCCAATGGGTGTTAGATACAAGGTGCCTTCGCAATGACAAGATCTGGAATTGCCAGCGTCCACAAGTGTGTCTCGAGGATCTCCCCCCTGACCCCCCCCACTTCCCCCCATCCCGAATTTGTCTCAGTCTCCCAACTTCTCATCAGGAGAAAGTCCAGGTGCTTCCTGGTTGTGTGCCACTGTGCCCTTACATCACTGTCGGTGCCACGTTTTACAGATACTGAGTTGTTGCTTTGTCAGCATCAGTCTCTAACTCAGAAATAGCAAGCTACAGCTACATGTGCAGCCTGAGGCTAGCCTGTGCTACTTAAGACCTTTGCTAAAAAAAAAAAAAAAAAGCGGGGGTTGGGGGGAGATGTTGCTCAATTAGTAGGATGTTAAAATATCTTTTATTCTCTTGATTTAGTTGTTGACTCCAAGGTTTACTGCCTCCATCTGCTAACCTAGGCCTAGTCCTGGCAGTTTTTAGCCTCCATACAATCTAATGTAGGCCTAGAATGTTCCCAGCCTCTGAGACTTACTGCTGAATAAGCTCATCCTTTCCAGATCTCGTTTTGTTTTGTTTTTTAAGACAGGGTTTCTCTGTGTAGCCTTGGCTATCCTGGACTCGCTTTGTAGATCAGGCTAGCCTTGGACTCACAGCAATCTGCCTGCCTCTGCCTTCCTGAGTGCTGGGATTAAAGGCGTGCACCACCACGCCACGCTAGACGTCACTTTCAAACATGGATGCTTCCTTCTACAAACTAATTTTACCTTCCTTGTTTGGGATTAAAAGTCTGTATAAGAGTGTGTTTGTATCCCAGCCAGAGTGGCCACGTCACTGGATTAAAATCCCTCTACAGCAGGAAGCTTGCTTAGCTAGCACAAAACCCTGGGTTCAACCTCCAGCCAGTTTCGGTTCTAGTTCAAGACCAGGGATATATGAGACCCTATCTCAAAGAACAAAACAAAAATTTATATATATATATATGGGCTGGGGAGCTGGCTTAGTGGTTTGGAGCACTTCCTGCTCTTGCAGAGAACCCAGGCTTGATTCCCAGCATCCACATGATGTCTCACAAACCTCCCCAAGTCCAGTTCCGGGAGATCCGATGCCATCTTCTGTCCTTGGGCGCGTCCTAAGTACATGTAGGCAAACATTCAGGTAGAGCACTGATACACATAAGATAAGTTAACTAAAATTTTTACATTGAGGTAAGAAGATCTCTAAAGCTGTAGCCAGTTGCCCCTGGGTGCGATTCCTAAGAGTGCCAAATGCATTCGTCCTCTACGCCTGCCCCCAAAGCACCAGCCTCTATCCTAACCCAAATATCATTTATTGATTTCATTAACATAATAAACGCTTGTTGGATGAGTGGCTGAACTCACTAATGAATTGCCTACTGTGTCCCATCCCAGGGAGCGCCTTTGTGCAGTTGACAATCTGGAAGAGGAGAAAGACATAAACTGAAGCGCCTTTCTGTTTAACTCTATTTTCATTCACTTTTACTTATTGCCATGATTAAATTTTAATTTACCTAGGGCTAGCCTAGCGCAGGCAATGAGTGTGCTCCCTTACCTTGCCGAGCAGCTATCACTGACCCCCTAATAAAGCTTATGAGAAGGCAAGCAGAGACAGGAGGGGCATCAGTCTGTCACTTATGCAGATGGGATCGCTAACTCAAAGTTCATTTGCTTAACTAGCCAGACTCTCTCCGTGTTAACTCTACAGCAAGCTAGGTATTATCTGGCAGACTGTGCATGGTTTGAGATTACATATCACCTTCTGTTAAATACTTTGTTGTAACGTGTTTAATCAGTAAACGGCTACAATGATGTCTTTTTAGCCTCTGCAATATATTACATATAGAAATATACATACTATATATTACTTACACCACCTCTCCCTCACACACACACCACTGAATATGGTTAAGTGCACTTGTGTCAGAATATTTAAACTGCCTCTTCCCGAGTTCGTCCATTGAACTTCGCCCATGACTTTTGAAAGAAAACAAACATTTTATTTCTCTCTTGTATTGACCGCTATGTTTTTTCCTCTTACTGGTGAGAAGTGCCTAAGTGACGTGCCCTAGCCTCAGTTTCCCCACGGGGTTGGGTTTAGTGACCGTCAAGGACTCTGTGACAGCTGCACGCTGAGTGTTTGCTTTGATCCTGAGCCCGTTTGGCCACAGAATCTCCAGAAGTTGGTAACACCAGGAAAGTTATTTTTTGGCCTGGTTTAATTTAACTTTCTCAGAGTACATTTCTATCAGAAAGTAGTCAGGCCCTGTCGCCAGAGATGTGTCTTAAAGGTGTTTCCAAACTTGTTTCTTATTCTCCGCTTGACAAGGGCTGTCACAGGCTCCATCACTCCTGGGCTAACAGCTACCAATAAACAGAGAATCATTTCCCACTAGCTAACACACTGTTTACTTTCCCGAAAAATTGCACTTTCCAATCTGACAGTTGATCAAGGGCGTCCCGCTGCTGTCAGCAGGAAGAAATGTTTAAACACAGAGATGGGAGTTTAAACATTTTCTCATTATCACAGAATAAGAAGAAAAACACAAATAAATAAATAAGTAAAAAATGGCAGCCAGCCTCTCTGGCCCCCTGCTGGGAGCGTAATGAAGCTGTGTCATGTGACCAGAAGGAGTGGGCTTTTATCTCTGGCCTCAGTATCTTACTCAAGTGACACCTGTCACATGACCCAACTTGGGTCTTTTTATCTGTCTTCCCCAGGCACCCTTTTGGGGAATTGTCTTTTCCACAGCCTCGTGGCCTTTAACAGCCATTGTCCTGGGCTCTATTAGAATATCTTAGATTCCCCAAGTTTAGTTTTATCATTAGTAAATGATAAAACTAAAAGAAAACCCCAAAATGGTCTGGTGGGTGGGTCAGGGAAGAAGCCGTTGTCCTTCTATTTCCTGTGAGCTTGCAGTGACTGGAGCCTGTCTGTTCAAAGTAGCATCTGTATTTTCAGATGCCGCTCATCCATTTTGAATCTGTTCATTAAAGCAGGCGTTCAGGCAGCAAACTCTGCCCGAACTGCATCTTTCTTCATCGAGGCCACACCTATTGAGGTCCATGGAGTAAACCCAACCACAGAGGCAGAGGCAGGCAAGGGGACCACACCCTTCACCCCAAAGCCCAGCCTAACTCTGGAACCCGAGTTTCTTTTTCTTTTTTCTTTTTTGAAATTTATTCAGATTACAACTCAGTTGTTATCCCATCACTTGTATCCTCCCATTCCTCCCTCCCTCTCGATTTCACCCTATTCCTCTCCCTTAGGTCTATGATCGAGGGGGACCTCCTCCCCCACTATATGGTCATAGGCTATCAAGTCTCATCTTGGTAGCCTGCTTATTCTTTCTCTCAGTGCCACCAGGCCTCCCCACCAAGGGGACATGGTCAAATATGGGGCACCAGAGTTCATGTCTGAGTCAGCCCCCGCTCTCCATGTAACTGTGGAGAATGTCTTGTCCATTGGCTAGATCAGAGTAGGGGTTCGATGTTTACTGCTTGTATTGTCCTTGGTTGGTGCAGTAGTTTGAGCAAATCCCCCTGGGCCCCGATCCACCCATCACGATGTTCTTCTTATAGAACCTGGGTTTCTTATTGTCCTCCTGTCTGTCTGCCTTCCGTGGTCTTGCGTACATCTCACTTCCTCTGTGCCCTTTATCTTCCACTTTCCTGGGCCCCTGGAACTGCCTGTACTACCATTACCACCAGCAGTTTTTATAGAGCCCGCTATGCACCACACAGTGTTTAAAACAACTCTGGGGCACTAGCTTGTTTAATCACAGGCAGCTCTTGGAGAGATTCTGCCCCTATTCATGCTTTACAAAAGAGGAAGTGAGCGGACTTAGGGCTCATGCCTGTAATCCCAGCACTCAGAAGGGTTAGGCAAGAGGATGGCCGCAAGTGTGGGGCTAGCCTGGAGTACATGGTGATATCTGTCTCTGGAAAATAAAACAGAACAAACAAATAAGAGGAAGTGGAAGTGCAGAGGCACAAAGCCCTTTGCACAAGCAGTAAGTGGCAAAGCCAGATCTGAACGAACGGAATCAGATTCTGGATTCTAAATACAGCTTAGCAGCTTAATGTCTTTAAAAGTTTTATTTTATGTATTGACATTCTGCCTACATATGTGTCTGTGGACCACATGCACGTGCCCTCAGAAGCCAGAGGGGATGTCAGATCCCTTGGAACTACAGTTATAGACAGTTGTGAGGTGCCAAGTGGGTGCTAGGCATCCAACTTGGGTCCTCTGGACAAACAGCCAGTGTTCTTAACTGCCAAGCCATCTCTCCAGCCCCATTATTAGTATTTTTGTTTGTGTACTTTTTTCCTTTGCCCCCTCCTCATAAGTCACATTTCTTTTCTTTGCTTTTCTTTCTTCCTTTCTTTCTTTTTTTTTTTTTTTTGTTGTTGTTTTGTTTTTTTGAAACAGGGTCTTTCTGTGTAGCCTTGGCTGTCCTGGACTTGCTTTGTAGACCAGGCTGGCCTCGAACTCACAGTGATCCTCCTGTCTCTGCCTCCTGAGTGCTGGGATTGAAGGCGTGCGCCACCACGCCTGGCTATAAGTCACATTTCTTAAACTTTTGTTTTCTTTTTCTTTTTGTTTGAGAAAAGGTCTCACTATGTAGCCCTGGCTGGCTTAGAACTCAATATAGTCCTGGCTCCTTCAAACTCTCAGAGGTAAGATTGCATCTGCCTCCTAAATGCTGGGACTAAAGGTTTGGGCCACCACTCCCCAGTGTTCTTAAATTGGTCCCCTTCAAACTCCAGTGCTCTAAAATTGGTCCCTTTCAGACTCTGAATCCTATTTATTTCTTATACAATTATCTTGTGAACATGATTGTGCACCAGGGAAAGTTCTGGACACTTGGTGAGGGGTGAAGCTGAGAACACAGTGGAGGCCAGAAGTGGTGGCATGCATTGCATTGATCATGCCAGCACTTGGTCTCAGCTGAGGCAGGAGGATAGTTACAGGACCCCAGCAACATGGAGCAGGTATCCCGGTGACATCACCCTAGCTGTGCTGTGACAACACAGCAGAAAAGTGGAAAGAGATTAATTACCTGTAAGCACGAATGGTGGCTCACTCTGTAACGACCTGTCCTTGAGATCAGCTTTAGTCCCTTCTGCTAGGAAAGCGGTGACCCCAAGCCCAAAGACCATGTGCCAGACCCTGCTTTTTTTTTTTAAAGATTTATTTAATTTATTTGGTGTTGGAGACATGTGTACCACATGAATACAGGTGCTCTTACAGGCCAGAAGAACTCACTGTGTTCTCTTGGAGTTGCTGTTACAGGCAGCTGTGAGCCACCCAACACAGCTGCTGGGAACTGAACTTGCGTCCCTTGGAATAACAGCAACCATCGCTCCTAACCATTGAGCCATCCGGCCTCCTAGGCCCCACTACTTAGAGTTAACATGGCACTGGGGATGAAGCCTTTCACACATGAGCCTTTGGGTAGAAGTGGGCTGGCATTCTCCTTTGCCAATTCTTCTTTCTCTCAGGCTCGTATGAGCATCTAGCATAGATCTGTGTGTCTGTCTTCTCTCTGTGCATCTTCTCGTGGGCAGCCACATCCTGGTGATTTCAAGGACCACCAATATCAGGTGATACCCAGACATGGAGATTTTATCTAATGTGCAGAGTTCTTCTTCTTCTTCTTCTTCTTCTTCTTCTTCTTCTTCTTCTTCTTCTTCTTCTTCTTCTTCTTCTTCTTCTTCTTTTCCTCCTCCTCCTCCTCTTCCTCCTCCTCCTTTCTTCTCTTCCTCCTTTTCTTCTTCAGTTAGGAGTCATCCCTGTGGTAGAGCTGCACATCTGTTGTCATGATTCTTCAGAACCTTGCCCCTCAGAAAAGGTGGGTCCCCCTCAGGTCGAAAGGAAACTGAACACTCTACAGTGCCACCACTGGCTGCACTTCAGGCGTGGAGATGAGACAGGCCAGCCACAGAGACATAAAGAAAGGCACAGACAAAGCAGGACGAGGTTGCTCATTCTTATAATCCCAGCACTCAGGAGGCTGAGACAGGAAAAGAACCCTGAGTCTCAGGCCAGCCCAGGCTACAGAGTGAGCCCCACCCCCACCCTCACTCCCACCCCAACTCCTACCCCCAACCACTGCCGCCCCTGTTTTAAAATTTAAAAAGGCATTTGGGCAGTGGTGGCACACGGCTTGTCTTTAATTCCAGCGCTCCAGAGGCAGAGGCGGGTGGATCTCCGAGTTTGAGGCCAGCCTAGTCTACAAAAGGAGTTCCAGGACAGCCAAGGCTACACAGAGAAACGCTGCCTTGAAAGATAGATGTTCTAAGTTGATAATGACGAGATGTGATGGAGATTGATTTACATTCAGAATTTTAGATGCACCAAGTTAGGAAAGATATTTTCTTCAAGGCTGCCAAGTACAAATAGCCAAAATATTAGGAATCTACATGATTCCTGATTATCTCATGGTTCTTCTTGCTGTAGGTAGTTTACTGTATGTATGTAATAATATAAATGTATATGTAAAAATATTTAATTAAAAAAACAATGATAAAAAAAGAAAAAATAATAACAAATAATAAATAAATTTAAAATCACAGTGGAGGAGATACCTCCTTGTCCCACTGGGTAAGGATGCTTCTGATGTAGCCTGGGAATGTGGCAGCATCTGAAGACGATGATGTGGACCAGCCTGAGGCCCCAGGCACTAACAAGTGCTGGACTAAAGATGCAGAGCGGAAAGAGGCACGTCCTTGTGTTGTTGGCTCACTAGTTAAATCCCACTTCTTGACTAAGAAAATGGCGATTTATTTTACATATGGGGGAGGGTAGTGCATGCATGCTGTGTGTGATGTGTGTGCGGCCATCAGAGGATGGTCCACAGGCATTGGTTCTCTTCTTCCTGATGGACTCTGGTCATCAGGCTTGCTGATGATGGCCGCCAGTCGCTGAGCTCTCCCATTCTGGACTTTCTTTTTTCTTTCTTTCTTTTTTTTTTTTTTAAACTTATTTACTTTTATTTCATGTGCATTGTATGTCTACGGGTGACAGATTTTGGAGTTACAGACAGTTGTGAGCTGCCATGTGGGTGCTGGGAATTGAACCCGGGTCCTCTGGAAGAACAGTCAGTGCTCCCAACCACTGAGCCATCTCTCCAGTCCTCATTCTGGACTTTCATGAGAGATGATACACTTGTAGGCTATGCCACTGGATTTCAGGTTTCACTTAGTCAGAAACACCCTTTTCTCCTGCAATGTCTCTTGCACAGAACCATCTTCTCATTCAATTGACTGCCTTGTAGATTTCCTCAGGACAAGGTTAACTGCCGTTTCCTCGGAGCTCTGCTATCACGGAACCTTGTGTTGATTCCGGAGAACTGTCCATTGGACTATGGGATGCTCCAAGGTAACATGTAGTTTGAAAAACAAAGAGAGAGAGAGAGAGAGAGAGAGAGAGAGAGAGAGAGAGACGGAGGCACAGAGAGTCAGAGACTCAGAGAGGCAATGTGGTGCGTTGTGAAAAGGAATATGAGGAAGTCCAATGACACCTGGAGTCCATCTTCAGGGTACTGACATGAGAAAACATGTGCTGGGGATGTGGCTCAGTGGAAGAATGCTTCCCTAGGATGTGTGGGGCCCTGGCTTTGGTCATCAGTGCTGGAGAGAGAGAGAGAGAGAGAGAGAGAGAGAGAGAGAGAGAGAGAGAGAGTTGTGAGGGTAGAGGGAATGCCTCACAAATGCTATCATTCTTGTACAGGGACCATCTTATTTCATGATCTTCTCTATATTATTCCAAATTTTAGCATCTGTGCCACCAAAGCAAGTCCCCTGAGGGGAATGTTGATTATTTTGTGTTTCTAGTTCTTAGATGTTTGTTGAACAAGTCAATAGATAGACTTGGATGAATATTTTTATACCCTGGATCATTTTGGGCTCCCACAATACCTTCCTGTATTATCCAGTGCTAATACTCACAGTATGGAGAGTACACTTGAGGTAACTCACCGCTGTGCACACCAGGTCCTCTCAGAACACACTGTCCCTCTCAGAGACAGAGAAGACTTAGAAGTACAAAACACGGGCCTCAGAGGCTCAGAGAGAATGGACTGAAATAGATGTATCTTGGGGACTCATTTATGAAATGTGTCAAGAGTAACCAAAAGATGTCACCATCATCTTCAGGAAAAGACCTTCTTGGACTGTTTGGCTCTAGGAGGCCTAATTACTCAGGGTTAGCGGTTTTCTTCTAGAAACCTCTCCACAACGTTCTCCCAGAGAGCTCACCTTTGACATGGCAGAAGTTTACAAACTAACTCTCAGGTATTTTTAGATGCACTTAGCTAAAACATTAAGACATGTTAGTAGGTATCATTACCAACTTTCATAAAAACCCTGACACTCTGCCAGCTCTGTCCAGCAGACCTCCCTACAGTAACGGAACTGTGCTTTGTGCACAAGAGGCATAAGCCCTGGAAATGTTGAGACTGAGGGGCTGGTGTTGTAGACTCGGTCACTTAAGTATTTAAGGGCTGGGGATATAGCCCAGTGGTAGAGCACTTGCCAACTATGCACAAGGTCCTAGATTTCAACCCCCAGAACCGAAAACAATGGCAAAAAGAAACAAAGAAATAGATCGAAATATATACTACACCCTGTCTCAAAAATACAAAACAAAAATAAAAGCCAAGTGTGTCACTATCAAAGGAGTCAACAAAAACATGGGAAGAAAAATGGACAAACAGCAGGAGTGCTTATTTTACGAAATCAAGGAATGCAGGAAAATTGCAATGTGCATGTGCATAATTTTTATTAATATTTCCAAAAGGCAGATCAATTTAAGGAGGGGGGGTAGCACAAACATAATTTACCTTCCACTTAGAATTAAAGACTATAAGGTTTTTTTTTGTTTTTATTTTCAAGACAGGGTTTCTCTGTGTAGCCCTGGCTGTCCTGGAACTTACTCTTTAGGTCAGGCTGGCCTCAAACTCACAGAGATCCACCTGCCTCTGCCTCCTGAGTGCTGGGATTAAAGGCATGCTCACCTCATGGCTAAAGAGGATAATTTAGTCCATTTAACAATAATAATAATAATAATAATAATAATAATAATAATAATAATAATAATAATAAATGTTTCATAAAAAATAAAACAAGTCTACCTACCCCCTCAACAATAGGATCTTACAGAAACCCGTGCAGTCTGTCTGTCACAGAGGCTCTGACGTCATGCTCAAGAAATACAAGTGCCGCTGTCCTAAGCTCCAAGCAGAATCTTGGCTATAGCTCTCCCATCATCCAGGAGGCAGAGGACGCCACCACTGTAGTGGGCTCAGTCCATACTCATGTGTGGATGGATGAGCCAGTTCAGTGAGTTTTCCTGTCCACCTAAAGCCGAGCAATCTGTGCCAATCCTTACGATGGCTGCAGCAGCCCGCCTGCCCATTTGCTTTGTGACAGTTTGTACCACAGGAAGGAGGGTCTCTGGCTCCTGTGTTTTCTCTTACAGCAGCTTGCCCCTCCTCGTGGCTTGTCCCACATGCCTTGCTCTTCCTGTTAGTCCACTTTGGAGTGTGCGGCAGTCGGTGTGCAGGGGGGGGTGTGGGAGGATGGGAGGGGTAGGTGGCAGGGGGGGCGTGGGGGGAGATAGGGTTTGTGCATCAAATCCTAGAGACTTACATCTGATCCTGAGTGTTCTCCTCTGTAAACTCTGTCTTAGTGTTGGTAAGAAGATTATGCAAGATTAGCTCTGCAAACTAATAGGCGGGCAACAAACATCTATTTCATAGGATGCTTCCTTCAGAGCGTCGCGTGTGAGATGAGGAGCTGAGCTTAATGATTTAAATGTGCCCCGATCAGAAGAGACTCTGCTGTTTTTCTTCTTGTGGGAGCATTGCCTAAGTCTTTCATTTCTGTAGCCTGAAAAGATTAGCGTTATCTGTTGGGGGGCAGCGAGATTATATAATTAACTCACCTTGTACTTAAAAGCGCCACTTTCCCCCAAGTCACAGACAGCCTTGCTTAAGTTATAGGCATTTTAAGCCTAACGTGTAAGAATTCAAACCAGATAAAAAACTGACAGGAATAAGTATTGTTTTGACTTGCAGCTGATTAGCCAGGTCTGCATCCTCTGCATCAGGACCCAGCGGGAAACATCAGCTGTCTCTTCAACAGTCGAAAAGTCTACAACTCTGACAGCCATGTGAGCTGGAAAGATCTCGGACGCTGGACACAGCTAGACCTGAGGTTTGAATCTGAACCCCGGCAATACTGCCTTGGAGAAATTACTTAACATTGCCGAGCCTCAGTCTCCACTCTTATACAGTGGAATAATAATAGATAGCGGTAGTTATTACTTCGGTGAGTTGTATGAATAAGTTATATTTCTTTCCCCTGATTTATTCAAGTAATCACTAAAAAAAAAAAAAAACTCTTTAATCAGAACAGGACTGAAGTCTGAATCCCATTCCACACCACTACTGGCATTGTTCTAGGTTGAATCGGATCTATTATTTGCACACACACCCTACCAGCCCTATCCAGCCCACACTGTTTCATCTTGCAGGTGCAGTGGGCAGGCTTTGTCAATGGCTTGTTCACATACACAAAGACAGCTTTTTGGGGGGGACTACCTGCATGCACTTTTTTTCCCCCCTCTCCCTCCTTTCATCTCAGACCCTGGGTGGATAGTTACCATTTTAAAATTCTCTCTTAATTGGTTCTTCCTTCTAAAGGATCCCCCAGTGGTCTCTGGTTTCTCGGCTACTATATTGCCTGAGATTATCCCTTGATGAAGTAATTTGAGTTTCCCGGGCTTCCTTTAGGAGGCAACTGTAAAAAGCGGTCCACGTGTCAGCTGGGCAGAGCCCCTGCTGAGGGGTCTGTGTGTGCATGCATGTCGGATGGTGCCACAGAGATCAAATTGCATCTCTGGAGCTATTGTATCTCCGCCATCAGTGAGAGCTTGGGTTGCCCGTCACTTCAGTAGCGGGTGACAGAGAGCCTGAGAGACTCAGCTCTAGCCGGCTGCTCCGTACGGACTCCTAAAATCTGGGTGGACTGAAGTGGTAAAGCACCCCAATAGCCACCAAAGGAGGAAGAATACACCCCACCCCCTCGGGGACCATCACAAATAGTCTCAAGCAAGTCCATTTGTTGACAACTTTATCCAAGAGACCACCTTCCTGGGAGACCTCTCTAAGCCAAACTAATCCTCTCCTTGCCCCAGAAGACTTTTGGTTGGGAGGAATTGTAAGGGAATACAAGCGTGGCAGGCTTCAGCAAGCACCGGCTCTGGCTCTAGAAATTTCCAGTTGTCTGTCTCCCAATCTGTCCTGTAAAGAAATGGAGCTTTTGGCCCAGGTTGAAACTGTTATGAAGCGCTCTCCTCATACCATCTCAGTTTATGTCTTTTTTTTTTTAAAGCAGCAACAATAGCAAGAACTTCCCATTGCGTTCTCTTCATGTATGACGTCATTGCCGAGACCATGATATTTTAAATATTCCAGGCAACAGGAGAGAGACAGCAGAGATCTCCCATCTAGTAGGAAACAGGGTGTGACGCATTGTAACAAGCTGACACAGTGAGACAGCATGGCTATAGCCCTGAAAGGGAATAAAGAATAAACAAATCGAAGCAATGAGAGAGAAAGCACAGAGTGAGTAAAGAGAACACATTAAACAGTGCCACAGTTACCGATGGAATCGCACATTTTGGTTTTTAAAAAGGTGACGGTAAAGGATTACATAAGCAATATCTTAAAATATTCATTTTTTTAAAGTATCTGTTATGTGCATGGGTGTTTTGGTTGCAGGTGTGTCTGTGCACCATGTACATACAGTGCCCAAGGATGGCAGAAAAGGGTGTTGGATTCCCTGGAACCTGAGTGGTAGATGGTTGCCAGGCACCATCTGGGAGCTGGGTATCAAACCTGACCCTGGGAGACAGCAGCCAGCACTCTTAAGCACTGGACATCTCTCCAGCCACAAGAGGCATCATCATGTCCGTCCTAATAAGAACCAGGAAAACTTTAATAAAAAGAACGCACTGTGGTGGTGCAACCTTTAATCCCAGCAACTGAGAGGCAGAGGCAGAGCTGGGTGGATCTCTGTGTGTTCCACGGCTACAAAGTGAGACCTGTCCAAAAAAATATTTTAAACCTCTCTCTGACTTTACAGACTATAGCTGTAGCTGACCCCATCCGTGGGTGGAGCCACACCAAGTTCTAAAGCGACACAGGAGACGGCTGTAACAATGACTGGTGTGTGTGTGGCTTACACCCAGAACACTTCAGTTTTTCTCCACGTCTTTGCTGTGGACATCAATATCTATTTAAAGGCCCCACACTGATATTTTTGTGGCTCTACCGAGAGTCTTGATTTTGAGGAATTGCTGCCAGTTGCCAAATCCTAGTACCCCACCTTACGTCTCGACTCCCCTGACAAGTGAATATTTTACCATACATCGGATTCAGAGGAAAAGATTTACAGGCCCCCAGTGTCCATACGATCATGGCTCTTAGTCTCCTTAACTCCAGCAACTCTTCCATTTTACAGATGCCAAGCCATTTATTAAATAGTTTAATTGCTCTGGCTTTTCCCAGTTGTGGTCCATCTCCAACAGGTTGCATCTCTGTGTTAGGACAGAGGTCCCCGGATTTCACGGGACTGCTCCAAGAGAGGCTAAATCTGCTCCCTCCCCCCCCCACCCCCCACCATTGCTAGCACTGAGCCATGCTATACCAAATTGCTTTTCCATTGGGGCCAATTTTACGTCTATCGGTAGCAGTTCTTAGTAAGCGTCCTCTGTAGATCAGAAGAGGAGGGTTCTCTCCCTCCCTCCTGGCTGCTTAAGAAAGACAAAATCAGGGGTACAGTGACAGCTAGGTGGCATTTGCTGCTCTTGCAGAGGACCTGGGTTCCATTCTCAACACCCACATGCCAGTTCACAACTGTCTGCCACCCCAGTTTCGGGGATCTGATGCCTTTTTCTGGCCTTCTCAGGTACCAGGTGTGCCCGGGATACACATACTTACATGCGATAAAACACTTGTGCAAAATAAAACTAAATTTTAAATAATTTCGTTTTTAAAAAATTAGGCCGAGTCTGAAACAACAACAGAAGTCAAAGCAACACTACGGTAGGCAAGCGTTTGAGGCCATTTCCTTAGTGTTATCTCTGACAGGGCTTGGGCTAGAGTGTTTGCCAAGCCCACGTCAAGGCCTCGGGTTCAGTCTATAGTTCAAGAAGGAACTTTGATAACGGTGTGAAGGATTAACCCTTCCCGTCAGACACTGCAGTTTGTTTGAATTCACCCTGCTCTCAACTAGTTAGTCTGAATGGGGAAGTTTTTAGTTTTATTTTTAGTTCTACGCGGGCAGCAGCACGTAATTGCATCGCCAATTGTAATTCCAAATTAGACATTGTCAAGACACAAACTTAAGCATCTTATAAAGTGCCCTGGTGGGGTGGAGGGGAGACACCTGTGATTCTAAACTTCCCTGTTGCTTAAAGACAAATCATTGCTGAAGAGCCAGAGGGCAGGCATCCTTGATTTGTAGCTGCCTTTACATCGTGACAGACCCGAGAGAAAGTCACAAAGAACCAGAGAACGCCAGGTGAGTGACACTGGGGTGCACACGGTGGGGGATGTGCCATGGCTTCCACTGGGAGACACGGCCAATCTGTGGCTGCCAACTGGGCCGCCCTATCATAGAATACTGTTTATGGTTTGGAGTCTGGCCAGGGACACCTAAAGGGCTGGCCGGCCCCCGCACGTGGTTTCACTTTGACTCTATCTGGATTTCTGTCCCTTCTACTCATGGCAGAAGCTCAGTGTAGGAAGAGCTCCTGAGAGGCACAGCCATGACAGCAGTCGGCTTTGGGAAGTGTCCCACCAGCCTTCTGTGCGTGCTAGCAGAACCCTTTTAGGGCATGGTGGACTGGGAAAATCTACCATGGTACCCTTCACTGCCTGAGACTGCAGGGAGAAGATCATTCACCACTAAGATGACAAAGCACCCTGACTTAGGAGCCGTGTCACTTCAGCACTCAACATCCCCGCACCCCAGGAAACGTCTCAGCTGTTGGGAAAAGTGGCTCTGTGGGTCAACTTTAGCCCTGCTATGTCTTGCCAGTGAACACAGAGGTCTAGCTAGTTAAACAATTTTACTGAAACTCTATTCCACCGGTGTTGGTGGAAACCCTCCCGGGCTGTGTGACTCGGGAACCCACCGCAGCTCCGGGGAGAAGCTGCTACGCACATCCTCATCTCTTCCCCAGCCTAGCAAGTGGGGTTCTGCAGAGGCTGCCCTAGGAGTGGGAATGAAGCGTTAGACCCAGACAGGGGTGAGCACTGTTCCCTCGAGCCTGCAGCTGCCGCTCGGGGATCTGGGACCACTCACCTGCAAGGGTCTAGATGACCTCACCTCTTTCTTTCACCAACATTTGTTAACCCCGGCTAGGCGGTGACCCCTCCTGTAAGAGGCAGAAAGGTCACACATTTCTGGCTTTAGCTTCACCCCCGAAACTGCAAACAGAGACTCCTCTGTAAGGAAGAAAAGAGAGAAATCATCACTGTATTATTTCCTGAGATCTTCCACAGTACATATATTTTTGTCTGCCTGTTTGTTGTAACATCCCTTACCCAAAGAGATGCCAAGATAGGCAGACTATTTATTCCGACTCAGGGTAATTTACCAAGTCTGTAATAGTTGTCGAGCGTTCCCCATCTAACTCAGTTTAGTGCATCATGGCCAGACGAACACTAGTGCATCAAACCGGGGAAGGGTCTGGCACCCACGGTGAAGAGTTGGAATGTCATGCCAAAGGCTAGACAACATTTCCATCAAGTCAGGCAAGGAGCATCATGTGAGGCTAGATATACTTTGGACAGCTTAAAAACATGCCAGAGCCAGGTGTGGTGGCACATGCCTTTAATCCCAGCACTCGGGAGGCAGAGGCAGGTGGATCGCTGTGAGTTCGAGGCCAGCCTGGTCTACAAAGTGAGTCCAGGACAGCCAAAGCTACAAAGAGAAACCCTGTCTCGAAAAACCAAAAAAAAAAAAAAAAAAAACCATGCCAGAGACATTAGTCTCTAATGAGAGTCTAAATAAATCCTAAGACATGACTCTCATAAATTAAAAAAAAAACTATCTTTATGTAGTACCTTCATCCTTACATATAGACTGATGTTGCTTGACTAACCACAGGACTATATCCTGGTAAGTGACTGGAAGTCCTTGGGTTCAATCCCCGGCATAGAAGAAAGACAATAAATATCACAAATCAAAACGTATTTTTTCATTTACTTTTTGTTTTATACACATGGGTATTTTGCCTACATGTATGTCTGTGTATTATGCATGCAGTGCCTGTGCAGGTCAGTGGGTGTCAGGTCCCCTGGGACTGGAGGTACAGACAATTATGTGCTGTCGTATGGGTGCTGGGAATTGAACCTAGGAATTGGTCCTCTGGAAGAGGAGCTGCTGCTTTTAACCACTGAGCCACTTTTCCAGCTCCGTCAAAAATGCACTTAATAGGGCTGGAGAGATGGCTCAGTGGTTAAGAGCACTGACCAGTCTTTCAGAAGTTTTCAATTCTCAGCACCCACATGGTGGCTCACAATGGTCTATAACTGTAGTCCCACAGGATCTGATGCCTACTTCTGGTGTGCAGACAAAATACCCAAAATAAACAAATAGAAAAATACATTTACTAAGACCCTATCTCAAAACGACGACAAGAACAAGCATTGAACACATCTAACTCATGAGACAATAGCTTAGCAAAACTGTACACTATAGAGTGCTGGTTCTTTCCTCTGCGACTGTGAGACTGGGAATATGTAACAATTTGCCACCATCCAGTGCAGAGAGAGTGCATCACTAGACCCCAAAACGACCAAAGCTTGAAATGAAGGCATCCCTTGTGCCCTGGTTCCAGGACTACTGTATGCACAAGATGCTAAACCTCTCATGTTAAGCAGTACCATACTGCATATTACACACACACACACACACACACACACACACACACACACACACACACACAGCAATGTCCTTTCAATCATCTCTAGATTACTCATCACAGTTAGTGTGGTATGTACTGTGTAAACAGTTACACAGCATCCTAAAGGAAATAAGACAAGAGGTAAGTTGGTCTATGTTAAATGTAGACACACTTTATCTCCCCTGAATATGTGGGGCTGTCTGAATCTGAAACAGTCACAGAACCCATGGGCATGCCAAGTCCATCCTATGGTTCATATGGAATGTGTATGGCTTTCACCTCATTATAATGCCAAAACAATTCTTAAATGAAAGCACTGCCCATCAGGGATAGTCTGTAGTTGATTGAGGCAGACAGATCGTTGTGAGTTTGAGGCCAGCCTGGTCTACAAAGTGAGTCCAGGACAGTCAAGGCTACACATAGAAACCCTGTCTCAAAAAACCAAAAAGAAGAGAAAACCAAACCACTGCCCATCAGGGATAGTCTGTAGTTGATTGGCTGGGCACCCTGGCAGTTTGCAGTTGCACAGATGCCCATGATTGTTACACATCCACTGGCTCTGCGTGCACTCAGTAGGGTGATGGGCCAAGCCCTTCCAACCTTAATGTTCAGCTAAGGGGCTTGTCTGCGTGAGAAGAAAATAAAATTTCCCAGCAGACTGCTGTGAGTTAAACACGAACGTGTGCAAGACGCCTTACATGTTTCCCAACACCATGTAGGCACTGAACCGCTGTCATCGCTGAGGGGAGCCTCAGGTCACGGAGGTGTGTGCACAGAACTTGCTCGTACATCCTTCCTGCTCGGGCATTGCTTTTCCAGGCTCAGTCTGAAGAGCTCATAATTTATTAGAGACAGAGCTTCTATGTTTGGCACACCAAAGGCTTAAAATAGTGTAATAAAATTGTTTGCTTGAAGATGCTCACACCCATGGGGAAGAAAGAAGCCTGTACCGACAGTCCTGCCTTGCTTGGTCTGGGCTTCTCTGCTTCCATGCTGTGGGAAATCTGTGCTTCTGACATCTTGGGTTTAAACTTAGAGATTTGCTAGGCTGGAATGGGGAGAAGGATAGATTTTTGCTGATCCAAATAAGACATTTTTTTTTTCATAGAGATGCTTTAATATGCCCTTCTGTGCTCTCCTTTTGTTCACGTCATAGCGTGAACAGTTAAAGGGCTTAAGTGAACAGTGTGTGGACTTTACAGATGACTCTTTGTCATCTCCAGGAGAAATCTCTTCTTGCCTTGGAGACAGTGGCGCGAAAAGGTAGCTTGGGTTTCCCTGAGGCTTCCTTGCCCTTCAAAAGCAGGGATAGAGGGGGAGGGGGAGGGGGAAGGGGGAGGGGAGGGGGAAGGGGGAGGGAAAAGGGGGGGAAGGGGGGAAAGAGAGAAGAGAAAGAAGGGAAGAGAAGAGAGACCGAGAAGTTAATCAAAAGGATTCAAGTCGGCCTGCCAGATTCTCCTTCCTAACTCACAGTAAAAAGTAACCGATAAAGCGGGAAAGGAGAAGATAGAAAGGAAAGGAGAGAAGCCGGGGAAGGCGGTAGACGCTCGCCCTCCCTCAGTGAGCTCAGCAAGGCAAGCCTTCCACTCCAGTGACTGCTCATTAGCTTAGCGAAGCTGACAGCGTAATTATCACCGCTGCTTTGCGCTTAGAATAAATAAATACGAAAGTGGGTGCTTAAAAGTTTTGTGTGTGTGTGTGTGTGTGTGTGTGTGTGTGTGTGTTTGAGAAGGGAAATTCAGTCATCTAGGCTGTCGGTAAGACAAGTTTATTTAAAACTTTTAGATTCTTATGTATTTAGATCATTTCAGAGGAGATAATGAGGTAGTTGTCTCTCGGGCCTAATTGAGTTCCTCAGCTCCTGGCAGCTGGCTGTCACCCTTTCAGACTTTGCTTTGACTTTCTTCCTTAGAAATCCGATCCCAGTGTCTCGGTTTACTCTCCCTGTGCTGATAACCTGGGGAAAGGCCGGTGCACTGGAGTGCAGAAAGTGATTTAATGGGATTGGGGCGCTGAGTAACCGTCACAGGAAACCAGATAATCAAATCTCCCTTGTCTGTCCTGGCTAACGGAGAGAGCGCGGAGTTACAAAGAGCTCGGAAATTAAACCAGCCTTGCAAAATGTCTTGCTGTGGATTTTGTGCTTTTCTTACACGTCATCAATTCACCGGCTAGAGCGGCTTCGTGTCTGCAATTAGACTGTTCAGAGTGCACGCTTCTGCACAAGAAGGCCAAAGTCCTGGCTCACGTGTATACATGGCAACTTCGTATCTTCAAAGCCTAAGGGATCAGAAGCTGCTGACTAGCAAGGCTCCACTCAGGCCTGACACTAGGGGCACAGCACTCACACGGCTCCCATTAAAGCAGATGATCTCTCCTTTCTAAACTTAATTAGTGCGTATTTGCTTTCCACTCCATCTTGCCTCTAGTCTCCCAGAACCACACTTACTTGTAGTCGGTGAGCTGAAGGTTTCGTAAATATTCCATTCATTCTGGGTTAAAAGAAACTAGAAACCCACTGTGCAGATGGGAAAATCAAAGCCTAGGAAGGCCTGTGGTGCATCTGGGTTTTGGGAAAGGAGGGTAAAAACAACAACAACAACAACAACAAAAAAAAAAAAAGAAAGAAAGAAAGAAAGAAAGCATAGACCTTTAGTTCTCAGTCCAGAGCCCAGAACCCTGTTCCATTTTTATTTAATTCATTTTTTAAAAATAGTTATTTATGTCTGGCGGTGGTGGAACACGCCTTTAATCCCAACACTCAGGAGGCAGAGGCAGGCAGATTGCTGTGAGTTCCAGGCCAGCCTGGTCTACAAAGCAAGTCCAGGACAGCCAAGGCTACACAGAGTAACCCTGTCTAGAAAAAAAAAGTTTATTATGTGTACATGCCTGCACATCAGAAGAAGACACCAGATCTCATTATAGATGGTTGTGAGCCACCATGTGGTTGCTGGGAGTGGAACTCAGGGCCTTTGGAAGAGCAGTCAGTGCTTTTAACCTCTGAGCCATCTCTCCAGCTTGATTTAATTCATTTTTTAAAAACAGAAAATATAGTATCACCAATATTAAAGAAAATTCTGAGGAAGGAAAATTACCTGTAATACTCTGGAATATTTTTATTCTCTATATTAACTTTCAGTTTTGTTCACATGCAAATACTTTTCACAAGCATATTAAAATATGCCATTTTGTGCTCTCATTTTTTTGTTCGGTTTTTGAGTCAGTGTCTCACTACATATTTCTGGGTGGCTTGAAATTTGCCATGTAGACCAGGCTGGCTTTGAACTCACAGAGCATCACTTGTGTCTACTTCCTGAGTGCTGGGGGTAAAGGCAGTTGGCTTTTCTCTTTTCCCTCATCTTCCTCCTTCCCTTCCTTCTTTTCTATCCTTCTCTCTCCCTTCCACTTTGAAAGATGGCATCAGTATGTAACCCGGGATGCCTCCAGATGTGCAAGCAGCATCTCAAGTCCGCTGATTAAGGCTATGTACCCTCAGTCTCATGTCTCTGGTCTTATGTAGCTTATGGCTGAGCAGAAGAGCTCCCATCATGCTGCACGCCCTGTGAGCTGTTTTAAATGGTGCACAGCACTGTGTGTCCAGGCAATACATTAACATGTAGCCAGCCATTTATAAAAAAATTAATTTATAAAAATGTATAAAAGTACATTTATAAAAAATTAATAGTCTATTTTTCACTTTGTAGTATTTAAACCATTATATGTACCACATTTGCATATATCTAGTTTTTTGTTTTGTTTTGCTGGTTGGTCGGTTGGTTGGTTGAGCAGGGTTTCTTTTGGAGCCCTGGCTATCCTGGAACTCACTCTGTAGGCCAGGCTGTCCTGGAACTCAGAGATCCACCTGCCTCTGCCTCCAGTGCCAGGATCAAAGGCGTGCACCACACCGCTCAGCTTGTTTGCTTATTTTTTAAGCTGCTCACTTGTGTAGCCAGGCAATTTAGGGATAAATGTAGCTTGATTAAAATCTACGAGCAGTTTTTTTGTAGCTCCTGATATTGATGGAAGCCGCAGTGCCTACACTTATGTCAGCAGAAAATCATTTGATCGCCACCTTACTCACCTGCACTGGGCTAAAGGAAAACTAAAAACAAAACCAAAAGACCTGGCTTAACAGTTACATGGTGTCGTCTAGCCCCCCAAAAGCTATCTTCCACGTGACGGCATGCTTCTTTCCTTTCCTCTTGAGGCAATTGCTATTTTATGCCTTTCTCCCATTTTCACTTGACTCTTGTTTTTCTTGCAAAACAGTTATGAAGTAAAGCAAAAACAATAAGTGCCACCGAGTAAGCAATCCTAAGACCCAAGGGTGTTTGTGGATATTATTATAAACGGGGAGTAACCCCTACCCAGATCTAGCCAATGGGCAGAACATTCTCCACAGTTGAGTGGAGAGTGGGATATTACTTTCTCACGTACTCTGGTGCCTCACCTTTGACCATGTCCCCTGGAGGGGGAGGCCTGGTGGCACTCAGAGGAAGGACAGCAGGCTACCAAGAAGAGACTTGATACCCTATGAGCATATATAGGGGGAGGAGGTCCCCCTCAGTCACAGTCATAGGGGGGTAAGGGAAAAATGGGAGGGAGGGAGAAAGGGGAGGATACAAGGGATGGGATAACCATTGAGATATAACAAGAATAAATTAATAAAAATTAAAAAAATAAACGGGGATTAAAAACACAGATGTGCCACCGGGACAGCGCAGCACAGGGGAGGGGCCCAGGGTGCAGGAGTGTGGGCTTCTGTGACATACGACATTGGGGACCATGGAACCTTTCCCAGAAAGACTTTAATGTAAACAGAGTGGCACAGGCATAGGGGCTGGGAATGAACCTGGACCCCAAAACAGTTTTGCTACAATGTCTTTGTGAGGTCTGTGCGTGGAGTGAATATTGGGCGAGAATGGGCTGGAAGTCTCAGGCAAAGCCAGACCGTGGGTCTGCCTCTTCCAGCTGTGTCACCTCTCTCCATCCCAACGCCTGCGTCCTAGGCTCGCACTTCTCATCCTCCTGCCTCGGCCTCCGCAGCGCTGAGATCACAGGCATGGCCCCACTAACTTTCTTTTTATTTATTTATTTATTTATTTTTTGTTATAAAATTTATTTATTATGAGTATTCATTACCATACCATTCTGAATATGTTCTACTAAACACAACTTATGCACATTCAAATGTCAGGCTAGTAATTCTTTTCTTTTTTTTTTTTTAATTTTATTAATTTATTCATATTACATCTCAATGGTTATCCCCTCCCTTGTATCCTCCCATTCCTCCCTCCCTCCCATTTTCCCTTTACTCCCCTCCCCTATGACAGGGATGAAGGAACAAATAGGCTAGGTGGGCCTTGATAGTCCTTTTCCTGCCTGAGGTCTCACTCTTTCTTGAATGATTTATCTTTCCTTAGAGACTCTTTTGGCCGGTGATACCAGTAAATTTAAACAACGTACAGGCTTGGTGGGCTGCGGGACTGGCTGGCTGAGGTACCTCCTAGCCACACAAACCTACGCAACGCTCTGAGCCACATCCTCACTCCTAATTGTGGGAATTGTGTCGAGGGCAACTTAAAAGGAAGAAAGTGACTAAACGGGCTACACTAGACTCTTCCTTATTTGCTTCTTCGATGTTTTTTTTTCCATTTTCATTACATTTGTTAATTTCGTCTGTGTGTGTGCCTGAGGGGTGTGCCTATGCCACAGCACTTGTGTGGAGGTCAGGGCACAACCGGAAGGAGTCAGTTCTCTTCTTCTCTACCACGTGGGTCCCAGGGACTGAACTTAAGTCCTTGGGTTTGGCAGGGACCGCCCTTACCTACTGAACCATCTTCCTGGCCCTCGATTGGCTTCTTAATTGATTGATTTAAAAATACTGCTCATGCCGGCTGTGGTGGCGCATGCCTTTAATCCCAGCACTCTGGAGGCAGAGGCAGGCCGATTAGCAAGGGCTATTATTACACACAGAAACCCTGTCTCGAAAAACCAAAACCAAAACAAGACAAAAACCCTGCTCAATAAAAAAAAAAATTTAAAAAGTGGAGGAAGGATGGGCTGGAGAGACGGCTCAGAGGTTAAGAGCACTGTCTGCTCTTCTAGAGGTCCTGAGTTCAACTCCCAGCAACCATGGTGGCTCACAACCACCTTCTGGTGTGTAGGCATAAATGCAGGCAGAACACTGTATACATAATAAAAAAAATTTTTTTTTAAGTGGAAGAAGGGGGCTGGCAAGATAGTTCAAGTCTATAAAGTACTTACTGTACAAGCATGGTGACCTGAGTTTGATTCCCATATCCGACATAAAAAACCAGGCATGGAGCTGGAGAGATGGCTCAGAGGTTAAGAGCACTGATTGCTCTTCCAGAGGTCCTGAATTCAATTCCCAGCACCCACATGGTGGCTCACAGCCATCTATAACATGATCTGATGCCCTCTTCTGGCCTGCAGGTGTACATGCAGGCAGAGCACTGTATAAAAATAATAAATAAATAAATCTTAAAAAAAAAAAAAAAAGCCAGGCATTAGCTGGCCAGTGGTGGCTCACATCTTTAATCCCAGCACTCAGAAGACAGAAGCAGGTGGATCTCTGAGTTTGAGGCCAGCCTGGTCTACAAAGTGAATCCAGGACAGCCAAGGCTACACAGAGAAACCCTGTATCAACCATACAAAACTAAACAAAACAAGCCAACAAACCAAAAAAGTCAGGCACAGTGGTAAAGGCCTATAATTCCAGCCCTGGGGAGACAATGCTTGAGCTTTGTTGGTCAACCAGACCAGCCAAATCTAGAGCTCCAAATCTCAGTGAAAGGCCACATCTCAACACACACACACACACACACACACACACACACACACACACACACACAGAGTGTGGACACACAAATGAATGAACAAACGAATGAATAGTGGGCAGAACAGCCTATGTTACACTGGTTTAGTTCCTGCTGTGGAGGCACCTATCTATGATCCTATCATTGGGGGGTTGGGGCAGGAAGATGGCTCACAAGTTCGAGGCTAACCTGGTTTAACATAGCAAGTTTCAGGGCACCAAAGCTACACAGAAAGACCCTGTCTCAGGAAAAACAAACAAACAAATAAAGAGATGGCGGGGGCAGGGGGAAGCCCACAAGTCTTGCTTAGAATCTCTCTTCCTTCTTCCCCACATCCGCAAACTTTTGAAACTTGCCCTTAAACATATTTTAATTAAACTTTGAGTAAACTGGATACAAAAACAATGGAGAAATGGCACCGTGGTTAAGAGTCCTGCTCTTCTAGAGGACTCTCTGGAACTCCAGTCCCAGAGGATCCAGTGCCCTCTTCTGGCTTGTATGAACACCAGGCACACACATGGCACGCATGCATCCACACTGGCAAAACACTCATGCAAATAAGACAAATATAGTTTTTTAAAAAGCAATAAGCTGGGGGAGGGGCTGGGAGGAGAAGAGGGGGTGGGAAACTGAAGTCGGAATATAAAATAAGTTTTAGGTATGAAATTTAAAAAGTCAACCGAAATAACATCTCCACTTTTAGCTGCAGCAAATTCATTGGGAGAATAAGATGGGGTCCTGGGGACATGCGTGACAGTGGGGTCTGCTGCTGCGTCTCTAATCTGCTAAATGCAAGAGTCTCAAGTGATAAACAGAAGCAGCTCCACACAGAAGCGAGCTTCCTTGGTGCATGCTTAAGCCGGCTGAGTTGTGTGAGAACGTGTAATATAAAGAGAGTGAAAGCTGTGTTGTGTCAGCTTCAAGACCCTGCTACTGCCACACAAAGAAGGCAGCTCCAGAGCTGAAGCTACTGAGGGGCAGGACAGGGGCGGGGACATAGGAAGCAGTGCTTGAGGGGCAGGACAGGGGCGGGGACATAGGAAGCAGTGCTTGAGGGGCAGGACAGGGGCGGGGACATAGGAAGCAGTGCTTGAGGGGCAGGACAGGGGCGGGGACATAGGAAGCAGTGCTTGAGGGGCAGGACAGGGGCGGGGACATAGGAAGCAGTGCTTGAGGGGCAGGACAGGGGCGGGGACATAGGAAGCAGTGCTTGAGGGGCAGGACAGGGGCGGGGACATAGGAAGCAGTGCTTGAGGGGCAGGACAGGGGCGGGGACATAGGAAGCAGTGCTTGAGGGGCAGGACAGGGGCGGGGACATAGGAAGCAGTGCTTGAGGGGCAGGACAGGGGCGGGGACATAGGAAGCAGTGCTTGAGGGGCAGGACAGGGGCGGGGACATAGGAAGCAGTGCTTGAGGGGCAGGACAGGGGCGGGGACATAGGAAGCAGTGCTTGAGGGGCAGGACAGGGGCGGGGACATAGGAAGCAGTGCTTGAGGGGCAGGACAGGGGCGGGGACATAGGAAGCAGTGCTTGAGGGGCAGGACAGGGGCGGGGACATAGGAAGCAGTGCTTGAGGGGCAGGACAGAGGCGGGGACATAGGAAGCAGTACTTGAGGGGCAGGACAGGGGCGGGGACATAGGAAGCAGTACTTGAGGGGCAGGACAGGGGCGGGGACATAGGAAGCAGTGCTTGAGGGGCAGGACAGGGGCGGGGACATAGGAAGCAGTGCTTGAGGGGCAGGACAGGGGCGGGGACATAGGAAGCAGTGCTTGAGGGGCAGGACAGGGGCGGGGACATAGGAAGCAGTGCTTGAGGGGCAGGACAGGGGCGGGGACATAGGAAGCAGTGCTTGAGGGGCAGGACAGGGGCGGGGACATAGGAAGCAGTACTTGAGGGGCAGGACAGGGGCGGAGACATAGTAAACAGTACTTGCCTGGCATGCACAAAGCCCTGGGTTCACCCCCACACTTCACACCTCTGTGAGTGGAAGACTTGCCTGTAATTCGGGAATATGAGGATTGGAAGTTCAAGGTCATTCTTACATAATGACTTCATAATGAATTCAAGGCCAGCCTGGGGTACATATGACCCTGTCAAAGAATAAAAAGAAAGAGGAGGAGGAGGAGGAGGAAGAGGAGGAAGAGGAGGAGGAGGAAGAGGAGGAGGAGGAAAAGAAGAAGAAGAAGAAGAAGAAGAAGAAGAAGAAGAAGAAGAAGAAGAAGGATATTTCTCTTTTGATTATTTTATTTTGGTCCTAGCCACCCAGACTTATCTATTTGTTTTTTTAATTTTAGGGTGTGTGTATGTGTTGTATATTCCCATATGTACACATAAGCCAGTGAAGGATGCTGGGTGCCCCAATCAATCACTCCCCACCTTAGTTTTTAAGGTAGGGTCTCTCATTGAACGTGAAGTCTTTGGCTAGGCTGGCTGGCCAAGTCTACATACGCCCAAATGATGAGGTTACAAGCCATGCCCCATTTTTTCTTTTTCTTTTTCTTTCTTTTTTTTTGGGGGTGGGGAACACTTCGAGACAAGGTTTTACTGTGTAATTCTGGTTGTCCTGAATATCACTTTGTAGGCCAGGCTGGCCTAGAACTCAGAGATCAGCCTGCCTCTGCCTCCCGAGTGCTGGGATTAAAGGCGTGCACCACCACTGCCTGACCCAGGCCCGACTTTTACATGAGTGCAGAGGATTTGAACTCAGGTCCTCATTCTTGCACTGAAAACACTCTTGCCCACTGACCCATCTTTCCAGCCCACACCCCCACCACACCCCCCCCCAAACTCATCATTGTTCAAGATCCACCCCCAGTTATCACTGCTCCCCACAGCGGCGTTAACCTCACTTTCTCTGCACATTCAGAGCACTTTGCGTATGCTAGCTGACCTGTAGCTGTTTGTGTACTAGCCTCATCGCCTTACGGACTACGCACTCTTGGAAGATAAGGTCCAAGCTTAATTCATTGTTCTGTGCTTCAGCATCACACTTAGTGGAAACTCAGTACTGTGGCATTTTTCAGACCATACAACGCACTTTTTCCTCCCCCAAAATGGGAGAGGAAATTTGGGTGCGCCTTATGGTCTGATTGCTGTTTTTACTGTTTTTCTTGTTTTACTGCTTTAAAAACTGGGTGGGTCTTATGGTCAGGTGCATCTTAAAGTCTGAAAAACACAATGAATCTTTGATGAGTGAATTGAAACATTATTTGCTCACTATGTTAGAGACCTGACGCTATGTTGGGTTCAGAGTCTTAGAGATAAAAATTGGAAGAATTTCATAATGCAACAGTAAGATTTAATGACTAAAAAAATGGGATAAACAGAATTTATATTTGATATGTATGTGGTGGGGTAATTAAAGAAACTTAACCTAAGTTCAAGTAAGGCTTGGTGGTAGAATACTCACCTAGGGTGTGCTCCCTCTTTTCTTCTCTCTCTCTCTCTCTCTCTCTCTCTCTCTCTCTCTCTCTCTCTCTCTCTCTCTCTGTCTCCCTCTCCTGGAGGAGACTGAACCCAGAGCAGCCTTGTTCTGTAGGTTAAAATCCCTCTATAAGGACTTGGGAGGCAGAGGCAGACAGATCTCTGAGTTTGAGGCCAGCCAGCTATACAGAGTGAGTCCATGAGAGCCAGGGCTATACAGAGAAACCCTGTCTCAAAAAACCCAAACCCAAACCAGCCAAACAAACAAACAAAGAAAGAACCAAACCATGGCCTACCCTAACCAGTGACCCCAAAATCCCAGTGAGAGGCCCTGTCTCCCATCTCAAAAAACAAAGTTGACAGCTTCTGAGAAATGACACCCAGGTCAAGTTCCAAAATGCACACATACACATGCACACACACACACACACACACACACACACACACACACACACACACGTTAAGAAAACCTAGACTAGAGAAGTGACTAGAACACTAATGTCATAGGATCATCAAATGTTTAATGACATGATGTTAAAAGAAGACTTGAATTTTTTCCTTTTTTTTAGCAAAGCGAACTACGGCTGTAATGTTAATGAGGCAGTAAGAGTGAGCTCAGAGTTCCCAGGATGGAGGGCTGGGAGGATGGACAGAAGGCTGAGGTAAGTGCTGCAGGCTCTTCTACCCTTGTGCAGCCTGTAGAATATTGTTTCTACAAAAGTATTTTGTAGAATATATGAACCATGGCAAGCTTTTACACTTCAGGATTTTTTTTCCTAAGATGCCAAGGCCTATTTTAAAGGAGAGGGGGATTTAGTCCAGGAAGGAATGGTAGAGACTAACTCAAACCTGGATTAGGAGAGAAAATGAGACCAACAGAGAGAGAGAGAGAGAGAGAGAGAGAGAGAGAGAGAGAAAGAGAGAGAGAACCTTTGATGTCTTGATGATCAAGAGCTGTGGCTTAAGGACCAGACTCTTAAATCATGTGGCATTTACTGGCCCAGATTTAAAAAAAAAAAAAAAAAAAAAAACCTCTGTGGGTCAGTGTATGTGCTCAAAATGGCAAGCTTCCAAAGTCAGGCTTAACATTCTAAGGGTGCCCTTTGGAAGGAAGGCTTCCTGTAAGAACTCAGGGAGCCTGTTCTAGAAGGGGCAGCTTAGTGAGTTTCTCCTCCCCCGCCCCCAAATAGTTAACCAGTGTTCCTTTCGTGGAGCCCAAGTTCATGCTGAGGGCAAAGGGAATTAAGCAAAGAAGTTGAACCTGCAGCTAAGAGAGCTGCCAAGAGCCTAATTTTAGGCACTTGCTGCCCCAGCTGACACCCTGCATTGCTGGCTCGACCGTGGGGACCACAAGCGTGGCCGGCGACCTGGTGCTGGAGTCGGGAGAGCCGCTCCCTGGCCATCTGCAAAAGCAATTAGCTTGCCGATGGGTGTGTTTTGAGAGGGACTACCAATAATTTCTCCTTCAACAAATGTTTCTTCAGGTGTTCGCGAATCTAGGAGGGAAAGCGTCAGAGCTTGGCAGACGGTCCCACAGGCTCTCCGTTCTCACATGGCCGCTCTCCCCCTAAGCAGTGATCTCCACATGGGAACCAATCCTGGAATTCCTGGGTTTTCATGGCAAACCACCCTTGATCAATTTCCTCTGGCTCGAAACTGACTGCCACAACCCAGGGCAAGTGTCGTTCCGAGACTCGGCTTGATGAAAATCGGCATAGATTGATGGGAACCGGTCTTTGATTTTTGTGGGGGAGTTTGCACCTCAGCCTTCTGTGGGGATTTGGGCTGTCCTCTGGTCTCCATATATTTTCCGCTTACAGTTTTCATGCTTAATTGTCTTCTTCAGAGGCCAGACAATAAGAGCTGGCATCTTCCAGATCAAAGGGGAAACAGAATATATTTTAAAGTGACAACTCCGTTATCCTGCGCCCAGAATAATAAGCTGATGTAAATATAAGGCCCTAAACGAGACCATGCTGAAATGCTACCAGGGAGCAAAATCTTCCTCTTAATTACAACAAAGCAGCTCTCCGCACACATCACTCATAAGAGCACGTCTTATTTATGCAATCGTGTTGCCTGCAGCAGCCCACCTCAGCAATGGAGATTTTTCTGTCCCTGCAGGTTGGGAGCTCGGCTTACCCACTGGGTCTCTCTTTCTGCAAAGCAAGCTGTTAACAAAGGCGCTTTGCCGGGGGCAATGAAAAAGCAGGCTGGCGGTGGTGCCCAGGCCTGGGAATGCAGTCCTTAGAGGAGGAAGTGCCCTTGGCCAGGGCCACCGTCGTCAAGGTGCACAGACACACACACACACACACACACACACACACACACACACACACAGAGCTCTGGGGGAGTTGGGGGGGTGTCTCTCCATTTTCGCAATACCTTCACTCTTCCTACCCTACTTGCTTCATACTCTAATGTCATCTCTGTGTGTATTTCTACACCTGCCTGAAGCACACATGCACACACACACACACACACACGGCACACACACATGCACGCATGCGTGCACACACACACATACACACACACACACAGTCTACCCCTCGTCCCTGTCTCTTGGCACTGCCCCTTTCATCTTCTCCCTCAGGGATTCGAGATGTCGCTGCAGGAAGTGCTTGTCCGCCAAGGCAGCAGCCAGCAGAGCCCTGTGGCTTTGACAAACCTCATTTAATTGGGAGGAAGCCAGGAGAATTTGAAAGAACTGAAACATCCACGAAACTCCTTTTATCAGGCATAATTTAAACTCTGCATGGAAAAACCCCTATATGTATAAAGAAAAGTCAACTCCCCCCCTGCTGTGGGCACTCCTCGTCTCCCCCCAGCACAGGCAGGCTCCTGCAAGATTCCATCTTTTCATTTTTCTCAAAGTGTCAAAGTAGATTTGGGCTCTGCAGCAGGGTGAACAGAGAAGGAATACAGATTGTTCTCTCTCTCTCTCTCTCTCTCTCTCTCTCTCTCTCTCTCACACACACACACACACACACACACACACACACACACACGCACACACACCCCTTTAGATGTTGGATGCACCAGAGTCCAGTGGTTGATAACTTTGCTTCAGGTTTCTAGGGAGACGCAAAACCCAAGTTGCTACGAGTGCATCCGTTTGGACAGTGATTACTGCCTCTTAATTAAAAAGCTCGGAGCCCAGAAAACCTCGAAGATCCCAGCAGTTCTCAGAAAAATAGCCTCTGCAGGAAGCTAACGGGACATTTCTTTAAGTAGAGAGGTGCGAGCAGGTGTGCATAGTCAAGCATGCATGCGAAAACACACACACACACACACACACACACACACACACACACACACACACACACACGGGATGTGGTAGAGTTAGGTGTCCTGAGAAGGAAGGATCTTAGGTACCGAATGGGACGAGAGGAGCGTGACAGAACAGGCAGGCTGGACCCACGTGAGGCATAGGTGCCAGGAAAGGTGGGTGCCTCTCGTTTGACCCGCCAGCCTAACCCCATCCCTCACCCCCTCGCAAACCCTCGCCAGATTCACCTCCAGGCCCACTCATCTCTCTCGGATTATCCCCGTTTCGCCACAGAGCCGCCTTGAGCACATGTAGTTTCTGAACATCTGCAGCTGATTATACGCAGATTTTAGCTGTTCTGATATGATTTGTGCTAATACGTGTAGAGGGCGCCCCGTTTCCTCTTCTTCGCCTTCTTTTCCTCCCACTCCACAAGATCCTTGAGGCCAACGACAAGCCTCTTGTTTTCCTCAACTTTTTATAGCACTTCATGTGTTCTCGACACTTAATGGCAGCTTAATAAAATTCTAATGGCTGCCTCTCCTTACAGGGTTAAGTAAGATATTAACCTCAGATGTATGATGATGGTTATTTTTAGAGGTCTTAAGTGACTCACTCAGTAGTCCCAAACTAAGAGATTTGTCCTGTTTCACAATGTCTGACATCCAGGGAAACTGTGTTTACAGAGCCTGGCAATTGGGCCAAGCTTTGCCTATGCACCCCACCCACCCCACCCCCACCCACCCCACCCCCACTCCCACCCCCACCCCATCCTCACCCTCAACCTCACCCCACCCCACATCAGTCTCCTGTTCCCAGGCTGACCCCTTAGGCCTTCCTACTTAGTTTTCTTTTCTTTGGCTTAGGACTTCAAACAACGATTTTCCATTGAATGTGGATCTTTTTAAAGAAACCTCACCTAAGGATACTGTCCCCAGCCCACCCTGAACAACCCAGGCCTTGACCGCGCCACCCACATCCTCCTCATAGCCCTTCCGGGCCACATTCTAAGAAACCCAAGTATAGCTCCTGCCACGTGACGACTCCCCCCCAACCCCCCCACCCCCGCCCCACCCCCGCCCCACCCCCGCCCAACCCCCACCCAGCAGATTTCAGATTTGGAGGATGACTCAGGCGCAGACAGCAAAGGCCACTTTCAGGGTAACCTGTGTTTGTAGTGGGCGGCCAGCCTGGGAGGACATGCCCCTTCCCCCGGCGCCCATCCTCCGGGCTTCCTTCTGCAGCATTGTGTTACCAATCAAGAAGTGCCCATCTCTCCTTCCTGCCGTATCCATGTCACCTATCGGCTTACTCTCGGTGGAAGAGGAAAGCGGCTTATTAGAAACTTTGGTTTCGTTTCTCCTGGCAGATGCTAGCTAAAGCAAACACCTCAGAGGCAACTTTCATCTCCGAGGCATCTAAGCTTACGTGTGTGTGTGTGTGTGTGTGTGTGTGTGTGTGTGTGTGAGACAGAGAGAGAGAGAGAGAGAGAGAGAGAGAGAGAGAGAGAGAGAGAGAGAGAGAGAGAAAGGTTTGCATCATTACAAGGAGGTCCCTGTCACCTTCCCCACTGGTGTTTTAGAATTTTAGAGTCTTACTCAAAGCTCCGGCGAGACTGGATCCCCGTGCTTCTTTCGGGAAAGCAAATTAATCTCTGACTCCACTTCTGGTTGCAAACTCTATGACTCTCCAGTGTGGAAGGAAAACATGTAAGATGAGACTTGATGCATATGTGTGCACGCACACGCATGCGCAGTCGCATGCACACTCACCATCAGGAAGCTGGTACAACTGGGGAGGCAGGACACTGAAGTAATCATGAACCAGTGCTTCTTGAGCTGAGACGCGGTCCCTAGGGAAGCCTTTCAGCATCTGGGAGGCCAAGTCTTCAGCTTCAGGAAGTCCACCCAGCCTGGAAACATGGAAGGAAGAAACGAAATGTCTCTAGAAGCTGCTATTGTGTGTGTGTGTGGGGGGGGAGGCGGGAGGGAAATGAGAGGGTAGGGTGGATAAAAACTGAAGAAGAGGTGACAAAGCTTGACGTATCTCAAAAATAAAAAATAAAAAATAAAAAAAAGCCCTTCCAGGGGCCACAATGACAAAGGAAAGCACCAACACACTTACACTGTCACTAGGAGGAAGGGAGATGACATCAGCCCTCACCTCCACCGTGTCACTGGGCACTACGTATAGAGGCAGAGATACATAATTAAGGTTTCTCCTTGGAGGAATGCTGCGGCCCCAAGCAAGCAGAAAGGCCTACTTGGAGAATGTCCTAAGCTCTGGGTAGCCAAGACAGAAAACATGGAGTCCTGGAGGAGAGGAGCTGGGGAGGCAGTTCTGGAGAGTGGAGATTGGGTAGAAACGTCCCTCTTAACAGGGTTTCTGAACCTCAGTCCCCGGCGGGTTATCAGCTAGGAAGTTTCCTTGGTTCCCCTCGGGATGGAGCTGGGTAGTTGCAACAATCAAGTACCTAAATTCCAAAAATGACTCGTCCTCAGGCTGCCCTTGTGCGTATTTATATATTTGGAGACGAGCAACTATTACATGTTAACAGATGGCTGGCTGTGGGAGGAGCAAGGCGAAACTGACCCCTAGTAGAGTTCAGGCACTCCCCAAGCTATCACGCAAGTGCACAGGTACATCTGTGAAGGAAAAGGCCCTACTCTGGTCTGGAGCTTTGTATTTTTGGCCTTGGGGAGCGTAGGTTATGGAGAAGGGGCCTTCATCAAAGGAACTTTGGGGGAAGCCTTCTGTTTCTTCCACCTGTGAAGACATGCCAGCAAGGCATCATGTATGAAACACAGGGACCTGATCAGACATTAAATGAGCTGGTGCCTTCACCTCAGACTTCCCAGCTTCAAGTGATCTTCTTGTGGACTATACAAATTATCCACGGTATTTTGCCATAGCAGGCCGGGTTATCCAGGGTAAAATGGTTTATTCTAACAGCATCGATCCCTAACCTAGAGTGGGAGGCAGAGGTCGGGCCCGAAGCCGGACGTTCTGCATTGAGTTGCGGGGCCACGAGTGAACCCGTCGGAAGACCCTGCTATGAAGGTCTCAGGCCACCACCATGTCTGGATAGCTCTTCCAGCTCAGTGCAAAATGGAGGACTCCGTCTCCCAGCTGGGCTTCCTCTTCTCTGCCTCACCTGACCATATGAGCAGCTCTAGGCACAGACAACTAACCTTGTTTGGAGGATGACCCTGCAGAGTTACGTGACTCAATTCACGAGTCTGGCTCCTTTGCCTGCCTGTGTGATAATTAGGTGCTGTGCTATGACCAATCAGTCCTTCCCACCTGTAACCCTAAGGATCTTTATACACCTCACCCCTAAAACAATAAAATGAGCTGCCACTCTGAAGCTGATCCCGGAAGTCTTGTCCATAGTACTCACAGGCATCCGAACCCCATTTGTTGATTCTGCTTCCTTTGTCCTCATGGGCCAGTGTCCAAGGGGGGGAAGGAGAGCCACATGAGCCAATCAAACAAAACCTAGAAAGGCTTGCTTAATGTCAAAGCCACCCATCAGCATAAAGCAAGGAGGAGCGAACGTTCTTCTTGGACATGCGCAAGGAGGGATGCAGTTGCAGGTGTCTAATTTTCCTATGAGATTTGCACAAGAAACTTCTAGAAATCTGATTTTTATGATCTAGAACTGCTTCTGCAAACAGGTTATTAGTCTCTAACTGCAGAGTCATTGCCTCATAGACAGGCTAAGGCCATTTGGGAATCCCAGGGTAGGGGGCCTGCTTACTTGCTGTGTATGAAGGATAACTGCCCTGTCCAGGCTCTGTGGCTGCATAAAGCAGTAGTTACTATCTCATCGCTGAACATGTGTAATGTACGGTTGCTCTCAGAGGAGCGAGACAACAGCTCCAATTGCTTAGCATCCCCTGGCTCTGAGTTATAAGACTCCCTTACCCCCACTGTTGCCACTGACCTTCACAGTAGGGGCATGAGGCTGCGTACCCTGCCTTCACTTGGCCACTGAGCTTTCCCCTACATCCATAGAAAGGAGTAAGCGTGTGGATAGAGTGGCCACTCTTCTAATGGCGTCAGTTGAGGACGCGGTAGACACCCACCGGAGGAAGAAACACTCATCAGGAAAGCTGTCCTACAATCGCCTGTCAGTCTGAAATGTGAGTCTATACTCACTAGGCCCACCTTAAAGGGATCACAGCAAGGCCCGTTTCTAGCCCCGTGCACAGTCCCAGTGCACCCCTGTAGGAGTTGTGCAGAAGGCTGGAGACACCTCAGCTCTTCTGGCTTTACCACACTTGCAGACTGAGTCGGCTGCCACCCTGTGAAGCGCATGACTCTCGGTTCCTCCACTCACCTTCCAGCTGACCCGGGCCAGGTGACCTAGCTTCCCCAAGCCTCAGTTCTTTCTCATTTGACACCAGAACATTACTGTTAAGAACCAGAGAGATGGCTCAGAGGTTAAGAGCACTAGCTGCTCTTCCAAAGGTCCTGAGTTCAATTCCCAGCAACCACATGGTGGCTCCCAACCACCTATAATGAGATCTGGTGCCCTCTCTGGTGGGCAGGTGTACATGCAGACAGAACACTGTATACTTAATAAATAAATCTTTTTTTAAGAAAGATGTATTATTTATTAGTATGTATACAGTGTTCTGCCTGTGTGTACTCCTGCATGCCAGAAGAGGGCACCAGATCACATTATAGATGGTTGTGAGCCACCATGTGGTTGCTGGGAATTGAACTCAAGACCTCTGGAAGAGCAGAAAGTGCTCTTAACTTCTGAGCCATCTTTCCAGCTCTTAATAAATAAATCTTTAAAAGAAAAAAACCTTAATGTCCAAATGGGCACAGTGGCGCACGCCTCTAATCCCAGCACTCAGGAGGCAGAGGCAATCGGATCTCTGTGAGTTCGAGGCCAGCCTGGTCTACAGAGTGAATTCAAGACAGCCAGGGCTACGCAGGGAAACCCTATCTTGAAGAAACAAACAAAATATCCCAAAACAAACCAAACGACCAAAGAAAACCTCAACAACAACAACAAAACGGATGCAACAACATGCAGCCTCCGTAAGCACACAGCAGGCACATAGCCTTAGCCCTCTGCAGAGCCGAGAATTTTCTCATATGCTAACACAAGCAAACCCTGTCCGGTAGAACTTTCCACAGTGGTGGGAATAGTCTATTTTTGTTCAGTCCAATATAGCAGGCCCTGCTGAGCTCTAGGAATATGGGTGGGGTAACTAAACAACTAAACTTAAAGTTGGGAATTATTTCAATTTAGATAGCTGTACACGGCTAATGGCAGCTCCAGATGCTGCTCCTTGCTCCAGAGCGGAGCCAAGCAGAGAAAAAGGAAGTCTGAGCAAAGGCCAGGAACTCAGGAGTGGGCAGAGGCAGTAGGTGATACGTGGTCAGGGGAGCCAGGTGATGCAGAGAGAGTTCAAATCCTGTTCAGCTCTAAAAGAAAGAGGTGGGGGTGGGGGGAATGTGACAGCGGGAAGCCAGTGGCAGGACTGTGGCAGCAGCACCCTAGAGTTTTGGAGTTTTAAAAAGCCAAAAGGAGTGAAAGGACACTGCATCTCTAGGCGAGGCCTAGGGCTCCCCACCCCACCCCCCGCCCCTCCCCCCTACACCTGGGAGAGGATGGTGGTACCTTTTGTGGTTACTGTTTTAGCAAGTTTAAATTGGTTCCAGTCTCGAAGTTGAAACAACTAAAATCGGGGCTGCTGTGCCTAGAAATTAGAGGTGACCTGGCTCCTACTTTAGGAGCTCAAACCACGTCACTGACATCCTAGGGACTCCAGGGAGCACTCAGGGTTAGACCGGGAGTTCCTTGGCTTTCACGTAGCTTTTGAATGAGTATCTTAAAATCATTGATGCCTAAACCTTAAAAAGTGTGTTTTTATTTGCCAGTACCACTCAATTAAATGGCTTGTAGTAGCCAGATGTGCTGGAGCATGCCTTTAATCCCAGCACTCAGGAGGCAGAGGCAGGTGGATTGCTGTGAGTTGGAGGCAAGCCTGGTCTACAAAGCGAGTCCAGGACAGCCAGGGGGTGCACAGAGAAACCCTGTCTCAAAAAAACAAAAAACAAAACAAAACAAAGCAAAAACAAACAAACAAACAAAGTCTTGTAGTAAAGATAACTTCTTATTGTAAAATGTCAGGATAAATTAAAGTGCGAGTCTACAGATTGCCGTGTTTGCTTAGCAGCGATTGTGACCAGAGGTTGTACATCCCAAAGTATATGATAAACGGCAGTTCCTGGGAACGCGCCTCCGAAATAATGGGGGATCCAAATCATCCCGAGCAGAGCGTGTGGGCATCTGGGGAGCCTTGTCTCTCCCAAGAAAAGCTCCCCTGGCAGCCCATGGCTCTATGCTTACTCCTTGTACCCTCTTTTCCACTCTACATGGTGCCTTTTAGAAGCACACAGATGGGACACATGGAACAATCAAGCCACATTTGGTTAGATTAAAGTGCTCTGCGTATTCCGGACCAGCGTTCCAGTGTCCACTTGGGGTCTCCTTCTCCCCACCTGTGAGAGTGTTCTCCTTTGACATCTGAGCTCCTTTACACGGTCTCTGATGTCCCCCTCACTGCCCTTTTGCCTCCTCACTGAAGCAAAAAGAACAGAGCCTCCGCCAGTTACTCTCAGAGCAAATAATACTGGTTATTGTAATTGGTCATTGTCCGAAAACACTGAGTTCTTCTTCGCCCAGAGGCTGCCTGGCACAGCATAGTTAGCTAGCTATTCCTGGAATGTCTCTATTATCTGTTTTACTTTGCAAAAGAAACTAGGGATTTGCTGAAAGCTGGTAATAAAAGTGCCTTGGTCTGAGCCGAGACCATGTAGAGAGGGCCTGGGAAAGCCTGACCTCCATGAATCAAGCTCCCCTTCCAATGGCCACTCAGCGATGTCATTTGGTTTCTCTGTGTCAGAGAATAATAAACCCACTAGGTTTTCTCGAGGCCAACCCTACCTCTCTCAGGGCCTGGGGCATGGCTGAGGGGCACAGAACAATTTTAATGACCCAACTCACTGAAAAGTAAAATGGTTCATAAAGAAAAACCAACACCCTACCAGGGGGCTGGCTTGCTCAGAGGCATCTTTCTCGGGCTCGGATGGAAGTGCTGGGGGCTGGAGCCCAGCAAGCTGAGCACTGGACAAGCATGTCTCTCTTCTCTGTGTCTAAAGAAAGCTTGCCGGCATAGCGCTTACCTGCTCCAGACAATCTGCAGGCTTTGAGGTTTAGGCAGCAGGAACCATTCTGGAAAGCACACAGAGAAGCATTAAACCCAAGAGTAATCCTCTAGCCTATTGCCAAAAATAGTATTAAAATTCCAAATACTTAGGCCGGGCAAGGTAGTGCACACCTCTAATCCCAGCACTCTGGAGGCAGAGGTAGACAGATCAATGTGAGTTTGAGGCCAGCCTGGTCTACAAAGTGAATTTAGGACAGCCAAGGCTACACAGAGAACCCTTGTCTCAAAAAACAAAAACAAAAACAAAACAAAAAACAAACAAACAAATTCAAATACTCTTCTTGGCTTGGGGGGTAAAGAAGATTCTAGAATCAAGCAAGCTACCTACAGACTTTCAAGGCCTCTCCTTGAGTGGTTATGAGTCACTGAAAGGTACTGTAAGGCATGATTTCCAAGTTGAAGTCCTAACACAAAGTACCATAGACTAGGACCTTATATGGAGAGAGGGTCAATAGAACATTCTCACTGGAGTTGGTGGGTCCTAATATAAGTCAACTGGCATCCTCATAAAAGGGGAAAATTTGGACAAAGAGATACATATTAGAAAACATGGCTCACTCTCCAGCCCAGCGAGATACCCAAAGGGAAGAAGGCCAAGAGGAAGGATGTGGCCCCAGCCCCCTCCGCTGTGAAGAAACAGGAGGCCAAAGTCAGGCTGAAGATGGCTCAGTGGGTAAACTGCCTGCTGTGCAAGTCAGACAACCTGTGGTCCATCCAAAGGCTCTTGTAAAAAGTTGGGCGTGGTAGCTCTCATCCATAATCCCAGCAGTCCTCCAGCGAGATGAAAAAAAGGAGGCAGGAGAAAAGAGCCGGCTAACCTGCAGTACGCAGAGAGCCCCTAGATCAACAAGATGGCACTCCAAACCCACTCTCCAAAAGGTGCCCTCTGACCTTCGCCCGTGTGCCATGGCATACGTGCAGATGCTCCACTACAGATGGTTGTGAGCCTTAAGGGGTGTGGGTGGTGGGTGTTGCTGGAGAGATGGCTCTGTGGTTATGAGTGATTGCTGCTCTTGTAAAGGGGACCTGAGTTTGGCACCCAGCACCTATCCTGGGTGGCTCACAATGGCTGTAACTCCAGCTCCAAGAAAACTCGCGCTCTCTCTTCTTGCTCTCTCAGACACCTAAAAACATGTGGCATTCATTCACGCACACACACACACACACACACACACACACACACACACACTCACACCTGCATATAAACAAGAATAATAAAAATAAATCTTTAGGGCTAGCAAGATGGCCCAGTACCCACATCAGATAGCTCATGACTGCCTGTAACTCCAGACACAGTGGACCCAATGCCCTCTTTTGGCCTTCATAGTCACCTGCATGGGCATGGTAACCTTCTACACATACACACAATTAAAAAAATAGAATAAATATTTTTAAAAATCTTTTTAAAGCTTGAGAAGTTCTAAAGTGGATAATAATAGATAGAATATTATTTGGAGCGTGCTGTACTATTTATATTTGGACTCACATTTTTTTATTCATTTTCTTATGACATTAGTGTCGACCACAGTGTAAGGGTACTTTTTAAATTTTAGAAATAATAATTAGGCTAGTTGAGTTAGCACCCAGCTCTCCTAGCTCTTGGGAGGCAGAGGCAGGAAGGTCACGACAAGTTCAAGGACTAAATACGGAGACTCGGTTTCAACAAACAAACAAGAACTCATAATTGACGTCTGGGTGTGGTGGCATATGCCCATGGTCCTCACACTTGGCAGGCAGGAGCAAGAAGATGGAGAATTCTAGGCCAGCCTAGACTATCTATGGAGCCCAGAAAAACAAGCAAACTAAGAAATAGTTGTCGTCAAAAGCCTAATGTATGTAACAGCCACAAAAGAAGCTGAGGGGGATGCCAGCTGATGGTGCCCATTAACCCCTCCTCCTTCCCGCTCCCCTCACCCCCACCCTGCTTCCCAGTTTCTTCCTTGAGATGAGGAGCTCAGGCTGTGATCCCGACTGAGGATAGACACCTTATCTCTAATTTAAAATGGCACTTCTGGCCTTTCCTTTTCTTGGACCTAAAATATGATCATCTTGGTTTTAAAAATCTCTTCTTCCAGGTTCTATGCAAATGGGATGAACCAAGATGGTGCATCGTGGCTAAGGACTGAGTTGTCCTTAGGCAACAGCCACTTTGATAATCCTGACATGTGCTTGTTGGTAGGTGCACAGAAAGATCTAGAAGACTACTCATTAGTGACTGGGGTTAGATGGGCTCACTCTTCAAACTTATGTACGTATTTTCTCAAAAAAAATTTCAAATAAGGGGTCTAAAGAGATGGCTCAGAGGTTAAGGGTATTGGCTGCTCTTCCAAAGGTCCTGAGTTCAATTCCAGAAACCACATGGTGGCTCACAACCCTCTATAATGAGATCTGGTGCCCTCTTCTGACATGCAGGTGTATCATGCAGGCAAAACATTGTATACGTAATAAATAAATCTTTTTAAAATTTTTAAATAAAAAGTAGATAAGCTAGCCTTCCATATCTGAAGATTTCTGCCCACAAATTCTCCATGGATTCAATCAATCATGAATTAGAAATGAGCATAACTTTTAATTGCTAGCCCAGGCATAGTGGCTCAAACTTATACTCCTGAGAAAGGAGACTGAGGCAACTCTGGGCCAGCTCAGGCTACATAATGATACTACTGTCTCAAACAAAAAGTTAAAAAGTAAATTGCTAGGGCAATTTGTAGTGAACACATTCAGATTTTTTTTTAATCTCTGTTCCCTAAGCTATGTGTTATAGTAATTATTCACATAGCACTTTACTCTGTGTTAGGCAATGGATTGGGGCTCTGAGGGTTCCAACAGATAACACTATTATTTTATTTCCAAAAATTAGTTCAATTAGAAGCATATTTATAATGCTGAGTTGTAGAGTAAAAAGAATGATTTTAAAAAGCTGTAGTCCTGGGTGACGGTGGAGCACATCTTTAATCCCAGCACTGGGGAGGCAGAGGCAGGCAGATCTCCAAGTTCAAGTCCAGCCTGGTCTACAGAGTGAGTTCTAGGACAGCCAGGGTTACACAGAGAAACCCTGTTTTGAAAAACAGAGAGAGAGAGAGAGAGAGAGAGAGAGAGAGAGAGAGAGAGAGAGAGAGAGATGTGGAAACTGAGTTTCCAAGGTTAGGTGTCACTAGACAGAACCATGCAGTTAATAGTCCTTGGTGGGTACTAAGGGGTCACTTAGTATAAGGTTACTCTGGTTACTAGCCTGAGTTTACATTCAAAATAACTAGTAAAAACAAGATTATTTGGCATTTGTCTAGTGTTTATTTATGAACTATTTCCAGCCTGTTTGCTGTTCTCCCCAATCAGAAAGAAGAAGAAAAAGAAGAAGAAGAAGAAGAAGAAGAAGAAGAAGAAGAAGAAGAAGAAGAAGAAAGAAGAGGAAAATGATTCCTTGTTTGATTACATCCCAGTTTCCAACCAACAAAACAAAATCACTGGGACTCCCAGCAAGTTACTTCAACCGTGGTGTCTTCGTCACTTTTCTATTGCCATGCTCGCCACCATGACATTGGCAACTTATAGGAGAGTTCCTTGGGGGCTTACTGTTTCAGAGGGTTAGAATCCGTGGTCCTCGCGGTGGGGAACATGGCCACAGGGAGGCAAGAAGGTTGCTAGAGCTGAGAGCTCACATCTTGAGATACAACCACAAGGCAGAAAGAGCTAACTGGGAATGACATGGGCTTTCAAAACCTCAAAGCCCCCTAGGCCAGGCGTGGTGGTGCATGCCTTTAATCTCAGCACTAGGGAGGCAGAGGCAGGCAGATCTCTGTGAGTTCCAGACCAGCCGGGTCTACAAAGTAAGTCCAGGACAGCCAAGGCAACACAGAGAAGCTCTGTCTCAAAGAACAAAACAAAAGAAAAACATCCTCAAAGCCCATCTCCAGTAACACATGTCCTCCAATGAGGCCACACCTCCTCCAACAAGGCCACACCTCCTCCATTGAGGCCACACCTCCTCCAATGAGGCCACACCTCCTCCAGTGAGGCCACACCTCCTAACCCTTCCCAAACAGTTCTACCAGCTGGGGACCAAGCATTCAAATACAGAAGCCAACAGGGGTCTTTCTCATCTAAACCATCACCCATGGTGACTGTCTGCCTTAATTTGTTTTGAGTATGCAATGTAAGAGGTGTTAATTTTTTTTTGTCTGTGTGGTTGCATACGTGTGTAGGTATAGCATGGTACATGTGTGGAGGTCAGAGAACAGCTTTCGGGAGTCAGCTCTGTCCTCTCACCACAGGCTTCAGCTGAACTCAGGTGGTCAGGCTTACACAGCAAGTGCCTTTGCCTGCTAAGCCATCTTGCTGCTCCAGAGATTTCTTTCCTTTTTGTTTTTGTTTTCTTTTATGTGGATGAGTTTTTTTTTTGCCTGCACATATATGTGTGTATCTATTGTGTGGTGCCTGGTGCTCACAGAGGCATCAGGGGAAAAAAGGCATCAGATTCCCCCGGAATTGGAGTTACAGACAGTTGCGAGCTGCCCTGTGGGTGCTGGGATTTGAACCAGGGTCCTCTGAAGCCAGTGCTCTTTTTACCTCTGAGACCTCTCTGGAGCTCTAGGTTATTTCTTTACTGTGTGGCTTAGTAATGTGAACACGAAATCCCAGCTCAACTCTCTCTGCCATTCAGGTGCTCTGGTACTTGGGGGTGAGAATTGCTTAACGTATCTGGTGAAGCAACAGAAAGTTTCCAGAACTGTTAATTGGGAATCATTTCCAAGTTTCCGGCAAGATTAGATAAGGCCTCTGGCAATGTAGCAGGAACTCAAAGGCTGTTGGCCTCATTGCCTTTCTTTCTTTTCTTCCTTCTGTTCTTGAACACTGTTTAGGAGAGGGAGCACAGGCCAACCGGGTCGGGTGGCCTCACCTGCAGAGCTTTTGAAAGAAGGCAGCCTGGCTCCACCCCCTAGGGAGCCTGATTTAACAGGTCTGGGAGGGGCCACACGTTCGTTAGCTGTTGTGCAGTTATTATGTCTTTAATAGGCTCCAGATGCTTCTAGTGAGGTTAAGATCGGAGGGCTGCTGACCCAGCCAAGAAAGCGGGGGTCTAGCACTTGCCAGCAACTCGACATGCTTCCCTGAACCTCACTTCCTCGTCTGCGACAACTCAAGGAGGCTGTTGTGAGAACTCGAATCATCCGTGTATATATAAAAACTGCAGAACATAGTAACATCAGACCCTGCTGAGGAAGTTTTTCTCAAAACTAAGAGGGGATGGTGACAAGGGCCAAAGAGGCTCTCAGGAATCCTTAAAGGCTGCCCATAGACCCAAGGAGGCCAACACTTTGAACTTGAGTCCTGTAGTTCCACACACACTGAAATCCTGACTCTTCCCCGTCTGTCCGTTCTGTAGCTACATCAGCAAAGTGGCCAGGGTCCATGGGGAGCGGCTGGAAAGCAGAGCCAAGCCCACAGCCTGCATGTGACCTACCCTCCCACTTGGATGCAGATACCCACACGCCAGCCAGCTGACCTTGCCTCTCTGCCATTGATTTTTTTCCCAGTAGTTAAGTTTCGTGCAATCAATGAGAGAAAGGCCTACAGACAAACAGGCATCGCACACTGCACCATTTTCCAAGAGGGTCTGTTTCTCTGGCTTCAGCAGCCTCTAAAAATAATAGGTGTAGAGGCCTTCTCCTTCCAAGGAAGATAGTAAATCATTAGGAAGGCTTTTTCCTCCGTCTCCTCCTTCAGCAGTGGCCTTAAAGAGAGTCAGCCCTTATTGGAGTTCAGATGGAACACTAGGCAAAAGTGAACTGGAAAAGCAGAATACTTAAATTTCCAAAAGAGGTCAAATTCAAATGAGGGCAGAGCAGCTGCTGCCATACTAAAAGATTAGCACAGGGTTTTATTTTGTTTTGTTTTGTTTCATCAGTGCTTAATAAAACTCATTTCACAACTGACTCAAGTATGGAACCCTTTAGTCCCCAGACATTTGTTGATGGGTCAGTCGATAAAACATCACCTGGATGTTTTTGAGCCTTGGCTCAGGGTAAAGCATTCTCTGGTTACTATAGCCGTGCTGCCGTCCTGAGGTTATCTTATAGTGCAGTCTATTGAACTACACCCCTGGAATTTCCTGAACACAATGCATTCTTGAGATACCACATATTTATATAGTTGATAAGGCTGTTAGCCTGATCTCGCTATCTCAAGCAGTAATGTTGAGCATGCACTACAAACTTCTGGGGCTCTTTCTCTTCCATCTCTGCTGCACTCGCATCCGGGTCCCCCCCCCCCCATGTCCTGGGCTGGCTGGTTTCACTCTTCCGCATGGAGCTGGCACGGGAACTTGTTTAGTCTCTGACCTCCAGGATCTCGGGGAGGGATCACCTTCCAGGCTCTAAAAGCCAGGCCACTCCTGCGTGAGGCTCCCTGGCATCCGAGGCTCACACAGGTCAGCTCTGATGCACAGCTTGTCATTCATGGAAGCCTGCATCAAAGCTCCCTGTGATTGCGAGACCACTCCCACTCTCTGAGGCGAAGAGAGAGACGTCTGACTGCTGGGGTTAGAGACCCTGAGGAAGACCCCATGCTTGGGGGCCAACTACCCTGGCTACTGTCTATCCACTCTCACAAATGGCCTTTGAGCTTGAGCACACTTCTCAGCCTTATATACCAGATTTCACAACGCGACGGTGGACATTTTCCACTCCCCGGTAGCCTCTACAAACACTTAAGGGCCTCTGAGTGCTCAGCATTGAGCACATGCCTGGCCGTCCCCAGGAAGCTTATGGTCCTGTGATTTCTGTGGCATTGTTATTAACAATTCCTTCTTGGTCCTCTCGGCCCCTCCTCCACACTCCTTCTCAGTTTCCAGAGACTCCTTTTCTGCCTTTAGCCCCATTACTTCTGGTCAGGTTCAGCCATGGCCTTTTGTTTCTCTACACCGTTGACCTAGGTATCTCTCACAGGGTCTCTCTGTGTAGCCTTGGCTGTCCTGGACTTGCTTTGTAGACCAGGCTGGCCTTGAACTCACAGTGATCCACCTGCCTCTGCCTCCCGAGTGCTGGGATTAAAGGCATGTGCCACCATGCCTGGCTGGACCTGGGAAGGAATGAGGCAAGACTTAACTTTATGTTTATTCTTTAATATTTGGCATTTTATCTTAGTTAATAAATACAAACTATAATCTATGTATAAAAGTACACTCCCGTCATCCCAGCACTTGGGAGGCTAAGGCAGTAGGATTGTGAGTCCAAGGCCAGCCTGGGCTACAAAGTACACAGCAGGCTACCCAGGGGTACAGAGCAAGACTTTGTTTTGAAAAAAACAAAACAAATAAAATACTGTATATACACACGCTCATGGTTTTATAGTAAAAGTATTTTTTACCTGCTTTCACTTGTGAGTTTTCAATTCTTAATTACTTTAAGATGACCTACTCCCACTCCATAAAAAAACCAATAATTGCTACCAAATAAATTAAAGATGAGAAAACCAAAAATAAATGTGGAAACTAGAAGAAACTATTAATTAAGATCAAAGTGGGCTGTGTATATAAATTGATTTCGCTGACTGGTGTGGGGGGCCGGTGGATAAAGATGTTAATGGAAGTCCCCAGGAGCTTTCTGCAGCGCTCCTGAAGTGATGCTGGAATGAGCATGTGCGCGGAGCTCAGAGACCCCAGGAATGCCTGTGGCTTCACTAGAGGTAGCAAGGGAGGGATGCTAGAGTTCCAGGAGAGGGGACTGCACTCAACAGTACATTCCAGAAGCCACGCTCAGCTTCAGAAATCCAGGCTTGGTGGGATGACATCATCCCAAAATGGGCCTGGAAGAGTATCGTTAGCTTGTCCCCCGTGTAGGGCACTGTTTAATTACCAAACAATTTGTACAGCTTGACAATAGTCCATGTGGAATACTGTGATGAGGACCGCCTTAGGGTCCAATGAGTCTGGATTTTTCTGGGTCAACTGCTTCCTGGCTGGGTGACCCTAGAACAGATATCTACTTCTTAAAGCCACAGCTCTCATTTATAAAGTATGGTCGGGGGCTGGAGAGATGGCTCAATTCACAACCAAAACATAAAATATGAGTGGTAACATTTGATAAGGTGGTTATGAATCAAAATAAGATGATTTCATTTCACAGTTATCTATTGGTTAATACTGTGTGTCAGCTAAGGGTCATACATAAAACTCTACTAGCAGGACTACAAGTCGCTGGCTTAGCCTCTAGCAAATTCTAGAAATCTCTTGTAACATATTTGAGCAAAATAAGCAGAGAAGATGCCGATATAGCTAATGTATCTGCCCTACTGTATTCCGCAGTAGACAGGTAACAAGGGTTCTCCTAGGGAGGGCTCCACGGGCACAGGGTGAGTAGGCATCTGATGGCAATTTAGATGTGGGGAAGAGACAGGGACAGGTTTAGCAGGCACTCAGAGACAAGTAGGTAGGTGCTCAAAAACCAAACATCAACTTTAATGACGTGGGAATCCAGGCAACATTTGGGCCCACGCAAGCCAACTTAAAAGTCAGTCCTGGTGCCACGAGGTACACCGGACAGGATTTCTAAGGTTCTAAGTATAGAGATAAAGAGGCAGTGTGTTCTTACACGCCTGTCGTGGTGTCTGTACCACGGTGGATCACGGAAGCAGCTGAGCTCCAACACTGTGACAAAGAGGATGGGGGGTAACTTTGATCAGGCTTTTCTGAAAAGGTAGGCTCTGTGGCAGATGCAGGGCAACAATTTTTCAGCACTGTGCTCCTACGCGGGACAGGGAAACAGCATGATTAAATAGAGACAGCAAAGCTGGCTGCTGACTCCATCTGTTCCAAGGAGGAAAAGCCTCTCTGTGAGCCTGGGAGAGAGTGTCCTCATCTGTAAGATGGCACAGCCTCTTCCCACCGTGACCTAGGCAAGCAGTAGTAGAGAGTAGCAATCGCACGTAATTCATTATATATAGCATATAATGTACTGTATATGCATATTATTACATATGCATACACTTATGTTAATTGCCCGCTACATAGGGAATATGCTTTAAATGATAGGATTGCTCCCATTTCATGGCTCAGAGAACTGAGAATAAATCATTCCCTCAAGTTCTCCTGGACAATAAGTGGAGGACATTGGGGCTTTGCATTCCAAAGGCCGCCCCTTCCTTCTGAGTCCAGCCCAGTGAATAAGTCTCTCAGCAAATAGCTCATGGGTTAGAGCTGATGCCAAAGCAGAGACAATGTTAGCCTGGGTTCACAGTGATTTATTTGCTCTGAGCTCTTTGAGACCCAATGCATAATAGCTCTTCGCCATGCCGTTCAGGGGGAGGGTCGTTTTAAGCCCAATCTCTGTGTCCTGCATGACTCCCACAGTGGTGAGTGGTGACAACTGCAGCTGAGCTCTTACACTATCATATATATATAGAGGGACATATTCATATATGCATATTAATGGCATATGAATAGCCAATATGCATATATATACATATATACATACATATATGCATGCATCTTCCCCTTTCTCTCTCAAAGTCATGGTCTATCCCTAAATACATAAACATAACCTGCTTAGTCAATATAACATAATGTTACATGTATATACAATCAGCCCTAAGATCATATGCATGCAAGGAATATCTTAAAGTGGTTTTAAAGTCAGAAGAAGAAATCCGGAGTGAGGCTGGGCCACTTGACTAGACAGCTGCTGTCTGTAGTCCATCCCAGTTATTTCCTGCTTCCACCTAGTGGTCGAAAGTTGCAACAGCAGGCTTACAGAAAAACAACAGGGTGTTGGCCTGTTTACCCTCGGGTCCCTAAGGCACAGATTCGGATGCTTGGGGCTTTTTTTGTGTGTGCTGCTTTCTTGCCTTTTGACTTCCACTAAGTCCCTCCAGAGGGGGGAAACCACCCCAGATGAGGTGCTCTTTCCTGAAACCGAAAACCAGCCTAATCCCGGATGCTTCCCTGTGGCTGAGCTCATGAGGCAAATCAGCCGGGCTTTCCAGCAAATATTTCTTTAAAAGTCCTAAGGCCTTGGTGGACTCTGTTCCCTTCTCTATGGGAGCAGGCATCAAAGGGACAGGAGTAAAGTGCTTTGCACGCACATCAGGAACTAATTGCCAATTTGGCAAATGCATTGACTAATGTCACGCGCTGTTATTTCTAAATCCTCTCCTGTCCTTGACCCCCAGTATCTAGATGTAACCTTGGGACCATTAGTGAAGGAGAAAGTCTTCTGGTGCCTCAGATGGAATTGAGAGGGATTTAAACTCAGCGCTTTTGAGTGTGGTGAAATGAACTCAGCAGTACACTAATGCTAGGATTTGAGCTCACACAGCATGAGAGCTTTCAAAACCCGTGTTTAAGGAAGCAAACAGAGCCCTGACAGACCCTTTTCAGGGGAGCAAAGGGAGCTGGACGGAACAATCAATGACACATTAAAAACCACAACTGGGCTGTGACCATGTGGGCAGAAGGAAACGTTCCTCTTTATCACGAGATCTTTGCATCTAACGAGACAGCCTGGACAGCCTCCAGAGGAGCGGGCCTCTGTTTACTTTAACAGAGACACGTCTAAATATTTAGCTGATTCCCTGAAAAGCCCAACGTGATTTTTGTAGCAAACAGGTCTCCAAGGTACTAGGACCTTGTCGTCTGTTGCCGTTGAAAACCTAGACAGGGGGGACTTGGAGAAGAAAATTTTAAAAGAAGATTGTGATCAACAGCACAAATGCTTAGGTTTCTTTTCCTCTCAGAATGAATTACATTTTAATGCCCTTCAAGTACTTAGAACCAACACCATGCTAGGTGTCTCTTATCTTTAACGGAGTCTATTTCCCTTCTCCTGTAGGCTTTATTCGTAGCTGAATGGGGAAGGCTCCACGGTGTGGGTGGGCACATGCCTGCTTAGTTGGCCCCAGAATGCTTGAGGTCCCCGAATGGCCCTTAGTGCATTTTCTTGTGAATGGAGGTACCAAGGCTGCAGGAACTTAGTGGGGAAACATCTACAGGCAACTGCTGCTCGAATTCACACTGCTGTCTCTGTATTAGCAGATCTCAGCCAAGATGAACATCTGGTTTGCTCTAAGCCTCTGGGATCTCCTGTGCCACAAACCCACCACAGCGCAGATAGCCCATCGGCCGGGGCTTTAACCTCTTCAGGCGCTGGGCTTGAAGAAACCCCTTCAGGACTCTATCTTTGCTTTAGGACGCTTAGGGAGGGTCACCAAAGCCTCTCCCCTCCCCCACTGCAAGAGGCCAGCAGCCTCGGTGCCCCGTCAGTTTGATTAATGTGTTCTTGCCTAATTGTGTGAAAGAGAGCGGGCCCTTTAGCAAGTGTGACCAGTTTATTGTTCAGCCAATCACAGGCACCTCAGTTAGCATGTGAAAGGGGGTGCCTTGCAGGAGGAGGCGGGTGAGTTCTGGCGGCGGCGGCGGGGGTGTGCAGAGCAACACCCACTCCTTTGAGGGGAAGTTACTGCACTCTACTAAACCTGTAAACTTTGTAGTCAAAGGCCTTTTCCTCCTCCCTCTTTTTTTCAAGATCCTTTTCCCCCATGGTACGAGCAGGCGAGGCCCTGGCTACTCTGCAGATGGAGTTCACGTTCCAGGGTTTTTAATATTTCACTTTTATATTTCTGTTAGAGGATGATCCTGCTGAGAGTCTGGGAATCCAGGCTCTCGTCAGAACCCCCTCACTGACACTTGGATATACAGCTCTGAAAGCCATCCCAGGAGGAAAGATTAAACAACAACCAAAAAAAAAAAAAAAGGCCTATTTTTCAAAGCCTACTTCTCAATCTGCCCACATCAAAATAAGACAACTGGCCCTTTGAAGGGAAGGATAGAGAGTTCTCAGCCAGCTTGCTTCAAGTGGAGAGTGGGGAAGGAGAGGAAGGAAGGAGGAGGAGCAAAGGATGCAGTCTTGAACACGATACACCCCTCTTGCCTTCCTGATTTAATCAGGCAAAAGTGGCTACAACCAGCTACAGCCTAAAGCTGGTACTTACTGGAGTCCGCAGTGTGTGTGTGTGTGTGTGTGTGTGTGTGTGTGTGTGTTAATGTCCCCACCAGAATCAGTATGGTTCCTCAAGACAGAATCCAGACAAGGCCTGGCAATGGCAGCCAACGGGGATGTAGACTGGACTGTTCACACAAGTTCAGAGCAGCCAAACACCTTTGCTTGTGTCGAGTGGAGAGTATATTAGGAATGTAACTCAGTAGCACGTGGCACACAATTTTCTAAATGAGCAAATGACTAAAGTGAATATTTCTCAAACAAAACAAAACATGTGAATGGCCAAGGAACACACACACACATACACACACACACACACACACACACACATACACACACACACACACAGTAATCAGTAATCATCAGAGAAATGAGCATCAAAACCAAGAGACTGCATCCAATGTCATAACAGACACTATCCACAAGACAAAAAGGAAGCTGGGTGTCGTGGTGCATGCCAGCTGGGAGGCTGAGGTGGAAGGGTCACTGTGAGTACTAGGTCAGCGTGGGCTAGTGAAGTGGATTCCAGGCCAGCCTGAGCTACATAACAAGATCTTTCCCTCAAAAAACAAAACAAAACAAAACAAAACTCCATACACAGATGATGATGATGATGACCATGACCATGATGATGGTGATGATGGTGATGGTGATGATGGTGGTGGTGATGATGGTGGTGGTGGTGGTGGTGGTGATGGTGGTGATGGTGATGGTCATGTGGTAGTGGTAGTGGTGGTGGTGATGATGGTGGTGGTGGTGGTGATGGTGAATGCGGGTAAGAGTATGGGCAATGACAAAATCTCACTATTCTTACTATTGGTAGGAATATAAATGAGTACAGCTTACAGCTGTTATGGAAAACAGTACAAATATTTATTTAAAAAAAAAAACCAGGACTCATTCACTACTGTGCATATATCCAAAGGAACCGACAGCAGTGTGTCACGTACACAGCTATACTCGATGTTGGCTGCAGCACTGTTTACACTAGCCAAGGCATAGGTTAAGGTAGGCATCTATTGAAATAAAAATGAAAGGAGGAGCTTGCTATACACTCATAACAGAAGACTATGTGTCCATAAAAATAACAGGATTCTGTCATTTCCAGTAACATGGGTGTGGCTGGAGGACAGTGCTCACTGAACTAAACTGAGGACAGGAAGATGAGCCTCATACGTTCTCACTTCTATGCAGAAGGCAAACGTTGGCTTCAATGGAAGGAGAGTAAAGTAGCAGCTAACCAGAGCCTGGGAAGGCCATGGGGGAGGGAAGAATGGAGGAGTGGTTGATGGGAACATGGGTACCCCAGATAGAAGGGTAAAGTTCTAGCACCCGCCTCCACCTCAGTGTTCCATAAATTATTGCAGTTCAAGTCTGTGGAAACCGTGGCAGTTCAGGAAGTGCATAGATGGACATGCGTCAAGAGAGACTTGCTTATTCATTAGACTCGCTCCTGGGACAGGAATCTCCACTGCCACTTTAGAGCACAGCCCTTTTAACTGAGTCGTTAACACAGGGCCCAGCCATGCCCAAGATGCGCTAGACTGTTAAGATTTACAAAGGTGGGGCTCGGAATCCCGGCTGTGATTAAGGTTACAACTTCTGCCCCATTCTCAGCTTGACCCACGGCCATAGACAGGAAGGAAGCAGCCCTCACTGGTGAGCACTGCAGTTAACAGCGGAGAACCGGAGAATGAGTCCAGCTCCATACTCCGGAGACTCAAGAACACACCACCTCCATCTGGGAACTGTAGCACCCTGCATGGGTCGAGCGGATAGCAAGTGCTCACAAACAGTTTTACTTCTCTGAATTAAACAGAAGGTGACAACAATGTTGACACTGGGACTGGAGACCTTTCTTTGTAAAATTTTCTTTGCGAATTTGCTTTGACGTGACAGCAAAGTGAACAGTGTGACATATTTCTCTCGTTTTTTTTTGCAGAGCCCAGTTATCTTCTTTGCATGGCATCTGGCGAGGAAGCCTTTGGCGATGTTCCTAGCTTTGATGACCATCTGTCGTGGGGCTATCTCATTATTGCCTGCACCAACCTGCCCCCCCCCAAGCATGTGAAGTCTGGGTAGCTGCCTATGCTTACCACAGCAACTTGGTGTGCACATGCGCCTAAGTGGGATTCTAAGCTTCTGCTTGTATCTGTGTTAGGGAGCAGAGGAAGGCAAGTGGGCCCATTTCCACTCAGGCAAAGGAGAGTGGATGGGGAGGGATAACAGGCTGGCTGGAAAATGATGAGGTTCTTCTGGAAACCATGACAACGAGAGCCAAGAGCTACTGCAGATTGGACCATAATTGCCATAAACAGCTTTTCTTTCTTATCTCCATCTCACACCAATGGAGAAAGATGCTATTGTACACCTCAAGACCAGAGTCTTATGCTCTTTTGAAAAAATTAGGTAGAAATAGTAAAACTGTTCTAAATGACTCTGAGTATTTCAGCAAGGAGTGCGGTCATTCACGAAGAGACTGAAAGGACTTTGCAGTTAGTCTTTGGCTTTCCATTAAGTTTTGTTTCCTGACTAGTTCACAACAGAACAAGACAAAACAAACTGATGGCTGTGCATGGCTTTTTGTGTGAAAATAACAGATGCAGAATAAAAAGGGGAAAACAGCCTTCTTTTCTCATCTCTCCTTAACTCTTCTTCTTCCTGCTTTTTATTCTCTGTCTGTCTGTCTGTCTGTCTGTCTGCCTGTCTCTCTCTCTCTCTCTCCCCTCCCACCCACACCCCCCCCCTCAGTTGGCCTTTTAGACCCAGGCCTCTCATTCTTTAGCCTCCCAAGCGCTGGGATTATGGGCTGACGGTGCCACACACCTGGATTTTTGTTTTTGTCCCTTATCACCTTTGAAGTCTCCCTGCAATGTCTTGCTCTCATGAAAGTCTTCCAGAAAAACCTCATACCAAAGTCTATAATGACAGTTTAGGAAGACTTGGGGTTTAGTCGTGGACTGCGTAAGACAGTAGAGAGTGTGTAGTCTCGAGCACTTTCCTCATCTGTTCACGGGCACCTCCCCCTTTAATCCTGCCACGGGGGAGGGGGGGCAGTAGGGGGGGGGAGGTCAGCTCCAGCAGGCCTTCGCTTGCTTCCCTGTTTCCCAGGGCTTCTGGGATGGCCCATCTTCATCCTCCGGCTCCCTGGGTGTCTCCTCCCTTCTGTCTCAGTGCCTTGAAGTGGCTTCCTGGTTATCTGACCATCGGCCATGGCTTGTGGAACCACTTCTCAAAGAGTTTCCCTGTTCACAGTGCTTCCAATGTTTCCTTATCTATGCCAGAAGCTATTCTTGAGAGACAACGTGTAACAGATACAACCAGTTGTCAGGCAGAAAGACAACTCTTGAGTGGCTTCTCACCAGGCTTATCCTAAGTCTAGTGTGCTGCTAGCTCCCTCTGTTGCTTTAGCTTTCCTTTTATACAAGGCCCAACCATGTAAGAAATATACTCAGTGACGGTTATGGGCTCAAAAGTGAGAACAATCCCTTGCTCGTGGGATTCAAAGCGTGCTGTTCTTTGGAGCCGTGAGGTCCTTGGGAATGGATGGAGACTCCATGGCAACAGTGCTTTCTAATTATTTTCACCATGCTACCTGGGTTTTATAGCATTGGGAAACGGATTTAACCTTAATTTACATATATATATATATATCACATTAATTTCAATATCTTTTTAATAAAAGGATTAAGTTGAACATGGTGATACAAGTCTGAAATGCCAGCACTTGGGAGACAGAGGTGGGTAGTTCTCTGTAAGTTCGATGTTAGCTGGCTGGGGTTGCACAGGGAGACCCTGCTCTAAACAAATAAATGACAAACAAACAAAAGAATTAGTTGGAAAACATACGCATCTAGTCGTCTGTCTTGTTAGGTTGAATGCCTGGCATTGTCAGTTCCTGGACTGTTTAGCAGCTTACCTGGATTGTAGTTGGGCAGCTTGGAGACTCCAGGCCAGGTGTCTTCTGTGGGCACACCCAGTATCTACACCATCCAGAGAAAGAGAAACAACAGTGAGAGGACACCGGGCATATAGAACAGGCACAGGCATAAAGGACAGAGCAGGGGCCATGAAGAGTTCAGTGACATCACATGGCACCAACTGAGATACAGGAGAAAAACAAATTTTTAGTAGTTCCAACATCTTTTAGTTTATTGTGCAAAGCACCGTATCTCCTCGGTCCTGAGCCTGTGTCTCCACCAACTCAATCTGCATGGCTGCCAAGTGCTCAGGCTCTGAAGCCACAGGAGTGACTGTCCTTCGTCTTCCATCACAGGCCTGGAGCTCATTGGCAGGCGATGCCCCGCTGGCCTGAGCAGTGGCTCAGCATAGGCAGTCAGCTGTTCCTGGCTGAGGTCAAATCAAAGCCGACTCAAGTTACTGACCTTTAGGCAGTGGAACGCTGGCTAAAAAAAACCGACCCCGCTCCCACCTCATCTTTCTCACTAAATTTATCTCACTTTCTTGTTCTCTCTGTGTCCAGCAGCTCGGATTGTAATTTAGCTCTTTACTGGCCGATTGTAACAGTGACATCATGTGAGATAGAACCGGTGTGTGTGTGCCGGTGTGTCAAGAGCATGGAGGGTGGAGGACAACTCCGTGGACAGCTCCCGTCATATTTATGGGGTTTCCGGGCATCAAATTCAGCTCTCCAGGCCTGCACAGCAAGCCTTTACCCACCAAGCTATCTTGTTTGTTTGTTTGTCCTGACCTATACTTTAGATGTCCAAATTTAAGTTCTTCAGGAGTATGAAGCGAAATAGAGTTTGGATGGAGCCGTGACTGAGGCCCTCTACGAACACCATCCTACCATTCTTTAAAGGTGACCATCAATCCCATAGCCAGCTGTGTGTGGGAGACTGACTAGCATGACGTTCGTGGCGTGTTCTAGTAGTTTGCTTTTGCATCACCACAGTGTGACTGTTCTGTGAAGTGTATCACAATATTTTTTTTTCTGTAAAACATTGAATTAGAGACACTGGCCCAGTTTTTATGACAGGAAGCTAATTGTCGGGCTCAATATAATTAATGAGGAATGTAAGACCTTAAGCTCACCCGTGTGGTGACAAGGTCCCTGGTGGAGAGAGGTGTGCTTGTAGGACCTTTTGTACTTGCCTTTATACAAGAGACACTAAAGTGCTATTTTCCCTCCCATAATGTATTTTGAAAAGTCATGCAACCCAGTAAAAGCTTCCAGCTTTGATCCGCTCCCTAAACAAACTGAGAAGTGACTGAGAGGATTACAGCCTTCTCCTATCAGCCAGCCCAAGCCTGAGGGGAGCACTGAGGATCCTGGATTCCATTCTGAAAAACCAACTAGACTAATTCTTCTTTTGTGGGCAAAGCCCAGAGGAGGGGAAGCTAATTCTTTCTCAGCCTACTGTCATCTGTATTTGTACAGATGCATGTGTAAACAAGTGGGTGTGACTCATGGGTACCCATTCATCTTCTGGTAGTTGGCAAAGCACAGTGGAAAGAAAGCAAGGCCCAGGAGGAGGAAACAATACAGGAAATGAATAGCAACCACAGCCATGGTTTCTGGGAGGTGAAAGTTACCAGACTTCTTGATTACTTTGTACTATGTTTAACCGAGGCCAGATGGATACCAAATTTCCTGGAAATTTTTGTGCTAAAAGCTTTTTAAGCTGAGATGTTAGAAATTTAAGCAAAAATTCAATTATTCACTTAGTAAAAAAAATTCATTTAGTGAGATACAACTTCAGAAACTTTACAATCTTTGATTTTTCTAACTTATTTCACAGGCAATGAAAGCAAAAGTAGATGAATAGGAGTACATAAAACTAAAAAAGCTCCTAGGAAAAGAGATAATGGAATGAAGACATAATCTGCAGAATGGCGGAAAACACTTGCGAATTGTGTAATTGGTTAGGGGTTACACAGCAGTTTAAGGGACTCAGGCAGCTCAGTAACAAGCAAACAAGTAAACCTCATTTAAGAAAAAATGGACAAAGAACTCCAGTAGAAATTTTGTATTGTTTTGTTTTTCGACAGGATTTCTCTGTGTAGCCTTGGCTGTCCTGGACTTGTTTTTGCAGACCAGGCTGGCCTCAAATTCACAGCCATCTGCCTGCTTCTGCCTCCCTAAGTGCTGGGATTAAAGGCGTGCACCTTGCTCTTTCTTTCTTTCTTTCTTTCTTTCTTTCTTTTAAGATTTACTGATTTATTTTATATAGGTGAGTGCTCTATCTGCATGTACACCTGCAGGCCAGAAGAGGGCACCAGATCACATTATAGATGTCTATGAGCCACCATGTGGTTGCTGGGAATTGAACTCAGGACCTCTGGAAGAGCAGATAGTGCTCTTAACCTCTAAGCCATCTCTCCAGCTCTCTAATAGACATTTCTTGAAGGAAGATACACAAATGCCCATCCTCACTAACCATCAGAGAAACTCCAGTTAGGACAATAACTACTGTTAGGGCTGTGGAACTATCACAGAAGAAGTGGACGCAGGCAGTCCTGATGAGACTTGGTAGGTCAGCTGGGAGGGGAGAAGGGCTCCCCCTCTTTGAGGACTAGGGGGAGGGGGAGGGTAGGTGAGCCGAGAGGAGACGAGGGAGGGGGCTACAATCAGGATATAAAGTGAATAAAATTTAAAAAATAAGTTTAAATGTAAAAAAAATGAATACATATTACAAAACACCTATTAGGGCTACAGAATGCCTCAGTGCAGGAGAGTATGCGGAGCATTCAGGAAGCCCTGGGGACCAACACTGAGGAAGCTGAGAACTGATTTCCACAGGTTTTCCTCTGATCGCCACACACATGCTGTGGCACTCACAGTTGTATACAGGAATGAACACGCACCCATAGACAATGCAGCAAATAAATAAATGTAATAATTAAAAAAACAAAACACTTGAATTCAAAGTCATATAGTCTTTTCCCATCTGTTCTGTCTGCTTGTACACTTCAAATACTTCCTTCCTGCCTTAAATACATACCAATTACAGCCCCATTTTGCATAAGGAGACCAGACGATTATTACTGTTGCCTAGCATTTACCATTGATTGCATATTGCTGAAAGGAACAAAGAACACCTCATCTGCTTGAGATGTAGAGCCATCATAAAGCAACCAAGCTGAGCCATGGAGCTGGCTCAGCAGGTAACGGAGCTTGCCGCCACACCTGGTGACCTGAGGAGCTTGCTGCCATACCTGGTGACCTGAGTTGCCGCCACACCTGGTGACCTGAGTTGCTGCCACACCTGGTGACCTGAGTCGCCGCCACACCTGGTGACCTGAGTTTGACCCCTGGGAACCCCCATGGTAGAAGGAGAGAACTGGCTCCCTCAAGTTGTCCTCTGACCTTTACACGCATGCTGTGCTCACATACTCGCCCCTAAACTACATGTAAAAAACAACAAAGTCACTTACTGTAATAAGTGTGCCCAGTTTCCCTCAGAATCTGGAACTATAGGTGCAATAGAGAATGCCTGAGTTAAGTGAGCCAGGCAAGTCTTCCTCGAGACAGTAAGACCCAAGAGAGCTCAGGTATAGCCGTGGTCTCTGTTTTTGTTTTATTGTTTTTTTTTAAGATGTATTTATTTATTATGTATACAGTGTTCTCTCTGCAAATACACCTGCATGCCAAAGGAGGGCACCAGATCTCATTATAGATGGCCGTGAGCCACCGTGTCGTTGCTGGGAATTGAACCCAGGTCCTCTGGAAGAGCAGCCAGTGCTCTTAACCACTGAGCCATCTCTCCAGCCCAGCGTGTTCTTTGCTATACCCAAAGTTAGAGCTGTGTTCAGAACTCATGAGTTCTGACTCCAGGCCGGTATTACTTTTGATTGGCTTGCTTGATGTAAGTTTGTAATAAGTTGTCATAAATGCCAAAATAAAGTCTCTGGTTTGCTTTAGCATTCTGAAGATAAAGACGGGCAGGAATATGGCTTTCCGGGCAGGGTGTGGCAGGCTAACTCGTCTTCCGGTACCTTATGTCGAGATTCGAGCATGGACAGAGCCTTCCACTTATGTACAAACGCTCTTCGTCACGTGGCCATGGCAATCACCAAGGACCAACAATTAGGGAGCCAGGGAAACATCCGATTTCTGAGTGTTGCGCTAAATGCAAAGAACTGGACTGTTTTCGACGCGTGTGGTTATTTAAAGAGTACCATATATCTTTTTTAAACCAGGTTTACACACAACACTAATAGAAGCTGGGACCAAACTTACATCCTTTCCGCATGTGACGGTTTCCAAGCACTCTAACAGCACACCTCACGTCAGCACTAGTTTCTGTTGGCCGTCTGCATACACATCCTCTTACCTCACACTCAGTTTGCACTTGCTCACCTATGCTGCACTGGCACAGCGGGCATCACTCCAGCCTGACTGAAAAGCACAGTCTTCATATCCCCCCTTTCCCGTTACCTTATGCTTCTCGTTGTCTCCAAAGAATATTTATATATGGCTAATGTCCGACAAATAGTAAATAACTAGGTAGAAAAAAATTTCTCAGCCATGCAAAGGGCCATTACAGGGTGCAGCCTAGCAATACTAATTGTTCTCCCGTGGTTACAGACAAGGAATAACGGAAGTGAAGGAGCAGAAGAACTGCAGCTGAGTTACTGAAACATGTCTATAACATCATATGACGGAAAGCAAATATTTACATATATGTACATACACACATATACATATACTTGAGACAAGGTCTTGCTGAGTAGTCCTGGATGAACTGGTACTTGCTAACAGCCCAGGTTAGACTCAAAATTCATGGAAATCCCTCCCGCCTCAGCCTTCCAACTACAGGGGTCATAGGAGAACTCAAGAAAGCAATTTCTTGGGCCTGGAGAGATGGCTCAGAGGTTAAGAGCACCGGCTACTCTTCCAAATGGTCCTGAGTTCAATTCCCTGCAAGCACATTGTGGTGCACAGCCATCTATAATGAGATCTGGTGCCCTGTTCTGGTGTGCAGGTGTGCAAGTGTGCATGTGGGCAGAGCCCTGTATACATAATAAATAAACAGATCTTTTTAAAAAAGAAAATAAAGCAATTTCTTAAAATTTCCCCCCCCCCCACTGCACACACAACCCTTAGGTGACTCCTCCACCATGTGGTCCCAAGGATTGAACTCAGCTGTCAGCAGCTTGACAGCTTGACAGCAGGGGCCTTTATCCTCTGAGCTATCTCTCCAGCCCTACAAATATTAACCAAGCACTCACAGTCAACTGTTTTGCTAGACATTTCATCTTACAGAATTCTCATAACAAGGTTACAACGTCATACAACTAAACTCACTTTGTACATGAGAAAACTAAAGCTTAAGAGGTGTAAGCTGGGTGCCGTGGCGCACACCTTTAATCCCAGTGCTTGGGAGGCAGAGGCAGGCGGATCTCTGTGAGTTTGAGGCCAGCCTGGTCTACAGAATGAGTTCCAGGACAGCCAGGGCTACACAGAGAGGAACCCTGACTTAAAAAAACAAAACAAAACAAAACAAAAAAAACAGTAACAAAAAAGAGGTGCTGTATGAGCTTTGTCCATTTTCATAGCTACCAAGTGGCAAGAAAATGTATCACATTAACTACCTCCAGCTTAGATGATATTACAGTAGCCATTGAGATTATCCAAAGTGGTATTTATCTCTCTTTCTAAGAAAAAGTGGTGATGCACACCTTTAATCCCAGCACTCAGGAGGCAGAGGCAGGTGGATTGCTGTGAATTTGAGGCCAGCCTGGTCTACAAAGCAAGTCCAGGACATTCAAAGATACACAGAGAGACCCTGTCTCAAAAAATCAAAAATAAAAAAAAATAATAATAAAAGAAAGAAAGAAAGAAAGAAAAAACTCTTCTCACTAGGGAAAAAAACTTTGTTTTTTGTTTGTGAGAGTTCCTATTATGTCCCATGTTTCCCATAATATCCCCCATGTGGCCAAAAGATAATTTAATGTTGTTAGTGGTCAATTTATATACAATGTCTTCATTTCTCATAGTATATTTTATTTTCACCAAAAGACAAGGAGCTGGACTGAGCATAGCAACTGATAAAAATCCCAATGTAAAGTACCTTGATGCTTATACAGTATGAATGATCCTTGAAAACATTGTGCTAAATGAAATAAGCCAGACCCAGAAAGACCAATGTTATATGCCTCCACTGGTGTCAGGTATGTGATATTTCACAAATTCGTAGAGACAGAGAGTAGAGGAGAGATTCTCAGGGCCTGAGCTGGGCAGGCTAGACAGGACCGTCTAACTAGACAGGTATCTTTCCTAGGGAAGATGGGAAGGTACTGGCAACAATCACAGAAGTGCTGACCCCACAGTGCAAATGTCCTGACTGCAGTGAAAATAGCAACATTTCCCATCTCATTTTATTTTCAACGTTCCATGGTGCTTATTGGGTGCTACGTGATTTTTTTTAAAAATTCCATTTATTTATTGTGTGTGTGTTGAGGGGTGGCACACATGTGGAAGCCAGAGAACAATTTGTGGGAGTTCTCTCCTTCCACAATGTGGATTGGAGACTGAGTTCAGGTTGTCAGGCATGGTGGCAACCGCCCTTACGCAGTGAATCATCTTGCCCTTCCATGCGATGTTTTAACATCTATGCACTGTGTAATGCTATTATCAGGGAAATTTATCTATCTTTTCAGACCTTGGCCATTTTTGTGATTTAAAAAAGCATTTAAAATTCTTCCTTGCATATATATTTACATATGATTATATATGTAAATATACATACATACATATGTATATGGAACATCATAGTTACCTACAATATACTGGGCAAGAGATGGCTAGACCTAGTTTATCAAACCTGCTGGTAACTTGGAGACATTGACCAACCTGGCAAATGTTAAGTATACCTTACTGAAATAGGAAAAGCATCATCACCATCAGAAAAAAATAGACAGTGTGGCAATATCGCTGTCTATAAAGCACAGAAAGGCAGAGCATATCAGAGTGCAAATGCAGTGAGACAATAATAAGGAAAGAAATGAAAATATACATATGCATATGCATACATACATTCACATACATGTATGCATACACATGCACACCCATTCATACAGATGTGTATGCACACACATTTGTCGCACACTTGTACACACACGCACACACATTCATATACGTGTGTATACACAGAAACACTCATACACACATATGCACGTACTACGGACACCCATGTTCACACACACATTCATACACATGTGCGCACACACCACCAAGGTTCTTAACACCTTAGGCATCATGCAGTAGCATGACCAGTTCTATACTTACCCTACGCTAACATGGGAAGTCAGTTTTATGGAGTTCTAGGAAAATTTGGTCTCTTGTCTCCTGTTGAAGATTCAGGGCCAAATACATGGTAGAATTAAAGTTAAGTAAGGCTAACGGCACAGGTAGGGTCAAGAGGTATTGGCAGAAAAGGCTGCTGGGAACAGAGAAAATCCTAATGATAAGAGGAAGCAGGAGACCCACGTGTCTTTGGTGGGGTGGGCTAAGAGGCTGGCTCGGGACAGCAGGAGTTTGTGCGGCACACTTCACACTTTCTACCAGCTTACGTACAGCTCAGAATCATTTTTTCCCCCTCCGAGACAGGGCTTCTCTGTGTAGCCTTGGCTGTCCTGGACTCACTTTGTACACCAGGCTGGCCTTGAACTCACAGCGATCCACCCGCCTCTGCCTCCCGAGTGCTGGGATTAAAGGTGTGCGCTACCACCGCCCGACTACAGCTTAGAATCTTGAGCAGATGGCTCGCTTCATCTCTGAAGGCAAATTTGGCTCCAAGCTTGTGATGAAGGGCTTTCTTTTTTCTTATAAGGAATTCTTGTCTTACCTCCCAGATCTTCTCCAGCTGTTCAAGGATGTTGGAAACCCCCGGAAACAAAGGTTGACCCTGGAACATTTCAATAAAGATGCAGCCTGCGCCCCTAGCAAAGGAAACAAGATATTTATAAGGCGGTTGTTCGCATGAAACTGAACCTCCACAGTGTCTCCTTCTGAGACAGACTCGGGATACTGTTAAATAGGGACCACGTGCTATTAAAAACCCAGAGCCAAAAAGTTCCTAAGTGAGGACAGTAAAAGTAAAGAGATCTTGTTCAAGTGGAACAAAGCCAGCGGCAGTAAGGCACTCCCTCCAGTTATAAACCTTCAGTCACCTAAGTTCACCAGCTCTCTGTTCTGTGGGGTGGGAAAGCCCCAAACCCCCAATTTAAATAATTAAACTTAAGATGCTACCACCATAAGATGTTAGGGTGTGTGCCATTAGGAGGGGCGGGGGGAGGAAGCGCATTGCTTCATAACTACATACAATTATTCTGTGTCAATTAAAATCTTAAAAATGTTTTTGAAGACTGTACCCTGGCCTTTGGTGGGCTGAAACTGGAGGAAAAAAAAAACATGGCAATCCTTACACACACACATACACACACACTCTCACACACGCACGCACACATACACACGCATATACACACACATCCTTTGTAAATACTATTATGGTGAGGCCTGTTTTATCCTTACTGGAAGGGTTGTTATAAATGCAATTAGGCATAGGTTACTTTCTAATATGACGTACTTGTACATGCAGAAATATGGGACACCAAAATGAAATACATTGGTTTAAGCGTTCCTAAAATGCCTGCACGCTCAGCATCTGGTTCAGAGTCTCTGATGTGCTAACCCGTGCTACCATCCTCTATGTAAAGAGCTGATGATGCAGCAAGTCTTAAAATAAGACATAAAAGAGCTAAGAGGCATTGGCGCTGAGCTCCTAAGTGGCTCTACAATTATACAGCTAGTTGACTTTAGACTCCTGCCTGAAGAATGTGGCTAAACGTGTCTGATTGATTCACTTCTCCCAAACATTTGGCTCCTAGAGGTTTAAAACAAAGCAAGCCTTCTTGTTTGCAGAAGGCTTGTCAGCCACTGACATTCATTCTGTAAGCTTTTCTTCTTTGAGGATTTTTTTTTTAGTTTGTATGTGTGAGTGCCTGCATACATGTATGTACACCAAGCATGTGCCTGGTGCCCGTGGAGACCAGAAGTAGGACATTGGATCTCCCGGGATTAGCGGTACAGTCAGGAGCTGCCCTGTGGGTGCTGGCAACGGAAGCCAGGTCCTCTGGAAGAGCAGTCAGTGCTTTTATCCTCTGAGCCATCTCTCTATCTTCACCCTTACTTATTCTACCATTGTTGTGTGACGTAATAAGGAAGAAATCTTAAGTAAAATATTTTATTATAAATTATCATAGTGGGCTGGAGAGATGGCTCAGAGGTAAAGAGCACTGTCTGCTCTTCCAAAGGTCCTGAGTTCAATTCCCAGTAACCACATGGTGGCTCACAACCATCTATAGTGAGATCTCGTGCTCTCTTCTGGTGTGCAGGTGTTGCATTCAGGCAGAACACTGTATATATAATAAGTAAATAAATCTTAAAAAAAATAATAAATTATCATAGTATTAAATATTTATTACAAGGTTTCATGTGAAATATAGTCTTTTGTATTATTCATATATGACTTTTTAATTTTTTTTCTAGGCATACACAGTCTAATTTATTTTTCAATGATTATGTAGGGGAAGGCATATTTCTCAACCATTAAATTTAAAACTATTTCTTATCTTGTGTTTTATCTAAGGAAAGAAAATGTGTTAAAAGAAAGGCTGAAGCTGGGCGTGGTGGCGCACACCTTTAATCCCAGCACTCGGGAGGCAGAGGCAGATGGAGCTCTGTGAGTTTGAGACCAGCCTGGTCTACAGAGCAAGTTCTAGGACAGCCAGGGGAACCCTATCTCAAAAAACAAAATAAAACAAAAATAGTAAAAAAAGAAAGAAAGAAAGATTGAAATGTAACTGTATCTGACATTAAAATAGACAAAACTATTTTTATGGTTCATTGTTTGAGCTTAATGCACTCGATTATTCTTAAGATTTTGGGGGGCCGGACATGGTGGTGCACACCTTTAATCCCAGCACTCGGGAGGCAGAGGCAGGTGGATCTCTGTGAGTTCAAAGCCAGCCTGGTCTACAAAGCAAGTCCAGGACAGCCAAGGCTACACGGAGAAACCCTGCTTGAAAAACCAAAACCAACCAAACAAGAGTTTGGGAGGAAGTGGATTAGCCTGATCTTTGCAGGCTTCTCTCCCCTTCAGAAACAGATTATTATTTTTTTTATTCTGATTTTTTTTAGAAATCAGAATAATTTTTCTAAATCAGTTTTTGCTGTACAGAAATATTTTAAATACAATCAAAATTTTTGACCAGAGAGATGAAGCCTGAGTCCGGTAAAAAAATTATTGTCATTTTAAAGCTTCTCATTAATTTATGTTTAAATATCTATGTTCTTGAGGGGCGTGGTGACTCACACCTATACTTTCTGCACTAAGAAGGCTGAGACTGGAGGATTATTGCAAGTTCAAAGTACAACCAGAGCTATGTAACAAGTTCCGTGCCATTCCAATCTCAAATTAGAAAAGAAAAAAAGAAAGGAAGGAAGGAAGGAGGAAAGAAGAAAGAGAGAGAAAGAAACATTTATCCATGTTCTTTTTGTTTCTTGTTTTTTGAGACAACAGATGTGAAAGGCCAGCAGACAGGAAAGAGCAGACATATTGGGGCGCCTGCGGCTTAGCTAAAGCCATTGCTAGCATTGGTTAAGTAGGAGGTGGGGCAGCGGAGAAGCATAGCTAGCCTCCACATACCTGCCCTAAATGAGACACCTATACCAAAGTCCCCCTCACCCTAAGGCTCAGGAAACAGCGAGGAGGAGGAGGCAGAAAGAACGTTAAGAGCTGCAGGGTGAGGAAGAATGCTGCACAGCGCCATTTCCTGGACATGACGTGGCAGTGACGCTCATAAAGCGCAGCCGCTGTGGTATCCTGCACCGGACCTGCCGGCTGAATGAGAGAGAGGACGTGAAGGTGGGATGGGCATGTTGGGGGCTTCTGGAAGAGTAAGAGTTGGAGGTGGCTACGATAAAGACACATTATATGCAATATGAGGCTGTCAAAGGTAAATTATCAATTGTTTAAAACATAAACAAAAATCAAGCAAACGAAATCCACCAACACACACACACACACAACCCTCTCAAAACCCAAAATATCTACCACCACCACAAACAAAATAACCCAACATAGTTATTCCTAGGTGCAAACCTACAGTTCACTTATTTTCCCCCGTCCTCCCAAGCTTTCATTGCCTTAAAACACTGTCTCTTTTTCATGGTATCCGCCCCACCCCCACCCCCACGCCCGCCCGCAAAGTTTCTCTGTGTAGTCCTGGCTGTCCTGGACTTGCTTTGCAGACCAGGCCGACCTCCAACTCACAGAGATCCTCCTGCCTCTGCCTCCAAGTGCTGGGATTAAAAGCGTGCGCCACCACGGGCAGCTCATGATGTCATCTTTTTGTGGTGCTGGGAGTGAGCCGTGGGCTTCTTCAGTGTTAGGCACATCCTTCCCCGACCACTGAGCCTCAGCCTGGACTGCCCAGTTTTTTACACTTATGGCTGTGAGATACCAAGAAAGAGGTCTTTCTATTAGACAATTTCATGCTATCCTTTATCATCTACCCAAGGATGATGTACAAAGTTACAGAAAGTGTACTTTGGAAAAGCCTAGAACACTTGGGCTATTATGTAAGCACTACAAAATATCACAGGGTCTTAGTGTCCTAGAGGGAAAAAATGCTAATATTTAGCTAAAATTTTCCATTTGCATTTCAAGGCAGCTTGAAACCTTAATTGAACAAATCTAGACTCTAAGGATGCTCATAAACATTATATGTTGTATATACATATTTATGTATCTACACATGCGTCTGTTTCTGTACATGCTTTACAAAGATAAGGCAAATCCTGCATCAATTAATGTTTTAGTACTTGGAAGACCCATTAAGTACCATCAGTACTTAAATAAATATATTTTTAAAGATTTATTTATTATGTATACAGTGCACATTAGATCACATTATAGATGGTTGTGAGCCACCATGCAGTTGCTGGGAATTGAACACAGGACCTATGGAAGAGCAGCCAGTGCCCTTACTGCTGAGGCATCTCTCCAGTCCTTAAATAAATATTTAATTATTTTACCTAATGCTTTCTTTAAAACAAAGAGGCTGATACTTAAATACTTCAACGAGTGCTGCGCTCAATGAGTTTGCGCTAAAAGTTTTAAAGCTGAAACATATTTCTGGATAGAACTTTTGTTTCTGAGAACAATCCAGTCTATCGTCGTCCTGTTACGCAATTTGGTTTTCAGCATCGTGTTAGTTTTTAATCTGCTTCTTCAGTTTAAGAACAATGGTCTCAAAAGCCAGCTGTGGCACCTTTAATCCCAGGATTTGGGAGGCAGAAGCGGGTGGGTGTCTGAGTTCCAGGTTAGCCTGGTCCGCAGAGAGTGGAGTCCAAGACTGTCAAAACTACACAGACCGCACCCCGCCCCCGCCCCATCTTAAAAAACCAAAACAACAACAACAAACAGAGCCTCAAAACCATCAGCTATTTTGCCTACCCTAGACTCCCCATGGGAAAGGGGGAGGGCTTTAAAATTCAACCACACCCAGGTCCAGCTAAGGAGCCAGCTCCTAAGTCCTTTTATTCTTCAGGCTTGTTTTCAGTCTTCATTCTTGTGTTCTGGTGGGTTTTCAGTCTGTGGATACTGAGGGCCAGATGGGGCGGGGTGGGAGGAGGCAGCCCCTGTGATGGGAGCGGAAGTGGCACTCACGGTGAAAAGCAAAGAGCAGGTGGCCCCAAATAGTGCGTCCCTGAAGAAGGGCGCGTTGGCAGGGGTCCGTTCATGGCTCCAAATGTGGGTCTTCAGTTAAGTTAAAACAAATAGCTTCAATGTTTTCTGTATTTTCTGGCTATCTTCCGAATTCTTCCTCCCCTCCCCCCTTCAATTCTAAGCATGAACAAATTCTTCCAGAAGAAAAAGATTCCTCAAATTCCTTCGGCAATCCCCTAGGGAAGAAAACTATCTCAGGAGGTTTTTTTTTTTTTTTTTTTTTTTTTTAGCTTTTCAGAGATGTGAGTAGTGTATAAAACTTCTGCTGGGCAAAATGAATCTATATTTCATTTTTTACTGTTGAAGTTAATTCAGAGTGACATGATACATGGCAATAACACGACATTTCCAGTTACTTTCCTTGGGCCACATTTTGTATTTGAAAGTTTTCCGAAAGAAGCCTGACAGCAGACAATCGGGCAAGGATTGCTTTCTATCATCAGAAAGGCCGCAGCCACCTGAAGTCAGCACTGAAGACAGGACGTCAAGCCGTCCTTCAAACTCAGTGGGCGGGAGATATGGCTCAGTGGTTAGAGGACCCGAGTTCCCTTCCTAGCACTCACGTCAGGGTGGCTCATTAACACCGAGAATTCTGGCTCCAGGGGATCAAAGATCCTATTCCAACTTTCATGGATGTGCATATGTATTTCTCTCTCTCTCTCTCTCTCTCTCTCTCTCTCTCTCTCTCTCCTTCTCTTTCTTTCTCCCTCTCTGTCTTTCTCTCTCTCCCTGTGTGTGTCTTCCCCTCTCTCTCTCTCTCCCTTTCCCTCCCTCCCTCTCTCTCCCTCTCTTTCTCTTTCTCCCTCTGTCTTTCTCTGTCTGTCTCTCTCTCCCTGTGTGTCTCCCTCTCTCTCCCTCCCTCCCTCTCTCTTGTGTGTGTGTATGTGCGCACACAAAGAAATAAATACACAAACAACAAATCCTAATTAAGACCTCAGTGCAGTAGACTAGGAAGATGAACCTTTAAAACACTGTGCTAAATGAAAGAACCCAGACATGCAAGGGCAGGGAAGGCTGTGGTTCCAGCCATGTGAAATACACACAACAGTCGAATTCGTAGACGTGCTGAAAGTGGAGCAGTTTCCCAGTGGCTGATGGGAAAGCCCGTGGGCACTGACTGTTCAGTGAGTACAGTGTCAATATGGGATAATGAAAGTCTCCAGAGAAGCAGGGAGCTCATGGTCACACGACACAAACCTACTGAATGCCACTGAATTGTAGTTTTAAATGGCAAAATACGTTGCTTTGTGTTATATGCATTTAACATAGCCCCACCACCACCAAAGCAAGCAAGCGAGCAAGCAAACGAAAAACCACCACATAGAGTTGTTATGATTTTAAGACATCCTTTCTCCCAACAGTCCTTAATGAGGGACTGAAAAGGTCTGAAGGGACAAAAAGAAGGACAAACAGGAGGAAGAAAGTGTTAGGAGACCAGAGCACACTGGCTAAGAACCGTTGTCACAATCCACCAGAGCCTATGCATTTGCTTTGGGCCTCTTGCTGACAGCGTGGCCACCTGTGCTCCCCCAGAGGCATGGATTGCTTCTCCTGAGACAAAAGCATTGGCTGCCTGACATCTCTTCCCTAGGAAGGCAGCTGGAGGGCTGCTCCCCGGCACCTAGCAGCTTAGAACCTCCTCCCCTCACCTCTTCTTCCTCTCTGCCCCTTCCTTCTGTTATCACCCCGCCAAGGAAAACAGGGTCTCTGTGTAAGCCCCAGTTTTCAGCAAGGGTTAACAGGAAAGCCAGGGGCAATGCCGGCCGGCCTATTTCGGTGTTACATTTTAGTTTTACTAGGCAAACAACAATAGTAGGGCGAGTAGAATTAGTGGAAGTGTTCTTAATTTATAATTTAATATTTATCTTACAAGTAGGGGTGTGTGTTTGTGTGCCATGGTGCACATGTGGAGATCAGAGGACAGCTTTGTGGAGTTGGGTCTTTCCTTCCATCTTTGCAGGGGTTCTGCGTTTCTGGATGTCAGGCTTACGTGGCAAGTGCCTTTGTGTGCTGAGCCATCTCGCTGGCTGGATAGAATTCTTTTTTTTTTTTTTAAGATTTTATTTATTATGTATACAGTATGATCAGATCACATTATAGATGACTGTGAGCCACCATGTGGTTGCTGGGAATTGAACTCAGGACCTCTGGAAGAGCAGTCAGTGCTCTTAACCACTGAGCCATCTCTCCAGCCCCTGGATAGAATTCTTTATCGCTCAGTTTCTCTGAAGATCCTGTCTAGGGCTACGGGCCAGGTGCCGGTGAGACGTCTCTGAGGCATCTTTAATCTGGAATAGTACTCTCGTTTTCCTTGGCTGTGATTCCACAGGTGGGGGCACCCAGTGCACCAACAGACTGCTTGCCAAGCATGTACAAGGCACGTGCAGGGTTTGAGTCCCAACACTACCAAAAGAAAATTACTTGAAACACACACACATACACCAGACCAAGAGCCAAAATCTTTGCTCTTTCAAAGATTACAGGCCCATTGCTTTAGTAGACTGTGTCTTGAGTTGGGCCTCTCTAATAATACTTGCTTACGGTGAGACTTGGGTAGACTTTCTTCTTGCAGGAATACCACATAAATGGCATTGGGCTCTCCTGCACCCTAATAGGAGGCACGGGTCAGGCTTTCCGTTATTCATTATATTCACTTTCATTGCTGCTGAAGGCATCTCTGCCATGGAGTTACTATTTTCCCTTTGTAACTGATAAGTAATCTGTGAAGCCGAGCTTTGTGGCTATGTAAATGTCTCATTCTCCACTAACCAGGGCCCTTTTAGTTACGCATCAATGGATCTTGTTTCAACCTAGTGCTACTGTACTGGTTGCAAAATAGTGACTTGCCAATTGTATCTTCTCCCTCTCTCTCTCTCTCTCTCTCTCTCTCTCTCTCTCTCTCTCTCTCTCTAGTTCTGTCATTAGTTGGCATTCTACTGAGGGGGTGGGGTGGGGTGGGGAGGGAAGGGAAGGGGAGAGACTTGTCTTCCCAGCCCTCTGGCTAGCTAACCAGCTGTCTCCTGTATGGACTCTTCTTTTCCTCACTAGGCTATAATTAATTTCTCTCATAATTTACTTTGATGTGAAAAGTGTCCCAGTTTGGGGCAGAGGACGTGTCTTCAGAGGGCTTCCCGTGTCCCTTTGGCACGTCTCCGTTTATTTTGTTATCATTTTGTAAGGAAACGTTTTGGCCCAACAAGCTGTTCCGAGTCCCCTTTATACTCCCCTGCTCCCACCTGAAGTCCAGACGGTCCCTCCAGGAGGCACAGTTCTCTTTCGTGGAGGTCTAGATGGGAAACCGACACCTAGGTAGGACGCATTAATAAATACCAGGCTCCCAACAAGTCTAAAACATTTTTTGGAGAGACGGCTCAGCAATTACATCATTTCCTGCTCCTTGCACAAGACTCAGGTTTGTCTTCCAGCACCTGGGCTGGCCTCGAACTTGCCATGGAGCTGGAGGTGACCTTGAACTCTTGTTCCTCCCATCTTCACGCCCTCCCTAGTGCTGGGTGTACAGGGATGCACCGCCTCACCTGATGAGGCACACAAGATGAAGGCACCGGTTTTGTGCCTGTTATAAGTAGGTTCTCTACCAACTGAGCTGCGTTTCCCACCCTAAATAAATGTCTTTAAAAAAACCATCCCCAGGCTGCATTCCAGAAGAATCCAACATGTGCTATTCCTTTGAGTTAGTGGTTGTGAAAACTGGGCTTTTATTCAATGTCGCTGTCTGTAGTGCACTAGGAATTAGACATGATGTCACTGAATATATTTGCTGTATTAACCCACTTAGAAAAATGTGGTTTGGGGCTGGGCGTGGCGGTGCACACCCTTAATCTTAGGAGACAGAGGCTGGTGGATCTCTGTGAGTTCAAGGCCAGCCAGGTCTACAAAGGGAGGCCAGGACAGCCAGGACTACAAGAGAAACCCTGTCTCAAAAAGCCAAGAAAGAAAGAAAGAAAGAAAGAAAAGAAAGAAAGAAAGAAAGAAAGGTGATTATAAAAAAAATTGTCTTGAGGGGGCTGAAAAGATGGCTCAGTGGTTAAGAGCACTGTCGGCTCTTCCAGAGGTCCTGAGTTCAAGTCCCATGTGGTGGGATCTAATGCCCTCTTCTGGCATGCAGGTATACATGCAGATAGAGTGCTTATATAAAATAAATAAATATATCTTTTTAAAAAATTCTTTTTGAAAAGATGGGTGGTGTGGTGGCATATATCTTTAATGCCAGCACTTGGGAGTCAGAGACAGGTGGATCTCTGAGTTCAAAGCCAGCCTGGTCTACAGGACAAATTCCAGGACAGCCAAGGCTACACCAGGAAATCTGTTTCAAAAATGTGTGTGTGTGTGTGTGTGTGTGTGTGTGTGTGTGTGTGTGTGTGTGTATGATAAAATAAAATTTAAACAAAATCTTTAAAATTTAAAAATTTATATTTTTAAAAAGTGTTATGTGTATGGGCATTTTGCCTACATGTATGCCTGCATACCATATGCATGTCCAGTGCCTGAAAAGTCTAGAAAAAGGCTTTGAATCCCCTGGAACTGGAGTTCAGATGATTGTGAGGTGCCATGTGCATGCTGGGAATCAAACCTGAACCTCTGGAAGAACAGCCAGTGCTCTTAATTTCTGAGCCATCTCTTCAGCCTCTGGGGTTGTATCCTGAAAATTTTGCTTCTTTTCTCTGTTTGAAACTATATAAAATCATGAAACTATAATATTATATAATGCATAAACTATATTGTTATACATAAAGATTAGTTTTAATTTTAAAATTATATGTATGATCTCTAGCATTTTCAAATGCAAACCCACTCCATCTCATTTAAGGCCACAAAAAATTTGCACAAACGGCCTTTGAGGGTCTCCATTCATGTGCCCTGATGATCTCCTGCAGATGATGTGCCATGATGCTTTCCTGCGGATGATGTGCCCTGATGCTCTCTTGTGGATGATGTGCCCTGATGCTCTCCTGCAGTGTACTCTGACCTTCTCTTTTCTATTGCTTTGCTTTAAATAAAATTTCCTTGCCACTTTTCACACACAAAAACATTACAAATAGAATTCCAAGAAAATTAACATATAATTATCAAATACCACATACTTGGAAAAAGATACCATATGCAAGGACTAAGAGAAACATTCAACAATAAAAGAGATTCATGTAGACTTTGCCTTAGATATGTAAAGCCTTAGACAAAAAGCTATAAAACTTTACCATAGAATATATATATATATATTCTATGCAATTCTAATGAACACACCATTAAGAATTTTTATGTAACTGGAAACAGAGTCTAAAATTATATAAATATATCAGAAAGGAATGGGTCAAGACATTCGTGTGTGTATGGTATTCACGTGTGTGTGTTGCCAGGGGTGGTAGGGTGGCGGGGGGACAATAGAGTCCATCAAATCTGAAAGGGGCCAAGGGGGATAGCTCATCATATCAAAGAACATGCTTCTTTTGCAAAGAAACTGAGTTCTTCTCAACACCTACATTACACTGCTCACAAGTGCCTATAGCGCCGGTTACAGGGGATCTGACACCCTCTTCTGGGCCTCCTCAGGTCCCTCGATTTATGTACATATACACACACAGACACACAGTAAAGAATACAGTAAATCCCCAAAACTTGAAAAGAAAAAAAATAAAAGGCCTTTAAGAGAATATATTAGATTGTTTTATTCTGTCAGGGAGACTTTTTAAAAATAGGAAATAAAAAAGGGGGAGCAGCAGGAAAAATATTAACAAAATCACCAATGTTAAAATTAACAACATGTAGCTGGGCATGGTGGCTCACGCCTTTAATCCCAGCACTTGGGAGGCAGAGGCAGGTGGATCACTGTGAGTTCGAGGCCAACCTGGTCTATAAAGCAAGTCCAGGATAGTCAAGGCTACACAGAGAAACCCTGTATCAAAAAAAAAAAATTAAGAATGTGTTCAAGGGCTGCAAGATGGCTCAGTGAGTAAACATACTTGCTACCAAAACCCCCAATCTGAGTTTAGCCCCAGAACCCACGTAGCAGGAGAAAACCAACCCCGGCAAGTCATATTCTGAGCCCTACATACTCACCGTGGCGTGAGCATCTACACATGCAAGCACATACAAAGCAAATAATTCCACTAAAATACAATTTAATTTTTAAAAAAATCTTTTCATTCGAAAGGATGACATCAAGATTGGAAGACAAAGCTCCTGTATTGTGGTATAAGTAGCCAATCAATTACCTAAAATATCCAGCGTATATGAAGAACATCCCTATCTACCAATCAAGACGCAGATAAAGGGAGAGGGAGAAACCAACGGAAAGTAAACAAATGACACAAATAAACAGGCCACGGGGAAAAATATGAATAACAATCATCCAGGAAAAGATGTCCAACCTATATTAGGGAGTGACCATTTAAACAGCAACATGACTACTCTGATTTACACGCTCGACTGGCAAGTTGAGTACTCTACACGGAGAGGTGAAGTTGGTGCAGACGTCTGCAAGATGCTGAGCTACGATGCTGGTGTACTGAGGACCACAGCTCCTGCAGAACACAGCTATGATGCTGGTGTACTGAGGACCACAGCTCCTGCAGAACACAGCTAAGATGCTGGTGTACTGAGGACCACAGCTCCTGCAGAACACAGCTACGATGCTGGTGTACTGAGGACCACAGCTCCTGCAGAACACAGCTACGATGCTGGTGTACTGAGGACCACAGCTCCTGCAGAACACAGCTAAGATGCTGGTGTACTGAGGACCACAGCTCCTGCAGAACACAGCTAAGATGCTGGTGTACTGAGGACCACAGCTCCTGCAGAACACAGCTACGATGCTGGTGTACTGAGGACCACAGCTCCTGCAGAACACAGCTAAGATGCTGGTGTACTGAGGACCACAGCTCCTGCAGAACACAGCTAAGATGCTGGTGTACTGAGGACCACAGCTCCTGCAGAACACAGCTACGATGCTGGTGTACTGAGGACCACAGCTCCTGCAGAACACAGCTAAGATGCTGGTGTACTGAGGACCACAGCTCCTGCAGAACACAGCTACGATGCTGGTGTACTGAGGACCACAGCTCCTGCAGAACACAGCTACGATGCTGGTGTACTGAGGACCACAGCTCCTGCAGAACACAGCTAAGATGCTGGTGTACTGAGGACCACAGCTCCTGCAGAACACAGCTACGATGCTGGTGTACTGAGGACCACAGCTCCTGCAGAACACAGCTAAGATGCTGGTGTACTGAGGACCACAGCTCCTGCAGAACACAGCTGACACTGTTCTGTGAAGTTGAACACTCACAGTCTCTGGGACAAAACACATATGTCCGTAGTAAGCATTCTAGCTGTGCACACCTGTAATTCTAGCACTAGGGGGTGGGGTGGGGCGGGTGATGAGGGATTAAGGTGGGAGGATCACAAGTTCAAGACCAGCCTCAGTTACATAAAAACATCAAGACGAAAGTCCCTGAAATCCTCAAATACAAACACCAGTTCTGCTCAAATGAGCAGAAACAAGAGCAACAGATGTATCTCGATGGTAGCGGCCTTGCCCAGCACACAGAAGCCTCAGTCACAGCTAATCACCACCACCACCACCACCACAACAACAACAACAATGACACACAAAAGCAGAGCACAAACAACACTGAAAACCAGCTTACACAGCAGACATGATGACGGACAGGAAGTGGATGAGCCTTAGAATTCACTACTTTAGGGGGACAGAGCAAGCCACAGAAGACTGACTACAACCTAACACTGGTTTTTTTGTTTTTGTTTTTCAAAGCTCAAAATTAAGCCTGGCAAGATGACTAACCTGGTAAAGGTAGTTGCTGCCAAGCCTGGTGCCCTGCGTTCAATCTGGAGGACTCAAACAACACATCTCCCACCCTCAATAAGTAATAAATAAATAAATGTAATTTTAAAATAATTTTTTTTTCTGAGACAGGGTTTCTCTGTATAGCCTTGGCCGTCATGGAACTCTCTCAGGCTGGCCTCAAACTCACAGCGATCCTCCTGCCTCTGCCTCCAGAGTGCTGGGATTAAAGGTGTGTACCACCACACCCAGCTTAAAAAATATTTTTAAAAGATCAAAAGTAGGGCTGGAGAGATGGCTTGGTGGTTAAGAGCACTGCCTGCTCTTCCAAAGGACCCAGGTTCAATTCCCAGCACCTGCATGGCAGCTCACAACTGTCTTTGACTCCAAGATATGACACCCTCACACCAGCACACATAAATTAAACAGAATATTTTTTTAAAAGATCAAAAATAGTTAAAAGGTTTTATTTTTGTTTTTGTGGTTTTTTTTTTTTAAAGAATACAAACAAGGGGGCTGGAGAGATGGCTCAGAGGTTAAGAGCACTGACTGCTCCTCCAAAGGTCATGAGTTCAATTCCCAGCAACCACATGGTGGCTCACAACCATCTATAATGAGATCTGGTGCCCTCTTCTGGCGTGCAGGCAGGATATTGTATAGATAATAAATAAAGAAATCTTTAAAAAAAAAAAAAAAAGAATACAAACAAGGCCAGATATGGTGGTGCATGCCTTTAATCCCAGCACTCATGATGCAGAGGCAGGTGGATCACTGTGGGTTGGAGGCCAGTCTGGTCTACAACGTGAGTCCAGGATAGTAAAGGCTACACAGAGAAACCCTGTCTCAAACCCCCCCCCCAAAAAAACCCCAACAATAACAACAAAAAACAAAATGAAAAATTATTGTTTTTAAAGAGGAAAGGGGATGAGGACCAAAAATTAAGATAAAGTTCCAGTACACTGCCCTTCCGTGGAGGGCAGGCTGGCAGGGATGAAGGCACACACACAACGGGATGGCATTGGACTGGGTTGTGTGCGTGGTTTTCCGGTCGAGCCTATGCTTCTGACGCTGCCTTCCTGTTCTTGGGTGTGACGTCACCGACATTTGGTGCCGGATAAATGTTTTCCTTGGGACCTGTCTTTTGCCGTACAGGACCTTAAGAAGCATCCCAAGTCCCTCCAGCTGCCAGTGCCTTGCACCAGCTGTGACACCAAAGATGCCTCAGCACACTACCAAATGTCCCCTGGTGGGTGAGGGGTGGGTTGCCCGGTATGAGAATCTACTTATATGTGTTACGCATGTCCCCTTGTTTTAAATATTCTGTAATAAGACAGTGTTTAAAATGGATGGCCAGAGGGTCCCCCACTCTGCTGAAAGGCGTCCTACAGAGCAGAGCTCGGGGGGAGCCTGCCGAAGGCCTTTGATGTTGAGCGTGAAGAGCAGTGCAGGCCGACAGCTCCCGATCGGTTGAATTGCAGGCGCCGGCTCTAGCAATGGCGCTCGGCGCTCGTTATCAGAAGCCCACAACTAGTTACACTGGGTGAGAATGTCTTACTTCTTTGAGTAATCTAAAAGTTTAACCCTGTTTTAAAATTACCTGCTTAATTTTTTTAAATATCTATTATTGGTATGTACTGCAGATATTGGACGCAGATGATCTGAGCTGGTCTGACCTGAGAGCTTCCTTTGCCGTGGAGGAGCTTTCCTGGTGGTGGTGGGTGCTATAGAGGCTGCTGAGGGAGGAAGCAAGGGCAGCCCTGCCCAGCTGGCATTCCTGTGCCCATGGCAATGACCAACAAGTCAAGCTACCCCTAAAGGTGCCACAGTGTCACGCATTACTTGCAATACGGAAACCAACAGCTCTCTGATTGGACGGAAGGCCTGCTTAACCGGAAGGAAATCCTGCCTAGCCAGCTCCCGAGGCTAGTGAGGTCATGGGTCTTAGAGGAGAGCTTACTAGCCAGCACCACGCTGAGCCGCATTCTAAATATTTATCTTGCTCGTCACAGATAACTGTAGCTCTCACCCCTCATCAAAGAAGTTTCTCTTTGCAACAGACCGAGCATTACCGAAAACCACAACCGTAAAAATGTAGAGAGCAAGCCGGGCGCGGTGGCGCACGCCTCTAATCCCTGAGTGCTGACTCAGGAGGCAGAGGCAGGTGGATCGCTGTGAGTTTGAGGCCAGCCTGGTCCACAAAGCGAGACCGGCCAAGGCTGCACAGAAAAACTCTTGTCTAGGAAAGAAAACAAAAGGGCAGAACGGCAGCTCGGGGGTGCCTGTCCCCAGTGGCTACACCGACAACGCAACTCTTCCACCTCCAGCCTGGAGGAACGGAGAGCAGGAAGACTGTGAGAGCCGGAAGCCCGGAAATCGGCTGTGGGACTGTGCGTCTCCTAGAAATGACAAGGAAGCTTCACCCGACAATGCTTCGGCAATATGGCTGCTCAAACAACACCCGAACAGAACAACCACGATGGAAATGCTAACACCGAAGAGGTAAATTTCACAGGGCCCCACTCCTAGACAAAGGACTACAGGCAACTAAGCAAGGCTGCTGAAGGCTGGAAAATCAGCCTTCCCCTGGGATTAGCCCCCTAATTGGTTATCCGATACCAAGTGGTCAGCCCAGAAGTCATGTACATACAAACAATACTAAATAGACTCAACAGTATTTATATATTTAAGATATGTATGTGTGTGTATATGTATAATACATATATGCATGCTCTTACATATATGTAAGGACAATTAAAGAAAAAGAGGCCATGCATTTGTGAGGGAGTAAGGAGAGAGACATAGGAGAGGTTGGAATAAGAACAGGGAAAGATATAATTATATTTAATAAAAATTTTAAAATCTGTTATTGGCCAGGCATGGTGGCGAACATCTTTAATCCCAGCACCCCGGAGGCAGAGGATCTCTGTGAGTTCAAGGCCAGCCTGGTCTACAAAGTGAGTCTAGAACAGCCAAGGCTACACAGAGAAACCCTGTCTTGAAAAAAAATCCAATAAATAAATAAATAAATAAATAAATAAATAAAAATTTGAAGAAAAACCACTATTATTAATTTTTAAAAGTAGAGCCCATGTTTCTATAAAGCCTTGGAAAAGGCCCACATGTTTTATTACCTCGGAGGAGCTGGCTAGACCTGTGAAGAAGTCACTACACGTCTGTGGCCCTCACGTTCCTGGGCTAGCTCAAGAAGTAAGAGCAAAGTAATGGGGGCTGGCAGATGGCTCCGTGGGTAAAGGAGCCTGCAGCTAAGCCTGATGGCTTCAGGTTGATTCCCCAGAACCCGCATGGGCAAGAGGGAGACCCGACTTACAACGCTGTCTTCTGACCTCCTTACACAAACCTTCCAAAAAAATAAGTAAAATATAGGCCCCACATAACGTGGCCTCCAGTTCTCAGGCTTGAATTATGGTTCCATTAAACCTCTGATGGGGAGAGTTTATTACTTATTTTTTTATTTTTTTATTTGATATACATTGGTGTTTTGCCTGCATGTATGTTTGTGTGAAAAGTGTCAGATTCTGGAGTTACAGACAGTTGTGAGCTACTATGTGTGTGCTGGGAATTGAACCCAGATCCTCTGAAGAGCAGGCAGCGCTCTTGCTTTTGTTTGGTTTTTTTCCAGACAGGGTTTCTGGATGTGCTTTGTAGACCACGCTGGCCTCAAACTCACAGACAGCCTCTGCCTCCTGAGTGCTGGGAATAAAGGCCTGCTCCACCTTGCCCAGCTGCAGTTATGCTCTTAACCAATGACCCATCTCTCCAGCCTCATTATCCTTAATTTTTTAAATATTAATTTTTATTACATTTGTGTGTGTGTGTGCGTGCGTGCGTGCGTGCCTGCCTGCCTGCTTGTCTGTAGTTTGAGGGTGTATGTCTGCTTCTCTGAGGAGGTCAAGGAGGGAAAGGCCAAGGAATCAAGGGGAAAGCTAGGAGGGGGCGGGGGGGGGGGCGGTGATGAAAAGAGCACTGAGGACAGAGGACACCTTGGGCAAGTCCTCTTTGGACCATTGTTTCTCTAACTCCAAAAATCCACAGAATGCAAAAATCAAGCGAGACGCGCATTACAAAGTGCCTTATGCTTCAACATCTCAATGCACAAACCTTGGCCATGCTTCTTAGAATAACCATTGAGGTGGGACACAGGCGGCAAGGCAGCCCAGCACAGCTGTCTCCACCCTTTTTGCCTCTCGTGCCTACCATATGTCCAGCTCCGAGGAGTACTCCGTGGCTCCCAGCAGTGCGTCCGGTGGCCGGTACCAGAGCGTCACCACTTCTGAAGAGTATGTCTGGCTGGGAATGGACTTGGCTCGGGCAAGACCTGTCCAAACAGGATGAAGATAGCACCCATTATACTGGGTCAAAGAGGATGGAGATAGCACCCATTATGCTGGGTCAAAGAGGATGGAGATAGCACCCATTATGCCGGGTCTTTTGGGAAGATGACACACTGTACTGAGGGAGAGTACAGACAACATTCAGGGTGACATGCTCTTACCAGAAGCTTCCAACTCTCCTGAGGTTTGTGTATATTGCATCAAGAAGATCGTCTTTTTAAAAATTTATTTATCTATTTATTTATTGGCAGGATTTCTTCATGTAGCCCTGGCTGTCTTAGACTCACTCTGTAGGCCAGGCTGGCCTTGAACTCAGGGATCCGCCTGTCTAGGCCTCTGGGGTGCTGGGATTAAACATAGGCACCACCAAGCCCTCAAGAAGATGTCTTACTTTTGGCCCACACTGTAACTAGATAAGGCAGCCCCGTGTGGTCAGGTGACTAAGTTCTTGCCTACTGCTATGAATTGAGGTGACGCTGAACTTTCAGGTCAGGCCCTTAGTAGATGGGTTGTGGCTTCCGCTTCCTCCACTGGGGGTGACAACTACTCAGAAGTATGCCTTTTGGGCAATGTCTGAAGGATGGTGGAGGCACAGGACAGGCGACGTCTGGGTAAAGTCACTACCGGGCTACCACAACAGCTCCAACTGCTCAGATGAGTGATGGTTGTTTTTAGAACACTGTACCACTACACTGTGGGTCTCTACAGTAGCAGTGAAATTACTTGATTCAGGATGAATGTCTCTGTTGTACATTTCTGTACTCTATGACCCTCTCTACCAGTTTAGCAGAAAAAGAGAGAGGACTGTGGTAGACCCTGAGGCCACTTCCTCTCAAGTGTTTCTCTGCAAAACAAGAACACGATTATGAGCTGGGCGGTGGTGGCACATGCCTTTAATCCCAGCCCTCAGGAGGCAGAGGCAGGTGGATCGCCATGAGTTCAAGGCCAGCCTGGTCTACAAAGTGAGTCCAGGACAACCAAGGGTACACAGAGAAACCTTGCATCAAAAAAAAAAAAAAACCAAAACAAAAACAACACAATAGTGAGTCAGTGGCCCATCTCACAGCAGCACCGCAGCTGGGAAAATCTTAGCAAAAAGGGCAGGTATTGTGGAGAATTGGTAAATCGTTCTCTGCTAAAGGCCCAAGTGTTGGGATGAGAACCATCACCACAAAGTCCTCCAGATGCCATTTGACATCCTCCAACAAAGAAGGTTGGCCTTGTCTCAGAAGAACCAGTGTGTCAGAGCTGGGGAGATAGCCCAGTGGCTGAGCAATGTCCTAGCATGCGCAAGGCCCTAGGTTCAATCCCCAGTATCTAAAACAAACAAATAAAAAGACCCAACCAAACAACAATAAAATACTAGAACTAGCATGTCAGCCCAGTGTGGTCGTGCAGACTTGTAATTCCTGTACTCGGGAGACAAAGCCAGGAGGATTGCTGTCAGTTCACAGCCAGCCTGGCCTATACAGTGGGGTCTAAATCAACCAGAGCCACACGGTGAGACCCTGTCTCAAAAAAAAAAAAAATTAATGAGCATTTAGTACCACAGTAGGAATACAATGATAAGCAAAAGCAGACTACCTGCTAATAAAGGAATAAAATCTAAAATTCATATAAGTGTATATGTATATTATGCATTTGTGCATCTCTGTATTACAGACCTGTGAATAGAAACTACAATACATGATAAAATGTAGAGGGAGCCTGCGTCCATTGGCTAGGAATATGCTCAAGCTGGCATTGACGTTTAATGGCGCAGAACCAAATGTCATTTCCATTTACGCAGGAGGCCATATCGCATCTGCTCTGACAGAGTTGTCATTATCCACTTAGATACGGGAACACTTCCTAAGCACAGCCTGCTCTACAGACGCCACTACATCAAAAGTGACCGTGGGATAATATGAGGACCTATTTTAGGCTTCTGGCTAGTCTTAATGGAATTCGAAGAAACTTCACACTCTCCCTCCCACTTGCCTCACGTTTCCCGTCTGTGAGCTTGACATCCACGCACAGCATCGCGCTCTTGGGCTCTGCTTTTCAAAGGCCATGCCGAGTCAATGCTTCAAACGTAGTGCGGACAAACGAGTCATTGTTCGTAGGCCAGAAGGAGACCTGAGGGGCAGCAACTCACCAAAATCAGCCAATTTGAGCTCTCCCAGGTGACTGATGAGCAAGTTCTGAGGTTTCAGGTCCCTGTGAAGAACACGCTGGTGGTGGATGTACGCCAGGCCCCGCAGAAGTTGGAACATGAAAAGCTGGAAGAAATGAACACCATGCCTAAGGACACTCGAGCCACTGTGTGTTGATTTGCCTCTAAATCAAAAACACTCCTCTAAAAGAATATAGTGAAAGTGTCTCTTGAGAGATGAAAGAAGAAGAAAAAAGAGAGAGAGAGAGAGATTTTTAGAATCATTCATAAAGAGGGGACTAGATCAAGGGAATTAAGTGGACTGTTCCCCAAACAAAGGATTCTGCTTTTCCTGCCGTCCTGTTCCTTTGATACTGAAGGGTTTGCCCTTCCTTAGAAATCTAAAGTGAAACCTTGCCGTCTCTTATGAGCACTTGTATTGACTTAGATGTGAAAAATAATTATTTCCACAGAATGAACTCAACATGGCAGGTCCAAGTTGACCTGGAAATGACAGTCTGGAGTTTACAACCACTTTGTTTTTTCCGGGCTCTGATATGAACCCTTTTACGTCTATGACACCAAGGAGACACAACTGGGAAAGGTATTTAAATGGTATTAAGAAAGAAAGGGGACAGGGTGAGATGGCTCAGTAGGCAAAAGTGGTCCCTGTGTGAGCCTGGAACCCTTTGTTCAATACCCAGAACCCACAGTCAGGAGGAAGGAGAGAGCTCTCACCTCCTGCCTCCATAGCACACACAAGTGATGGCTCGTTTTGTTTAAATAGAAGGAGGAGGAGGAGGAGGAGGAGGAGGAGGAGAAGAAGAAGAAGAAGAAGAAGAAGAAGAAAGAAAGAAAGAAAGAAAGAAAGAAAGGAATCATTGTCCTCATAAACTATTTTTAAACTCTTAAATTCAAAGTTGAAAATAAGGGAAGTACATAGTACGTGTTAAAAGGGAAGGGAGCCAGGTACTCGAGGCAGACGGAGATTCTTAGTGGGTCAGTGGAGCGCCTGAAAGAAGAAGACACTGTGCACTAATTAGTCACCTCCCACCTCCATGCTGCTCCTCTCTGCCCTTCTCAGGCTCCTCCTAGCATTTATAAGTGGAGAAGCCCAGGGGGGTTTAAGTATGATATTTCACAGCATCTTAAAATGCTGGGCTTGCTGATCCTCACCACCCCCTCACTCTTCCACCCCCTCAAGTCAGGTTCCTCCTTCAACAGTTACAGCATGGCCCAACCTGAAGGTGCTTGTGCAATTAACGTCAAGCTAGATCTTGGCTACGCTTTCCGGAGCAGCTTCCCACGCGCCAGAGTTTGAGAGTAACCAAGTCACTCTGGTGAGTGTGTGCCATCTGGGCTAGACGCCTCTTAAAGCCACAACTGGGGTCTTGGCACTTGAGAGCTTGAGGCAGGAAGAGGGCATGTCTATAAATTTGAGGGTAACCTGGGCTATCTATTAAGACACTTTCTTTTTTTCCTTTTTATTAATTCATTCATATTACATCTCAATTGTTATCCCATCCCTTGTATCCTCCCATTCCTCCCTCCCTCCCACTTTCCCCCAACTCCCCTCCCCTATGACTGTGATTGAGGGGGACCTCCTCCCCCTGTATATGATCATAGGGTATCAAGTCTCTTCTTGGTAGCCTGCTAGCCTTCCTCTGAGTGCCACCAGGCCTCCCCATCAAGGAGACATGGTCAAATATGGGCACCAGAGTTCGTGTGAAAGTCAGTCCCCACTCTCCACTCAACTGTGGAGAATGTCCTGTCCATTGGGTAGATCTGGGTAGGGGATCGAAGTTTACTGCACATATTGTCCTTGGCTGATGCCATAGTTTGAGCAAGACCCCTGGGCCCAGATTCACCTGTCATAATGTTCTTCTTGTAGGTTTCTAGGTCCCTCAGTAGAAGATTGGATAAAGAAACTGTGGTACATTTACACGATGGAATACTACTTAGCTATTAAAAATAAGGAATTCTCGAAATGTGTGGACAAATGGATTGAACTAGAAATGATCATAATGAGTGAGTTAACCCAGAAGCAGAAAGAGTCAAATGGTATATACTCACTTATATCTGGACAGTAGCCCAAGGGGCATGTCCCATGAAAGTCTTCACTTATCAGGAAAGTGGGACAGAGGGGAGGGCATCCTATTGGGACTTTAAGACACTGTCTTAATAAAAAAGACTGGACAAAGAACAGAGCAGAAAATACACACACACACACACACACACACACACACACACACACACACACACACACACAAAGCATAAAGATAGATTACACATCTGCGCAGGGAAGGCCAAGGCCCTCCTTCTTCTGAAGTATCTGTCCCTGAGCCTTGTGCCATCAGGAAGCAGAAACAGGGCCTGAGGGCAATGGCTAAGCCAGCAAAGTGCTCACTGTGCAAGCAGGAGGGCCTGAGTCTCCAGCACCCATGCGGACGCTGGGTATGGCGGCTTGCACCTATGATCGCGGTGCTAGGCAGGCAGAGACAGGAAGATTCCTGGAGCTCACGGGCAAGCTAGTCTAGTCGGATTGTGGGCTCCAGGCTCAGTGAGAAACCCTGCCTCAAAGAAATAAAGTAGAGCATGTGGCCGGTTTGAGTAACAAGGGGCCCCTCAGGCTCATACATTTGAATGCTTAGCCACCAGGGAGTGGCACAATTTGAAAAGATCAAACGGATTAGGAGGTGTGGCCTTTGTTGGAAGAAGTGTGTCACTAGAGATGGGCTTTGAGGTTCCAAAAGGTGCATTCTCTCTCTCTCTCTCTCTCTGTCTCTCTGTCTCTCTCTCTCTCTCTGTCTCTCTCTCTCTCTGTCTCTCTCTCTCTCTCTCTCTCTCTCTCACACACACACACACACACACACACACACACACAAAGATCAGAAACAAGCTAACTCCATAAGCATCCTCCGCCTTCCTTGGTCATGTCTTAAAATAACTTGAAGGTTTTCTTTTTCCGCCTAGAATCCATCTCCAGATCACTCTGTGTTTTTTTCACTGGTTTAGTATCCGTTGCTCTCTTCTTTCTTCCCTTTTCTTTGAAGACACGGTGCCTCCGCACAGCTCAGGGTGGTGCTGAACTTCCAGGCGTGAGGCACCACACCCGAGTCCTTTGCTCTTCTCTCTTGCAAGCCCATCTGCTCCGTCACGCTGATCCTGGTCCAATCCCCTCCAAAGGCTAAGCAGATGCCTCCCTAGAACATCCGTGAAGGAACATTCACTCTTCTCCAGCTTCCTCATAACTGCCATTGCTAAGACGTAGGATTAAGCTGTGATAGTTGCTCCCCTGGTCCCACTTCAGAGCTATCACTGCTCCACCCTGAATTCTGAGCATCCCTTAGATTTTTATGCTCCCTGGATGCACACTCCTCCATCCCTCTTTTCTGCTGACATCTGCTGAACTCTTGTCCTACACTCACTGAAGACGTGGGTGTCTGGACCACCGTTGTTCCCCGTGATGGCCATGTCCAGATCGGGATGCCCAGCCAAGCTTCTCAGCTCCCGGTGTCTGCTTCCCCAATCATCTTCAGCCACTAGCTCTCACGGCCATGGGCTGGATCGTATGAAACTGGACTGCTTGTCCTCTGAAATACAAGCTCACATTCCCTTAAAAAAAGGCATCTTCATACTCATTTCATTCATGTTTTCTGTCATTGTCATGATGCCTTCCGCTATGGAATTCAATGGACAATGCTCATTCCTTACCATTGCAGCATCTCTGCCTGTCTCTTTCTCTGTCTCTTTCTCTGTCTCTCTGTCTCTGTCTCTGTTCTCTCTTCTCTCTTCTCTCTTCTCTCTTCTCTCTTCTCTCTTCTCTCTTCTCTCTTCTCTCTTCTCTCTCTCTCTCTCTCTCTCTCTCTCTCTCTCTCTCTCTCTCTCTCTCTCTCTCTCTCTGTTCCACACTCTTCTAATTGTTTCCATCCACCAGTCTCTCTGGCTGTTTGTTTACAGGGCCACTTCTAATAGTGTCTAGGTTGGTGGCCACTGGGCGCTATCCTTGGCCTTCTCTCAGCATTCTTATCACTACTCTCCCTTAGCCACCTGATCCCTAGCATGGCCTCAGTTGACAATTGTATTCAGAGTCGGAGATAGTGGTTCACACCTTTAATCCCAGCATTCAGGGAGGCAGAGGCAGGCAGACTGCTGTGAATTCGGGGCCAGCCTGGTTTACAAGCCTTGGACAACCAAGGCTACACACACACACAAAAAAAAACCCCTGTCACCTGGTCTACAAAGCGAGTCCAGGACAGCCAAGGTTACACAGAGAAACATTGTCTTGAAAAACCAAAACCAAACCAAACAAACCACAAAAACACAATTGTATTCAGATTATTTCAAAACCTTTAACTACAAATCAAATTTCTCTTTTTAAATATGTGTGTGTGCGTGCATGCATGTGCATGCTCGGGTGTATGTGTGTCATGGTGCACCTGTCAGAAAATGCCATAACATGTCAGAACATAGCTCCTGCACCCTCCACAGTGGGTTCCAGGATAGAACTCCGGCCCTCAGCTTTAATCCACTCAGCCATCCCACTAGCCCCTCCACTCCATCTTTTGACACAAGGTCTCTCACTGAACCCGGACCTCGTTGCTTTGGCTAGACTGGCTGGCCAGCAAGCCCCAGCGATTCACTTGTTCTGAGTTCTCCACCACTGAGGTTACATGTGCTCACCACCACGCCTGGCTTTTACACGGCTGCAGGGAATGTGGACAGAGAGCCCCGTGCTTCTGAAGCAAGCACTTTACTCATTGAACTGTCTCCCTCAACCGCCCCAAATCCCCTTTGACTTTTAGACTCACATAGTCTGAAGTTCACTCCAACATCCCATAATGCCCCCACTCGGCTAAAGCGTAATTCACTCTATCCCTCCAAAACCCACTTCCTTCCTGTTCCTCCCGGGCTGAGCCCACCACCATCCATCTTGTTACTCAGAGCCAAAATACTCTTGCTGACTCTTCCTTCCCAATCAGCTTTGGCTGATTGATCACAGACCCAGCCACTTTCCCAGCGTCATCGACGCACATCTGTAACTGTTGTCTTAACCAGCCTCGCTGTCAAGGCTGTAGCCCAGCATTTACGAGTCAGCAGAGGAAGAGAGCTGCCAGCGTGGGAGTTGGAGGTGACCGTAGAAAGCAGATGTCAAGTCAAGGGGATAAAACACGCACGCACACACACACACACACACACACACACACACACACACACACACGAGGACTTTGCTCCTCTGACCCACATGGCACACTGTTATTAGAGCAAACTATACTGAAAGAAAAATGGAGTTCCTCTCTCCTTGCCTAATACCATTGGAGGACACAAATATTCTTATAAGGACATCACAATGGGGTCTTTCATTTTGTATGCTAACAAACTAAGATCATTCGGTGAGTCCCTCATGGAGAAGCGGGCACGGGGCCTTCTGTGCCTTCTGCTTCCTGGAGTTTTGTCTTTGACTGCCCCTAATTGCACGAGTTACAAACTCCAAATGGACTGATTAGCTTCAGTTTGGGGGTACTTTTCCCAGCACCCTAGTACTTTCACAGGTGCTTCCACCTGGGGAGCTCATGCTTGCTCCCACCTTAGATTGGACAATGTTTTGCATCCACACCCCACCCCCAATAAATCCTTCTACTTATTAATGTATTGCTAACAAACTTACAAAGTCTTTGTGGTAAAGAATATGAATTTTAATGGTATTTGTAGAGGTGGGACACAGGGACACTAAGGGACAGAAGAAGAGATAGGAACCCTCAATCTAGAGTTTGATTGGGAGAAAAATTGCTTACAGTCTTGCTCCCTTATCCAATGGTATATCTGAAATTCTCTAGAAATGTTGCCGGAAAGCTCACATAGAGCAAAAGGACCTACCCTAACCATGTTTTAAAAAACCTTAGTGCCTCTGGATTTTATCTCATCAAATTTTAGTACTATTCAAGATACTATAGAGCCACTTTATAATCTCAATTATTAAAAAAAAAAAGAGAGAGAGAGAGAAAGAATAGAGACAGAGAGGGGAAGGGCTTTTAGAAACCTGGTAATAAATGAAAAATCCAAAAGTGCTTAAAAGCCTATGTAGCTGGGCGGTGGTGATGCACGCCTTTAACCCCAACACTCGGGAGGCAGAGGCAGGTGGCTCTCTGAGTCCGAGACTAGCCTGGTCTACAGAGCAAGTTCCAGAGCAGCCAGGGCTACATAGAGAAACCCTGTCCCAAACTCAGCATACACACACCCCTTTTGGTTTTGCTTTTTTTTTTTTTTTGACACAGGGTCTCTCTGTATAGCCTTGGCTGTCCTAGACTCACTCTGTAGATCAGGCTGGCCTCGAACTCACAGAGATTCTCCTGCCTCTACCTCCCAAGTGTGTGTGCCACCACCACCCAGCCACACAATTTTTCAATAAACTCCAACACTGCCACTTGCTGTCTCAACCTGAACTTCTTTTCTGTGGCAAGGCCCAGGACCTGGTTTTACCCAAGAGGTAAGACCTCAAAGATGGAAACTAACAGTGATAAGTCTCCAGCCGCACCACTTCTGATAGCCATGATGCCTTTAGCCGTGCCCTCCTTGAAATCGTCTCCTGATTTTCACAACCAAGTGTCCCCATGGATGTCTTCCAGTCCAATAAGCAGCAGCTTGCTTTTATGCACTTCTTCTCTTACCCCTCAGCACAAGAATCCTACCACGAGAGTCCCCCTCTCTCAGTGCTCATTTGATCATCTGCTCTCAATTTGTATTCCAGACCCCACATGGCAGCAGGCTGAAGACCTGTACTTCCAGCTCCCTGCCTCCCTCCCCAGCCTCAAAAAGTCAACTCTGCTTGCTCACCCAGCCCCTTTCCTCTTCGTGGCCAGCTGGTCACCAGACCCTCACTGAACCCTCCGTACTGTTCTCCATGTCCCTTCCCGCTTCTGCCATCACTACCGTACTTTAGGTTTTCAGGGTCTTACTCGGCTCCTTGCCACTCAAAGTCAGTCTCCCCCAGAACCTCTGCATCACTGTGGATAATGCCAGAGACTCATCTAAGCGTAACCCCGGATTCACCAAACCAGACCCCCAGCCATCCATCGCCTCACCTCGCTTGCGTTTGACAAGCACCAGGCTGGTGGACAGCAGACACTTCCAACTGGGATTCCTTACTCTAGCCTCTTCTTCCTTCTGAACCTTTTTTTTTCCCCACAAAATATATTTTGGTCACCTTATTCCCCCTCCCCACCCAACAGTTAGAAGCTTGCTGCCAAGCCCGACAACCTGAGTTCAATTCCTACGCGTTCTGTCATATTGGTGGGAGGACAGAACCAACTTCCACAAGATGTCCTCCACACCTGTGCCATGGCATGTGTGTATTCCCACCCCCACACACAAAACTAATAAATAAAATGTAATGGAAATAATTAGACAAATAAGCAATCAAGAAAACACTTACTTCTTTGCATAGCTACAGGACTGGGTCTTACTTTTTATTATACTGTAAAGACTTTTAAACTTTTATTTTATGTGTATGAATGTTTTGCCTGCATGTTTGGTTTTGTTTTTTGTTCTGTTTTGTTTTGTTTTTGTTTTTGTTTTTTGGTCTGTGTACCACTTGCATGCAGTGCCCGTAGACACCAGAAGAGGGCAGCAGATTCTGTGGAACTGGAGTTAATGAGCTGCCATTGTGGGTGCTGGGAAGCAAACGCAGGTCCTCTGTTAGAGCAACAAGTGCTCTTAACCACCAAGCCATTGCTAGGCTTGCTTTATTTTTATTTATACATACATACATACATACATACATACATACATACATACATACAACATAATAGTGTCAGAGTTTATCCTCATCTCATTTAGCAGTAAGGATCTTAGGGGCAGGAATTATGTTTTATGTGTCTTTATCCTTTTCAGCATTTCAGTGTCTGGTATGTGAGCTACTCAAGCCTCAAACTCTGCTTTTCTTCAAGAGTTCTTCATTTACTTAATCAGCCTCTCTATTTCCTTTAGCAGCTCACACTCTTCTTAGTGTCCTGCTTATCTTAGCATAATGACCTGAGGCTAGACCCAGTCTACAAGCCAATGGCCCTTGCTTTAACTCCTCTCTCTCTCTCTCTCTCTCTCTCTCTCTCTCTCTCTCTCTCTCTCTCTCTCTCTCTCTTTCTCTCTCTCTCCCTCCCTCCCTGTTTTTTGAGACAGGATTTCTCTGTGTAGCCTTAGCTGTCCTGGACTCACTTTTGTAGACCAGGCTGGCCTCGAACTCAAACTCATAAAGATCTGCCTGCTTCTGCCTTCCCGCGTGCTGGGATTAAAGGCGTGCGCCACAACACCCGATTGTGCTTTAACTTCTCTTGTTAGTTTCTTCTAGACCTTTGTTCCACTGGCTGTTCCTCCCATGTCTGGCAAAACTCCACTTGTGAGTCAACCAGATTGTCTGCTTTCTTCCACCCCTCAACTGGAATTGTTAAGTATCTTTTAAAAAAAGAGCTGGCTCAGCCAGGCGTGGTGGCGCATACCTTTAATCCCAGCACTGGGGAGGCAGAGGCCTACAAAGCAAGTCCAGGACAGCCAAGGCTACTCAGAGAAACCCTGTCTCAAAAAACAAACAAACAAACAAAAAAGAGCTGGCTCAGTGGTTATGGGCACTGGCTGCTCTTGAAGAGGACAGGAGTTGAGGTGCTCAGCTCCCACACAGCAGCTCACAACCGTTTGTAATTCCAACACCAGGGGATCGAATTCCCTTTTTTTGGCTTCTGTAGGTAGTTGCAATTACGAACACACACACACACACACACACACACACATACACACACACACACACACACACACACACACACACACACACTTCAAAAAATAATAAATCAGGCAGATGCAGTGGCACACACCTGTAATCCCAGCACTTGGGGAGGCAGAGGCAACCTGACCTCTGTGAGTTCAGGGCCAGCGAGTCCAGGACAGCCAAGGCTACATAGAGGAACCCTGTCTCAAAAACCCCAAAACCAACAACCAAAACAAAATAAACAAAAAATAATAAATCTCCTAAGACAACAATAACAAAACCCCCACAAAACACAGGCATGCAGACGATTTAATATGTTTTATCCTCATGAGGGTCCTTGACCCTACACATTTCTTTTCTTTTCTTTTTTTCTTGTTTCCCTGCCTACTTCTCTTTCTTGATACCTCCCTTTCTGACACCCCTTCCCTACCCCCCCCCCACACCCCCCACACTCCCACCCCGTGGCCTTGGACTCACTATGTCAGGCAGGCTGGCCTTGGACTCACTATGTCAGGCAGGCTGGCCTTGGACTCACTATGTCAGGCAGGCTGGCCTTGGGCTCACTATGTCAGGCAGGCTGGCCTTGGGCTCACTTTGTCAGGCAGGCTGGCCTTGAACTCACTACGTCAGGCAGGCTGGCCTTGGGCTCACTACATCAGGCAGGCTGGCCTTGGGCTCACTACATCAGGCAGGCTGGCCTTGGGCTCACTATGTCAGGCAGGCTGGCCTTGGGCTCACTACGTCAGGCAGGCTGGCCTTGGGCCCACTATGTCAGGCAGGCTGGCCTTGGACACACAATCATCTTTTTGCTTCTGTCTCCAGGGCATTGGGATTACAGGTGTAAACCACTCTAACCTGGACCATCCTCCTTTATTGTGTCATGGACTTTGCTCTGTGATGCTTCTGTTGTGGGCAGGGCCAGAGGAAAACCAGACTCTTATTGTTTTTTTCCCCATGCCTCATTTTTTTTCTAAATTATTTATTTTATTTATTTTAATTTTCTGTTTTGTTTTATTTTTTCAAGACAGGGTTTCTCTGTGTAGCCCTGGATGTCCTGGTCTCACTTTGTAGACCAGGCTGGCCTTGAACTCACAGAGATCCACTTGCCTCTGCCTCCCAAAGTGCTGGGATTACAGGTGTGCACCACTGCGCCCAGCAATTTAATTATTTTTCATTTGTTCATTTTACATCCTAACTGTAGCCCCCTCCCTCATCTTCTCCCAGTCCGACCCTCCTTCCCTCTCCCCTCCCCTAGTCCTCAGAAACGGGGAGCCCTCTTCCCCTACCATCTGACCCTAGCCTACCAAGTCTCATCAGGACTGCCTGCCTGCACTCTCTTCCTCTGTGGCTGAGCAAGGCTGCCCCACCAGAGGAAAGTGATCAACAGTGGCCATGTCAAAGACAGCCCCTGCTCCCTACGTTAGGGGACCTGCATAGAGAGTGAGTGGCCCATCTACTATATCTGAGCAGCAGGGTCTAGGTCCTCTCCATGCATGGTCCTTGGTTGGCACATGGGTCTCTGCAGCCCCCCCTCCCCCGCACCCCCTCCCCTACCCGTGCCCTCCGCACCCCACCCCACCCCCACCCCACCCCAGGCTCAGACTTGTTGGAGAGCACTACTCACCCTGACATTGTGAGGATGAAGCCCTCCGGGATGCTGAGACATGTACTGGGCCAGGTCAGTGTGCTAAACAAACCAGCAGAGAAAGAGAGGGCAGAGGAAGTCAGTGGTGTTTGGACCACATCCTAAATCACACCATAGGCCTGACGGGGAGGTACAACAAAACTGTGAGCGTGTTTTACACTACAGTGTGAAGGGAATATAGCCAGATTTTTCTCATACTCCATCGTTAAGGTCACATACAGTGTGTCCTTCTAGTTGGCTGCTGGTACAAGGGAGCCTGTTTCTTGGCACAGAGATGCTCATTTGAGTGACTGACACGAACATAGCAAAGGAAAATTTTACTTTCCACATGTCCTTGAAAGCAGGGCAAGTACACTTAGCTCAGGATTTCTTTCAGTTCCTTTGACTCTTTTTGTTCCCTTTCCAAAATACAAACTGAGTTATTCTTTAGTAAGCTTATTATATGGTTTTTAAATACCTTGTGTCTTGTATTTACCCGTTTAGTCAAAGGGAAAAAATCAGGTTCTATTAATAATTAAAATAGCCTTTGAAAAGTGCAAAGTTTTCTGAGAAAGCAAATGCAAAATCCTAGTTTATTGCTGGCAGTGAGGGGACAGGACAGACAAAATCCAGGTAAGGAAGTATGACAGCTAATTGCCAGCCAGAGCAGCAAGGCCCCACTTAGCACACCAACGATCCATCATGCCTTCCACATCATAATGAAAGTTTTATCGTGCCATAAAATATTAACAGGTTCATTATTCATGCATTGTGAGAGTCTGGAGAACTCACCATGTATTCAAATACGAATGTCAGAGTCTCTTTGGTGTGAACAATGTCATGCAAAAGGACAATATTGGCGTGCTTCAAACCCTTCAGGAGAGATGCTGGGAAGATTTAAACGAGATGTTACATCAATCACTGATAATAAAAATGCCTCTTTAAACCTATTAGCCAATATTTTAAAAAAAACAAAACATTTCAAATCAGTCTTGGGTTTTTACTGCTGGAAATGAATCTCTTCTGGAAGAATATTTGAAATGACAAAGATCCTTTATTGTTTAAAAAAAAATGTTGAACCAAGCTGGGCATGGCAGGCTCATGTCTGTAATCCCAGCACTCAGGGAGGCAGAGGCAGGTGGATCTCTGTGAGTTCGAGGCCAGCCTGGTCTACAAAGCGAGTCCAGGACAGCCAAGGCTATACACAGGGAAACCCTGTCTTGAAAAACAAAAACAAACAAACAAAGCCGAGAGAGAGAGAGAGAGAGAGAGAGAGAGAGAGAGAGAGAGAGAGAATAGAGAGAATATTGCAAACCTCCTCTATGGCAATACAAACTTAAAAGAGCACCCCAAGCTTGCGGAGCCTTGGGGAATAGGAGCCCCAACAGCTCTCTCTTGTCTATTTAGTAACAGGTCATTGTTAGGTTTTTTGTTGTTGTTGTTTTGTTTTGTTCTTTGAGAAAGGGTTTCTCTGTGTAGCCTTGGCTGTCCTGGACTCACTTTGTAAACCAGGTTGGCCTTGAAGTCACAGAGATCTGCCTGCCTCTGCCTCCCGAGTGCTGGGATTAAAGGTATGTGCCACCTAGCCTACCTAGGTCATTGTTAGGTTTCTAAAAGTAACTATTCTTATTTGTTTGTTTGTTTGTATGTTTGTTTGTTGATACTAGGGATTAAGCCCAAGGTCTTGCTTCAGACATTTAGCAATGACCTGACCCCATTGCTACCTCCACAAAAACACCCAATTAAAGAGGAGAGATTGACACAAAAGCCTGGGGAAGTCTGTCTTTGGGAGTTCCAGAGAGATGGCAGACCCATGACTTCAGAAAGATGAAAACAAAACAGGAGTAAAGAGATCATAAGTCTCAGCATGAAGGAAATAGTGTCTTTGAAACTCAGGGCAATGCCCCATATGACAGATCTTGACTGTAGTGCCAGTGAGCGGGCGGCTGGGCCTGGAGGCTTACTGCAAACTCAAGGGCAGGTTAGGCTGCAGAGTGAGCCCTTGTCTCAGAAACAAACAAAAGGCTCGAAAGAATGGAACAGTATAAAACTCAAATCACAAATATCAAGGTGTGTGTATACGTAGGACATAAAAAAAAAAAAGCAAAAATATAAGGTGGGAAGATCTCAGAAGGCAGAGAAAAGGAGAACCAGGATACAGGAGCAGAAAGACAAAATATCACATATTTTTTTCCTCACGTGCAAAGTCAAGATTTTAATACACAGAGGGCTGGTGGCTCAGAGGATAAAGCGCTTGCCATACAGGTGTGTGGACTGAGACTCAGAGTCCACACTGAAAGCCAGGTAGGAGTGGCAGTCCAGCTGAAATCCCAGGAGGCAGGCAAAGAGGAGCTGGGGAAACCACCCGCATAGACCAGCTGAGTCGGTAAGCACAAGATCATCAGTGAGGGACCCAGCCTCCCTAAATACTGTGGGTGTGATCAAGGAAGGGAGCTCGGGGCTGGAGAGATGGCTCAGTGGTTAGGAGCACTGCCTGCTCTTCCAAAGGTCCTGAGTTCAATTCCCAGCAAGCACATGGTGGCTCATAACCATCTGTAATGTGATCTGGCGCCCTCTTCTGCCTTGCAGGAGTACATGCAAGCAGAGCACTGTATGCATAATAATAAATAAATAAATTTTAAAAAAAAGGAAGGGAGCTCAGGTCAACAGGCCATGCGTGGAACCAACAGACACGCACGTACATAAAAACATACATACATACACACATATATACATATCATACATATAAACATACGTATGTATTTGAAATGGGGACCGTTTGGTGGGAGGGAAGGGATCAGTGATGGGGAGGGAGGAACAGGAGAGAGCAGTGGAAAGAAAGACTCTAAGAAGACATAGTGTTATACAGGTATGAGACGGTCAGAGTGAAGTCCATTCTTTTATCCTCTAGCTAAAACCATTAGATGAAAAAGAAAGATAGAGCTGGGTGTGGTAGTGCACACCTTTAATCCCAGCCCTCAGGAGGCAAAAGCAAGCGGATCTTTGTGACTTTGAGGCCAGCAGCCTGGTCTACAAAATAAATCCAGGACAGCCAGGGCTGCTATACAAAGAAACTTTTGCCTGAAAAAGCCAAAAAAAAAAGAAGGAAAATAGTAGGCTGTAACATAATTAGCGAAGGATGGTGGGATCTGGTCTCAAGATGTAAGGATACAAAAGTCAACCGAGAAAGAGGGAATATACTAAAATCGGCGTGGGAAAGTTGTTTTCTTATTCACACCTGTCAAGCGAGTTGGATGTGGTGACTCATGCTTGCTATCACATAGGAGATGTGTCCAGTAGGACGGTCATCCCCAGCTACGTCGGTCAAGGCCAGGCTAGGCTCCATGAGACCATCTCAAAACAAAACAAATGTCCCATATGCCAACATACTTACTTTTGCTTTTCTTCAAAGAAAAAACATAGAGATAAACTGGGGCTCTAGATGAGTCTCAGTGGGGCTACTTGTTATGGTGAGGAGGAGGCTGGGGTCAAGCCACAGCCTTAAGCGTGTCTTCCACTGAGCTGTATCTTGCTCCTAAAATAATGTGATGACGATGAGGGATGGAAGCAACAAAAGCAGCTAACATTCCTACATTATTTAAGATATACCAGGCATTGCTGTAAGAATTTCACACACACTAACTTGGTTTGATCATAAAAACACCAGAAAATCAAATAAGAAAGATGAATAAAACAACTTGTTCCAAAGGGTAATGGTCAATACTGATCTTTATACACAGTGTAAAAGATAGCTAACATATTTAGCTATAATGTAATATAGTTTAACATGTTAATATGTTAAATATTGTTAGACAACATTTAGTATTAGTAATATCATAATTATCAATATATAATAAATAAATATTGAGTATATTTAAAATATATCACATTTAGATATAATAGGAGATATTTAATAATTCAGGGAAAAGATTTCCATTTCACAATGGCATACAAATATGTAGTTTGTTGGTTTTCTCTTTTGGTTTTTCGAGATAAGGTTTCTCTGTGTAGCCCTGGCTGTCCTGGACTTACTTTGTAGACCAGGCTGTCCTCAAAATCTGCCTCCCGAGTGCTGGGATTAAAGGCGTGCGCCACCACCGCCTGGCTAGTTTGCTGGTTTCCTATACTTCACTGTGACCTGCAGTTGAATGAGTTTTAGGAAAATTGATGTTTTACCACCATAGTGGTTTAGGATTCTTCGGTGTTTCTATTTAGTTTAGAAAAAGATGTGAAAGATAATAGTCACAGGTAGAGCAAGCCTGTCTCCCAAAGTCCTAGGGTATATCTGTATATCCTGGTAAACAAAGTTCTCCATCACAGGTTGGCCCAACCCCTGACTTTGCGTTTCCACCACTAACATACTCCTGGCACATGGTGCTTGTAAATGTTTGTGAATCAATAAAGGCAGGCCACTTCTAATGAGTCTATGCAGGAGTCAGTAATGGAGCCCAACCCAACTCCATTAGACACTGAACAATAAAGGATTTGCAATTCCTAATGTTTTATCTTCTCTGGCATAAGAGCCACAAACCAAGATAAGGAGTCAAGTTGTGCATCCCAAGAACCAGTATCATTTGGAGACATGTTTGGTAAGTATTAAGGCAAATGGCAGTTGAGTAGTTCTGATTTCTTCGGAAGCTAACCCCTCATCACACTGTGTCCTCTGGTGCAATAGTGGCATACTTGGGGGGTAACCAATCACTTCATGCTAAGGTTGGAAGCCTGCGCCACAGAAGGGAATTCGTATCTGGTACTATAAACCCCACCAGAAGTCTGTGGCTCAGGTACTAGGCCCTAGTGGGAAAGCCACTGTGGGTTCGCTAGGTGAACATGAGATGCCTGTTAAATTGCCTTTGAATATTTCCATTTCTATTCATAGATTAATGATGCTGTCAGCTTTGATTAGAGAGACTTCTCTTCTGTGTGTGGTGGTCAATAGTCACCAAAGAGGCTCATTACTGGTCAAAGTGCTAAGAGTAAGTGCCTATTGGATGCCCTTCCTTAAATAAGACATCTACAGTACCCTCTCCAAGGCTCAGAGAGCATGAAAGAATAGGAGAATGGAAACAAGGTAAAAGCTGGGAGAAGAATGTTGTGGAATACTGTCTTCAGGGCACAGCATGGCATGGCATGGCCACTGAACTCTCAGCCACTGTGATCACCTGGAAGATATTGGGTCTATCAGTATCCCACATGGAGGAGAGGAGCTCACAGGTCCCCATACCTCCCTGAGGATCTATGGGTAATTAATTGTTCCTAAGGGACCAAGGCACCTCTTCCCTGGTCTAGCTACTGGTAATTTGTTCATATTCCTGTAAGTGGCCTTAATTAATTTCACCAGTTCCTTCCCCCCAAGATGACATGAAAGTAAGTGTGTGTGTGTGTGTGTGTGTGTGTGTGTGAGAGAGAGAGAGAGAGAGAGAGAAATACTAGTAGGGGTGAATATGATCAAAATATATCCATGTATTAAAATGTTATAATGAAACCCATTGCTATGTATAACTAATATACGCTAGTACAAGTCTTTTAAGGTCAGTGAGATGGCTCAGTGGACAAGGGTGCTGGCCACATAAGTCTGGCTACCCCGAGTTCAATCCCTCTGACCCATAAAAGGTTGGAGAAGGGAAGAGATTGTGCAAAGTTGTCTTCTGACCTCTACTTAGGCATCATGGCACAGCTTTGAGTGTGTACACGCACATGTGTGTGTACACGCACACGTGCATGCATGCGTGCGCGCACACACACGCACACACTGAGACACACAGAGACACACGCACACACTAATAATTTTAAATAAGAGAAATCCCTCCTCTATGCCGTTACCCTGCGGTTACGTCTCAAACGGCCATAAGTGCAATGAATATGCTACGTCCTTGATGTGATCAGACTGTACGGGGGCGGAAGTCCTGCCAGCCAGGCCTGCCCTCATCCATCTGTGCTAATAGCTGACTTGAGATCCTAATCAGACTCTCTGTTGATCTTATTGGATGACCCCAGCAAGATTCCTGAACCTCTTTTTGGTGAATCCCACCCCCCACCCCGGCAAATGGATTAGGAGTAATTACTTCACAATGATCTCAAAAGGGTTTTGGCCGCAGCTGTTTCTAATTTAAATGCTGCCATTACCGGTTCTGTAGCAAGGACGGGACGGGCTGCTGAACATGCACTGTCAGATTATTTTTCTGGAGCGTGTTTGTTTTTTACACAGAGAGCATTACAGAGCAGATTTCTAATTTTCACTTGTATTCTTGCTGTGGGTGGGGGATGCTTAAATCAAGCAAGCAAGCATTTGCAGTCTTACGTAGTAAAGCAGAGAGAATTTAACTATAACGGACTTTAGTTCTAATACCCCCCCAAAAAAAGCTGAATAATAGATCTGTGACTCCAGACTAGTTACCCAGACTCTCTGGGGCTTGGATGCCTTCATTTCTACAGCACTCTGTACTTCCGGGCACGAGTAGAAGGGGTTAACCAAGATTGTGTGGGAAGAAGCAGGTTATATCCTGGTTGTCAGGCAAGGGTGGATGTGTGCGTTCTTCCTTAAAGAAGCACTGTAGACAGGCTGAAGGGCCTAGTCAAACCAAAAGCTTGCTGCTTTTAGAAAGGTATTGAAAAATAAGATCCATTCTCAGGATGTCAATATAGAATTCAATAAAACTAAGGCATGTTCATATAAATCCATTAAAAAAAACAACCCACTCAATGTCTTCTCTCCCAGTTGTAAAAGTAAACATTTTAAATGTCATTCTGAGCCAATAATAAAAGACTCTCTGACTTGCTATGAAAGTATCCCCATCCCCCCCCCCCCTTTTTTTTTTTTTTTGGCTTTTCAAGACAGGATTTCTCTGTGTCACCTTGGCTGTCCTGAACTTGCTTTGTAAACCAGGCTGGCCTTGAACTCACAACAATCCACCTGCCTCTGCCTCCCAAGTGCTAGGATTAAAGGCCTGTGCCGCTGCTGCCACCACCACCTGGCCCCTGATCTTTTTCTTTTTTTCTTTTCCATTTTGTTTTGTTTGAGACAGGGATCCAGCAGGTAGCCCTGGCTTCCCTAGAGCTGGCTCTGCATACTCTGCTGGCCTTGAGCTTGGGGTCCTCCATTCTCTGCCTCCTAAGTGCTGAGCTTACAAATCTGTATCACCACAGCTAGCTCCTTCATCTTTCAATTAGCAAAAGGATGAAGATAATATGGCCTGACCCCACCTGCATCAGGAGACCAAGGCAGGAAGGTGGCAAGATCGAGGCCACCCTGGGCTACTCCGTGTGACCCTGTCTCAAAATAAAAATTTAAAAAAAAAAAATGAAAAAGAGAGCTGGGCAAAATAGCCTAGTGGTAAAGCAAGTGCCTAGCATGGGTGAGTCCTTGGTTTTGACCCTCAATATCACAAAGAGACACAAACGAATGCCGCAGGGACTTGTTTGTGTGCTGTTGTGTATCCAGTAGACAGCAGCGTGCCTGGCCGTGTCAGACTCCCAGCACATACTGTAGTGTGGATACACTTAAAGTTACCAGTGTTGGTTTGAAAGTTTGGCTGTATGCCATAATATCTCTAAAGGTGTTAAGAGGACTGAAGGATGCATGAAAGCTTATTGAGATTTTCCCCTTAGTGCTGCTGTGCAGACTTTTGTCTGACATTATGTATCAATGACATATAATATGATGATTATCATATATGAAGATCCAATGATAACAAACATGTGTTCTATCTATTTAAGAAACTGTCCACACAAGGAAAATCCTACGTGCTAAATCCTGGGCTGCCACAGCGTCAAAGCACGCAGGCTGCTCAAGAAAAGAATTCTTGCTTCCAGCGGCTTAGAAAGAAGGCCGCCTTACTCCAGGTTTCTCTGCGCATGGCTTTGAGTTGCCTTTTTAAGCTAATGACCCTGGATTTTAACTAATGAATCCCAGCTGTTCCTGTCTTGCTTCCCAGCCCCTTCCCATTTAACCTCCGTCTCTGCTCTCGGGTCCACCGAGATCTTAACCAGGGGAAAAATGAGCCCGTGCCAAAGTTCTTAGGAGAGGCCTTGCTCTCAAGGCCGCAAGCTTTTCGAACTAGAAGAAAAAGAAGCAACCATTGTTGGGAACAGGAAGTCAAACCACCTCCTCCGATGTGTCAAAATCCTTCTGTGGTTTTTTTCCTATCGTACAAGCTAAGCTTTCAGTAAGGGCCAGACCATAAAATAAAGCAAGGACGTCCACGGTGGAATGCTAACTGTAATTGTGAACACCTGTGTGCGAGGCAGCACGAGGCCAATGCCGCAGTGCAAGAACGGCTGTGCCGATGTAGAACAGTACACACCCGGGGGCTTTGGGCCAGGCTGGGAACATCTGTTAGCAAAAACCTGCTGCAAAAAGGTGACCGCCAGATGTGGACTTGGAGAATTTAGCGATGGGGAAAAGCCTGGGGTGAGCAACCAGGGGACTCCAGCTTACAGTGCAATGCCCCGAGATGGATGAGAGGCCTGGCCCAGACCTGGGGGTTTCTACTGTGTTCAGAAATACTCTTTGGCCTCTGCACACATCTGTCTCCAGATGTGGTCATCCTCTCATTTGGACCACTAATAAGTACGCTGACTAGTAAGTGCAGCTTCCATCATGTTGACGGCTTAAAACCACGTGTTCCCTCTTTTTGCACCTGATCCTACCAAGATGAGTCTCCACTTAAAGGGATAGCCTTTTGGCCTTTCTAGTTAAATTAAAATGTTTCCCAGGAGGCTCCCGAGACTTTTGAAAATGGCATCGAATTGAGTTATAAACTCATTTTCTGAATTGTTTTTTTTTTTAATGCCCGATTGCGTAACCTTCTAAGTTCAGTCTAAAATCCGCCTCCATTAGCCACACTGGTTCGTTGTTGTCTGAGTTTACAACAGCCCCTATACACTTAGTACTTGCATTGTCTGCCCTGTTAAGCCTGAAAACAGCAGAATGAAGAATGGGGCTTTCTCTGCTCTTCTCTCAAGCGTTCGTTCGGCACTCTCCTTTGCATGCAGCGTTTACACGGAAAAAGAAGGGAAGACAAATAGCTAAGAGGAAGAAAGTAAGGCTGAGGAAGTAAGGGCCCGGTCTCTGGATTTTTTTTTTCCAGAGACAGGATAGCAATCCCATCATTCAAATGGCTCACAAGGGGCTCAGTTGTGAGCTCAGTTGATAAGAGTGCTTGCCTAGTGTGGTGACCAAAAGAGAAATATACCCCCTAGGCTTGAGTATCTGAATATTTGGTTCCCAGTGGGCGGCATTGTTTGGGGGCAGGGCAGTTTTGCTGGAGGAAGTAACAGTACTGCAGGCTCCGTTCTGAGCCCGCAGAATCGCCCACTTGCAATTTGCTCTTTCTGTTTCACGTGTGTAGTTTTGAAGGCGCCATCTCTTGGCTTCCTGTCCCTGCAGCCTTTCCCAGCCCCTGCTAAGATGAACTCTTGCTGCTTTGGATCTGTGAGCCAGATAAACTCTTTCTTTCTTTGTGAGATTCTTTTTACATTTTATTTTATGTATATTAGTGCTCTATTTTGCATGTACACCTGCCTGCCAGAAGAGGGCATCAGATCACATTGTAGATGGTTGTGAGCCACCAAGTGCTTGGCAAGAATTGAACCCAGGACCTCTGGAAGAGCAGACAGTGCTCTTAACTGCTGAGCCATCTCTCCAGCCCCAACTCTTTCTTAAGTTGCCTTTGGTCATGGTATTTTATCACCACAACAGAAAAGTAAGTAATATCCTAGCATGCTTGAGGCCCTGGATTCGGTTCCCAGCAGGAAGTATAAAATTGAGTGCTGTGGTGTAATCGTAGCTCTTGGGAGGGACAGGCAAGGGGGAGGGGTCGAGAGTTCAAGGTCATCTTCAGTTACACAGCAAGTTTGGGGCCCACCTGGGCTCTATGGAGACACTGTCACAAACAAACAAACAAACAGAAACCTCAGGTGAACTGTTGATAAACTGTGTTCTTCAATGAGACACTGTCACAAACAAACAAACCGAAACCTTAGGTGAACTGTTGATAAATTGTATTCTTCAATGTCACTATGTTAGTTTTAAGTTTATAAGTTATTAGTATTAAACTCTGTGGTATAAATCTTCTCACTGATCAGTAAAGTATAACCAAAAAGTAATAAAATAAAACAATAATCAAGATTGAAAATAAAATAGCAGGGTTCATTGAGCCCTGAAAAGAGACTGTGTTAAATATTCTCATTTGATCTTCGTAACAGCTCTGTGAACTAAATCCTATTATCAGCTCCCCCGCTGCTTCTTCTTCTTCTTTTTTTTTGTTTGTTTTTGTTGTTGTTGTTGTTGTTGTTGTTGTTGTTGTTCTTTCAGACAGAGTTTCTCTGCATAGCCCTGGCTGTCCTAGAACTAGCCTATAGACCAGGCTGGCCTAGAACTCACAGAAATCAACCTGCCTCTGCCTCTCAAGTGCTGGGATCAAAGGCGTGAGCCGCCACTTTTGAGGTACACTCCATCTTAGATAAGCAGTCAACCCAATATTACATCATTCGTACCTGGCAGCCAGATGATGCAAACTTAGATCCATTCACCTCCTTACTAGGCTGCCCAAGGTGCAAAGAAAACACAGGAAGCTAGATTTGGTGAGGCACACCTTGTAGTCCCAGCTCTTGGAAGGCTGAGGCAGGAGGACTACAAGGTTGAAGCCAAGGTGGGCTAGAAAGTAAGTAAGCAAATTATCCAGACCTGGTATAAATAAATTAAATGAGTGAATGAATGAATGAATGAATGAATGAATGAATGAGACAGCTCCAGAGGGAGAGAGAGAACACTGAAAGAACATGTCTTCTATCCACGGGCTAAAGGAGAAGAATTGAAAGTTCAAGGCCTGCCTGGGAAACTTAGTGAGACCCTGTCTCAAAAAGAAAAAGTGTGTGTGTGTGTGTATGTGTGTGTGTGTGACCTTGGACGCTTGGCTCAATCCCTAAGTACTGTAAGAAAAACAAAAACAAGAAAACAAGCTATGATCAGGCAAATTACCATCAAGAATTAGTATGCAGTTCCACTTCTCCCTCTTTTAAATGGGTTTCTGTGGGTTGTATAAACGTGGCTTAACCATGAATCCAAACCTGGAAAACGTTTAGTTTACGCTCATAGAGATCATAATATGGACAGCAGCTTTGAGCTTTAGCTTCAAGAACAAATAATAAAATAATAGTGTAAATAATCTTGGAGGATTGGCAACAAAACCAAACTTTGAAATTACATTGTCAGTTCTAGAGATAGCAGAGACACGTGCTGAGAGGGCAGATGGGCTACTTCAACAGTGTTTTTACCACATCGAGTAATCAAAACAGTCTCTGGGGGGTCTATTTCCGCCCCTCCCCCTGCCCCCCCACCTCTTACCTTCCCGGATGGCTGTGAAGGGGACCCCCTCCTCTGCATTCATGCTGATGACTTTGAGGGCTACCAGTTGTCCATTTATCCTAGAGAGGGGTGGGGCAGACACACACCCTGAGATGGTTTGAAGCAGGGAAGCAGCAGCTTACAGTGGAGACCATCGAATACGAAAAGCTCCCTTTACCACGCATTCTAGCGTCCGCTCAAAGCACAGAGCTCTTCCCTAACGTACAAAACACGTTACATACATATGTCAAAACATTCCTCTCTCTGCTAAGCTGGTGTGTTTCTTTATCGAACATCCAGAGAAAGCGGGGGGCACCAGGAGACCGCCTCCTTCACAGTGTTTGCTGATCCCCTCGGTGCCCTTCAGCCAGCCTTGTGTGTCGCCTAACTTTGCCTGTGGCTTCATAACAGCCCCCTTGCTTGAACACTTGTACACCTTCTGTCCACTCTCAGTAGGGTGGCTGGGGCATCATTCTAAAGTGAAAGGCAACTTGTCACTTACTGCCCCAAACCCAGCGTGTCTCCACATTTCGTGTCAGATTACAGCCAATTTTCATTTCCTTCCTTCCTTCCTTCCTTCCTTCCTTCCTTCCTTCCTTCCTTCCCTCCTTCTTTCCAGAGGAAGAGGAGATGCGAGTTTTCGTTTTGTTGAAATGGGTCTTGCAATACAGCCCAGGCTGGCCTCCAACTTTAATTATGGATGAGCCTGATCACAGCAGCTTTCAAAGCACAGCTGGTTTACCCAGGGCTCACCATTTTCTCTCCTATCCCTCTCCCTCCCTCCTCTCCATTTATTTCTCCAAGAAAATTTTATGCCTTTATGAAGATGTTGTCTCTGTTTCTCTCTCTCTCTCTCTCTCTCTCTCTCTCTCTCTCTCTCTCTCTCTCTCTCTCTCTCTCTCTCTGTGTGTGTGTGTGTGTGTGTGTGTGTGTGTGTGTGTGTGTGTGTTTCAAGAAAGGGTTTTTCTGTGTAATAGCCCTGGCTGTCCTGGATTCACTTTGTAGATCAGGCTGGCCTCGAACTCACAGAGCTCCGCCTGCCTCTGCCTCCCCAGTGCTGGGATCACAGGCGTCTGTCACCACGCCCGGTTGCTCATATTGTTTCTACTCCTACTTTCTTGGTTTCACGTCTTCTTTTATTGTTCTTGATATATTCTAATACACAGACTGGCTTTGAATTCATAACTATCTTCTTGACTTAGCTTTTCAGTTGCTGGGGTTACAGGCATAAGCCACCATGCCTGGCTTTTTCATTCACTCTTACAGAACGTGATATTTAATAATGTTATTTTTTAAAAGATTTACTTATTATGTAGACAGTGTTTTGCCTGCATATATGCTAGAAGAAGACACCAGATCTCATTATAGATGGTTGTGAGCCATCATGTGGTTGCTGGGAATTGAACTCAGGACCTCTGGAAGAACAACCAGTGCTCTTAACCTCTGAGCCATCTCTCCAGCCCATGTTATAATGTTTTATCACACAAATACATCACAATGTTTCTTGTCAATTCCAAATTCTTATAAATTGCAGTTTAAGGTTATTTTCAGAATGCTGTGCTAGGCATGGTGGCGCCTATTGTAACCCTAGCTCTTGAGCGGCTGAGGTAGGAGGAAGGTTGCAACAAGGTCAGACTAGGCTACGTGATGAGTTCCAGACCAGCTTGGGCTAGAGTGACACTGTCTGAAAAACCCAATCAAATGAAAAACTATGATGACCATTTCTGCAGTTAAATATTTTCCCATAGCCCCCATTATTTCCTTAAGGTAAATGTGGAATTGCTAAATCACAGGGTAGAACAGTGCATGTGTCTTTATTAATGTGAACCCCTATCCCAAATTGCTTCTCTAAAGCACTACACTGCTTGCTGAGCTACAGTCTTAGCACTATTGTTTTTAACTTTATTTTTTAAGGAATGATTTTCAAATTCTAGAAAAATTACAAAGACAGCATAAAAAGTTCCCATATCATTGCTTTCTGTTTCTTGGGTTTTGTTTTGTTTCTTTTCCTTTTCTCTTTTCTCTTTTTATTTTTTGTTTTTGTTTTGTTTTGTTTTGTGAGACAGTGTTTCTCTGCATAGACAGCCAAGGCTACTCACTTTGTAGACCAGGCTGGCCTTGAACTCAGATCCACCTGTCTCTGCCTCCCGAGTGCTGGGATTACAGGCGCGCCTGCGTCACCACCGTGCCTGGCTTGCTCTCCGTTTCTTGTAAGGCACAGTTGTTACAACTAAAGAGCCAAGCTGGGCATGGTAACCCACACCTATAATTCTAGCCCTTGGGAGATGGAGGCAGGAGGACCAATGAGTTCAAGGTCATCCTCACCTACGTATGAAGTTCAGATGGCCTGTACTACATGAGCCTGTCTCAAAAAAATCAAAACAAAACAACAAAAACCCTAAACAAAAAAAGGTGTACAATAAAAATACTAATTAATGAGCCAATATTGACGCAGCTCTTAAAGCACATACTCCGCTAGGATTTCCTTAGCTTTTCTTTCATGCCCTTCTTACTGTGCAAGCTCCTGTCAGTAGGTACCACATTTATTGCTGAGTGTTGCTAGGCGCCTCTTGCCTGCGCAGCTGTCAGATTTTCCTTGGGTTTGGACACCTTGATGGTTTTGAGGAGTGAGGATGAAGAACTTTGAAGGCTGTTGCTCTCTTAGAGCTTTTTCCTCCCCTGATTCCTCACTTTTATTTTTTTTTCATAATATTTTTATTGATTATCTGGGCACTTCACAGCATGCGCCCTGATGGCCCTCCCTTCCCAGTGATGTTTCTTTCTCTTACGATTAAACTGGAATTCTGAGTTTGGGGGAAGGGCAAGAGCCATCTTGACCATCTTGTATCATGGGAACACTCTTTCACTGTCATGACTTTGGATGTGGACTGTAACTTGCCTGTCCCAGGTAGCACTTGTTGAGTGACTGTCCCCCACCCCTAGTTCAGGGTCAGCATCACCAAGTGTAACCTTCACTTCGGGCATGGATCCCATGAGATCCACTTCTGAGTGAGTAGATCAAGTGAGTAGATACCTGGAGTTCTTTTGCATGGGAGACTTATTTCTTCTCTCTTATTTATTAATGTATTGAGCCATTCATTCGCAGCAGCAGGAACTTGTGGATATTTTATTCTTTGGGTTATAACTCAATACCACTTAATTTTGTGCCCCAGTTTTGTCAGGTTTACCCCTTGGAAACTCTTCCCTTGATGCCCATGCAGCTTTGCCAAACTCTTTGTGAGTGCAGACTTAATTTTAGTTTTGGGTTTTACCTTCACAGTTTGGTCTGTGCATGTATCATATTTTAATTTCAACTTCTTTACTTTGGGAACTGCATTTTCCCCAGTTTTTTAATACTTATTTTGTCCTTCCTTCACTTTTTTGGGTTTTTGTTTGTTTGCTTTTTGATTTTTTAGAGGCAGAGTTTCTTTGTGTAGTCTTGCCTGTCCTCGAACTCACTCTGTAGACCAGGCTGGCCTCGAACTCAAAATCTGCCTACCTCTGCCTCCAAAGTACTGGGATTAAAGATGTGCACCACCAACACCTGGCTCTTTCCTTCACCTTTTTATAGGGACATTTTTACCTAGGTGTTTTACAACTTACTCTTATTTGTCTTTCAAATTTTGAGCTTAAAAATTTTTTATGATGTTTAGTAGTTCCCAAAGTATTTTATTAAGAGCATGACTATAAAATTTTATTCCACTGATATATATATATCCCAACCCTTTTTGGTCAACTAGGTTTAGAAATGATTTGTGCTTTCAGAATTATCCCTGTCCTTTGATAATCATGGTTCACATAGGCAGTTTTGAAATGCTGAAGGCATCTATGATAAAAGATGAAATATGATTTTTGTCTGGTGTTGCCAGCATTGATTTGACTACAGCTGTTTCGATGAAACACTCCTAAAACTGTCTTGGAGTTGGTGCTCTCTGGAACATAGGTGGATGGATGGGTACCTTGGCCACTCCCACTCCCATATGGATTCTGACCTGAGTGTTATATGCATAAACAGACCTCCCAGCCTAAAGGCTGCACAAAATTCACCTTCCTACCCAGTTACTCCAAGTTTTCTTGTCCGTTTGAATCTTCACGCCACTGTATTCTTATTCCACATCCAATTTTCAAAAATGGTAAACTGTCCCAACTCTGTTTGTGGGAGTATTTTCTGTTCCCTGATGACTTGAGATGTCACCAAGTTTATATATTAAATTTTACTAATTATTTGGATTTGTACATATTTGGGGCTCTTTAAAATCCTATTTCTGCCAGGCGTGGTGATATATGCTGTAATCCCAGCACTGAGGCAGAGGTAGGAAGATCTCAAACTCAAGGTCAGCCTGATCTACATACTGAATTCCAGGCTAGCCTGGGCTATATTAGCAAGGGTTGATTTTTTTTTTTAAGAAAGTGTTTGAGGCTGGATGTGGTGGTGTATACCTTTAATCTCAGCACTCCAGAGGCAGAGACAGGCAGATCTCTGTGAGTTCAAGGTCAGCCTGGTCTACAAAGGGAGTTCAAGTCAGCCAGGACTCCACAGAGAAACCAGTCTCAAAAACAAAACAAAACAAAACAGCCCCCCCAAAATGGTTTGATCTATCTTTTATACTACCACAATTTTAATTGTACTTAGATTATACAACCAGCTCTCTGTGTCTGTGAGTTCCATGTGTATGTGTTCAACCAATCACAGTCTGAAAACATCTGGGAAGAGTATTGGCTGTGTACTGAGTGTGAATCGACTTTTTCCTTGCCATTCCCTACACAATACAGCACCCAACTATCTGTGGAGCGTTTACATTGTATCGGGTCATATGCAAATACTATGCCTTTGTGTGTGTGTGTGTGTGTGTGTGTGTGTGTGTGTGTGTGTGTGTGTGTATAAGTGATTTGAGTATCCATGGATTCCGGTTCCTTGGGGTCAGTGTGAGGCTTCCTTAAATATTTCAAGGGGCACCGTTATTTACTACACATCAAAACCTGAAGTCAGAGAGCCACGGGCAACCAGTCCTAGATTTGCAAACAGGTTGGAACACACTGCAGCACACACATTCCCACCAGCTCCTCCTACCTCACCTCCTTCCAACTTCCCCAATGATTCTGACATAGAAACTTTGTGTGTGTGTGTGTGTGTGTGTGTGTGTGTGTGTGTGTGTGTCTGTGTCACACACAAATGCTTCCCCCTGGTTGGAATTGTCCTCTGTGTCCCTCCATCCGGTTCATCTTCGCCTCCCTCAGAGTCCCTGCCCAACATCTCCTCAGCGAGGCCTCTTCTCACCTGTCTATTTGGTTTTTTGGTTTTGGCTTTGGTTTTTCGAGACAGGGTTTCTCTGTGTAGCCTTAGCTGTCCTGGACTCATTTTGTAGAAGCCACTACCGCCTGGCTTCTATGGTACTTTAAAATATGCTTTTACATCATAAATGTTCTGCCTTCATGGCAGCCTCCCGTTTTAACCACTAAAAGTAAATCTTTTGTCCTTAGACTTTTCTGTGTACATTTCAATCTGTGTAAGTACTAAGTGTTTTGTTTTTTGTTTGTTTGTTTGTTTGTTGTTATGATCCTGTTTGTTTTCCCTGAACAGGAGCCTAGAGTACACACTGTCCTGTAGGCACCCTCATCACTCCACTCCCCACTCTTCAGAACTGGGCTTTAATGGATATTTGAGGCCAGTTTTTCATTTTTATTTATGCTATTATAAACTTCTTTCCTATTCCACTATATTATACATAGTGGAAATACATTGTTCTTTTATTATATACAATACATATATTATACTTTTGTGGCAAGATCTCACCCTGACCCTGGAGGGTGCTTCTTTGTTTGTTTGTTTGTTTGTTTGTTTGTTTGTTTCAAGGCTGTTAAAATCACCACATGTACCTCCCTGTTGGCCCAGATGTCCTGCCACAGTTCCTGCGTGTGCTGTGTCACCTGGCTTTATAATGTGATGGGAGATGCCCTAAAGTCTCCAAGGAGTCACTCACCTGCTAATGCCCTTGTAAACTGTGGCGTAAGAGCCTTCGCCCAGCTTCTCCAAGTTCAAGTAAGATGAGGCTGCCCCAAAAGGGAAGCTCTTCTTCTGTTTACAGGGTGTGGGGAGAGATGGAAAGACAGAAAGAACATTTTAAAAAATGTTTTTAATGTTTTATCTTTCCCCCAGGTGTAGTGTGTGTGTGTGTGTGTGTGTGTGTGTGTGTGTGTGTGTTCTTATTTCTGTGTGTGCATGTTTGTATGTGTGCATGTACATGTGGGTCTGTGTGTGTGTGTGTGTTTATTTCTGTGTGTGCATGTACATGTGGGTCTGTGTTTGTGTATGTGTTCTTGTCTCTGTGTGTACAAGTGTTTATGTGTGCATGTTTGTAGGTATGCATGTACATGTGGGTCTGTGTGTTTTGTGTGTGTGTGTGTGTGTGTGTGTGTGTGTGTGTGTGTGTGTGCGCGCGCCTGCACGTGGAAGCCCACACAGGCATCCCTAGACACACACCCATGAAATTCTTGATGCCTGGCAGTGGCTCACTCACCCATGGCAACCCCTGCTTCAGATTCTCTTCCTGAAAAGAATCACTGTTGCTCCGTGGCCTTTTAGTCTCCAACTTCTGGGCACTGACAACCTGGAGTCCCCTGGGGTGAAAAGAAGACGTGGAACACGATGCTTCTTTTAGGTCCGTTAGCTAGAGGAGAAAGACAGTACAGGAGTCAAACTACGGTGGCTGGCAAAACCCTTTCTTTGTTTTATTTGCCTGTTTTTTTCTAGGCTTCCTCTGTTCCACAGAGGCATCTCTCCTGAAAGTCGGATCTCTTAAAGGCTACCACAGTACCAATTGCGGGAATACTAAATTTCTCCTTCACCTGTACCGTTTAGCCCAGTCTCCTTGATGGGTGTTCTCTAATTTCTCCGCTTTAACTCAGTCTCCCCATGCCTGCCCACCTTCCTACATACTTAATGTAATGTCTTAGAATAATCCATAAGACACTGCTAATAATCACGAGCTAATTACCGAGACTGAGAATCCACAGCGGACCCACCAGGACGGCAGCTTGCCCTCTGCAGTTCAGCCCTGCAATTTAGTGGCTCAGAGACGTCCAGAGAAGCATCACTTTCTCTATTTCAAGTCCAAAGAGACCGAAGCCAAGGATTATTCCCCTCTTCTGGTTTACAAGCACATCCCCAAACTTGATAACTACGTCCATAAATCCCCCATGACTTTAATAGAATTTTTCTTTTTATGAGTTTAGACCTACCGCAGAGGAATCAGACCTTGCTACAAAACAGAGTGTCTGCCTGAATTGCTTGGTTTACTAAGAAAGAAAGATGCTCCTCCTCCGGGGATACAGATACCTCGAACGCAGCAGGCTCAGCGCTCCCAGGCTGGCTTCTCGGACAGCTGTGTGCCTCCCCTCCCTCCGGACGGTGGTAGCAACTGCATCCCGGCTGTAGCCTCTTTGCACACAGCTCCTGACCCATAATAGTCCAGGTTCAAGGAGAGAACCGGCACTTGAACCTCTCCCCATCCGCCTCTTCTGTCCTCACTCACTCCCTTTTCTGCCGGAGGTCAGCAGAGCGGAGCTTTTGCATGACTCACACGAGGCCTCCGCCTGGAGCAGCCTCGTGACTTGAGCAGTTTTTGCTTATCAGTGCAAGGAACTACTTATGCATCAGGACCGCAGCGGCTGGCGTTCGTATGTGCACACCCGGAAACCAGGACCCTCTTACTGGAGAGAGTACAACTGGGTACCCTGACCGCTCTTACTCCAGCCACAAGTCAGTGCTGTGGCTACATTCACTTTTTGCAAATTTGCGTTGACACTGGTGTTTATTGGGCTCCCCAACCCACCCCACCCCCCCACCCCACCCCCCATGCTAACGTGGCCATGCTGAGGGATATTTGTCCCTTGCTTTCATCTGAAAGACTCTTGGTTTTCAAACTTTTTTTTCCCCCTCCTTTGGAGGCAACCTCTCTCACCATAGCCCAGCCAGCCTCGAACTGCAGGTAATCCTCCTGCCTCAGACTCTCCAGTTCTGGGATTGCCGATGTGAGCCAGCTGACTCTGGTTGGCTTTCCAACATTAAAACAAATTTGCAAGCTGGCCAGCTTTTAGAGTCAAAGAAACTGCAGCATGGTCGGATGGAAGGACAGCTGGGGATCCCTATTCCATCTTGGCCTTTCAGCAAAAGTACATTGGTTCAGTCATTCAATCAGATACTATTTAGTAAACTCCTGTGTTGCTAATACTCCATGGACAGTGGTGAGAGTCAGTGGTGCAGAGAGGCATCTGAGCTAGGTACGGTGGCATACGTGTAATCTCAGTGCGTTGGAGGCTGACACGGGAGGGTGGTGAGTTCAAGACTAGCCTAGACTACATATGAAGATTGCTTTTCAAATTTCTTTTTCTGTTTGTTTGTTTGTTTTTTTTTTTCAAGACAGGGTTTCTCTGTGTAACAGCCCTGGCTGTCCCGAACTCGCTTTGCAAACTAGGCTGGCCTTGAACTCACAGAGATCCAGAGTGCTGGGATTAAAGGCTTGCACCACCATGCCCGACTAATCTTCAAATTTCAAATAAAGAAAAAAACAGAAGTAGTATGTATCTGTGTGTGTGTGTGTGTGTGTGTGTGTGTGTGTGTGTGTATGCACAGGTGTAGTGGCACACACCTTTAATCACAGCACTTGGGAAGCAGAGACAGGTTCAAGGCCAGCCGGGTCTACAGATCGAGTACAAAGACAGCCAGGGTTGCACAGAGAAGCCCTGTCTCGAATCACCTCCCTCTACCCCTCCCCTCGCCAAGAAAGGTATTTCCTCCTCATTTCCTCATTCTTTCCTTCCTTTCATATAAATAGAATTACTGTTTAGTGTATGTAAATACCATATTAGTACTTGGCATTTCCAGGAATCTGGATCAAACACTTTGTAGTCTGTGATCTTGGGCGGAACTCTTTTTTTAATGTGAGAGACTAATAATATTATTGTCATTGTAATATGCCAATCTCAGGATGGAGCCTACATGTACACATATACCACGATTTCCATAGTGGCTAGGTCTGTTATCACAACAGCACTGTAGATATTTAACATCTGAACTTTCAGACATTAAATCTTAACTTATGTAATTTAACCATGGTGGTTTGAACAGGTATGGCCCCCATAGACTCGTGTGTTTGAACGCTTGGCCCATGGGGAGCAGCACTATTAGCAAGAATGTCCTTGTTGGAGAAAGTATGTCGCTGTGGAGATGGGCTTTGAGGTCTCATATGCTCAGGCTAGCCCTAGTGGGCTAGCCTCCTGCTGCTGCTTGTGGATCAGGATGTAGAACTCTCAGCTCCTTCTCCAGCACCATGTCTGCCTGTGCGCTGCCATGTGTCTCACCATGACAATAATGGGTCTGACAGGATGGCTCATTGGGTAAATGTCCCTGCACCAAGCCGGCTGATTCACCTGCAACACTGGGACTCACAGGTGGGGGAGTGGGGTGGAAAGTATTTCAATCTGTAGCCCAGGCTATATTGGAACTATGTAGCTCTCAGTAGCCTCCACCTTGTGGCAAACCTCCTACCTCTGTCTCCTAAATGCCAGAACTACAGGCGGCATACAATGCCAATTAAGTTTTTAAAAATTGGGGTTGGAGAGAGGGCTCAGAGCTTAAGAGCACTGGCTGATCCTCCTAAAGGTCCTGAGTTCAATTCCCAGCAACCATCTATAATAAGATCTGGTGCCATCTTCTGATGTGCAGGTGTACATGCAGGGGAAACAATGTGTATATAATAAATACGTCTTATTTTAAGTTTTTAAAAATTAAAAAAGGCCACCATTTGTATTAGCTGAAGGAGTTATGTAATTAACCCACAAATATGCTTGGATAGAATACCTGATTATTTTAGCTAATTAATTTCTTTTTGTATGTGTGTGGGTGTAGCTGGCTTATTTCTTAAGGTTTAAATTACTGTTTACATACTAGAGAGGATACTGAAGGGAAACTGTAAGATATTCTTTAGAATTTTCAAAAATTGAGTAATTTATGGTTTGCTGAAGGTCAAGGAAAAACATCAGATGACTTAAGATATTTTGTAGCTCTGTGTCCAAAATGGTCATCTTTGTTACCAAAGAATTCTGAATAAAGACAGAGATTGAGATGATTTCCCTGAAGATTGTGCATCGTAGCAGTCCACGCTTTAGGCCAACTAGGCTGCCGCCTTTTGCTATCCCTAGAGCCAGCCCTGCCTGCCTCAGGCATGCGCACTGTTGCTGTTGCGCCTGCTGAGAACCTTCAATACGAAGCTGATTGACAGAAAAAGACCCCTGTGCCTGCCAGCAGCCTAAATGGACCGATGGACAAGGGCTGCAGCTAGAGGGCCATGGCTGACCCGTGCAGCAAGACCCCTCACTCCTGACTGCATCGCCCACCATCCATCCCCACCCCCACCATGCATCCCCGCGCCCGCGCTCCCCCAGTTCCCTGGGCGGGGCTTGCGTTCACTGCTCCTCCTCATTCTCCTCAGTTTCTTTCCAGGGAAGCTGTTAGTTAGTTGGTTGGTTAGTTAGTTAGTTAGTTAGTTAGCTAGCTAGCTAGCTAGCTAGTTATTGATTTTGGTGTTTTGAGAAAGTCTCAAATAGTCTAAGCTGGACTTGAACTTGCGTTGTAGCCAAGGATGCAGATGAATTCCTTGTCCTCTGAGTGCTGGGATTACAGGCGTGAGCACCACACCCGGTCTGCCTTTTTGTTTTCTCTTTCCTTTCCTTTTCTTTCCTTGTCTCTTTTTTCCTTTCTTTTAGTTAGTGATAAAAGTATAGGCTGTTAATAATTTCAGGTTAGTTTCTCTATGACATTTTGGCAGTCCCCTTCTCAAATGTTGTGAATTCAAACTACTGCGTGTGTTTGAGAGTTTACACATTTCTCCTGCTCCCATTATTTTTTAAAATTAAACGTAATAAATTGGGGGTTTATGATCTAACAATTTTCCCTCAATACGGGGGTAATCACATATGTTCCATAGGGCTAACATGAAAAATACAGTCAGAAATGTTGAAAATAATCTCTAAAACCCACATAATGGAATACGAATACTCAGACATTAATAGAATGAGATCTCAATGACAAAGTGACCATCAAGGTATGTTGTTAAATGAAGAAACAAAACAAAAAACAGTGGGGCTGTCATGACTTACACCTTTAATCCCAGCACTTGGGAGGCAGAAACAGGCGGACCACTGTGAGTTCGAGGCCAGCCTGGTCTATAGAGTGAATTCCGGGACAGCCAGGGCTCCACAAATAAAACCCTATCTCGAAAAAACAAAAAACCCCAAACAAAACAGAAAACCCAAAAGCAAGGAAACAAGCATCAACAACAACAAAACAAAAAACAATGCCTGTAGTGTGTTACTCCTGTCATAAATGAATGAGACAAAAGACCCTGAGGCGGTAGCTTGTGCCTGTAACCCCAGCACTTGGGCACCTGAGACAGGAGGATTGTCATAAGATTGATGACAGCAGGGATGAATAGCAAGACCTTGGGTGAGGGATGACACAAAGGAGCTGATGGAATAAGTTTGTAACACACAGGAAAGCTGAGGCAGGAGGATTTCCAGTTTAAGGGTAGCTTGGATTATATAGTGACATCAGCCCTCTATCAAAACTAAAGGGAAAAAAGAAAGAAAGAAAGAAAGAAAGAAAGAAAGAAAGAAAGAAAGAAAGAAAAAAAAAAAGAAAAAAAAGAAAGAAAACCCAGAAATTTAATAAGACACAACAGACAAATGTAACAAGATTGATGCCACTTTGGATTCTGAGGCTAATAAATCAGTTGTAAACTGACATTTCTGAAACTAGCGTGGGAATTTAAACATGGCGCTAGATTCTTCTGAGAATGTATTTTTAATTGGCATGTTGATGAAGAACAATGCTGTCGTTAGAGATGCATCCTAAAGTACTTATGAGGGGATGGGAATTCCTAGGCTTGCTTTAAAATATTCTAGAAAACTAATGCTGGGAATAGAAAACACAAAATTGTACGGAGGATGTTCAGTGTACATGACACACTTGTCTGAAAATGTCCCTATGTGTCAGTACCATGTACAATGAATACGTGGAATGAAGACTTTCTTGGTGTGTGGGGTACATACCTGCTGATGTGCATATGTGCATGTGGGTGCACGTGTGACGGGAAGCCAGTAACCTGAAGCTCCCTGACGTGTCTGGGCTGGCTTTAATCACAGGGCTGTCTCCCTTCCTCCCTCCTCCACTCCCCCCCCCCCCCCCGGCTGGGTTTACAGGCGTGAACCACCATTTGCGCTTTTTTATATGAGTTCTAGGAATGTGAATGCAGGTTCTCGTGCTTTTAAAGCAGGCATCTTACCAGACTGAGTGAGCACCCCAACCCCACAAAAAAAAATTTTTTTTTAATTAAAGTAGATAAATAAATAAAATATCAGTAGCCAATACAATCATAAAAAGTAAGACAAAACAAAAATCCTACAAAATTGAGCAGGCAGAGACAGGAAGGTGGCCATGCCACATGTTTTAGGCTAGCCTGGTCTACAGAGAGAGTTCCAGGCCAGCCAGGGCTACATAGTGAGACCCTGTCTCAAAAACAACAAAGCCAACCAACAACAACTTAAAGAAAAAAAAAATTCAGAATACCCTGAATAAAAAAGTAAAAAGGCAATCTTTCTTAAAGTGCATTCACACAGAATCTACACATATCTACACATATCTATCTATCTGTCTGTCTGTCTGTCTATCTATCTATCATCTATTTATATTCCTGCCCATTTCTAATAAGAATGAGTAGGCTTTCAATAAAACTACAGCAGTCGCCATTGCTGTGTGTGCCCTACTCCCCAGCCCTTCCTATACACACAAAATAAAGAAAATGTAATTAAAAAAAAAAGTTACAGTCAGGCATGGTGGTGAAAACCTTTAATTCCAGCACTTGGGAGGTAAAGGCAGGTGGATCTTGGTCAGGATTCCTCACTGTCTTAGACAGCGGTCCTGTATAAATGCACTGTTGCGGAAACCAAGCCATCCATCACTTGTAAGCAGACTTCCCTGAAGTGATGGTTTTCAGGTCATTGCTTCCCAGTCATTTTAGCTTGCGGATGTACACATACGGCATCACTTGGCACTCCCAGGCATCCCAGTGTGGTTGAGTCCTGATCCACAACTGGCAAACTGTTGTTCTGGAGGTGAAGACCACGATGTGGGAAAATCCAGAACATGAGGCAGGAATCTGTTAGCCGGGCACGGAACATGGAATATGTTTTTCCTGTGCTTTCCTTGTGCATGCTAAGTAAGAGCCTATCCCAGACTTATATTTCTAGCCCCTGAGAAAATAGAATTTAAAGGTAGAAAGCTAAACATAGTCATTGGATATTTGGCATTTCTGTGCAAATGATGTCCTGAATTGAGGAACATGCTTCACATATGCTCTTTCTAAGTATTTATCACCAGTTGGTATCTTTCTCTTTTCTTTAAGGCAGTGGAAATAGAAGACAGCGAGGAACATGGCAAAATCAAGCAAATTTTTGGTCCAGCATGTGTGAAGAGGAGGGTCTTACAAGGCTCCACCCCTAAGTCAGAGAAGTCGGGGTGAGACAAGAGAATTGTCTCAACTTCAAGGCTAGCCTGGGCTACGTAGCAAGACGCTGTCTCTTGAAATGAAACCAAACCGTCAGCAGTTGATGGCCACTGGGCAAGGGAGGGTTAGTTTTCTTCAGGAGTGGCTGCTGGTAGGTTGACCGCCCCCTACCCATGAGTTTATGTGAACCATAAAGATGTGAGAATGGGAGGGGCACATGTTGTGGGGGTCCAGGAAGAGATTAAACGGGGGTGGGGGGGTTGGGGGGGGAATAGGTGGTAGATAGGATCAGATACATTGTATACTTGGGTAAAACTGTCAAAGAAGAAACAAAAAGAATTTTTGTTTTGTTTTGTTTTTCGAGACAAGGTTTCTCCTTGTTACCCCTGGCTGTCCTGGACTCACTCTGTAGACCAGGCTGGCAACGAACTCACAGAGACCCGCCTGCCTCTGCCCCCAAAGTGCTGGGATTAAAGGCGTGCGCCACCACTGCCCAGCCCCAAAAGAATATTTTTTAAAGGAACAGGAGCCTTTTCTCTCTGTCGCTGTGGATTTTGCTGATCCCCAGGTTGTGGCTTATCTGGCAGTAGGAAGAAACATTTTTTCCTGCATGAACCTGTGGGAGCAACACATCTGCTAATCTGAAAAAAGGCTAGCAACACATCGTGAGATGCTTACATATCAGGTAGACAGTGGTCGAATAAGTTTACACTGTTCAGCACAAGTGCCTGGTTGTGTCAAACAGGTGCCAGTAAGCCTTGAAAACATACAGCTTCGTTCCACAGGGTGATGACTCAAATGGTATGAACACACACGTGCACACACATACTAAATAAATGAACGAATAAATAATGTGAAAATTTTTCAGACAAACAAAACCAATAATGTCGATATGTTTGTACACTTGTTAATTGCCGTTCTTTAAGATGCTCCCGTCATCTTTGGCGTTGTCCAGAGGCTTCTGGCTCCGTGTGGGTAGAGTAATCTAGCCTGGAGCCTCGTCCCTTTCACACTGACGTGCTCGGTCCAGTCTAAGCAGTAGGGTTAGGACTGCTTTTTTAGAATATCCACTGGAAGTTATTGCTACTTTCTAAGATACATGTGTTATGGATATATAAAAACAAATAAAAGCAAATTACACACACACACACACACACACACACACACACACACACACACACACACACACAATCTAATGCAAAAGCTGCCCACCAGGGACTGTGTGTGAGATCTTTCGAGGCTGCCACTCCCATCTCATTCCCTAGGCGCCTGAGCCCCTTTTGACCCTGGTTCCTGGACGAGCACAGCCTTGTACCAACAGCGCCACTTGGTGGCTAGAACAAGAATGGACCAAGTCCAATTCTAAACTTTGTGATGTGCAGCTGACTTGATGCCACGGCAGGTAGTCCTTTTCCACATTTGTAAGAATCTACTTTTTAAAAAACAAAACAAAACTTTTTTGCTTTACTCATTTGCTTCATAATTTTTTCTGACTTTTTCAACTATCTTTAGCATGTGCAGAAGCCTGGCAGTCACGAGTGTCAGCCAAGCCAGCAGTGGCTGTAACGTTGTCTATGGCCACACCGTGCGGATGCACCCTACCAGGCCTGAAACGTTCAGGCATGAACAACGACCCTGGAAAGCAAGAATTTCAAAGCCTTGTGCAAAAAGTTCAGTAATCTTCCCTCTCTTCAGAAATCCAGCCCCTTCCAGTGTGTTCCTGCACGCCGCAGTCATCTCTGATAGCTAAGGAGGGAGACGGCAGCTCCAAATTAAGAGAAGATACAACTTGAGAGGAAGGGAGAGAGGGAAAGACAGACAGACAGACAGAGAGGAAAAATAAGGGGGAAGAAGAAACAAAACGGGCAAGAAAGAGGAGTGTGCAGAGGAAGACCGCTGGTCTTGACAGCGGGTGGAAGGTGTACTCCGAGGCCTTTCCCCACGCTTCCCAGTGCTGGAATTCTGTCAGGAGGCAGTGACACCCAGCTACTAAAGTGACTAAAAATAAACATCCAGGAGGCTAAGGCAGAAGGTTTACAGCTAGCTCCAGGACAGCCAGAGCTCCATAGCAAGATTATATCTGAATAATACACACATACACACATACACACACATACATACACACATACATACATACATACATACATACATACATACATGTTAAGCTAGGTGTGGTGGCTCACAGCTGTCATTCAGCATTTGAGAGGCAGATGCAGGAGGACCAGTTTGAGCTGAGCTAAAAAGCTACATGAGACCCTTTAAAAAAAAATCTACCAACAATACATACATACATAATCTGTGCATATATATGTACATATACAACTAATAAGCAATGTGTACCCTTTGGGAAGGCAGATGGCCAATGGCAAGGCAGACAAATGAGAGATGGTGACAGGCAGGGTGGACATGATGTAAGTGTATCACACGCATACATACACGAAAACGTTATAACAAAACTAGTTCTTTTCCACAACTAATGCATACTAAGAAAAAATTTAAAAATAATACTACACTGAAAAAGAAAACCTGTACTTTAATCTGAAAGAAATAGGTGTCAAGGTGGTTTCTGTGAAGAAGCGGTGATTTTGTAGCCTACTCCTTCACCTTAAAAGGTGACTATGAAGCTGTAGACAGACCGGCACATCACCGCTCCTCATAGGATGTGAGGCGCCTGGTTACTTTATGCTCTGGAAAGGAGAAAACCGCACACCATTTCTCTCTCTCTCTCTCTCTCTCTCTCTCTCTCTCTCCCTCCCTCCCCTCCCTTCCTCTCTCCCTTCCTCCTTCCCTCCCTCTCTTTGGTTTTGCAAGACAAGGTTTCTCTGTGCAGCCTTGGCTGTGTTGGACTCGCTTTGTAGACCAGGCTAGAATCAAATTCACAGTGATCCGCCTGCCTCTGCCTCCTGAGTGCTGGGATTAAAGGCGTGCACCACCACCACTCAGCTGGACTCATTTTAGATGTCTGTGTTTTTGGTGTCTTTTCTTTTCTTTTCTTTTCTTTTTTTTTCAAGCTATGGAGATTGAGCCCAGGGCCTTTGAATATCAGACAAACATTGTACCACTGAACTATATCCTCTTGGATGTAGATTTTATTATGTGTGCTGTGTATCAGCGTCTGATCTTTTTGCATGCATAATAAAACTTCAATGTGGAGGAAAAATAACATATGGAGGTCACGGTACGATTTTGTGAAGTCAGCGCTCTCCTTCCATTTTTACGTGGGTGTTGAGGATCGAACTTGGGTTGCCAGGTTGGTGCAGCAAGCACCTTTGCTGGCTGAACCATCTTACCAGCCCCTTAGGAGACAGTTTGGTCCACACTGAAGGAAGCACATTTTTTTCCCCTTTGGCCTCAGACTACACGGGCACTGTTCTCTGTCCCTCATCTTGTCTTAAGCCCACTTTTCTCTAAGTATGAAAATTCATGAGGAAAAAAAAGACAAATATATCACAAAACACTGCTTAGAATGACATGATAAATTAAAAAAAAAAGAAAAAAGAAAGAAAAGAAAAGAAAACCCATGTTAGCCTGAGAACGAACCGTTATTTACCTCACAGTTCCAAGGGAAAACATTTTCCAAGTTTCAAATAAGTTCACTTACCAATAAATCTTTGAGATGTGATTTGTTCTTGTTGTTGTTGTTGTTGTTAATACTTAATACTTTATACTTTAAAGTATTTCTGAAAGTTTACATGTCTAAACTTTATAACTTCAGAGTGCTAGGTATAATGTGGATTTTGTAAAACAAACAAACAAAACAAAACCAAAAAAACCCTAAGGCATAAAAAGAATAAGAGAAAGAAGTACAGATTGTATAAAAATATTTAGATATAAACTGGGCATGGTGGTACACACCTTTAATCCCAGCACGCTGGAGGCTGAGGCAGGTGGATGTCTGTGAGTTCAAGGACAGCCAAGGCTGTTACACGAAGAACCACCACTCCAATCAGATGGAACATTTTATTTAAGCACAGATATTTAAATGTTATTAAAATATACTATCTCTACTATTTGACTGTGCATATGTCATAATATAGACCTTTTGAATATAAAGTACTCTCATACAGCATATACTTCCTCTAAGGTGACACTAGCCTCTGCTTACCCACTAGTCACTCCACCCACTGATTAGACTTCAGTCTGAGATGACTAGTACTGTTTCTGGTTAAGTCAGTCCCGCCCTACCTTGAGTGTTTGCTTCTTGTCTTAGTCAGCATCCTCCTGCATAAAGTTCAGCCAGGAGGTGGGCACAGTGGCACACACCTTTAATCCCAGCCAGCACTTGGGAGGCAGAGGCTGGTGGATCGCTGTGAGTTCAAGGCCAGCCTGGTCTACAAAGGGAGTCCAGGACAGCCAAGGCTAACACAGAGAAACCCTGTCTTGAAAAACCAAATAAATAAAATAATAAAATAATAATAAAGAGAAAGAAAGAAAAAGTTCAGCCACGGGGAAAGTGCTTGCTGATGTCAGTGAGAGGCAGGTGCCCCTTGTCTAAAGTCTCTGCCACTTAGAATCTCTGTATCTATATAAAACAAAAGTCTACATTAAAAAAAATATGTTTATTTATTTTTAGTTTTTAAGGGGTCTTTTAAAATTACGAGTGTGTGTGTGTGTGTGTGTGTGTGTGTGTGTGTGTGTGTGTGTGTGTGTGTTGGGGATGTTGGGATTGGGCTATGTACATGAGTAAGTGCAGGTGCCCACAAAGTCAAAAAAGGGCATCAGATCCTCTGGAACTGGAGTTACAGTTGGTTGTAAGCCACCCAGTGGGGTCTTCTGGGAGAGCAATATGTGCTCTTAAGCCCTGAGCCATCTCTCCAGCCTTTGCCCCCGCCCCCACACCAAATTATTCTTAACCACTTTTCTTAATTAAAAAAGAATGCAACCTAATTCATTAAGAATAAAAAGTGGGCCAGGTGTGGGATCACACCCGTGATCCCTGCACTCATGGAGGCAGAGGCAGGTGGATCTCTGTGAGTTCAAGGACAGCTTGGTCTACAAATCGAGTCCAGTACTGCCAAGGCTACACAGAGAAACCACCCCCAAAACAAAACAAAAACAAACAAACAAACAGAGAATAAAAGGTGAAGCACCCAAGTAGACTCAACTATATTGAGTAAGAGATACATATGTTAGGGTCCAGGGGATCTGCTGAAGACCCCAAGGCAGTATCCAAAAGCAAAGAGCATTTATTCCAGCATGCTGGATCGCCTCTCTCCTCTAGAGGGCGACACTGAAAGGAGCACACAGGCTCAATTTGTAGACAGATGGATTTGTGACAAACTTTCATTGATTGGTCCAAATTGAGTCAGAGGGGATTCAGGATTGGCTGCTTGTTGGGTTATAGGGCGGGGGGGGGGGGGACCTTTTGAGTCATTGAGGTTCTGGCTCTTACTCAGGAGTTGGCCTTTAATTTGATTGGATGGGGCCAGCTGTGTTCTTTACCAAGGCCATGATATAATAAAACCATGGTATCTGGTCATTTTGACCTATAAGCTGATTAGGTGCCCATGAGCTGTCCATGAGTTGTGGGTTTCCCAGGAATTTGCTAGAAACTTGGCCTAGTTTGGCAGAGTGAAAAGCTGAAGCCTGTCATGGAGTTAGACTAGTTAAGAAAACTGGGGTCTTCAGAGGGTCTGGGGTCCCTGGGGGAGGGTCCCTTCACATAACCACAGTTCTACAGTAAAACCCTAAAAGATCTATGGTATTTATTCTATTTATTCACTCACTCTTGGTTTTTTTTTTTGAGACAAGGTCTCCCTTGGTAGGCCAAGTTGACCTGGAATTTACTATGTAAGCCAGGCTAGCCTAAAACAAATCTCAGCAATCTTCCTGTCTCACCTTCCAAGAGTCCTGGGATCACAGGCATGGGCCACCATGCCCAGTAACTTCTGCACCTTTTATTTTTATTTTATTTCATTTATTTATTGACACAGGGTTTCTCTGTGTAGCCCTGGCTATCCTGCACTCACTTTGTAGACCAGGCTGGCTTCGAACTCACATCAATCCGCATGCCTCTGCCTCCTGAGTGCTGGGATTAAAGGTGTGCGCCACCACTGCCTGGCCTCCTCTGTACCTTTCCAATCCTGGGTGACATATAATATCTGCTGTGAACCTTTCCTAGCTTTGCCTTCCCCTCCCCCTTGCTCAGCTCCCTAAGGTTGAACTCCTCAATCACTTCCTGGTTGTTTGGTCACTGTTTTTAGAACCAGTTGGTCACTGTGGTCTTTCAGGGTCTGATTATATATATAATATATAATAATATATAATATAATATAATTAATATATATAATATGAGCATGAATGCACATCACAAATATAGATACAAAAGAAATAGGATTGAACCCAGAGCTGGCTTTTCGTTTGGTTGTTTGGTTGTTTGGTTTTGGTTTATCAAGATGGTGTGCCATCACCACCTGGCTAGCTGTGTTGTTTCTCATTCTGACCTCTCTCTGAGACACTGCTCTGCTAACCACACTCTTCCCTTCTGTCTGTCTCATTCTTGGTTTTGTGTTTGCATGTTCATGTGTGTATACATATGTCTGGAGGGCGTCCCGCACACGCATGTGAAAGGCAATGGTCAACAACTGTTCTCCTCTTTGTGTTTTTGAGACAGGGCCCCTCACTGAGCTGGCTGATTTAGTTAGATCAACTGGCCGTCGAGTTCCAGGTCCCGTCTCCACCCCCAGAGCTGGCATCGCAGCGTGCAGCTGCTCTGTTGACCCTTTTCACACGCTACGTGTGCAAATCCAGGTCTTCATACCTCTGTGCAAAGCATTTTACCAAAGCACTGAACCAGCTAAGCCATCTCGACCCTTTCTTAGTATTAGTTCATTTTGTTTTGGTTTGGTTTTCGAGACAGGGTTTCTCTGTGTAGCCTTGGCTGTCCTGGACTTTCTCTGTAGACCAGGCTGGCCTCGAACTCACAGCACAAACCTTGAGGGTTAAAGTAGGAAGGAAACTGTAGTTAGGGAACTGGGAGAATGGATTTGTGTTCTGCCTCTTAGAAAAGTCGGACTGATTTAACAACTCATTCAATTCCTTCTGTATTTTAGTAATAAAATGTGTATTATAATATTATTAAAATTAGTCCACAAGGGGCTAGAGAGATGGCTCACCAGTTAAGGCACTGGCTGCTTTTGCAGAGGTTTGGATCCCAGGACCCATACAGTGGCTTCCAACTTCAGTTCCAGGCACCCAATGCCCTCTTGTGTCCTCCTTGGGTACCAGGCACACATGTAATGCACATATGTACGTGCAGACAAAGCACTTATACTCATAAAATAAATATATCTTTAAGATATATAAATATATAACAAAAATAAATAAATCTCTGAGAACACAGATACACACACTAATTTTCTTTTTTTAAACTGACTTATTATTTATTTTTTCTTTTATGTACATTGATATTTTCCTCCCATGTGTGTCTGTGTGAGGATGTCATAGCCCCCAGAACTGGACTTACAGACAGCTGTGAGCTGCAATGTGGGTGCTGGGAATTGAACCTGGGTGCTCTAGAAGAGCACCAAGTGCTTTTAACTGCTGAGCCATCTCTCTAGCAGCGCCCCCACCCTCCCCCCCCACCCCAACACACAGTGATTTTCTTCTTCTTCTTCTTCTTCTTTTTTTTTGGTTTTTCGAGACAGGGTTTCTCTGTGTAGCCTTGGCTGTCCTGGACTCACTTTGTAGACCAGGCTGGCCTCGAACTCACAGCGATCCGCCTGTCTCTGCCTCCCAAGTGCTGGGATTAAAGGCGTGCGCCACCACCGCCCGGCCACACAGTGATTTTCAACTACCTTTTCTTTTTCCTTTTGAGGTCAGATTCTTACTAATAGGAGCTCGAGGCATGCTATTATACTACCTACCTATTTTTTGTTGTTTTGTTTTTTTGTTTGTTTTGTTTTTTAGTGCTTGGGTTTGGGCTGTTACTGTTTCCTGGGCTCTAGAGCAACACACTTGCTGGGCAGGCTCTCTGCCACCGAGATACACTCCCTGTTCCACACTTTGACCTTACATCCTCTCCATTACTACTACTCCATTAAAAAATTATACTTTCTGCTGATCTGGGGCACTGAGTTTCTTGGGGCAAGTTCAAATTTTGTCATCAGGATACCTCCAAGCAGCAAGCAGCAAGCAGCAATCCAGCAGCCAGCAACCAGCAAGCAGCAAGCAGCAACCAGCAGCCAGCAACCAGCAACCAGCAACCAGCAACCAGCAATCAGCAATCCAGCAACCAGCAATCCAGCAACCAGCAAAATCAGCAGCAGGGGCAGCAGCAGCCACCACAGTCCCTCTCATGGGGGCTATCTCCTGATAGCCAGATTGTGCCCACTCAAGATACTGGGACAGCGTCCCATCCTGCTGCTTCCGTTGCTCAGGCCTGTGCAGCAGCAATACAAACAGAAGGGGCTCGCTTTAAGTTTGGTGAAAGGGACACTGGAAATGAGGATGCTCTAAAGGGCCCCCCCCCACCAGGAATGCCACCCTCACCCCCATCCTAACCCCTCCTCTCTTCCCCCTCCCACCCCTCCCCATCTGTCCTTGATGCCATAGGGGTTTCCACTGGAGGAGACCATCACTCCCATTATGACAAAAATGGCGAACTGCTGGAGCCTTTAAACTTAAACCAGGGCAGCCCTCAACCCCCACCCCAACCCCCACCCCCCCCCGCAGTAAGAGAGAAACCCGCTCCAATAGAGGCTTTATGGGTTTCCCAGCATCTCAGAGGACTCCCACCCAAAGATAACCATGAAAATAGGTGAAAAACCACTCAAATGCCTCATTGATATTGGAGTAAGGAATTTAAGACGAAAGGCCCAACAAGACTAGGAGCTAACTCCCAGGCCTCAGCTTCTAGGCACAGGAGGTTGTTCTCACGCCTTTACCACCGAACAAGTCTCCAAGTGGGAGGACCCTGATGGCTTTACAGGCGGGATGTGCCCTCTTGTGGCCGGCAGCAGCAGCACCGATCTTCTAGGAAGAGAGATCCTGGGGGCTCTGGAAGTTACTCTTGCTAGTGTGCAAAACGATGATGATGATGATGATGATGACGACGACGACGCTCTTAAAAACCCTCCCCCATGTTGCCCCCAATTCTAAGGGCCACTGTTAAATACAACACTCCCTGCCTTGGCTGGCTTTCCAACGAGAGCCTATCTGGGTTGACCAGGTGGCCTCTGTCAAGGGAGAAACTTGAAGGACTCACACAGTTAGTAGAGCAACTGCAGCCTCATCATGTTCAGCCACAGTCTGAGTTCAGGGGGGTGGGGCGGTGGAGACTGCTACAAGATTTAAGGGTGATTAACAAAACCATGTGGGTTTGGGGGTTCTCCCAAAGGCGGCTACCCCTCATCTCCACCAGTCCCACCCACAATCCCTCTCTTAGCAACAGATATTAAAGACTGCTTTTTCCTCTATCCCCCTCTTCCAGAGGGATTGCCAATGCTTTGCATTCTCAATACACCCCACCCTAAACAATTCTGGGCGGGCCTTATGCTATAAATGGACAGTCCTCCCCCAAGGGATGGCAAACAATGCCGCCATCTGCCAGGAGGCCCTCCTTAGAGAAAGGTCCCCACATTTATTATTTTATGGATGATATTTTGGTGTGGGGAGACTTTCCCCCTTCCTGCTCCCAACTTAAGCATCAATTAATACCATCCCTGCCCTCCCTAGAATTTAAAACAGCTCCTTGCAAAATACAGCTTATTCTGTCCATCGCATTCTTGGGAACAGAAGTTTTCATCACCTTAATACACCCTCTTACACCTGCCTTTTCCTTCCCTCAAGCCTTAACTCTTGCCTCCTTCCAAAACTTTTTTGGAAAAACTTAATTTGGTTTGATCAAGGCTTTGCCTCCCCACCGGTAGTACCCTACAGCCTCTCTTTGATCTCCTAAAAGGGGATAAAAACCTCCTCCTCCCTCGAGCTCTCTTCTGAGGTGGTTGAGGCTTTAGGTGCCATTAATTCAGCCCTAAAAGACATGGCACTCACTAGGTGTGGTCCAACAAGGCCCGCATAGCTTCTTTTCACTGCCTCCCCTACTCTTGTGGGAACACTGTATCAGCCCCAGGGAGCGCTGGAGGCTCCACAGCCTGGTGGGTGCTGCACTTAGAATTCCTAACAAGGTTGATGCGCTCGCTGTTGCCTGTTGCGATTGGAAATGGCAGGGATAGAGCTCTGCAAACGTTAGGGGAAGAATCTGATATCTGTTTCACCCCTTTTTCTCTCTCTGGTATCAATGGCTACTCAGAAATTACTCCTGATTTGCTATTAGCCTAACTGGATTCCCAGGACAAACTGATATCATTTCCTTAATAAAAGGTGAGTTTTGGGGCCTGGAGAGATGGCTCAGTGGTTAAGCACACTGTCTGTTCTTCCAAAGGTCCTGAGTTCAAATCCCAGGACCACATGGTGGCTCATAACCATGTATAGTGAGATCTAGTACCTTTTTCTGATGTGCAGGCATACATGCAGGCAGAACATTCTATCTTTTTTTTTTTTAAAGATGAGTTTCTGCCCTACTTCTTTTGCAGTGGCTACACCCTACCCCCAGGCTCTTTGCAAAGAAGCACATCATGGAGGCTCCTCAGTATTAACTGAGGGAGGAAACAGGGGAAGCCAAGGCAATAGTACTCCCCCAGGGATGAACCCTTCATTATTCAATTAAGAGAATGACCCCATCACTCTGCCCATATAAGGAACTATATGCTATTTTTTAGCCCTCAAAGAGGCCAACTGGCTCTTTGATTTTTTTTTCTTGGACAGTATAGGCTATTAATTTGCTTCCTTGGTTATCAAGATAGATCCTTTGTCAAACTAGAACCCAGCCTACCATCCACCCTGCTTCTCCATGGTCCACCCTCTTTCAGGAAGGGCCACTCCCCTCTTCAGCCAGCAAGTGAGCTCTCCAGTCCCCAGCCAAGTCCAATATCTGAGGGAAACCGCCCTCGTTGATCGCCCTCTGCAGGAACAATCACAGCCTCCATTGAGCAAGCAGATCAATTTCACTCTCACACACGAACAGATATAAAAATGCTTCACACCCATTTCCTCCATGTACCACTTGCTCAACCTCAGAGGATAATAAAAACATGCCTCTCAGCCGGGTGGTGGTGGCGCATGCCTTTAATCCCAGCACTCAAGAGGCAGAGGCAGGCGGATCACTGTGAGTTCCAGGCCAGCCTGGTCTACAAAGTGAGTCCAGGACAGCCAAGGCTACATAGAGAAACCCTCTAGAAAACAAAACAAAACAAAAACATGCCCCTCTTGTGCTGCCCTTATTACTACCCCAGTGTTGCAGCCTATGGGCACTAACCCCTGAGGCCTCAAACCCAATGCCCTCTGGTGAATTGGTGTCACCCACATTTCCCAACTCAGCAGCCAAAAATATGTCTTTGTTACTGTTGACATACACTCAGTTCCTGTGGGCTCCAGCCCAAACTGGAGAAAGCTAAAAAAAAAAAGATTAACTCTCCACCTTTATCTTCATGGGCATTTCTCAGCAGATAAAAACTGATAATGGCCCCAATTTTACTAACTGTCAATTCAAAGCCTTCTGCTCACAATGGGAGATTTCACATCTCATTGGGGATTCCTTACACTACCCAGAGCCAAGGAACCATAGAAAGAACATATCAAACTCTAAAATCCCAACTTTAAAAAAAAAATCGCCTATCCCCCTAACATGAAATTAGCAATGGCGCTAGCTACCCTAAGTATATTTAATATTTGCAAACGCTCCAGACATTCTTCTATCCCTTGCACTGGCACACACCAGGAGTTACCTCCTCCTGTCATGTTGGGTTTCAGGAATAGCCACACACTGACCACTCAGACACCAGACTCAGAATGATGAAAATTTATTGAACGCTGAACAAGAACTGACCAATCAGAGACACAGAGTGGATCAGCCAAACTGGGATGCTGAGCTGCTTCCAGAGGGAATTTTTTACTAATTTATTCATATCACATCTCAATTGTTATCTCATCCCTTGTATCCTCCCATTCCTCCCTCCCTCCCATTTTCCCCCAACTCCCCTCCCCTATGACTATAACTGAGGGGGATCTCCTCCCCCTGTATATGCTCATAGGGTATCAAGTCTCTTCTTGGTAGCTTGCTATCCTTCCTCTGAGTGCCACCAGGTCTCCCCATCCAGGGGACGTGGTCAAATATGGGGCACCAGAGTTCGTGTGAAAGTCAGACCCCACTCTCCACTCAACTGTGAAGAACATCCTGTCTATTGGCTAGATCTGGGTAGGGGTTCGAAGTTTACTGCACGTATTGTCCTTGGCTGGTGCCATAGTTTGCGCCAGACACCTGGGCCCAGATCTGCCCATCATAATGTTCTTCTTATAGGTTTCTAGGATCCTCTGGATCCTTCTATTTCCCCATGCTTCTCTCACCTAGAGACCCAATAGGATGTCCTCCCCTCTGACCCACTTTCCTGGTGAGTAAATACTTTCATGGGACATGCCCCTTGGGCTAGTGTCCAGATATAAGTGAGTATCTACCATTTGAGTCTTTCTGCTTCTGGGTTAACTCACTCATTATGATCATTTCTAGTTCAGTCCATTTGTCCACACATTTCAGGAATTCCTTGTTTTTAATAGCTGAGTAGTATTCCATAGTGTAAATGTACACAGTTTCTTTATCTATTCTTCTACTGAGGGACATTTAGGCTGTTTCCAGGTTCTGGTTGATCAAATGTTCTTGTTGTGTGCTAGAGCATCTTCTGGGTATATTCCAAGGAGTGGAATAGCTGGGTCTTGAGGAAGTCTTATTCCCAGTTTTCTGAGATAGTGCCAGATAGATTTCCAAAGTGGCTGTACTAGTTTGCATTCCCAGCAGCAATGAAGGAGTGTTCCTTTCTCTCTACATCCTTACCATCATGTGGTGTCACTTGAGTTTTTGATCTTAGCCATTCTGATGGATGTAAGATGGAATCTCAGCATTGTTTTGATTTACATTTCCCTGATGACTAAGGAGGTTGAGCATTTCTTTAAATGTTTCTCTGCCTTTTGATATTCCTCTGTTGAGAATTCTCTGTTTAGTTCTGAACCCCATTTCTCAATTGGGTTATTTGGTTTGATGGTGTTTAGTTTCCTCAGTTCTTTATATATTTTAGATATTAGACCTTTGTCAGATGTTTTCCCAGTCTGTAGGCTGTCGCTTTGTTCTGTTGACAGTTTCCCAGAGGGAATTTTTACAAGGAAAGAACCATAACCAAGCAGGAAGAACCAATTCTCCTCTAGGTAGATCGTGTCTAACCAAGGAAGAAGAATCATTTCTGTTCCAGGCACATTGTATCTAGGTAGCTAGACAAAGCATTTTAAGCTGATTGGCTGGGATTTAGGGTAGGGAAACTTTTGGGAACTTTGCAGCATTCCAGGAGAAAGGAACATAGCAGGATGTTGCAGTTTAACACTAACAGAACATACATTTATCTATAACTCAAGCAGAACATGCATTTATCATCTATTGTTTTATTCTAAGCAGCAAGTACTGAAGTACTCAATTGTAAGAAGAGGCCAGTCTTCTGTCAGGCAGGTAGAGCCCGAGAAGTTGAACTCAGTTTCACTTTATGATCAAAGGGAGACTAAAGATCAAAATGGCTTCAGTTGTGCTATAGAAGATATAGTAAGGGTATTAACAGAGGAACTACAGTTGTGTTAAAAACTAAAGTAGGTCTCAAATAAGGGGCTATAGTCATGCAAAAAGTTTAAGTAGGCTACAATATCCCCCACTTCTTGATTCTGTATCACCTTCTAGGTCTATTGGATTATGGTGAGCTCTTAGAACCACAAGTTTGATAGCAGACATCATTTTACATACAAAAGACATAAAAACATTAATGAGACAACATCCACAAATTAAGGCTAGCAGTAGGATACATAATGGGCCAATGAGAGTGATGACTAAAGATGTTAACCATGGTGACCTGTTGAATGATCTTTCAAACCAGTTGTTTGATTGCTCTCTTTCTTGTTCTCTCTTAAGAAGGTTGGTTTTAACTTCTGCCACCATGTTTCTAATTATCCCCAATTATACCCAATTATACCTATGATTGGCGTAGAAACAACATTGTTCACCTAAAGCTATGCATAGTCCACCCTTCTTGAGACATGGCAATGTTGAGGCCTGCTCTTTTTGGGTAGCATAACCATAGATATTTTTATTTCAGATGCACCAGCTCCATCATTTCAACTTATTGCTGATGTAAAAGAATCTCTATACAAGGTCAGGTTGACCGTAAACTATGTTTATCTTCAGACAAACTTATGATTCTCTGAACTCATTACTCTGATGTAGTCGCTATGGAAACTGAATCAAGGATTTGGTTCAGGTACCACTTCATAGGAGGGAATGAAGGGACCACATTAACAGGGGCCACATTAGGAGCAGTCTGACTCCATTCTGTTAAAGGGCTACCAGACTCCACTGTAACACAAAAGACCTCCGACTCTGACCCAGAAAGAACTCCCTGGATGAGGTCAAGCTGACTAAGAGCCAATGTTTATGTTCTAAGGGGAAAAAAATGTTATACTTCCATCTCTGGGTAAAAGTCTGCACCAGGTTACCTCAACCACAATTCATGTTTACGACTAAGCATATCTTTTTTCTTTTTTTCTTTTTTTTTTTTAGTTTTTTTGGGACAAGGTTTCTCTGTGTAGCTTTGGCTATCCTGGACTCACTTTGTAGACCAGGCTGGCCTCAGGCTCACAGCGTTCCACCTGCCTCTGTCTCCCAAGTGCTGAGGTTAAAGGCGTGCACCACCGAGTCCAGCATGACTAAGCATATCTTACAGCTTTGATGATCAGCAAGAATTCTCCACCCACACTTGCAGCTGTCAATGACCAAACTGGCCAGATTAGGGGTCAACAAAAGTTGCTTTGTCTAAAAAATAAAAAACAACGGCCGGGCGTGGTGGCGCACGCCTTTAATCCCAGCACTCGGGAGGCAGAGGCAGGCGGATCGCTGTGAGTTCGAGGCCAGCCTGGTCTACAAAGTGAGTCCAGGACAGTCAAGGCTACACAGAGAAACCCTGTCTCAAAAAAAAAAATAAATAAAAATAAAAAACAAAACAACCCCCCCCCAAAAAAACCCCAAAACCTAGTTCAAGTTATAGCCAACTACCCTGCTGACCACCCTGTTCCCTTGGCGACCCCTTGCTTGAGCAAATTGTGGTTTTGCCTATATAAACTAACTCTGGCAGAGGCTGGTTGTCACAGTTTCCGTGCTCTTACATTGGACTGTGTCCCCGATGTCAGTGTCTGTGTCTCTTTCTGCCTGGAAGTAAAGTGGGTTTTTTTTTTTCCTCGCCCCTCTCAGATGGGTGTCTTCGGTGCTTTGTTTGCGTGACCCCAGACCCAACAACAGTCTAAAGCCCATCTGTTTTGCGGCACCACTTCTGCCAAAGAATCTATTTGATGTTCTAGGAAGATGGTGGCTAAATGTAACTGGGCCAAGTCCTTATCTACTTGTTCACTGAAAAGTTGGAAGTTTTGTTGCCCTACACTTAGGGCAACAGTTAGGGCTGTGGTCTCCAAAGCTGCTGACCCTGCAATGTGCATCCCGATTAGTATTGGCACCGGGATGGGTACAGCTCTTTGTTGGCGAGGGAGGGGCAGGAATCCACCCCGCAGTGCCCTCATAGTAAGTTATTTGTGGCACTACATGGACAAATACACATAGCTCTGGCTGTTGATTGTCCGTAAAATGTGTGACATTGAGGCAAGGGGTAAGGCCAGAGGTGCAGGTACACCGGGTACCCCTAGGTGCAGCTAGGAGATTGTCCTTTGTCATCCCCGGGGAATTGGAAGAGTCTATTAGGTGAGTGTTGGAATTATGACACCCGCCTGAATCCGAGGAGGTAGTTATGGGATGGGGGTAAGACTTAAAACAAGTTCCATTTCCGTGTAAGTCCCCTAAAGTAATAGAAGTTAGCCAGGGTCTTGGTCTATAATTACCAGCCCTATGTATGATAGTGCTCTCAAGGGGCCACAGCAGATAAATAAAACAAATCAAGATGAGCTTTGTGTCACCAGTCTTAGCTTTAGCGGGTCTCAAGGGTAAGGTTGGGCAATCCATCGTCGATCTGGGTCCTGATGTTTCTGAGTGGTGAACCTCAAGTAAGAATGATGTCCCCAGGCTCAAACTCTGTCCACTTTCACCGCAGTGGGTGTAGTCAGGGTCGTGATGTAGAGTCCTTTCCAGCAGGGAGTTAAAGATTCTCTCTGATGTCTTTTAATCAGGACCAGGTCTCAGGGATGGAGCCCATGGGGAGTGACCAGAGGTGATTCCCAGATATAAGTATGCAATCCAGGTCGCACACTCTGGAGTGCCTGAATTGACTTAAGTATGGCATGATTAGAGAGATCAGCTAGCAGCTTTTGTGTTGGAAACACTTGGAAGGGGCCTCCTAAACATGATGTTACATGGCTTGTCCAGGGTGTTTCTAACTCTCAAGAGGGCAAAGGGACGGAGGAACACCCAGTCATCGCCAGTTTTTACAGTTAATTTAGTCAAGGTCTCCTTCAAGAACCAATTCACTCTTTCTACTTAGCCTGAACTCTGGGGACTCTAAGCACAATGTAGTTTCCAATTTATCCCCCAGGCCTTAGCTAAGCTTTGACTAACCTGTGAAATGAAAGCTGGCTCACTGTCTGACCCCAAAGCTGCAGGAGTTCCAACTCAAGGTATGACTTCTTCATTGAGCTCTTTTACTAATGGTTTGGCCAGTCTCCTTCTTGGTAGGAGATGTTTCAGTCTATCATGAAAAGGCATTATGGCACACGCCTTTAATCCCAGCACTTGGGAGGCAGAGGCAGTTGGGTCACTGTGAGTTCGAGGCCAGCCTGGTCTACAATGAAAGTCCAAGACAGCCAGGACTATTACACAGAGAAACCCTGTCTCAAAAAAACTAAAAACAAAAAACCCTAAAAGATATTTGAATGCAAAATTTTTCAAGCTTTATCTTGGTGAAGTCTGTTTCCCAATATAGTCTGGGAGGGAGCAATTCTTCTTTCTCTTTTGTTCCTAGTAACCGTCAGTGCAGGGCTAGTCAGTTGACAGGACTAACAACAGGAGGGAATGTCCCATATTTCTTTTATTAAGTTTGGAATATAAAAGTTAGGAGATATGAGTTCAGTCATCTTATTGACCCCTAAATGGACACTGTCGTGAAGTTGTTTAATTCAAGTCTGTTCTAAGGTTTTTGGCAGTATCTTTCTTCCGCCCGGAATGTGTCTCCGTTGGTCCTTGATGTAGATGTCAGGCAGACCTTGATAGATTCCATCATCTTCTTTTGAATATGCTGGTGTTTCTGATAAAATTGGATCTGGGAGAGGCAGGTGGATTGCTGTGAGTTTGAGACCAGCCTGGTCTATAAAGCGAGTCCAGGACAACCAACACTAACACAGAGAGACCCTGTCTCAAAAAACACAAAACAAAACAAAACAAAAACCCTGGGTCTAGGAGGGCTATTGGCAAGTGAGGGAGTGGCTGTCTGTCTGCCTCTTGAGCCCGTTGATCCGCTCTGCAGTTGCCCCATAGCCTCTAATGTTTGTCCCTTTTGGTGTCCAGGACACTGTAGGATAGCTAGTCTCTTTGGAAACCGTAGGGTGGAAAAGAGGCCTGAAGTCTCTTGTTTGTTTTTAATCGTCTTTCCTTCTGCTGTTAACAACCCTCGTTCTCAGTATATTGCTCCATGGACGTGGGTTGTGGCAAAGTCACAGCAGCTGTTGGTGTAGACGTTGGCTCCTTATCTTTCCCCAGTTGGAGTTGCCCTTGCAAGTGCAATTACTTCTGCTTTTTGAGTCAATTTCCTGCTCTGGAGGGGAGAAGCCCACATCGTGTGCAGTAAGTCCACCCCTGCAGCCTCCACATACCTGGTTCTATCCTCTATGAAGCTGTTCCCATCCGTATTCATGGTGACGTCTGTGTCAGGCCAAGGACGATCGGTCACACCTGCTGGATTCCATGGATCTGTTACAGAATCTCCAAGCAGTCATGTATTGGGGGAGAGCCCAGGTCGGGTGCAGGCAGCAGGGTGGCAGGGCTTAAAGCCATACTGGAAGCGAAGGACACTCAGGGGTGGTTTTAGCAACGACTGGTAATGTGTAAAAGCCTTGCATTTGAGATCCACCTGTCAGGTGGGCTCTTGAGAACTCCTTGGATGGTGTGACGAATGGTAATTGTCAGGGTTTGGCCCAGTGTTATTTTGTTTTCAGCCTTAACTAGCCAAGCAGTAGCTGTTATGATTTTTAGGCAGATCGGCCAACAGGTGGCCACTGGGTCCAATCTCTTAGGTAGATAGGCCACCGGGTGGTGCCAGGGGCCTAAATTTTTGAGTCAAAACTCCTTTTGCAGTGCCCAGGCCATGTGCCCTCCATAGGCCATTTTCTCCTCCGTTTAAGTAATTACTTTATTATTAATTCATTCATTTGTGGGAAGGTATTGTAAGCTTTATGAAAGCAGTCTTGGCAGGCTTTGTCCTTGGACAGACCACAGATTCTACCTGAGATTAACCTTGAGATAGACTGGATGGAGCCGTCCTGGGCCTGGAATTGAGGAAGTGGACCTGGGGAATCCACTTGGATTATTGTTTCTAATCGACTCTCAATGGGAGAGGGAGACCACCCCTTGCACAAACAGACAGACAGGCAGGCGGAGAGGAGAGAGGAGCAACAGGCTGGCCGGGCTTGAGCGCACATGGATCAAGGATCAGCGAACAGCCTGGACTAGCGCACCGGCCAGAGACACCTAGGGACCCGTCCTGTGGAACGGACACCGGAAGGCTCACTCTTTTTTCCCTTTAACCTCTTTTCCCTCTTGTGAAAACTAGTAGGGTTGTATAATAAAAGTTTAATTGTTACGAAAGAGAGCCGACATTCATTCGTTTTGTTTTTTTCAAGACAGGGCTTCTCTGGACACACTTTGTAGACCAGGCTGGTCTTGAACTCACAGAAATCAGCTTCCCTCTGCCTCCTCAAGTGCTGGGATGACAGGCGTGCACCACCCACCACGCCTGCTCTCCTCCTTTATTATGGCTGTCTTTGTTATTCTCCATCCTAACTCCACTGCCCAACCCATCCCTAAGCCTCCCAATTCCCACCCCCGAGGGCTTTTTGGTTTTTTTGTTTGTTTGTTTTTGTTTTTTGTTTTATTAGAGAAACCTATTACAAACACAACAAAGATACAGGAACAGGGGAATGCTCTCCAGAGGGACCCTAGAAGCCTTTGAGAACCCCAGCACATCCAGACTTTTCTGGCCTTGACCATCCCTTTGCCTGCTTTCCATATGGACAAGCAGACAGGGATAAATCCTGTCTCCAAGACCGTGACATCTACGGGGTCTGTCACTATTGAAACTGCAGGATAGAAATGGCAGGATCTGATATACTTGAAGCAACAACCAAACCCATAAATGTACCCCAGACTCCTGGAACTAATGATGGAGGACAGGAGGATTTGGCAAAGTTTTACTCCCACCTATTTGCCTGATACCCCGCTGCCAAGTCTTATATTTCTTGACAAATTTGTTCTGGTTCCACAACTAGGCCTGGTTTATCAACACGTCATAGACCAAGAAATCAAAGTCACCAAGTAGGTCCGAGTCACCCTCTCCTGGTTACAATACATCCAGTACATGGCTGACTTCCTCCTCGTAACAACCCACTCCAACTCCTCGTGGTGCTTTTTCCGTGTCTCTCTCTCCCAGCCACTGTTGGCAGGTGCTCCCATTAACATCTCCCTTCATAAGCCCCGTGGGTCCTTATTCACATGAAAGTTACAAAATATTCCTCTTTTTAATCTCTCCTTCCCCCTTTGCCTCGTAGGTCCCGTCCTGCATAACTTCACTGCGTAACATCACTATCACCAAGCCAATATGTGTTAACTACCCCCTTCTCTGGTGCAATAACATCATGGGTCCCTGTGCTAACTCCTCCCTTCAAGGTTTTTGCACCCCCATAACGATTACCCCACAGGTCTACCTGTATGAGTCGGAAGAAATTGCCTCACAGTTAGGATGGGACCAGAGAAAGAGAGAACTGAGGATCTTCCTACTTGTCAGATTTGGTGTGGCCATATCAGCAGGAGCAACAGGTGCTGCTGGGGAAGCCTTGGTACAGACAACACCTGGCTGCCGACTTCCAGAAGAAGCTTGACCAGGCCATGGCCTCCACCTCAGACAGCCTCGAGTCCCTCTCAGGGGTTGCCTTACAAAACAGGAGAGCTCTTGACCTGTTGACAGCTGAGCAGGGAGAAACCTGTGTCGTACAGGGGTGTGGGATTGACAGAAAGGGAGAAATGCTGTTTCTACGTTAATCAATCTGGGCCAGTAGAACAACACATATAGTTACTTAAGGATCTCCAGAAAGATCTTCGAGCCTGCTATGCTCTGGCTACCTCCACACCATGAAACTCAAAGCCTCTGGTAACCTGGCTTCTTCCTCTCCTTGGCCCCGTACTGGTTATTGGGGCCCTCCTCCTCCTGGCCCCCTGTTTCATCCAATCTCTAAAACAGTAAGTAAGGAACATTGCCAAAGTCACTACCAACCAAGTTCCGGTTCAATACCAAACCATTTCCAACTTAGAGGTTGATGGCTGTAAATGATGCATCCCCTTTATAAGTGAAAAGGGCTGGGGAGCTGTGGGACTGAAGGAAGGGGGCGGCTGGAGCAAGTGTGTGCTCAAGGCCTGTTCAAACCTCAGAAATCTCATCCTGAGATCATCAGCAGGAGTAGGGTTTCTCCCCATCCCACAACCTGTGTATCCCTGTGCCCCCTACCTCCCCTCCCCCACCAGGAGGTCACACTGCCAGGTTAAGCTTCCTCTCCCCTATAAGGCCATGTCTGACAGCATCTGGAATTCCTCCTTATGCAAATGAGGCACCCCTAGCATTCTAGCCCCAGCCAATGATGTACACTCACCCCAAAAGCTCCTACCCACACTCCCAAAGGTTTTTTGTTTTTTTGTTTTGTTTTGTTTTTCCAGACAGGGTCTCTCTGTGTAGCCTTGGCTGTCCTGGACTCACTTTGTAGACCAGGCTGGCCTCGAACTCACAGTGATCTGCCTGCCTCTGCCTCCCAAGTGCTGGGATTAAAGGCTTGAGCCACCATGGCCAGCTTATCCCCAAAGGTTGAAGTAGCCTTTGTTCCCTCCATTAAACAAGCTGTCTCACTGAAGCTGCCTCCCGAGAGTCTGTTCCAGTTGCACTCACAGCCTCCTGAGATCTCTTCAGCTCCCAGCTGTCCCACCTCACTTCTGTTCTTAGGATTCACTGGTCACAATTGTGGGCCAATTGTGCTGTAATGGGCAGGGAAATGGAGGCCGAATGGCAACCAAACTGTGGCTATGATGCCAAAGAAGATTAACTCTCCCTCAGCAGCCATCAACTTCTGATAGATCTCAGGCCAGGGGTGGAGCCTATGTGCTGCTTCCCAATCTGTGCTAAAATTGCTAAAAAATTTTTGTTGTTGTTTTGTTTTTCAAGACAGGGTTTCTCTGTGCAGCCTTGGTTGTCCTGGACTCGCTTTGTAGACCAGGCTGGCCTCGAACTCACAGAGATCCGCCTGCCTCTACCTCCCAAGTGCTGGGATTAAAGGCATGTGCCACCACACCCGACAATAATTTATTTATTTTTACTTTATATGCATTAGTGTTTTGCCTGCATGTACGTCTGTGTGAGGGTGTCAGATCTTGGAGTTACAGACAGTTGTGAGCTACCATGTGGGTGCTGGGAATTGAACCTGGGTCCTCTGGAAGAGCAGTCAGTGCTCTTAACCACTGAGCCATCTCTCCAGCCCCTGTGCTAAAATTTTGACTGGTTTGATCTTGTGCAGAGAGCCACGGGTTCTGTAAGTTTGTGAATGCAGCCATATGTCCAAAAAGACAGCCTTTCGCATCAGTCTTCCCCATCCGCAGACTCTTACATTCTTTTTGCCTCCTCTTCTGCACCTTGGGGTGATACAGACATCCCATGTAGGGCTGAGCACTCGATAGTCACTCATTCTCAGCACTTTGACAACCTGTGTGTCTCTATATTAACTCCTTCCCATTGCGAAGAGAAGCTTCTCTGAGAGCAGCACTGATCTATGGGCATAAACACAAATATTTGGATGGCAGCTTCAATATTTTAGCAATCAGAAAAACCACAGTAGTAGATTCCCTTGGGGCTTATGACCCCTGCAGCCCTGGGCTTTATAGTATTAGAATGAAGTCCATCTTTTTGGAGTTGACCTCAACTCAAACCAGGAAGCAGTTGGTTATACCCTAAACAGTAATGCCACTGCTATATCAGGGCCATATCTTGTCTGGCAGGTCTGTATTGAGCATGGTGGTCCAGAGATGAGTAAGACCACTGAGATCAGGGCTGGAGAGATGGCTCAGTGGTTAAGAGCACTGACTGCTCTTCCAGAGGTCATAAGTTCAATTCCCAGCAACCACATGGTGGCTCACAACCATCTACAATGTGATCTGATGCCCTCCTCTGGCCTGCACATGTACATGTAGGCAGAGTACTGTATACATAATAGTAAATAAATGAATCTTTAAAAAAAAAGACCACTGAGATATTTTCTCCTGAAGTGAACTGTACATAAAATAAAATAGTATCCTTCTGACACTATGAGAGCTAGTCACCAGGGAATAAGTTTCCTGAAGAGTTCCACATTGGTTTCTTCCTGTCTTGCAATAAAAGTGCTTAGTGTCTTCAGCCATAGGTTCTTCTCACCTAGCTATAGTGGGTGGGCAACCAAGAGCAACGCCAATAGCCTTGCTCTGGGGGACATTCTTCAACCTATTCTTTCAGAGATAAGATTTATGCTTTATAAATATGTCTTATTTATTTACCACCCTACCTAGATATCTCCCGAAAGACCACATAGGTTACACATAACTTGTAAAATAATGTAACTAGGCAGCTAGCGTCTCCTCCCATCAATCTAACTTGCAGATTAGTACATATAGGTTATCTTCTTTCTTTCTTTTTTCTTTTTCTTCTATGTGCCCTGGTGTTTTGACTTCATGCATTTCTGTATAAGGGCATCAGGGTCCCTGGAACTGGAGTTACAGACAGTTGTGAACGGCTACGTGGGTGTTGGGAATTGAACCGTGGTCCTCTGGAAGAGCAGCCAGGGCTCCAGCCCCCCAGCCTCTTACTTTCTTTTCTGTTTCTCTTCTTTTGGTTTTTCAATACATGGTGTCTTAGTTAGGGTTTGTATTGCTGTAACAAAACACCATAACCAAAAAGCAGGTTGGGGAGGAAAGGGTTTACTTAGCTTACACTTCCACATTGCTGCTCATCACCAATTGAAGTCGGGACAGGAACTCAAGCAGGCAGGGTCCTGGAGGCAGGAACTGAGGCAGAGGCTTCCCCCACCCACCTTCTTACAGAGCCTAGGACCATCAGCCCAGGATTCCTTAATACTGGGGAAGGATTCGCTCGAAAGGACAAAACATCCCTTTCCGGGAGACGAAAAGGACGGCTTCAATTGCAGGTAGATTTTTCGACAGCAACTAAGAAGAATGAAGGAAATTCGTCTCCAGGAGGCTCACTTTCCTCAGAAATGCAGATGAAGATTATTTTTATTTTTCGTTTTTATCAAAAGGGGTGGACAGGATAGAGTTTATAGTGAGACATTAGGAGCACATGAGGGTGGGGCTACCTGAGAGAACTGGGAGAGCACTTTGTGCCTCTCTCTTTGACTATTGGACTTTTAGGATAATGGACCCCAAAGAATTATAATTTCCTCAAGCATCTCTTGCTGGGGAAGGAAAAGATTGGGGTTCCCGATGCCAACCAGGGGGAGAGCTTGTTTCCTGGCTCTTTGTTTCCTAGGTTCGCTTTGCAGGACCAACCAAGAGCTGAGGTGTGATGTGTTGATAATGGGCAGGATCACACGTTGAGCATATTTCTTGTCTTCTACTTACACCTCACGTCAAGACCCCGAAGACAGACTCGGGGGTGCGACAATGGACCGACCCCTTGTTATTCCTTTTTAGTTGGTTTATCGAGGACAGGTACCCCAGGCCCACCTGTTAGGGTGGTCAGGACCCAGGCTCCGTTAAATACAGGACAGCTTTCGTTTGCGCCATTTGGTGGCGCCATTCTCAAAGCTGTGCTTTTATTTTATTTTATTTTATTTATTTTTGCTCTGGCACTGAAATGCATAACGTACTAGAGAGGCCGCTGAGTTGAAGGAATCAGTTAGGGTTTTGTACGCAGGTGTTTTAGATCCGGAAAATATAACGATCTCTACTGAGGTAAATGCGAGCTTGTAGGTCCAGCGACGCACACTGTCTAGCAGCCGATTGCGCTCTTGCTTGTGTTCCAAGAGCAGCTGTTACGGAAAATGTTCAAGGAAGGAGGACTTAGGAGTACAGCCGGAGCACTGCAAGCGCGACAAGTATGGATTGTTGTGAAACTGTGAGGCAAGCAAAGCAATTTTAACGTTGTATATTGAGGCGTATCATGTATAACATGATTCCCGCCCCACGCCGAGGGTGGGTAATTTATTTCATCCTCACTCCTCCCTATACTCTTTGGGGTGGGCTCGCGGCAAACGCACACTCTCAAAGAAATGACGTCATTCGAGAGAAAGGAAGCAATCTTCGTTAGGGATCAGTCCGTAAAAATTCAACTAGAAGCCGGGCGTGGTGGCGCACGCCTTTAGTCCCAGCACTCGG